>NC_084840.1:51644083-52266739 GCF_033115175.1 Lepus europaeus
CTGTTGAAGTGAAATTGATACTTTGAGAAGCAATGACTTGAATAGCCTCTTGTCTTGACTATTACGAAAGTGATTTTTTCATACAATTTGTTGAACTCTTTACTTAGTATAGAGTTAATCATATGTGTATAAAATTGATTGAAAATACATCTCATTAAAAAATAAGAATGTGAATAGGAGAGGGAGGAGGAGGGGTGGGAGTGTGGGTATGGGGAGAAGAATCACTATATTCCTAAAGTTGCATTTATGACATGCATGAAGTTTGTATTCCTTAAATCAAAGGTTTCTAGGGTAAAACGAAAAGAAACTCATGTCCCACATCAGAGTGTCTGAGACCAATTCCTGCCTCTGGCTGCAGACTCTAACATCATGTCAAGGCAGACTGAGCGGGGAGGGGGCAGCAGTGATAGTTTGTTTTTGTTTTTTTGTTTGTTTATTTGTTTGTTTTGACAGGCAGAGTGGACAGTGAGAGAGAGAGACAGAGAGAAAGGTCTTCCTTTGCTGTTGGTTCACCCTCCAATGGCCGCCGCGGCCAGTGTGCTGCAGCCAGCGCACCGGCGCTGATCCGACGGCAGGAGCCAGGTACTTCTCCTGGTCTCCCGTGGTGTGCAGGGTCCAAGGACTTGGGCCATCCTCCACTGCACTCCCTGGTCACAGCAGAGAACTGGCCTGGAAGAGGGGCAACCGGGACAGAATCCGGCACCCTGACCGGGACTAGAACCCGGTGTGCTGGCGCCGCAAGGTGGAGGATTAGCCTACTAAGCCGTGGCGCCGGCCACAGCAGTGATGGTTTAAATAGTTGGGTTCCTTCAATCCAAGTAGAATTAAGCTCCTGGCTGCCAGTTTTGGCTTCACCCTCATGATGACCATCCTGCTGCAGACATTAAGGGAACTACCAGATGGGATAACACTCTGTTCCTCTCAAATAAATAAATAAAACTTTAAATATAAAAAGGAATTTGAAGTTTAAATGTAAATAAAAATATGGACTCTTGACTTAAAGAATTTGTAATTGTATTGGAAGTATTGACATGTGAGATTTCTAATTCTCAAAGGAATCTTGTGTCTACTCAACAGTAACAATTTGATTACTTTGAGTAGATTTGTCTGACAACTCAGACAAGCAAAATATTTAACTGATTTTTTCTTAATTTCCTGACTTGATTGGTCACAGATTTAGCTGATAAAACACATTCATACATTGGCACAGTGATGGCAAATTCTGTAAATCTAATTGGAGACCATGCATTCCTACTTTAAGTAGGTTGCTGCTAAAACTCTAACAGTATTTGTTTTCCTTCTTGAACACTCCTTGTCTTCCTCAGTAGTGAGTGATCAGTGGGAGAACTTTTGTTTCAAATAATGCCAAGTTAAAGCACTTGACAAATCTGGACTCAGAGTCCCCTGTCCAGAGGCTGAATCAGGAAGTGGAGCCCAGCAATGCCGGATACTCATTAATTCTTCCAGAGCCCTGTCACTACCATTTAGGAAATTGATACTTCAGTGCCTCTGATTCAGGGGAGAATCTGACTCAGCTTTAATCATCCCCTGAGGGTGGGCAGTGGGCTGGAGCCAGGGTGCATGAGGACACTTAGCTCTCTCTTGTGTGCTGAGTTGAGTCATTATCTCTGTTCTCTGCTAGGTCTGTAAAGGAAGATGGCTTTCACTGTGTGGTTGATATAAAAGTGAAGAATTCTTTTTCCAAAGCGAGGTGGCTACGAAGGACAGGATCAGATTCTGTGACACTGATGTTGCTTTATTAAGTCACACACAGATAATATTTTGTGCATTGATGTAGATAGAGCTCTCCAGAGACCAACCCAAGGTGTTTTCTCTTTTTCTCTCTTGTGGGCTGAGTCAGATCTACCATTTCAGACTCTGGAAAGTGCTGGTGGTAGGCAAAGCTATCTTTACTTCCTAACCCAGTCACCGAATTAAAACACTTTTCAGAAATCAAGGAAAAGTCAGAGAACACATAGAGAACTCCTCCAGCACATCTGGCCAGGCTCAGAGCTGTCTTGGTTCACTACAGCAAAGAAGATTTTGTGTCACTGTCATCTGTATGGCCTGCAGCCACCCCCTGGGTGTCTCTCAATGCAGATACTGTGATAAGATCCTCCTAAAACAAAAACACTGGGCTGGGCCTTGGAGTTGGTTGTAGCAGAGTGAAAAATCAGCATGATCACCATCTTCCATTTTGACAGGGACTATTTGTTTAATGGTATTGCATAGGCCATTAAAGAACCACACTGGAATCAGGAAGGTCTCAAGATTTAGAACATATTAAGGTTTGGTTCAGTTAAGAGAATGTGAAGAATCATTTATCCCAGTGATGTGGACACCAAGAGTATCAGGAGTGGATGTTGTAGAGTTGTCTGTCCATTTGTATTTGCATGAGCAAGGATAGAATGGTTGCAGCTGAAAATCTTTCTGCTTTGTTCATTTTTCTTTCTGGGTCATGCCTTGCGTGTGATTGCAAAGATGAACTGCAGTGAATTGGAATGACCTAACATTTCTGTGAAATCTGATTGTGTTGCAACTGAGTACTCTGAGACACCACATCACACAAGGGAGCTCTATATATGGAAAATACCTCCAAGTCGGACAATAAAAATGAACTATTCGGAGCTAGCAGAGATCACTTTGGAGTCTGAGTAACCCTCTCTGGTAATTTATAATGAATTGACTTAATTTCCCAGCTAATTACTAGAGCCTATGTTTCTTCTTGATGAAGAGTTACCATCTCAGAGCAGTGCCAGGGAGTTTGGAGTTTGTTGGTAATTCCTCTAGCCAAAAGATATGCATAAAAGATAAATACCAGATGTGCCAGATGCTGGGTTGGAAGGGCCCTCAGCTGGTTTTTACAGATGTAAAGTCATGTGCAGTCAGGATAGTGACTTATCCAGGCTCATCTGGCTAATCATGGTAAGGCAGGGCTAGAACCTAGGTTTGTGAACAGCCATTTCTGTGTGCTATTTAAAGACTGCATCAGGGCTGGTGCTGTAGCAGAGAAGGTAAAGCCACTGCTGCAGTACTGGCATCCCATATGGACACCATTTCAAATCCCGACTGCTCCACTTCCGAAACTCTCTATTACGGCCTGGGAAAGCAGTGGAGGATGGCCCAAGTGCTTGGGCTCCTGCACCCACGTGGGAGACCCAGAAGAAGCTCCCAGTTCCCAGTTTGGATCGGTCCAGCTCAGCCATTGCAGCCATTTGGGAGTGCAACAGCAGAAGGAAGATCCCCACCCCCTCTCTCTGCCTATGCCTCTCTGTAACTCTACCTTTCAAATAATAAATACATATTTAAAAAAAAGACTGCATCACCCACTAGGAGCATTAGGTCTGGTGTACACATCGCTATCCATTTTGAAGATGATCAGCTCAATAACAGGGACACCAAAACTCACTTCCTCAGTAAGGAAACCAAGAAAGAACAAGCAATTTGACCCTACAGGGTGGAGACCAAATGCCTTCTTTTCAATAGGTTGCTAAGTTCTCCATTTAACAAGAGTCAAAGAAAAAGTCCAGACCAAAAGCATCTTACAAACAAAATTCTTTCTTTATATAGACATCTGCACTTCTTTAGTGGGGGCTGCAGGTCCTTAGAGCCATGTGCTTGTCATGACACTTGCAGCAGACGTCATGTCTGCTGCTACTTGAAGACTTCCCTGGGATGTGGTTGTTGTTAATTCTCTTGTAAAGAGCGTTTTGCTCAAATTAAACAGGACAGCTTAAACTCAAACCAGGGTGCAATGCCCCACTGTGCATTCGTTACAGTGGCACATCAAAGCCCTAAGAAAGGGGATTGGTGTTTCTTTGAGCTCTCCAAAGGCCCTCAAAGCACTGAGCCATAATGAAGGGGTGAAGCTGTGTCTCATTCTCATAGGTATTTATGTGTGACCACATTGTAGGGCCATCCTGTCAGTCCTGTTGTGCCTTCTGTTCAAAAGGCCAGACCTTGCTTTGAAGTGAACTGGCAAAGCACCATGACAGAGGGCCACATGGACAGGGCTTGTGGCCAGAGTCTAGGAAGGTGGTAGGAAAAGCCCATTCCTCTGCACCTTCCTTGGTCTCCCCACTTTGCACAAGTGAATGGACTTATTTTTAAGAAAGTTATTAGGAAGCCAAACAGTGAGATGACAGATGACTGTTGTAACCCAGGTGTACTGAGATCGAGAGAGGAATCAATTGAATCAGATCTACAAATACTTTTTAAAATTTTATTTCAGAATAGTTTTAAAATTCCAAAGAAAAAATTATAAAATAGTAATACAGAGTTCCCACATACCCCCACTTCATTCTCCCTACTAACATTTCACGTTAGTACTTTCATCATAATTAATGAGCCACACCCAACTTCCCCTATTTTTTAAATCCAAAAGCCTCAAATATCTCCCATACCTTCTAGCTGCTAGTAGTCAAGATTCTGTTCTCAAATTTTATTGATTTCATTTTAATTTTAGCTCCCACATATAAGGGAGAGAATGTGGTATTTGTCTTTTTGTGTCCAGCTTATTTCACTCAACATGATGTCCATTATATCCAGTTACATGATGTCCCATTATACCCATTTTGATGCAAAAGACAGGATTTCATTCTTTTTCATAACTGAATAACATTCCATTTCACATATACTTACAACATTTTCTTTTTCCATTCAACTGATGACGGAGACCTTGGTTGACTCCATTTTGTTGCCATTGTGAATAGTGTGGCTATAAATATGGTGGAGCACCTATCTCTTTGAACTGTGAGCTTTGGGGTATATACTCAGTAATGGGATTCCTGGATCATATGGCAGTTATATTCATGGTATTTAAAGAAATATCCATATAGTTGTCCACAATGGCTGCCCTAGTTTACATTCTGATCAACAGTGTGTAAATGGTCCCCTTTCTCCATGTCTTCAGTAGTACTTGTTTCTCTTTGTGTTTTAGACTTTAGCCATTCTGACAGGGGTGAGGTGATCTACTTGTGATACTGTAGACACCTTTCACTTCTTTGGTTAAATTTACCCCTAAATATTGATTTTTTGGTAGCTATTGTGAATGAGATCTCTTTTATGATTTCTCTTTCAGTGAAATCATTATTAATGTATGAATGTACTTTTTTTTTGCATGTGGATTTTGTATCCTGTGACTTTTACTAAATTTGTTTGTCAGTTCTAACAGCTTTTTGATGAAGTGGGTGAGTTTTGGTAGGTTTTCCATGTACAATATCATGTCATCTGCAAACATAAATATTTTGACTTCCTCCTTCCCAGTTTTGATGCCTATTATTTATTTCACCTCCTCAACTGCTCTTGCAGTTGACCAATACTATGTTGAATAAGAATGGTGAAAGTGAACATCCTTGTCTTTTTCCAGATCTTAGAGGAAATACTTTCAGCTTTTCCCTATTTAGAATGATATTGGCTGTTGGTTTGTCACATAAGCCTTTATAATTTTGAGGCATGTTCTTTCTATACTTAATTGGTTGAGGGTCTTTATCATAAAGGGGATGTTGAATCTTAGCAAATGCTTTCTCTGCATCTATTGAGATGATCATATGATTTTCGCCTTCATTCTGTTAATACGATTTATGACTTCTATTAATTTTCGAATGTTGAACCATCCTTGCATCTCTAGGATAAATTCCACTTGATCCTTTGATGTAGTGCTGGATTAGGTTTACTAATTTTTTTTTAGTATTTTTGCATCTATGATCATCAAGAATATAAGAATATTGGTCAGTAACATTGTTTTATATTGCGTCTTCGTATAGTTTTGGTAATAGAGTAATGCTGGCCTGGTTAAAAAAAAAAAAGAGTTTGGCAAAGTCCCATCCTTTTCAATATTTTAGAATATCGTGAAAAGAATTCCTCTTTAAATGTTTTGTAGAAGTCAGCAGTACAGCCATAAAGTCCTGAACTTTTTTTTGATGGGAGACTTTTAGTTACTGCTTCAATCTCATTTCATTCTTAAATTTTCTATATCTTCTTTGATTTAATCTTGGCAGAAATTTATCCATTTCTTAGGGGTTTTCTGATTTGTTAGCATACAGTTGTTCATAGCAGCTTCTTATGATCCTTTGTATTTCTGTGGTATCAGCTGTAATATATCCTTTTTAATTTCTAGTTCTATTTTTTCTTTTTTCATTTGTTAGTCTTCACTAAAAATGTTTATTTTGCTTAGCTTATCAAAAACATCTTTTCATTTTGTTGATCTTTTGTATTTTTTGTTTCAGTTTCATTTATTTTTGCACTGATTTTTATTATTTACCATTTCCTGCTAATTTGGAGTTCGGTTTGTTCTTGAGATGCCTCATTAGATTGTTTATTTCAGATCTTTTTCTCTCTTTTTTTAATATAAGCAATTGTTGTTCTAAACTTCCCTCTTAATTCTATGTTTGCTGTATCCCACAGGTTTTTATATGTTGTGTTTTTATTTTCATTTGTCATAAGAAAATTTTGTTTTCCTTTTTAATTTCTTCAATGAACTACTGGTTATTCAGTAGCATGTTGTTTAATTTCCATGTATTTGTAAATTTTCTATTTTTCTTCTCATTGTCAATATCTAGCTTTATGTCTTTGTGGTCTGAGAAGATACATGATATGATTTCAATCTTTAAAATTTACTGAGACTTTGTTTGTGGCCTAAGATACGATTTATCCTAAAAAATGTTCCATGTGCTGATCAGAGGTATGTATATTCTGTAGCTGTTGGGTGAAATGTTCTGTAATGATTGTTAGGTCCATTTGCTTAATAGTACAGTTCAATTCTGATATATCTCTTGATTTTATGTCTGGATGATCTGTCCATTGATGACAGTGGAGGATCAAATTCTCCCACTACTATTGTATTGGAATGCATCTCTCCTTTTAGGACTTTATATATAAATATATATATATACATTCATTGCCTATATATTTAAGATCATGTTATAACTTCTTGATAAAATGATCCTATCAATATCTAATGTCCCTCTTTATCTCTTTTTACAATTTTGAATTTAATGTCTGTTTTATCTAACTACTCCTGCTTATTTTTGGTTTCCATTTGCATGGCATATCTATTTCCAGTCCTTCAGATTCAATCTATGTGTATCTGTACCTGTGAAGTGGCAGGCAGCATATAGCTGGGTCTTGTTTTTTGATTCATTCACTCAACCTGTATCTTTTGACTGGGGAACATAATCTATTTACATTCAAGGTTAATGTTGATAGATAAGAACAGATTCCTGGGGCTGGCACTGTGGTGTAGCAGGTAAAGCTGCTGCCTGCAGTGCTGGCATCCCATATGGGTGCCAGTTCAAGACCCAGTTGCTCCATTTTCCATCCAGCTCTCTGTTGTGGCCTGGGTAAGCAGTAGAAGATGGCCCAATTCCTTGGGCCCCTGCATCTACATGGGAGACTTGGAAAAAGCTCCTGGTTCCTGGCTTCAGAACAGCGCAGGTCGAGCCGTTGTGGCCACTGGGGAAATGAACCAATGGACGAAAGACCTCTCACTTTCTCTCTGTCTCTCCTTCTCTCTGTGTGTAACTATGACTTTCAAATAAAATAAATTTTTTTAAAAATTCCTGTCATTTTGTTGATTGTTTACTGATTATATTTGCTGTTAGTGAATTTCTTTTCATAATGTTTACTTGTTTCTTTAAAAAAATCTATTGATTGACTTGAAAATCAAAGTTACAGAGAGCAAGAGACAGAGAGAGATCCTCTACTTGCTTATTGACTCCCAAATTGTTGCAATGGCTAGGGCTGGGCCAGGCCAAAGCTAGAAGCCTGGAACTCCATCCTGATCTCCTACATGTGTGGCAGTGGCCCAGGTACTTGGGTCATCCTCTGCTACCTTTCCACGTGCATTATCTGGGATCTGGATCAGAAGTGGAGCAGCCGGACTCACACCAGTGTTCATACGCTGGTACTACAAACGGTGACTTGACATGCTGTGCTACAATGCTGCCCCCAAGATGTTTACTTCTAATGTAGGGTTCCCATAAGGAATTCTTACAAAACTGGTGCAGTGATGATGAAACAGTTCGGTCTTTGCTTGTCTGGGAAATACTTCATTTCTCCTTCACTTCTAAAGGATAGCTTCATTGGATATAGCATTCTTGGTTGGAAGTTTTGTTTTGTTTTGTTTTTTTGCTTTCAAGACTTTGAATATATTATTCTACTCTCTTCTGGCCTGTGGGGTGCCTGCTGACAAAATACTATTAGCCTAATAGGTTTTCCTTTATATATAATTTGGTTTTTTATCTCACTGTCTTTAGGATTCTTAGAAGTGGGGCAGCCAGGACTCCAAGTGGTGCCCATATGGGATGCTGGCATTGCAGGCAGCAGCTTAATCCACAGTGCCACAACACCAGCCCTTGCTTGTTCTTTTTAATGATTTCTCTTTATTGAATTTCTTATTCATGTCATCTATTGTTTTCTTCATTTCTTTAAACTGTCTACCTGTATTCTCTTGATTCTCATTGAGTTTCTTTAGGATAAAGATTTTTAATTCCTTGTCAGGGATTCATTGATTTTCTTCAGATAAGGTTTTATTTCTGACCTATTATGTTTTTGGAAGCATCATAATTCCTTGCTTCTTCATGTTTTCTGTGTCCCTACATTGATGTCTGCACATCCGGTGCAACCGTTCTTTTATTTATTTATTTATTTATTTATTTATTTATTTATTTTTGACAGGCAGAGTGGACAGTGAGAGAGAGAGACAGAGAGAAAGGTCTTCTTTTTCTGTTGGTTCAACACCCAATGGCCGTGCGGCTGGCACGCTGCGGCCGGTGCACCACACTGATCCGAAGCCAGGAGCCAGGTGCTTCTCCTGGCCTCCCATGCGGGTGCAGGGCCCAAGGACATGGGCCATCCTCCACAGAGTGGGTTTCCTTGGAAAATACGTTTTTGTTTAGGTGGAATGTAGAGTGTCATTTGGGTTTTGACTTAGCTTTGGTTCTAGGTGAACCCAGAAATACAAGCTCTGAGTGATTTCTTCAGTGGCAATCAGTGTCAGCAGTATCTACAACAGCTACAGTTGTCTAGGCTGAAGCAGTTTGTGGAGGTAATAGTATAACTCCAAAGTGAACATGAGCTTCCAAAGGTGTGTGTCTTTAGTCTTCACAGAGTTGGGTGTCAACCAATTGAAGGTTTTTATGGTTGCAGCCACATTTCCAGTGCTGTGGGACACAGAACTGTCCTGACAGTGAGTGATGCTGGGGCTTGTGACACCAATAGTTATGGCCCTTAGACTGTTTGATATGGATAGGACCTTCCCCAGGTCCTGCAGTGTGGGCACGACTAATGCTGGGGCTTGTAGCACAACTAGTTCAAATTCCAGCACTGACAGTGCTTAAGGGGACCTTGCCACCCTCCCAGAAGGTGAATATAGGTATGCTGAGGATTGTGCACTGGCAGACGTCTGACTGGAGAACTGAAATACAAGTAGATCCTTCCCTGTGTCCCAAATGGTATGTTCTGTTGGCTCTGGAGAATATAGTAGTAGTAGTAGTAGTAGTAGTAGTAGTAGTAGTAGTAGTAGCAGCAGCAGCAGCAGCAGCAGCAGCAGCAGTAGTAAAAGAGTCACAGTTCTAGAGCTACAAAATTCAGTGAGATCCTTACATACTGTTCACAGAGTAAATGCCAGTTATCTGAGAGGTTGTAGACTGGCAGTCACCAGCCTAAAACACAGAAATACAGGCAGGGCCCTCTAGATCCCATAGATGAGTACAAGTTACTCCATGAGTTACCGCATCAGCACTAACAGTCCCAGAGTTACAGAGTACAAAGGGGACTACCCCCAGTTCCTGCAGAGCAAGTTGGGGCTTGTGTTCTGGCCCCCCAAGCACCTGTAGTAAGAGTTGTGGAAGGGGCTTCCTCTGGTCTGGACCTCTGGATAGAGTATGGGCTGCTGATGGTGACAATCTCTAGGAAACCATGAAGAACTTCCACAGATGGCGCAGAGCAAGCAAGTATAATTCCAGGGATTGTGCCCATAACTCTTGTGGCTGTGGGATTTCACAGGGGCCTGCCCTCTGCTCTGGAAAGTTCCCCTGCTGCCTCTGGGGAACTTCTAGCAGTGAAGTAGCTTCCTGCTGCCTGCTAACACAGGTGGTGTTTTGCAGCTTCTCGGCAGCATCTCAGGTCTGGCACTTTGGAGATGGAGGGAGGCAGCGTGGGTTCCCTCTTGAGAGCAAAGTAGTTGTTCGGATCCTAGCCAGCCCTCTCGATTGATTTAAAGTCACTGAGAACTGTGCACCTCTCATAGCTAGGGCTGCCCATCTGCAGCAGTGATGGGGTGAGGCAGCTTTCTGCTTACCTATGAGTGGCAAGATGGCGTCCCCCAGCAGGGAATCTGGGGAAGGAGCTGTGGGTGGCAGTAGGTGTTGTGCTGTGTTTTTCTCTTTGCTGTCCTTCAGAGTTTCTGTGCTATTTGCAGAATCTCATCACTCCTACTGAATTCTTCCCCTCAGTCAGTCTTCTCAGTTCTAGTATTTTATATTCAGAATCCCTTTCCTGGAAAGGTTGTGTCCCCCCGCCAGGGAGCCAGAGTAGGAGTCAAAGCAGGCTGTAGGCACTGGCAGCACAAGCAGCAGCCTGCTTTGTTTCTTTCTCTCTCTCTCTGCTTTTTGGAATATCTGTGTGCCATGTGCAGTTCTCATTACTTCTTAACTAAAGTGTTTCTTCGCTGGCGCCGCGGCTTACTAGGCTAATCCTCCACCTTGCAGCGCCGGCACACCGGGTTCTAGTCCCGGATGGGGCGCCGGATTCTGTCCCGGTTGCCCCTCTTCCAGGCCAGCTCTCTGCTATGGCCAGGGAGTGCAGTGGAGGATGGCCCAAGTGTTTGGGCCCTGCACCCGCATGGGAGACCAGAAGCACCTGGCTCCTGGCTTCGGATCAGCGAGATGCGCCGGCCACAGCGCACTGGCCGTGGCGGCCATTGGAGGGTGAACCAACGGCAAAAGGAAGACCTTTCTCTCTGTCTCTCTCTCTCACTGTCCACTCTGCCTGTCAAAAAATAACTAAATAAATAAAGTGTTTCTTCAGTCAGTCTGCACGGTTCTAATATTTTAGATATAGAACCCTTTTCCTGGCAAGGTGGTATCCCTCAGGCAGGGCACCATGATGGGAGCAACCTAGAACTGCAGATTTTTACTGAGCATCTTCCTTGAGCATGAAGCAAAAAGCTGGACAACATTTGTTCTCCATAGGTGATTGCAATTTTAAAAGCACTCTCTTATCACCTAGGTGTTGAAATAGAACATAAAGATAAGCCACACACAGACAGTCAGGTGAGATTGGGTACTGCTTTCCTGGAGGGGGCTTTTATTGGTGGAATCATTTGGCTTAGGCTTTGCTGGGTGATGTTTATTTTTGTGTAGCACCTTTTGTGAACAAGTAAGGCCTTACTAGTCTTGCAGAGCAATTAAGAGCTGCCTGACTGTCACAGACAGTAATTCCTTTGTGACAGGATTCAGGGCAAGCAAAGGGAAATACTTGATGAATTACAGGCTGGTCATGTGCTTAGATGGCAGAGGGCCCCAAATTTCCCAGGTTCATTAAGCGATTGCTTGGATTTCCCAACTACCAGTCTCCCTTCCACACCAAAGCATAGGCACTCTGTCGCTCACAGAACAAGTCCATGTGTCTTACAATTTTGAATGTCATGGATGTTAAGACTCAGGTTCTCCTAGATCCAGTCTGACCCTCTTCCTTCCCTTCCAGATTATCTCTCAGGAGAACTCGTGATAATCCGCCCCATCCTAAATGCATATTCATTCATTCATTCATTCATTCTCTTACTGAAAAACAGTCATGTGTTAAGCACTGTGCTAGCTGCAGAGGATTCAATAATAAACCTGGGAATGCATAGTCCAGTCTACTTACACATATGTAAGTAGAGGTTGTGACATCACTACCTGTTGTGTGCAGTTTTAAAGGGAGCTCAAAAAAGAGGGGCTGTTTCCTTGACATGGGATGTAAGGAAGGTATCTCAGGGAGGGTAATGGCAAAGCTAAACCTGAGTAGCAGGAGGTGGTCAGCAAGGGTGGCAGAGCAGAAGGTGTTCTGACTAGACAGGCTGTGCATCAAGCACTTGGAGGCTCAGTGAGCAGTCATGTGGCAGAAGTTCAGCTGCTGTTTCAGAGGACTGAGCAAAAGATGAGGGCTGATAGAAGAGCAGGGATCAGGTGCTGAAGAATATCAAGAGTTCGGATTCTATCAGAAGGGCAGTGGGGAGCTGATGAGTTCTAAGCTCCTGAGTGCACAAGCTCAGAGTCCCTTGCCATTTAACACTCATTGGGCACTTTCATCTCTCAGCATTTTAAAGAAATGACTTCATCCCAGTGAATCTCTAGCAGACTCACAGAGGAGGAAAGGGTTTTCTCATTTTACAGGTGAGGAAACTCGAGATACATGGAGGTGCCAAGGCCTGTGGAGGTCATACAGAACCGAGAGTAGAAGTTGAACAATCAGCAAAGTCTATCACACGAAAGAGGAAATGTGATAAGGACACGATGAGCATATCGTTCAAATAGAACAGAGCTAATGGGCAGCATAAATTCTTTCAACGATTTTTTAAACCAAACTCCCTACTTGAAACTTAATCAGAAATTTATTGTGCAAGTTGGGACACTGAAGGTCAAGGTTTTGAAGTTACACTCCAAATAGCTCTCCTCCTGTCTCCTAAAATACAGCAAGACCAGGAAATCATGTCACCAAGCAATGAGCCAAAAAACAAGAGTTCCCTGCAATATAAAGAGATGCAGAAGGAAGAGCCAGAGATCAATCCTCCTAATTCATGGGAAGATAGGCAATGGCTTGTCCCCTCAGCTACAAAAGGTGGTGATAATGGTCCCCACCTCCCAAGGTTTTTGTATGATGACAACCTGAGTTAACACATGACACAGTGATAGTGCCTGGCATATGATCATTGCTCGATTGGTTAGCTATACTTTCCCCTGGGTTCCCTTAAAGATATGCACACCCAGTTTGAGAAACATGGTGATAAAAAAAGAAAACTCTTCTAAAAGCACAAAGCTTCCCCATTATTAGCAGTGCAAGTTAAACAAAGGGCACACTGTCCCAAGTCCCTCTGTGACCCTTAGCAGACATAAGAGCAGCACTTCATTGTTCAGCTGTGTTCATCTAATAACAGAGTAGATGGAGGCATACCCATGAAACATTCACTGTGCTCATAGAAGGTGCAGAGCATCAAAAACATGAGCCAATAAAAATGGACAGAATATATCCCATGTGAAGAGTGATTATGCAAAAATTATGGTGCCTCCAGATTTTATAATGTTTAATGGTATTTTCACCTTCATGTTTTATGTAATTTAATTAAATGTGTAATCTGTCACAAAAATACTTGGGAAGGATGTCTATGTAATATATAAGAAAAAAGGAGAAAACATACCATTTTTCACTTGAAAGGCCACCCTTTTTAATACCTATGTCTGCTACATGGATCCAGGCTTTCTGCCCTTCATTTCCTGCCTAACTTTATATCAATTTCCGAACCACAGATTCAACAACGAAGGGACTGCAGACTTCACCCTTTGGACAAGATCTTGATGTTAAAGGCATCATAAGAGGAGACAAATTTGCACAATCAAAATAATTCAGAGAAATCTGTTCAGTCTTCTGTGCAAAACAGAGAGCTACAGGTGACCAGGAACTATTTAAAATCAGCAATAATTTAAAGCCAAGTTCTTTTCTTTGACAGGTATGCAATTAGAAGTAAATGGCTCCTAGAGTAGTTGAATAAGTAGTGTGTGTGTGTGTCTTCAAAATGATATCTCCAATATCTGAAATTTATTATTTTATCATTTTTTTGCTGAGTGACTGCCCTTGCTGGTTTCTCCTTGAAAAGGGGCACACAGAAGATTATTCTTTGTTTCATGTGATGGATTTCTTGCTTATTCTATATGCTCTAGACAGAAGCAACCTACCCTCTTTGAATGTTATGTTTCCTCCAGACATAACTGCTTTCAGCCAGCTTTTACCCCAGTGCCACATTTAGCCAGAATGCATTTGCATAATAGTATTGCTAATTAAATTTTATATGGTCATACCAGGAAGTCAGATCTTTCATTTTAGCAATAATGGGCTCTGCATATAACCTCTGTCCAGTACTGGAATTAGAGAAGCAGTTCTGAACTGGTCAATTTGACTTCCTTCTTGAACTCCCACCTGCAGTGTATCATTTTAGGTATACAAGTACTTAATTGATTAAGATTTCAGGACTTTCCAACATATCTACTTAGGCTTTGTTTAAATTCTATCACAGCTACTAAATGCCATTGCCAACATCTGCTGCTTATCTGGCCAAGGATTAGTATCCAGAATGTATAAAGAACTATTATAACTTAGTAACTAGAAAACACACAATCCAATCAAAATGAGAAAAATATTGAGTAGACATTTCTCAAAAGAAGATATCCACGGCCGGCGCCACAGCTCACTAGGCTAATCCTCCGCCTTGCGGCGCCGGCACACAGGGTTCTAGTCCCGGTCGGGGCACCGATCCTGTCCCGGTTGCCTCTCTTCCAGGCCAGCTCTCTGCTGTGGCCAGGGAGTGCAGTGGAGGATGGCCCAAGTGTTTGGGCCCTGCACCTGCATGGGAGACCAGGAGAAGCACCTGGCTCCTGCCATTGGATCAGCGCGGTGCGCTGGCCGCAGCGCGCCTACCACAGCGGCCATTGGAGGGTGAACCAACGGCAAAAGGAAGACCTTTCTCTCTGTCTCTCTCTCTCACTGTCCACTCTGCCTGTAAAAAATAAAAAATAAATAAAGAAGATATCCAAATATTCAATTAGCATATGAAAGATGTCCACATCATCAGTCTTCAGGAAATGCAAATCAAAAATGTAAGAAGATGATAACTGAATGGATAATAGTTTTTAAAATGTAACAAAACCAAGTACTGGCAAAGATGTTGAGGAACTAAAACATTTATGTATTTTCAGTAGGAATGTTTATTTTATAATCATATTGAATGGTAGATTATTATAAAGTTAACATATACTTCCTATATGACCCAGCCATTTCTCTCTTAGGCATTGATTTAAAACAGTGTAAATATATTCATACAAAGACAGGCATAAAGTCTTTTTGAAATCTATAATGGAGTCAAACTGAAAGCTCATATGTCCACCAACAGACACACAAACCCTGGTATATCCATGTAATAGAATACTACTCAGCAATAAAAAACAGTGAAACTGAATGAACAAAATGTTCTTTGAATGAATTCATACAGATATTTATTCTCAGTCTCATATAATGTTCTTCTTCCTCTCTGTTTTTTCTATTTTTTGTAGCATGGCTTATACAAATGGGCATCCTATGGGTAACTCTGGCAAACAACAACATGAATGAAAACAAAAATATTATCAGTGAAAAAAAGCCAAATATATACACCACAAAAGTAACTATTGGAGGGGCCAGGGCTGTGTCGCAGCGGGTTAACACCCTGGCCTGAAGTGCTGGCATCCCATATGGGCGCCGGTTCGCTCCTCTTCCAATCCAGCTCTCTGCTATGGCCTGGGAAAACAGTAGAAGATGGCCCAAGTTCTTGGGCCTCTGCACCCATGTGGGAGACCCAGAAGAAGTTCCTGGCTCCTGGCTTTGGATTGGTACAGCTTCAGCCGTTGCAACCAATTGGGGAGTGAATCCATTGGTTGGAAGACCTCTCTCTCTCTCTCTCTCTCTCTCTCTCTCTCTGCCTCTCCTCTCTCTGTGTAACTCTGAATTTCAAATAAATAAATAAATCTTAAAAAAAAAAAAAAGAAAAACTATGCAACATTCTAGTAAGCAAAACCAATCAATTTGGATAGAATATGATCAAGGGTTGTTTGGTATGTGCATGGAGGGTATTGTTTGAGAAGTGGCATAAGTAAACTTTCTAGGATGAAGAAAATACCCTTTGTTGATACACATTTGTCAAAACTGACTAAAAGGTGAGTATCCTTTATTTTATTTTTATTTATTTTTATTTATTTTTATTTATTTTTATTTTTTGACAGGCAGAGTGGACAGTGAGAGAGAGAGAGAGACAGAGAGAAAGGTCTTCCTTTTTGCCGTTGGTTCACCCTCCAATGGCCACTGTGGCCGGCGCATGGTGTCAATCTGATGGCAGGAGCCAGGTGCTTCTCCTGGTCTCCCATGCGGGTGCAGGGCACAAGCACTTGGGCCATCCTCCACTGCCTTCCCGGGCCATAGCAGAGAGCTGGCCTGGAAGAGGGGCAACCGGAACAGAATCCGGCGCCCCAACCGGGACTAGAATCTGGTGTGCCGGCGCCGCAAGGCGGAGGATTAGCCTGTTAAGTGCCCATCTCAGTAGTGCTGCTTTGTGAATGCAAAGAGCAATGCCTGTAAACCATTAGCATAGAGATCAACACACAATAGGTGCATTTTCCTAAGTGATATTAGGCACATCTTGTTCCAAATTGTAAACTATAACAAGCTAAGAGAAACAAACCTTATAAAAGTCACCTATCAGTTTAAACTTTCTCCTTAAAACTCAAAGGCTTGGAATATTATGAAATCAATTCTAAGAGCTTCAAAGGAAATGAATTAAGGAGAAGAAGAAGGAAAATGTCTTCTCTTAAAGAGATAAGAAATATTAATTTTCTCTCCAACTTAAAATAGTGCCTTTGTTTATATAATTAAACTACTGCACATACGCAAAACCTAGAAGCCAAGTAAAATGTGTGCAAAGTTTGCAACCTAACAAAACATGTTTTAATTAAAGCCAAGAAAGCATTAATTATAAGTTGTTGTGTTTAATTACAGTAGGAAACCATGAGATAGTTTAGGAAAGTCCTTCAGTTTTCTATAAGGGACTCACGGTTTAAAGTTCACAACTACCTTAAAAAATAATTTACATCCTGGGGCTGGTGCTGTGGCGCAGCGGGTTAAAGCCCTGGCCTAAAGTGCCGGCATCCCATATGTTTGCCAGTTCTCGTCCCGGCTGCCCCTCTTTCAATCCAGCTCTCTGCTATGGCCTGGGATAGCAATAGAAGATGGCCCAAGTCCTTGGGCCCCTGCAACCATGTGGGAGACCCAGAAAAAGCTCCTGGCTCCTAGCTTCGGATCGGCACATCTCCAGCCATTGTGGCCATCTGGGGAGTGAACCAGCGGATGGAAGACCTTCTCTCTCTGTCTCTACCTCTCTCTGGAACTCTGTCTTTCAAATAAATAAAAACAAAAATTAAAATAAAATAATTTACATCCTAAAACCTACTCTGATGCTTAGACACTCTAAAATCCAGAGACTAATGGAACAATTCAAATTTTCTGAGGAGAATTAAGTAAAAAGGAGAATTTGAGAGTGTTTAGCTCATCCAAAAAGAACTCAGAGTTTGTGAGCAAAAGTGTAAATTTCTGCCATATTTCTTGGTATGAAGGAGGTGAAAAGTGATTGGAAATAAATTCATGGAGGTAAGAATTTCGAAAAACTTTGCTATGTCAGCTTATGTTCCTTCTTCGTGATTCTGTTTCCTTAGCTTTTACCTGAGTTTATTTAAAAGATCCCCTCCAAATGTACCCAAGACCAGCCTTAGCTTAGAACTAACAAGGACTTCGTATTAATTTCTTGTCTGACCAACTAGTCCTGGGATAAAAGATGCCATGGATGCCCTTTGGGGCCATTATAGGCACTTGGTGTTCTCTATCTAGCCGTGCACTGAAAGCCTGGACCCCTTCAAAGCAGAGCAACATGAACAGACAGCAGGCAGATCAGCTGGACACAGCTGCTATTGTAAATGAGATGGTGTTATTTGTGCCCAGTGTCAGTTTGGCTGTACCACTGAACTGTGAATTTGACATGTCTAACAAGTGGAAACGTGCGGCACAGCAGTTTTCATACTGTCACCAAATGTAACAGTGCGTAGACCGTGCATCTTTCTTAACTGGCTCCACCAGTAGACTCAGTGACTATTCCACTTTTGTTCATTTAGGCTTTTTCTTTTTAATTGACATATAATAATTGTGCATAATTTTAAAATGATTTCCTCACTCTATGAGCATAGAGTATATGGGAGCAAAATTATCTTTAATCCAGAATGATGGTAGGAGTGGCTGTCAATCAACCAAATTCCCTAAATTCATTGGGCATTATGGGATCCTGGTGTTAGAGTCTAGAAGAAACACCAAATCACACCCAAGAACATGTGGTTATGGGTAGAGACAAAGTAGTGACCATAAAAGTTTGAATTTAAACATGTTTGTGTTTGTCATGGTGTCCCTAGAACTGAAGTATTTAGACTGCATACTAAAGGCTCCTTTTGTATTTGCAGGGAACCTTTACATCTGGTGAACAGATGTTTGAATTGAGTTACCATAGTAGATTGTTGTGGCTCTCAACCAGTCTTCAGATTTGAGTCAGTTCCCTGTCCAGCTCAGAGCCTGGACTATGAGGAAGGAAGAAGGCATCCAGGGTATAACACCCAAGGAGGCACCCACTCTTGGGGTCTTGCAAATACAGAATTTGTACTTGCATAACCATGATGATAATCATCTTATATGTTGTGCACAAGGGGTGGGCATTTGGTTCAGTTGTTAATATGTCTGTATCTCACAATGGAGTACCTGAGTTCAATTCCTGGCTCTGGCTCTTTACTTAGCTTTCTGATAATGCAGATTGTGGGAGGCAGCAGTGATGGCTTAAGTGACTGGTTTGCTAGCCTCCACGTGGAAGACCTCAGCTCCTGGCTTTGACCTCATCTCATCCCCAGTTGTTACGCGCATTTAGAAAGTGAAACAGCAGATAGGGGCTCTGTCACTCCAATCCCCACTTCTATACAAATAAACAGAAATTTTTAACACAAGTCCATCCCTTGTCTCACCTAGCCCCAGTCCTAACAGAGTCTGTTGAATTAAAGTGAGGGCAAGTCCCCTAGAGGAAGAAACCTGCTACAGGGCAAAACTTTACAGTGAATCTCACTTCTAGCCTTTTCTAGAAGGACCTGGGCCCATTCACCAGAGTGACTGTGTGAAAGGGAAGGATAATTAATAAAATATTTGAGAGATGACTTGGCAATGGCTCCAATGGAAACTAATTTCTGGAGACCAAACACTAGTGTACTAGATAGTACAGGCATTTATGAAGGCCAAGTGATCAACTAAGTTTGATAAAGTCTTTCTTATAGTGATCTCAATGGGTTCCAACCCACCCTTTTTGTGATTTCCCCAGCCTGGAATGCATACTTGGAATACGCATGCTCAGCAATTGGCAAACTCCCCACATTGCTTCCCTGATCTGTGAAGTGAAGATGTTGTGGTGGAAAGGCCGAAAGGAAGCCCCCAAAGCTGCCACTACTTACCAAAAGAGTAAACTAAAAGCAATACTACATGCGTGGAGGGATTCTACAGATTATTATTAACTAATCAAGGATTTGAAAGATGCAAGAGAGTGATTCCTACTATGACCCATTATATTCACCTATTTGGCCTGTATAGAAGACAAATTCATCTAGAAGAATGACAGTAGATTTTCAGAAACATAATCATGCTGTGATTCCAATTGCAGGTACTATTCCAAATGTAGTTTTATTGTTGTATCAAATCAATATGTCCCTAGCAAGCAAATGCAGTCATTGACCTGGCAAATGCTTTTCTCTCTATACCTGTTAGCAATTATCATAACCATACAAAGCTATTTGCTTTCAGCCAGAAGGATCAGAACTCTATCTTCACTATCCTCAGAGAAACAGCCACTCTCCAGTCCTATGTCATAATTTAGTTCAAGGAACTCTATCATCTCTTCATTCCACAGGACATATTGGTGACATCATGCTAATTTTTCCCACTGGTAAACTGAAAGGACCAACTCTTAGTAATGTTTTTCACGTGTCTTTATATCAAAAGCAGAAACCTTGAATGCTTTTGTCTTATTGTCTTTTTTTTTTTTATAGGCAGAGTTAGACAGTGAGAGAGACAGAGAGAAAGGTCTTCCTTCCGTTGGTTCACCCCCCAAATGGCCGCTACGTCCAGCGCGCTGCGCTGATCCGAAGCCAGGAGCCAGGTGCCTCCTCCTGGTCTCCTATGAGGGGGCAGGGCCCAAGGATTTGGGCCATCCTCCACTGCCTTCCCAGACCACAGCAGAGAGCTGGACTGGAAGAGGGGCAACTGGGACAGAATCCGGCACCCCAACTGGGACTAGAGCCCGGGGTACTGGCGCTGCAGGCAGAGGATTAGCCTAGTAAGCCGCGGCACTGGCCTGTCTTATCTTTTTAAGGAAATTTGTCAAGCAACTAACACTGCAAGACAGATAGTCTCCCTCCAAAGAAAAGATTAAGCATGCTTACCACACAATATAATACTGACAATATCTCCATCTAGAGCAATGGGCAGCCATTATAAAAGATTCAAGGTCCTAGCGGGTAAAGCCAGCGCCTGTAGTGCTGACATCCCATATGGGCCAGTTCGAGTCCCGGATGCTCCACTTCTGATCCAGCTCTCTGCTATGGCCTTGGAAAGCTTTAGAAGATGGTGCAAGTTCTTGGACCCCTGCACCCACATGGGATACCTGAAAAAAGTGCCTGGCTCCTGGCTTCAGATTGGCACAGCTCCAGCTGTTGTGGCCATCTGGCTGATGAAAGACCAGTGGATGAAAGACTTTCTCTCTTTCTCTCTTTCTCTCTCTCTCTCTCTCTCTCTCTCTCTTTCTGCCTCTCTGTAACTCTGCTTTTCAAATAAATAAATAAATTTCTTTAAAAAAAATTCAAGGTCCTAAAGCTCAGGAACTGATTACATGTACACAACATTCTCTTTGGATCGCCCTACAGGAACTCAGGCTGGGGTAACTGGTATAAATGCCGTTGCTGTGGTTACTAATATTGCCAGGAGTATAAAGTCCCTTATCTCAGACCCAGGCATCTCAAATCTTCTACCAGTATCCATGAAACATAATTTGTTAGCATACAAGTGAGGCAAAATATTAAGAGGCTTAACAGTTCTTGACACCAATTATTTCATATACCTTACCTTGATAAGATATTAAATATGGGAAGTAAATCCCATGAAAATCCAGAGAGGTACTATCACCTGGGATAAGTCTATAGACTAGTGGTCTGGACATTGGTAAGATATCCCTTGCAAGATGAAAAAAAAGTTACTACTTCAGGCCTCTCTTGTCACTAAGATAAAGAGGTAACACATATCCCATCAGTGCTTTCTACACCAACCCATTTATTGCACAATTTAGCAGTTTTGGATAAGGTCAAAAACAGTATTCATGAAGTCATGGAAAGGTTTATTCTCTATCTTGTTATTCCACACAGCATGACTTCTGACCAAGAGACTCAGTTTTGAGGGAATTAAATGTATCTGTAGGCTTCTGTTCATGGAATCCACTGATCTTACTATGTTCCACATATCTAGGTTCACAGAACAAGGAAATGGCTTTTGGAAGCTCAGTTACATTATCAGCTTGATGGTGGATAGCATGTATGACATGTTCTAGATGAGCCATCATTATATGATTTTATTTTCCATAGCCAGAATTCACAGGTCTGGAAATCAGACAGTGGAAATAGCAGTAACTTCTCTCTCTACCAGTTTTATCCCCAGTGAAGAATTTTTTCTCCCATTCTTATGACCTTGGACTCTGCTGGTCAGGGTTTTAAGTTTCCAAGGAGGAGATGCTTCTATTACACCTATCAATGGTTCCATTAAAATAGAATGTAAGGTAGCCAGGTAGTCAGTTTGGGCTCCCCATGCCAATAAAGCAACAAGAAGTTACCGTACTGGCTGGAGTGATGAATCCTGTCTATCAAGGAAAGACTGAGTAGTAACTACGTGTCAGAGGTAAAATGTATGTCTGGAATGCAGGGAAATTCTTGGTCTTCTCTCAGTACTTCCAGTGCTCCCTAAACAGTCAATGTCAAACTGCAGTACCCCATGATAGAAGGACTGCTAATAAGCAGAGCCTGTTGAACCTTGTTTCTCAGGGGGATCCTGAATAATGCAGTTACAGTGGACTGTGAATTCATTCTTGAATAATTATTTAGTCATCCTGTGAAGAGTCTGATTATATTGCATTGCATTTCTGTTTTCATTTGCTAAATGTAAATATTTTATAAAAATTACACAATTCTCCCTTTAGCTCATTCTACTCTAGCCTTCTTATCATTCTGCAACTGTACCTCAAACATTTTGCATTTGGTTCTTCTTCTGCTGGAAATCTTTTCCTCTGAAATACCTGCATGGGCTCTTCTCAGGCTTTCTTCAGACTCTCATTCAGATATATCTGCAGTGAGACTACAGCCCTTGCCCTACAGTGGCTCCTCAGGGTTTGCTAAGACTTACCAGATATGCAGAAGGCCAACTGCTTGCTGGAGACTTCATTCCTGGAGGTGGGAGATGATAGGATGAGTTAATCACTATGAAATTTTGAGATAATCAAAGGGGAAAAACTGACCAAAAAGTGTACATCTCTGTCCAAATAATTGCATTTTAAGTTCTCAATATTAATTTAGAATTATTTTAGAATTTGAAGGATTATAAAATTCACTAATAAATTATTTATATACCATGATACCTGTATAGAGTCACTTTGTATTTCTTTTCAAAGGGTTTTCCATTTATATCATATATGTAATCTCTGATTATAAAAGTGATACATGTTTGTTGAGAAAACATGAAAATACATAAAGAAATAAAAAAAACTAAATCACCTGTGTCACACTATCCAGAGATAAGCAACACTAAGGTATTAATGATTTGCTTTTTAGAATTATTTATGTGCATTAATTATATATACATCATTGTAAAATCTCAAGATTTTATTTCCTTTTTAAGAGTTGCCCCAAATTGTGGAGTTAGAAATGTGCCAGGGGATTCCAATATAATCCATCAAGGTTGCATGTACCAATGCCATCTCACTAGTCCAAGTGATCAATTTCAGTTCACAATTGATCACACTGATAGGTCTAAGAGTCAAAGGGATCACACAAACAAGACTAGCATCTGCTAATACTAACTGATAGAATAAAAAAAGGAGAGAACAATCCAACATGGGAAGCAGGATACACAGCAGACTCATAGAATGGCAGATGTCCTAAACAGCACTCTGGCCTCAGAATCAGCCTTTAAGGCATTCAGATCTGGCTGAAGAGCCCATGAGAGTATTTTAGGCATGGAAAGCCAAGACACTCTGGCAAAAAAAAAAAAAGAAAGAAAGGAAGGAAGGAAGGAAGGAAAGAAGGAAGGAAGGAAGGAAGGAAGGAAGGAAGGAAGGAAGGAGAAGAAGAAGAGGAAGAAGAAGAAAGAAGAAAGAAGAAGAGGAGGAGGAGGAAGGAAGAAGGAAGAAGAAGGAAGAAGAAGGAAGAAGGAAGAAGAAGGAAGAAGGAAGAAGAAGAAGACCTAAATGAAAGATCTCTGCGAGTGAGATCCCAGTAGAAAGAATGGGCCATCAAAGAAGGAGGTACCTTTCTCTGAAGGGAGGAGAGAACTTCCACTTTGACTATGACCTTGTCCGAATAAGATTGAAGTCGGCGAACTCAAAAGGCTTCCATAGCCTTGGCAACTCATGACTAGAGCCTAGGGAGATTACTGACACTATAAACGAGAGTGTCAAATTGTTAAATCAACAACAGGAGTCACTGTGTGCTTACTCCTCATGTGGGATCTCTGTCCTTAATGTATTGTCCAATGTGAATTAATGCTATAACTAGTACTCAAACAGTATTTTACACTTTATGTTCTGTGTGTGTGCAAACTGATGAAATCTTTACTTAATATATACTAAATCGATCTTCTGTATATAAAGAAAATTGAATGGGAGAGGAATGGAATGGGAGAGGGAGCAGGAGATGGGAGGGGTGCGGGTGGGAGGGAAGTTATAGGGGGGAAAAAGCCATTGTAATCCATAAGCTGTACTTTGGAAATTTATATTTACTAAATTAAAGTTTAAAAAAAGAGTTTTTATGGCTAACTCTTTAAAGCTTAAGAATTTTTTTATCTATTATTTGAGAGGCAGAGAGAGACAGAGACAGAGACAGAGACAGATAGAAAGCTCCCACCAGCTGGCTCACCTCCAAGATCGCTGAAACTACTAAGGAGACTCAAACACAGTCCACCCAAGATGTCCCAACTGATGTCACTTCTTAGATGAAAGGCCAGCCTCTATTTTCTGTGCTATTTTTGACATATTTTCCTATGTTAAAATTATTCGTAAGCAGAATTTTTACTAGCTTCATATAACATACTCTCTAAGATGGCTGGATCTTAATTTGTCTAACTATACTTTTATGACATTTACATTATTCCTATTTTATCATATTTTATAACATTTCCTATCATATTGAATAATTTATTAATGTATCATATTTCATACATTTTCTCCAAATATTTTGTGAGCCCTTTTTATGTTTTCATATTAACTTTGCCTTTCAGTTTTAATCTAGGTCCAAAAATTAATTTCTTTGCAAAAAAAAGAAAAATTTCAATATCTTGATCAGTTTGGTAATATAGAAAAAATAGCTGAATGTTCTGTTACTTAAAAACCATTTTTCTTTTTCCTTTCTTTTTACCTTCATAGATATTTTAAACCTCAAGTGTTGTTTTCCTTTCTTCTAATTACAACTCAGATACAGAATCTGAATCAAGAAGCCCTTAAACGAGTTCTGGTCTAATTTTCTCAAGCCACCTACTAGGGGGTGGGATGGGAACACTTCTCAGTGCACAGTTCCTGAGAAGGCACACTTAAGGTTGTCAGATTTAGCCAATACAAATATAGGATGCCTAGTTAATTTGCATTCAGATAAGCAAGAAGTAATTGTTTAGCTTAAGTACACTCCAAATATTGCATGGTACATACTTAATGCTAAAAAAAAGAAGAAGAAGAAGAAGAAGAAGAAGAAGAAGAAGAAGAAGAAGAAGAAGAAGAAGAAGAAGAAGAAGAAGAAGAAGAAGAAGAAGAAGAAGAAGAAGAAGAAGAAGAAGAAGAAGAAGAAGAAGAAGAAGAAGAAGAAGAAGAAGAAGAAGAAGAAGAAGAAGAAGAAGAGGAGGAGGAGGAGGAGGAGGAGGAGGAGGAGGAGGAGGAGGAGGAGGAGGAGGAGGAGGAGGAGGAGGAGGAGGAGGAGGAGGAGGAGGAGGAGGAGGAGGAGGAGGAGGAAGAGGAGGAAGAGGAGGAAGAAGAGGAAGAAGAGGAAGAAGAGGAAGAAGAGGAAGAAGAGGAAGAAGAGGAAGAAGAAGAAGAAGAAGAAGAAGAAGAAGAAGAAGAAGAAGAAGAAGAAAAGGATATTCATGGTTTATCTGTGCTTTTCTGACACCCAGAAAAGTGTGCAGTGGACCCAGGCCTCCTGCTGCCTCACCCTACTTTGCACATGGGAATTATCAGGCCTTTTCTTTCTTTCCTCCCCCTTTCCCCAGTTCTGGGTCTCTGCTCTGGAAATTCCCAAAGGAACCACAGAGAACTTGATTTGGTAATTTGAAAATTCTGGTTCCACTGGTGGGAGTGAGATGCCTACTTTCTGGGTTTCCCTGAACAACTATGGCAGAAGTGGCAGCACTTCCTGCCCTCAGGAAAGTGTCAATCATTGAGGCCCTGGGAAGGAGTTCATTGGAGCACAGGGGCAGTACTTCCTGGTGGAGCAGCATGGAGGATGCTGCAGAACTGGCTGTCTGTGTGGGAGAAGCACTGCTGTCTCTACCCTGAGTGCTCCCCCGGAGCCTACACCAGTGAGAAGGTACAGTTCTTAAGAGCAGCAGTGCCAGTTGCAGTTTAGGAGGTGCAGTCTATGCAACAATGTAATCCAACAAGAGAGAGACGCTCCTTGCTCATGGGCCCTTCCTGTGTCCTGTGCAGACTTCCGCCTGCCTTCCCAACTCAATGCACAGAACCTATTTACAAGGTTATGACTATGCCACGAAATCCTCTTTTATCAACCATTTCTAGGGCAATTACCCAGCCACGGCAGTAATGGACCTGAAGACACTATAATACATTTGGATTTCAGCAGAGCACTTGATAGTCAAATTGTGAGACAAAATCAGGTCAAGTTGTACATCGTACCGGGTCAGACAGTGTCCTTCCTTTTCCTGATACAATGCACTTGTAACAACTATTGCCTTTATTTCTGGTCATGCCTAAATCCCACAACATAGGGTATGTATATATGTGTATCAGGATGGGGTGGAGGAGTATGTATTTTATATTTTCCAAAGTATACCCCATAATTTGGAAAATACTAAATACAGAAAAGTCTAACAATGAAATTTAACTCATTTTCTTGCCATTCACCCAAATCGCTATTAATATTTTGGATTACATTTTTCCAATTATATTTAGGCAGCTGTTTTTAATTTAGTTTTCTTTTTATACAGTTATAATAATCACATTGCACATGTAATAGCTTATATTATTCCTTTTATTCTATATTATTTCATAAGTATCTTTCTACCCTATTACTTAACATTTTTCTGATTGCAAATGACTTTAACAATATTAGACTTTATACTTTCACATGCCCTGAGGCAGGGCTGGTTTCCCTTGAGTGCTCAAACAATTATCAACAAGGAACTTGGTTCCTTTCGTCTCTGTGCTCTGGCTGGAAGTGTGGGATTTTGCCTGGAAAGAGCAAAACTCTGCCTCCTACAAGGACTCACAAGGTGACAATTCCCCAAAAGCAGGAAAGGGTTTAGATGCTGGGCAGTTAAATGAGAATTAAATGTTAATGATTCTGCTTCCTGCACATTGCTGTGAAATGTCTGACAATGTGTGTACAAGCTCAGCACAGGCCTGGCATGTGGCAAGGGAGCTCAGTTAACTGCTTTTTTATTTAAAAAAATTTTAAAGACTTATTTATGGGGCCGGTGCTGTGGTGCAGTGGGTTAAAGCCCCAGCTGGCAACGGCAGCATCCCATATGGGTGGTTCGAGTCCTGGCTGCTCCACTTCCGATCCGGCTCTATGCTATGGCCCCAGAAAGCAGCAGCAGATGACCCAAGTCCTTGGGGCCCTGCACCCGCATGGGAGATGTGGAAGAAGCTCCCGGCTCCTGGCTTTGGATCAGCTAAGCTCTGGCCATTGTGGTCATTTGGGGAGTGAACCAGTGGAATGGAAGACCTCTCTCTCTCTCTCTGGCTCTACTTCTTTCTGTAACTCTTTCAAATAAATAAAATAATTCTTAAAAAAAAGAAGGACTTATTTATTCATTTGAAAGGCAGAGTTAGGAAGTGTGGAGAGAGACAGAGAGAGAGAAAGGGAGAGAGGGGGAGAGGTGGGGAGAGAGAGAATCTTCCATCCACTAGTTCATTCCCCAAATGACAGCAAATGGCCAGAGCTGGGCTAATCTGAAGCCAGGAGCCAGGAACTTCTTCCAGGTCTCCCACATGAGTGCAGGGACCCAAGCATTTGGGCCATCTTCAGCTGCTTTCCCAGGTATATTAGCAGGGAGCTGTATTAGAAGTGGGTAGCTGGGCTCAAAGCAGCACCCATATTTGATGCTGGCGCTACAGAGGGCAGCACTTGCTACACCACAGCACCAGCCCTGCACAGTAAACTTGTAAGTTTCATAATAATGATGAGGAATAAGAGAGGATGTTGCTGCATCAGGAAGTTTTAACTCTGTAAACCTGACTCTCATCTCGACACATCAAGCAGAGGCACAGGTACCATCTGGCTCAGGGGTAGGCCATCAGATTTAGGCTCTTGGGTTGCCATTGGAACAGAGACAGAGAACAAGCTAAACGCCATGGAGACCTAATCACCAAAACCCAGACTGTAAAAAATTGTAGAGAGCGAACCACGGGTGTTTTGTTTTAAACAAATAAATTGAAAGAAAAAAAAAAGAGAGATGATGGTCTTTTATATTAAAGGCATACAAGATATATCAACTAATTCCAGAATATGAACTTTAAGAAGGTACTACTCAGTGTGAAAGGGTCCCAGTTTCTCTGTATCCTCATCATCCTTTGTTATTTTCTATTGGTTTGTTTTGATAGAAGCCACTTGGATGGATATAAGGTGTCCATGGCATTGACTCTTATGCATATTTTATTTGTAACATTAACTAATCGTGTGATGTGAATCATTGGGATTTCCAAACCAGATTATAGATATTTTTATGACAAAGATCTATCATATGCTTCTTTTATTTCCTAACAGTGCCTAATCAGCATTCTGTATGTAGTGGAAGTGATAAATCTGATTGATTACATATGGATATATTTATTCAGAATGCTAATATGTGCAGTAGGCTGCTGCTATTCATTTGTATTCCTTTCCAAAAGACTTGCCACAAAGGAAGACTTAAAGCATGTTATGCTGACAAATAAATCACTGGATTTTGAAATTCATTTATTTAGCAAGCATTAATTGAACACTTAGATGCTAGGAATTCAGTGGTGAATGAGCCTGATCCAGTTCCTCTTGCATGAAGCTTTCTTTCTAGCAATAACATCATTCAATCAATTTAAATAACTAATCACTCAATTACAATTTTAAGTGAAATGAACTAGAAGTCAGAAAGTTAAGGCAGTACATATCAAGGATACTTTGCATGATCTAGAGGGTTAGTGGTAATAAATATAAGTATTAGCTAGGGGAAGAAGGTGTGGGCCAGGGTCTTTAAAATAGAAGAAACATTATACACAAAGGTACTATGACAGAGAGGGGTTTGGTCTTCTTGGTATGTGAGAACATTTTGCATCTCCTCCATCCCCAACAGGAGCCCTTAGAAACTCAAGGGTTGGCCAGCACCGCAGCTCAATAGGCTAATCCTCCGCCTGTGGTGCCGGCACACCGGGCTCTAGTCCCGGTTGGGGCGCCAGATTCTGTCCTGGTTGCTCCTCTTCCAGTCCAGCTCTCTGTTGTGGCCCTGGAGTGCAGAGGAGGATGGCCCAAGTGCTTGGGCCCTGCACCCTCATGGGAGACCAGGAGAAGCACCTGGCTCCTGGCTTCGGATCAGCACGGTGCACCGGCCGCGGTGGCCATTGGAGGGTGAACCAACGGCAAAGGAAGACCTTTCTCTCTGTCTCTCTCTCTCACTGTCCACTCTGCCTGTAAAAAAAAAAAAAAAAAAATTTCTACCCTGCTGCACAAACACAGCATAGGGACACAGGTAGTATCTTTCTGGGCAAGGGCAACATCTGGGTAGAGCAGTCCAAGCCAACTATCCTTAGATCTTCAAATGTGAGGGTTTGTGTGGCAGTGAACCGGATGAGTTACTGTGTCTCTCCTTACCCTGCAACTCTTTTATGTTGCTTATGCCTCAGCTTGGAGCCTTATTAAGAAATAAAGTAAGGGTGCTGAAATTAAGGATCTTAGGATGGGACAGGGTCCATCTGTCCACATCTCCTTAACGCTGCCCTATCTCACAAAACTGAGATGACAAATATCAAGAATAAAAACCTTTGTTCCACTAGAGTATCTGGAGCTGTCATAAGAGAGAAGAACAGAACCTGCCTTAAAAAAGTCCATATTTCTTATGAATCTGCCATAAACTAATGCTGCATATATACACCCCTGCCCCTCTGGTTTTCAGACTATACATAGTGTTAAATGAGAATGATGAAGTTAGACCCAGGAAGGGAATCAGAAGCCATGGTCCCTCTGGGAAGAATGATTCTTAAAGTTCTCCCTTAACTTCTAGTCAGCAGAACCTTTATCAACCTGGGTGGAAGGAGTAGAAACCATCATATTAACTAGGAATATTCAAGAGGGCATGTGAGGCAGCAAAAGGTGCAGGTGCTCCTGTGGTCAAAAACACAGCATTGTGCAAGCAATTTTGAGAGTGAAAAACAGCCAAGGCTTCACCTGCAGATGATTTACAAGGAATGACAATGAATAAAGACCAGTGTCATGGGGCCAGCGCCATGGCTCACTTGGTTAATCCTCCACCTGTGGCACTGGCACCCCATATGGGTGCCAGGTTCTTGTCCCGGTTGCTCCTCTTCCAGTCCAGCTCTCTGCTGTGGCCTGGGAAGGCAGTAGAGGATGGACCAAGTGCTTGGGCCTCTGTACCCGCAAGGGGAACCAGGAGGAGACACCTGGCTCCTGGCTTCAGATCGGCATAGCTCCAGCCCTAGTGGCCATTTGCAGGGTGAACCAATGGAAGGAAGACTTTAAAAAAAATTTTAAAAATAAAAAAAATTTTTAAAAAGACCAGTGCCTTTACATCTATATTCAAAGAGAGATGCTTCCTGATGTCGCAGTGCTAACTAACAAAGGTCAGAGGTGTGTCTGATTCACTCCAGCATCAGGACAGTGGAAGTGTCCCTCCAAGGATTCCTAATATCACACTCAGGATGACTTAGGGGATAAGATAGTGAGACTACCTGGCCCCCTCCAACTAACCCAGGATCTCTGAGTTAGCTGGTCCATGAGGACACATGTGATAGTAATTATTATTCTGGAAAGCTCCAGAGAGAACAAGATTAAAACCATGCAGCAAGAGTCCCTCCATGATCTCATAACTATTATAATAGTGATTTTAGAACTCAGCATCCTATAATATAATTCTTCCTATTCTAGAAGAGGAAAAGCCACCCATGGACCTACCAGGTCTTCAGTCCCTATGGGACCTTTCTTGCTTTGTGATGTTGTCCCCAATCTCGTTTCCGGATTAAACAGCTGCATCAGTAAACAGAAGCACAGTATACAGGTTTGAAGAACAGATTCCAGGACTCAAATGCCTGGGTTTGAATATTATACACACATACACATACACACATGTCTAAAGGTAATTCCAGACTTACCATGATTTGACTCAAGATTTTTGAACTTTACAATGGTGTGAAAACAATACACCTGGGAATCCAAGATGCCAGAATAGGGAAAGAATGTACTTCTTTAGGCTAGGGGAAAATAGTAGTAAAAAAGTGGAGGAAGTGTATTTCCAGGGGATAGTTGAAGAGAAATCTGTAGTGGAAATTCTACAGAAGGAAGAGGGATACCATGGATCAGTGTGGAAGGGGTGGACATGCAGCAGTGAGCATGGACACAACGCACAATCCCTGCAGCTGAGAGTCAGAGGAAGTACCAGCTTTGGAGAGCAAGGTGAGAGCAGACTGCCACTGGTGATTTAGCGAGAGCTAGAGCCTGGAAGAGTACAATGTTTTAATCTGGCCTGGAGCCCTAAGGCGGACAGGGTACCTGCCTAACCCAGAAAAAAAAAGGCACATTTCTCTCTCCCCATTCCCCCAAAACAGCTCCTAGCAACCAGCTGACAGATGGTGCCATTTTGACACAGTAGTGGCTGTGGTGGCTCTTGTGCATGCCTGGAAACTGGTGTGGGAAAAAGGTGCCAACTTGGTTACATCAGCAGTTGTGATGGCTCTTGTGCACATGCCTGGAAACCAGTGGGATTCTAGAAGGCCCTGTTTTGACACAAGTAGCAGTTATAGTAAGCTCCTGTGCACACCTGTGCTTCAGGGATTTTATCAGAAGGAAAAATCCACATTCCCCACTGACTTCAAGTCTGGCTGACAAGATTGACAGGGGGCTGGGCACCCATGTAGGACTGTGAAGTGCCCCCAGCCTCTCAGCATATTATAGGCTCCAGGGATAAAATAGTCAAGATGGAGAGCCCACATGCAGCTGGCCCTGGGAATATCTCTGCTTCTCCATGGATAGGTCAGGCTAGGGGGGCAAAGCAGATCCTCTGTACCGCATGACTATGGGAGAATTGTGTGGTGAGACTGTGTGAACTCTGTGACTGTACAACAGGGTGCGGGATGTAGCTGGGTCTCTGGGCAACCAATGTGTAAGGTGCCAAAGGCTCAGAGCTCTCTGATTGCCAGAGGTGGGTCATTGTAGTGAGATGCATGCTCACACGAGGACTGCCCAGATTCTTTGCACAGTTCATATAGCAGTACAGGTGAGTATTACACCCACTGTGGGCTAAGACCCAGGCATTGATCTCCTTGGAAGAGAGGAGGTGAGGGTGTGATTACACAGAGGTGCTCATACGCTCTCACTTGCTGACAACAGAGTTTATCTGCCTGCCCAACTCCGTTACCCTGGATACTCACCCTACTCTGGCCACACCCAGCACATGCCTCTGGGTATTCCCTGAAAGAGCAGACATTCCACTAAGCCACAAGAGGCACAGATAAAAGCCATTAGAGGAGAAAACAAACAAGTATTTCAGCAAGGGCCAAAAAAATAAATACAGAAATTCAAGAAACAAGATTAAGGAAGACAACATGACTACCCAAAAGGAACACAACACTTCAGTATTAGAATGTGAAGATGAAGAGATTGATGAAATGCCTGAATATGAATTCAAAAGATTAATTGTATGATTACTCAGAAGCCATGAGTTAAAGAAATCCAAACTTGACATGGAAGAAAAATTTTCTCATGAGATTGAGATTTTGAAGAGAAATCAAGCTGAGATATTAGAAATGAAGAATTCAATATGTCAAATAAAAAATACAGTGGAAATACTGAACAACAAACTTGATGAGGGAGAAGAAAGAACATCCAAATTCAATGACAAATCTTAGGAAATTTTTCAGTCAGAACCAAAAAAAAGAAATCAGAAAACTAAAAAACAGTGTTGGAGATTTATGGGATACCATCAAATGACCCAACACATGATCTTAGGAGTTCCTAAAGATGTAAAAAGAGAGTAGAAGGCCTTTTTAGTGAAATAATAACAGAAAATTTCCCTAATTTGGAGAAAGAAAGGGACACTCAAGCACAGGAACCACATGGAACTCCTAATAGACACATTGTAGTCAAACTTTCCACAGTAAAGCATAAAGAAAGATTCTAAAGTATGCACGACACGAGAAAAATGCCAAATTACTTGCACAGGATCTCCAATTAGACTCACATCTGATTTCTCATTAGAAACCCTACAGGCTAGGGGAGAATGGAGAGATACAGTCCAAGTCTAAAGAGAAAAAAAAAATCAACCCAGAATAATGTACCCTGCAAAGCTCTCATTTATGAATGAAGCTGAAATAAAGACTTCCTATAACAAACAGAAATTGTCACCATTTGTCCAGCCTTACAAATGATGCTTAAGGATGTGTTACACACAGAAATATAGCCATAATTATGAAAGAATCTGAAGGCAGAAAATCTCCAAGTTAAAGTATAAAAGAAATCCAAAGCAAACAACATGAACATGTACAGAAAAATGGCAGGCCAAGTTGTTACTTATCAGTAGTAACCCTGGATGTAAATGGCCTAAATTATGCAGTTAAAAGATACAGACTGGCTGGGGTTGGTGCTGTGGCATAACAGGTAAAGCTGTTGCCTGCAGTGCCAACATCCCATATGGGCACTGGTTCGAGTCCTGGCTGTTCCACTTCTGATCCAGCTCTCTGCCATGGCCTGGGAAAGCAGTGGAAAATGGCCCAAGTCTTTGGGCCCCTGAACCTGTGTGGGAGACTTGGAAGAAGCTCCTGGCTCCTGCCTACACATTGGCACAGATCTGGCCGTTGTGGCCATCTGGGGAGTGAACTGGGGACTGAACCATCAGATGGAAGACCCCCCTCCCCCCGCCGCCTCTCCTTTCTCTCTATAACTCTTTCAAATTAATTAATTAATTAATTTTTAAAAAGATACAGAGTAGCTGAATGTCTTAAAAAACAAGACTCATCTATTTGCTGCCTAGGAGAAAAACACCTCACCAACAAAAATACATGCAGACTGAAAGTAAAAGGATGGAAAATGATATTCCAGGCTAACACAAAACAAAAATGAGCAGGTGCAGCAATCCTAATATCAGAGAAAATAGACTTTAACATAAGAACCATTTAAAGAGACAAAGAAGGGCATTATATAATGGTTAAGGGGCCAATTTCAAAGGAATATGTGACTATAATAAAGGTATATGTACCCATTGCCAAGGTGTCTGGCTATTTAAAACAAATGTTAATGAATTTAAAAGGAGACATAGATCCAATATAACCATAATGGGGACTTCAACACTCCACTTTCATCAATGGACAGGCAAACCAATAAAAAAAAAATCAACAAAGAAACAACAGAGCTAATAGACACTTTGGACCAAATGGGCATATCTGATATCTCCAGAATCTGTCAATCCACAGTTTCAAATAACACATTGTTTTCATCAGTGCATGGAACTTTCTCTGGCATAGACCATTTGCTAGGCCATAGAGCATGTTTCAACAAATTCAGAAAAATCAAAATCATACTAAGCATCTTCTTTGACCACAATGAGATGAAACTGGAAATCAACAACTCAAGAATCACTGGAATATATGCAAACACATGGAGACTGAACAACATGCTCCTGCATGACACAGTGGGTCACAGAAGAAATCAAAAGAAAATTTTTTAAAAAGTCTAGAAATGAGCCGGCGCCGTGGCTTAACAGGCTAATCCTCCGCCTTGCGGCGCCGGCACACCAGGTTCTAGTCCCGGTCGGGGCGCCGGATTCTGTCCCGGTTGCCCCTCTTCCAGGCCAGCTCTCTGCTATGGCCCAGGAAGGCAGTGGAGGATGGCCCAAGTCCTTGTGCCCTGCACCCGCATGGGAGACCAGGAGGAAGCATCTGGCTCCTGGCTTCAGATCAGCACAATGCAGCGGCCGCAGCGGCCATTGGAGGGTGAACCAACAGCAAAAAGGAAGAGCTTTCTCTCTGTCTCTCTCTCACTATCCACTCTGCCTGTCAAAAAATAAATAAATAATTAATTAATTAAAAAAAGTCTAGAAATGAATCACGATGACAATACAACATCAGTTTTAAGAGGGAAGTTTATAGCAATCGGTGCCTACATGAAGAAATTGGAAAGGCATCAAATAAATGACCTATCAAAGTATCTCAAGGCTCTAGAAAAACAACAACAAACCAAAACCAAAATTGCTAGGTGGAAACAAATAATTAAAATTAGAGAAGAAATAAACAAAATTGAAACTAAAAAAATACTTAAAATCAGTGAAATGAAAAGCATGCTTAAAAACATTGATATACCATTGGTCCAACTAGCCAAAGAAAAAGAGGGGAACACTTAAATTAATAAAATCAATGATGAAAACGAAAATGTAACAACAGATACCACAGAGATAAAAAGAATCATCAGGAATTACTATGAAGAGCTGTATGCCAACAAATTGAAAAATCTAAAAGAAATGGATAGATTCTTGGACTCACAGTCTACCAAATTGAGTCATGAAGACATAGAAAACCTAAATAGGACAATAACCAAGACAGACAATGAATCAGTAATAAAGACCCTCCCAAAAAAGAAAATCCCAGGACCAGATGGCTTCACTGCTGAATTCTACCGGACAGTTAAAGAGGAACGAATTGCAACGTATTTCAAAGTATTCAAAACAAATGAAAGGGAGGGAATCTTCCCAAACTCCTTCTATGAGGCCAGCATCACCTTAATGCCTAAACCAGAAAAAGATACAACAAAGAAAGAGAACTATAGACCAATATCCTTGAAAAACATAGATGTAAAAATCCTCAAAAAATACTAGCTAATTGAATCCAACAGCACATCAGAAAGATCATTCACCTAGATCAAGTGGGATTCATCCTTGGTATGAAGGGATAGTTCAATATTCACAAGTCAATAAATGTGATACATCACATTAACAAACTAAACAACAAAAACAATATAATTATCTCAATATATGCAGAGAAAGCATTTGTTAAATTACAATATCCTTTTATGTTGAAAACCTTAAGCAAATTGGGTGTAGAAAGGACATTCCTCAACACAATAAAGGCAATTTATGACAAATGCACAGCCAGCATTTTACTAAATGGGGGAAAAGTCTTAAGCATTTCCACTAAGATCAGGAACCAGGCAAGGGTGTTCACTTTTACCATTCCTATTCAATACCTGGAACTTTTAGTCAGAGCTAGTAGGCAGGAAAAAGAAATCAAATAGATACAAATTGGAAAGGAGGAAGTCAAATTACCCTTATTTGCAGATGACATCATTCTATTTATAGGGCAACTAGAAGATTCCACTAAGAAATGACTGGAACTCACAGAAAAGTTTGGTAAAGTGGCAGGATATAAAATTAACACAGGCAGCCTCCTTCGCAACCATCGCCATGAACAGCGTCGGGGAGGCGTGTACAGACATGAAGCACGAGTACGACCAGTGCTTCAATCGCTGGTTTGCTGAGAAGTTCCTCAAGGGGGACGGCTCCGGGGACCCGTGCACCGACCTCTTCAAGCGTTACCAGCAGTGCGTTCAGAAAGCAATAAAGGAGAAGGAGATTCCTATTGAAGGACTGGAGTTCATGGGCCATAGCAAAGAAAAGCCTGAAAACTCTTCTTGACCTTGACAGACACCTTGCAGTTGTACCCCCTCCAATCAGGAAACTGAGGACCCTGGATTTGTCCACTGAGATTGTGAAGATGACCATTGGATTTGATGTGGTGTTTAGTTTGCTTCCTCATTTGTAAGAGGATGAACCAACCACCATTCTGCTTCGAGATGATCTCTCACTTGCTCTAGCATCTTGCAGGAACTCATTGTGCTGAGAGGAACAATTTCTTGGGACTATGGGTGCAATATTTGGTCTAGCATCAGCTTTAAATATACCTTGTAGGTAAATAATGATGACCTAGCCAGGATGATCAAGGTTGCCTGACCTCTTGATTTTTGCTGCAAATGATATGGCATACACTGTACTGGGGTCATTCTTCATCAAAGCAGTAGGCCAGGGTCTGTCTGTCTCTCTCTCTCTCTCTCTCTCTCTCTGGGAGATAATGCTCTGACAAGGGGTCTGGGCACCATGGTTTGATCAGTGCTTTGGGAACAGAGCACCAGTTCCCTGCGTTAACAAAAGATGTCAGGTTCAGAGGGGAAACCTTCAGGAGTGTTGTGGTGGTCACGGTTTCGGAGCTCATGCTGCATCTCAGAAGTGCAGAACCTGCAGTTGTCATGAGAGAGGAGCCTGCACTGCAGGTTTGCTCTCGCCAGCCCAGCATTCAGCCCGAGTCATTAAATTAAGCCAACTACAGGTCCTAAAAATGCCACATGCTGCTTCTGGTTCTGTAGGGGAAAACGGTATTTGCTTTTTTTGGCCTTGTTTACCTGCCCTGCGCTGTAATGTTTGTGATCATGAAGTAGGAATAAATTGTAACATTTAGTGTCTCTCAAAAAAAAAAAAATTAACACAAAAAAGCCAGCGCTGCGGCTCATTAGGCTAATCCTCCACCTTGCGGCGCCGGCACACCGGGTTCTAGTCCCAGTCGGGGCACCGGATTCTGTCCCGGTTGCCCCTCTTCCAGGCCAGCTCTCTGCTGTGGCCAGGGAGTGCAGTGGAGGATGGCCCAAGTGTTTGGGCCCTGCACCCGCATGGGAGACCAGGAGAAGCACCTGGCTCCTGGCTTCGGATCAGCGCAGTGCGCCGGCTGCAGCGTGCCAACCGCGGCGGCCATTGGAGGGTAAACCAACGGCAAAGGAAGACCTTTCTCTCTGTCTTTCTCTCTCACTGTCCACTCTGCCTGTCAAAAATTTAAAAAAAAATTAACACAAAAAAATCAATAGCTTTTGTATACGCAGACAATGCCATGGCTGAGAAAGAACTTGTAAGATAAAACCCATTCACAATAACTACAGAAAAAATTCAATACCATGGGATACATTCAACCAAGGATGTGAAAGATCTCTATGATGAAAGAAACATTAAAGAAACAAATAGAAGAAGGCACAAAAATTGGAAAAATCTTCCATGTTCATGGATTGGAAGAATTAATATCATCAAAATGTCCATACTACCAAAAACAATTTACAGTTTCAATGCAATCCTGTTCAAAATACCAATAAAATTCTTCTCAGATCTAGAAAAAAATGATGTTAAAATTCATATGGAGGCCAGCACTATGGCTCACTAGGCTAATCCTCCACCTGAGGTGCTGGCACCCCAGGTTCTAGTCCCAGTTGGGGCACCGGATTCTGTCCCGGTTGCACCTCTTCCAGTCCAGCTCTCTGGTGTGGCCCGGGAAGGCAGTGGAGGATGGCACAAGTGCTTGGGCCCTGCACCTGCATGGGAGACCAGGAGGAAGCACCTGGCTCCTGGCTTCGGATCGGCACAGTGAGCCAGCCGCAGCAGCCATTTGGGAGGTGAACCAATGGATAGGAAGACATTTCTTTTTTTTTTTTTTTTTTTTTTTTGACAGGCAGAGTGGACAGTGAGAGAGAGAGATAGAAAGGTCTTCCTTTTAGCCGTTGGTTCACCCTCCAATGGCCGCTGCAGTAGGTGCGCTGCTGCCGGCGCACCGCGCTGATCTGATGGCAGGAGCCAGGTGCTTCTCCTGGTCTCCTATGGGGTGCAGGGCCTAAGCACTTGGGCCATCCTCCACTGCACTCCCTGGCCACAGCAGAGAGCTGGCCTGGAAGAGGGGCAACCGGGACAGGATTGGTGCCCCGACCGGGACTAGAACCCGGTGTGCCGGTGCCGCAAGGCGGAGGATTAGCCTATTGAGCCGTGGCGCCGGCCTAGGAAGACCTTTCAATTGTCTCTCTCTCTCACTGTCTAAATCTGCCTGTCAAAAAAATTAATTAATTAAAAATTCATATGGAAACACAAAAGACCCCAAATAACTAAAACTATCTTATACAATAGAAACAAAGCTGGAGGCATCACAATTCCAGATTTCAAGACATACTCCAAGGCAGTTTTTCATCAAAAAAGCCTGATACTGGCATAAAAATAGACATGTATACTAACCAAACAGAATAGAAACTCCAGAAATCAATCCATGCATATAAAACCAACTAATCTTTGAAAAAAGAACTAAAATCAATCTCTTAAGAAAGGATAGTCTCTTTAACAAATGGTGCTGGGAAAATTGGATCTCACATGCAGCAATGTGAAACAGGACCCTATCTCATACCTTGTATAAAAATCAACACAAAATGGATCAAGGATCTAAACTGATGGCCTGGTACCGTAAAATTACTAGAGGAGAACATTGGGGAAATGCTGTAAGACATCGGCACAGGCAAAGACTTCTTGGAAAAGACCCCAGAAGCACAGGCAATAAAAGAAAAAAAAAAATAGACAAATGTGATTACATCAAGCTACAAAGCTTCTGTACTGCAAAGGAAACATTTAACAAAGTGAAGAGGCAACTGACACAATGGGAGAAAATATACGCAAACTATGCAACTGATAAAGGATTAATATCCAGAATCTATAAAGAGATCATACAACTCAACTGTATCAAAACAAACAATGCAGTTAAGAAATGGGCAAAGGACTTGAACAGACATTTTTCAAAAGAGGAAATTCAAATGACAACAGATGCATGAAAAAATGTTCAGGATCACTAGCCAACAGGGAAATGCAAATCAGAACCACAACGAGGTTTCACCTCACCCCAGTTATAATGGTTCTCATATAGAAATCAAAAACAATAAATGCCAGTGAGAATGTGGGGGAAAATGTTACCCTAATCAACAATGGTGGGGATGAGAAGTAGAACAGTTATTGGTGGAAGACAGTATGGAGATAACTCAGAAAGTTGAAAATAGATATACCATATGATCCAGCCATCCCACACTACCCAAAGGAAATGAAATCAGTATATGAAAGAGTTATCTGTACCCCCATGTTCATTACAGCTCAATTCACAATAGATAATAAATGAAATCAACCCAGATGTTCATCAAATGATGAAACTGTGGTACAGAAACACTATGGAATACTATTCATCCATAAAAAGAATGAAATCCCATCATTTCCAACAAAGTGAATTATGGTGAAATAAGCCAGTCCCAAAATGACAAATACCATGTTTTCCTTGATCTGTGGTAACTAATAGAGTACCAAAAATGTAATGTATAGGAGTGAAATTGACATTTTGAGATTCAATGATTGTTACAGACCTTGTCTCTACTGTTGAAGAACAGTGTTTTTTTCTTCATCCTATTTGTTGAACTCCTTATTTAGGGTAGGGTTAATATTATGAGTAAAAAGTAAACTTAATGTAAGTCATTGTAAAAATTGAGAGAGAATAAGAGAGGAAGAGTAGGAAGGTTGGGAGTATGAGTGGCAGGAAGGGTAGGGTAGGAAGTATCACTATGTTCCTAAATCTTTACATGAAATACATGACATTTATATACCTTAAATAAAATTTTTAAAAAGAAAGCAATGCACCTTCAATTGAAACCATCCTTTGAATTTTAATTTTTATCTTTTTTCTTGGGCTATCCATTTGTGCTTTTTCTTTTTGGGCTTTTTCTTTGGGCTGTCAATATGATTTTCCCTCTCTCCTTGCTGACAGGGGCAGAGAACCAAAGCTCCTACAACCAATATTGTACAATATACCATGCTGCTATGCTAGGGTATTTTCTGGGTTAGTTGCATTCAATGCATTTTTGCCTTACTATATTTTCAAGTAACAGTGGTGTATCAAGATATAACCCCATAATAAGTCAATGAGCCTATTCTATGTATATGCATATGGATGGATGGATGCATGGATGCATGGATGGATGGAAGCCTTTGATAAGTCTCTTCACCTCTGTGCCTCAGTTTCTCCAAATATATAAAAGAAAGTTCTGTGATCATTAGAAGAGTTCATGTCATTTATAACACTCTTAGAACATAGCCTGGCATCTAGTAAACACTATGTATATGTTAGCTATTATCAATTGTAACTGTAAAGGTATTAAAATGTGTCTAAAATGCAAGGCCAACTCTCTTTCTGGCAGCTCTTCTTCAATAAGATTGTAATTTAATAACTCTTCCTTATAGAGCTCAAATAAAGACATTTTCATTTTAAATAAAAAAAAATGTTGTAGTCTGTGACCATCTGAATTTATTTTCAAATTCTAGACCTCAGATATAAAAAAGGCAAATGTTTGTGACAGTCTTAATCCTCTCCACAGAGAAGCTATGTTTTTGTTGTTTTCCTGCCACGGCACTCTTCTTCTAGCTGAGTTAGGCTCTGATTATCCCTCAGCAGGTTGCGCTATGGTAAAGTAGTTTCTGCTGAGGGCAGCCTTTGTCAAGAAGGACAGAGCAAGAATATTTTTAATGCACCTATAATCCCTACTATTTACCACAGAATCTGGAGCAATATAGGAGAGAAAAAGAAAGGAGAGGAAGGAGGATGGTAGGGAAGGAGGCAGAAGTTGAGGTAGATATATTCAATAATCTGCTCTTTTTTAGATCAGCTGTTGAATATTCATTAACACAGCAATTCTGGATTCCTCCTCATCACAGGCAGATTCAAACCAGAACAAGTGCCACATTATTTCACAAACAATACATTCTTTGCTGATGGGATCCAAGTGAAATGAATGAATATGAACGTGAACAGAAGCTAGCTGCACTGTATTAGCATTCCTCATGAAATGACTGGGGCCAAACAGAAGCTCTGCCGACAGGTCCCCCTTTTCCCTCTACCTCTCAGCTTGTCCGTGGCAGCTCCCTTATAAAACCCTTGTTATTTAGTGCTAGAGAGCATTGCCTTCTTTTTCCCTGTGTCATCATCCTTGGTGTAATCTTGCAGGGATTTGACTGAGTATCATTTGCATGGTTTTTCTGTACCTGCTCTGACGATGACCACTCCTTTTAAAACGTATACAGCAGGGGCCGTCGCCATCGCCATGGCACACTAGATTAATCCTCCGCCTGTGGCGCCGGCATCCCATATAGGCGCCGGTTCTAGTCCCAGTTGCTCCTCTTCCAGTCCAGCTCTCTGCTGTGGCCCGGGAAGGCAGTGGAAGATGGCCCAAGTGCTTGGGCCCCTGCACCAGCATGGGAGACCAGGAAGAAACTCCTGACTCCTGGCTTCAGATCTGTGCAGCTCTGGCCATTGTGGTTATTTGGAGAGTGAACCAACGGAAGGAAGACCTTTCTCTCTCTCTCTCTCTCTCTCTTTCTCTCTCTCTGTAACTCTACCTGTCAAATAAATAAATAAATAAATCCTTAAAAAAAGGAGGTATAACCCAAATAGCCAAAAGAGTAGGCCCAGAAAGTGGCCAAGAGACACTGACCACAATCAGAAAGCTGTCTTCTACCTCCAGTTCTCTTACTGGCCATTAATTTGAGTCACAGCTTCTGCAAAGCCCCTTTTCCCATGTACACTAGGACATGATGTACATAAATGTAGAGCCTCTGCTCAAATAAGATGGGATTATAAAAAGATTTTCTAAACTTGGAAATCTATGAATTTGCATGAGCACTCACACATACAATTATTACTCCTGTTAACTTTAGTGTTAGTACAGTAATTCAAATTTGTAGTTAAAGAAAAAGAAACTCCTTTAATGGTAAAAATTCAGTAAAAGCTTGAACATAAATGAATAGCAATACTATTTTGTCTAAAATATTATAAACAGGCCGGCGCCGCGGCTCACTAGGCTAATCCTCCGCCTTGCGGCGCCGGCACACCGGATTCTAGTCCCGGTCAGGACACCGATCCTGTCCCGGTTGCCCCTCTTCCAGGTCAGCTCTCTGCCGTGGCCAGGGAGTGCAGTGGAGGATGGCTCAAGTCCTTGGGCCCTGCACCCCATGGGAGACCAGGAGAAGCACCTGGCTCCTGCCATCGGATCAGCGCGGTGCGCCGGCCGCAGCGCGCCTACCGCGGCGGCCATTGGAGGGTGAACCAACGGCAAAAGGAAGACCTTTCTCTCTGTCTCTCTCTCTCACTGTCCACTCTGCCTGTCAAAAAAAAATATATATTATAAACAATATCATCTCCAAAATCAACACTTAATAAAGCATGGATTTTGAAGGCAACAAATCTGGGTTCACGTCTCACTCTGAGTAGGGATAGTTCACTGAGTTGGCTTGGCAGAATGCTGTTTCCCCAATGCCTGATTTGTGTAAGAGGAGGATGGGGGAAACCCCTCTTGAGGTTTTATAAGAATTCAGTGGGGCCGGCGCCGTGGCTTAACAGGCTAATCCTCCGCCTTGCGGCGCCGGCACACTGGGTTCTAGTCCCGGTCGGGGCGCCGGATTCTATCCCGGTTGCCCCTCTTCCAGGCCAGCCCTCTGCTATAGCCCGGAAAGGCAGTAGAGGATGGCCCAAGTGCTTGGGCCCTGCACCCGCAAGGGAGACCAGGAGAAGCACCTGGCTCCTGGCTTCGGATCAGCGAGATGCGCCGGCCGCAGCAGCCATTAGAGGGTGAACCAACGGCAAAAGGAAGACCTTTCTCTCTCTGTCTCTCTCTCTCTCACTATCCACTCTGCCTGTCAAAAAAAAAGAATTCAGTGGGTTCATATACATAGAGTTGGAGGTCTACTCTAAGGTGTGGTAATTTTAAAACATAGTCACCATTTCTTTGATAGTCCTCCAGGTCCAGGACCTCAGACGTGGGTGGGCCTGGGAAGGTCTCCAGTGGGGGTGCAGTAGTGCAGGTGAGGAATTAATTTCCTGTTGCCACACGACAAGTGACCATAAACTTCACTAAATGCACCATGCTTCATTAGTTAACAGTCTGCAAGTCCAGGTATGGTGTGGCTGGGTTTTCTGCTCAGAAGGGCTGATTTTCTCCTCTGGGGAAGAGAACGAGGCCTTTGTGGTTGTGGGACAGAGGGCCTCATTTCCTTGCTGACTTTTTGATGGCTCTCAGCTCAAGAGTCTATGTGCATCCTGGCCATGTAGTTCTTCTCTTTCTTTAAGCCATCAAACATGGACTGAATCTTCAGTTTCAAACCTCTGACTTCCTCATTGGAGACTACAGAGAGAAAACTCCCAGCTTTATTTTAAAGGCTTTTGTGAAAAATCAGGCCCACCTGGATAATCACCATATCTTAAAGTCAACCAACATAACCTAATCATGGGAGTAACAGCTACTGTGTATTCAGTCTTGGAGATTATACATGGCATGTGCAGGCTAGGGGGAGGGCAGGGAGTTTGGGGGGACATTTTAGTTTGTCCCAAAAAGGTAAGACTTTCACTTCTCCAGCAGCACCTGTTGGGACTCCTTGGAACATTTTTTTCAGCTGGTGCTGCCTCCCCCAGCTCTGTGACTCCAGGTGATCTCTGTTAGAAGAGGTTGATGGGACAGTGACTGTGTCTAATGGGGTACACCACAGGGCGGTAACTGGGATACTTCGCAGTGTGGATTGTCTCCCAAAACGCACACTGTGCACCAACTAACACCCAGCTGTTCTTATTAGAAGGGAAATGCCCAGTAGATGAGTGACCTGCACAACTTGTTTGGTCAGATGGTGACCTCAGTGCACTCCAACCATTAGGGTTGGGAAAGCCTTGAGAACTGTCTTGCTGCTCTACCATTGCTTCCTCCAATGGCTTTCCTGCTCTATTACAGTAAAGGCTAGAGTATTCACCATGCCTTGTAAAGGCCAGAAGGATCTGGCCTCATGCTGCCACTCTGCCCTAATCTCCAACCCATCCCTCTAATTCTGTTCCAGACACAATGGTTTGCTGCTATTCCCTCTCGGGCCAATACTCCTGCCTCAGGACCTTTGCACAGACAGATGCCTCTCTCCAGACAGCCACCCCAGGTCTTTGCTAAAATACTACCTTCTCAGTGATGTCTGCCTTGATCATCCTCTATAAAACAGCATAGACACACACTTCCCATTTAATTCTTAATCCCTTTTGTTCTTTCTCCATGGCCTTACCACCATGAAGCATTCAATATACTGACTTAGCTATCTGTTTGTGTCTCCCTACTAGAATATAAGCTCTTCCAGGGCAGAGACTGCTTTGGTTGTGGCTGTACCACTAGCACCTACAGCACAGCGGTGAATGAATGCACCATAAGTACTCTGCTATGTGCTGGGTATAAAGAGATGAGTAAGACAAGATTTCTTCAACCCTTGCCTTTTTAAGGAATTCACAACGAGGTGACAGGAGAAAAGGCAAACAGATTCTTGCCTTGTCACAATTGTGGGGATGTTGTAAAGGAAAGCCATGAGGTATGCTGATGAGGGCCTGGAAACTCAGAAAGCCTTCCCAAGGCAGCTCCAGTGGAGCTTGTCCTGCAGGATGAGTAGGAGATAGCTGGGGAGAGTGGGAAGGGAACCTCTCATATCTCCTCTCATTTCCCCTTGTCCCTGTGCTTGAGGTAGGCTGGCTGATGGCTGTCTTCAACCCTCACTGGCAAGTGGTGGACCTGGTCAGCAGGTCAAATGAAAATCCTGGTATTATGTGTTGCTGACCTAGGTGAGGTACTGTGGCTTTCTCAGGGCCAATCTGGGAGGACAGAAGATGGGATGATCTCACTGGCCAGGCTTGGGTCATGTGCCCCCTACAGAAGTATACAAGAGGTGCGTTCTACTCCTTTTAATCACAGTGTTCCTAAAAGGAGAATGTAGGTGTTGTTTCTACACAGGAAATAAAAGGTGGGCTGGTCAAACAACATGCTTGCCTCTTTTCCCACTTTGATTATTTCACATTCTTTGCTCTGTTTTCAGTTTTCCTGTATTTAGGAAATTATATCCAAACCACAAGCCAAATATCTGTACTATGTTCAGGATAGGGGGATGCCACAGGATGCCAGGAGCAGTTGAGAGGGGCAGGCTTCCCTGCTTCGATCCTGCATGAGTTCTTTGCACCCCAGCATAGAACATGGCTCTGCACAGTGATTAGCACCCACAGTGCTACCAGCTCAGATTTCAGGTTCAGACTGTGTTAAATAGGCATTCCATTGCCACCACTTACAAGACAGCCAATTTAGAACAGACTATTAGCCCATGATCTGTTTGTAAGAAGGAAACAGCTTATCTACCTTGATTAAAAATAAATAAAAATAAATAAAACTTTGCTTTGCTTCTCAAATATTCCTTTGTCCTTTAACTGTATGCTGACCATCCATCCTGAATTGACCAAGATTAAGGAGTAGCTAATGTGGAACTTTTGGTTTAGAACACAAAATAAATTGTGTTTTCAAGTATTTTGGGATTCTATAGACACTGTAGAGGGACTTGTGACTGCTTTAATAAAGAACTAAGCTATAGCCAATCAAAAGGAAGCTGCACCCAGGTGCTGCAGTAGTAAAAGACTGTAATCACCCATTCCTTAGGTAATTCCACCTTGTGGCTTAGCTGAAGCTACAATATCATACTATAGACAGGGTGGCTTAAGCCATATATATTTCTTCCAACTCTGTAGGCTAGAAGTTTAAGATCCAGGTGCCAACATGGTTGGGCTCTTAGTGAAAGCCCTCCTCCTGATGATCTTCTTGGGGTTCCTTACATGGTAGAAGGTAGAAAAAATAGAAAATACACACTCTCCTATCTTTATGTAAGTTCCTTAATCCCATTCAGGAAGGCTCTACTCCCATGAATAAATTATCTCCCTAAAGCACCACCTCCTAACACAATCATATTGGCCATGATGATGAATCATTGACTTTTCGGGACACAAGCATCTAGTCCGTAGCAACTTGAATACAATCCAGGTCCCCCTGTGGCTGGCAGGAATCCAATTACTTGAACTATCACTGCTGCTTGCCAGAGTCTGCCTAAGCAGAAGCTGGAGTCAGGAGTTGGAGCTGGACACTGAATCCAGGCACACCGACATGGGACATGGGAGTCTTAACCAGCATCTTAACCTTCAACACCTGCCCCTTCCTATTAACCTTAAGAAACTTTCCAATTGTGCCATTCTGTTTTTCGTTGTTAATCTCTAATATATATAAAAGGTATTTAATCTGTTGTTGCTGACTTATCACAACCCATGAATAGAGGAAACAAATTAACAGGGTTCAATCAAAGAATTATCATAAGGTGAAGATACATATGTAACCACTACTCAAAAAAGTAACCTGCAATGAATAAAAAACATCCAACTCTGGAAGAATTTGCTTTTTGTTCACTGAGATATCAATTCTCTATTTTCCATATAAACTTGGGCTACCTGAACTGATGCCAGAATTCCAGGGATAGCATCAAAAGAAAATAACCAAACTTCTGGGGAGCCTCGCCCATTCAAGCTACTTCCCAGTGATAGAAAATGATACAAAATCAACATGTAAAATTAATATTTTTGATACAAGAGACAGATATTACTATATACATGCTTTCTTTTTTTTTTTTTTTTTTTTTGAGGATCTTTCTATAATTTATCGTATCAGCTGCTCATTGACTCCAGCTTTCATGGAAGTGCAAAAAACATTGAGGTGAAATTCCCTGCATTACCAGTTGAGATTAAAAAAGATATAATACAGCATTATATATGATAGGGAAATGATGGTGACAGCAATATTGTATAAATCTGACTTCCTAAAAGGATGATTTTTTTTAATAGCAAGAAATTGGGGCCATCTGACCAGCATATATTGCAGGTTAACGGAAGTCCACGTGTGGGTATAAACCAGTTAAGCTAAACACTCCCTGAAATTGCTTTCTCAGCCAGGTTGGAGAATGATTGATCACAAGTCAAACACTACACGTGTCAGACTGAAAGAGTTTATGGGTAAACCTGGCCCAAGGCAATTGCCATTTCATTTTGATGGCTGGAACAGGTTACATGGATAAGTGAGGTGGAGAAGTTACTTACAGCCTTTGCAGGAGGCCTTTCAGGTGTGTATTGTATTGATTTACACTTCCATTTGAAGACAAGGAGAAACTGGGCTTTACGGGCATGACTGAAGCTGGGAAGTCTGCCTAAAACAGGTCTCAACCCTGGAGGCCTTTAGGAACTTCCTGCCGTTTATGCCGGGGAGGAAGCGCAGATGCTCAGGACTGGCCCAAGATCCATTTCTCCTATTAAAGTTTATGGCAGGCTGTTGTTTGGACTGCTTTCCTGCACTAGCCAGGGCAGACCGGATGGAATCAGAATGGAATCTCTCACGCTAAGTGCCAGGTGATCACACCGAAATTTGAAACGGGCCAGTTTTCCTAAAAAAGCAGGAGATTCCAGTCAACCTGGGCCGGCACAATAAGGACATCCTCGGTTTCAACCCAGTAAGGAGAGTAACGTCAAAGGAGCAACCCGCCTTTTGTTCCGCTTGTCCTCTTCAGTCCTGTCCTGCCCACAAAGCCCACCTCCCCTTCCAGCTCACAGGTACACTCATTCTAACTTAATGAGGTGCTTTCCGCTCTTAGAACACAAATAACAGCCAAGCGGGATCTGCGAGCTAACGTCACTGTAATTCTGTCTGCTCCATTCCTTAGGTCCGGACGTGGAGCTAAGGTGACAGCGAACTGAAAACTCGCAGCTATGGGTGAGAACACTGGGCTTATCAAGGCCTCCTCCTCCGAGGGGCGCTCCCGGGACTCAAACCTTCCACAGAAGGGCAGTCTCTCGGCAGCCTGGGGGAATTCCAGCCCGCAGGTCCTAGTCCCACGGACAGAAATCTCAGGAGACGGCGCTCATTTGGAGCAGCAGTGGTTTAGGGACTCACGCTCTCACGTACGTAAGCCTGGAAACACTCCACGTAAGCCCTGCACCAAGGAGGAAGTTCAAGCACCCGCCCAGGACACCGGACCACTGACCTCTAAACCTCTACAGACACCTGAGGCACACAGGTAGCCGCCGAGGCTGACTGCGCATGCGCAACCGAGGCCGCGGTGAAAGAGCATGCGCGGCCGTGGGGCGGTGCTTCCGGTAGGCGGAGGTGGGGCCTGGGCACCCGAGGGGTGGGACCCGGGCCGCGGCTGCGACCCCGACCCCGACCCGGAACCACAGCCCAACCTCGGACGGAGATCCTGAGTGGGACCCCGACCCCAGACTGCCCGCATGGCCCGCCACGTGTTCCTGACGGGCCCCCCAGGTAACGCCACCGGAGTCTCCCCACCGGGAGGACCCGCGTGGAGGAGTCCCCCGCGGTAGGTGCTCCCGGAGGGAGCTCGCGGGCCGCAGGGTTCTGGACTCTCAAGTTCCCGATTTAAATGATAGGCCCGAGTCTGAAGCCTGCGTGCCGCTTTCCCGAAAACGTGCTTTTTAAAGACAGGGTAAATGGGACCAGAACAGACTTGAGGCGGGCAAGGCCAGCGGCGGCACTGATCATGCATGTAGTGCCGGCGTTGCACAGTGCACAGATGGGTTTCAGATCTACAGCAACTGATGCGAAGATGTCCGATTTCTTTTGTGACACTCACAGATGCTGCGGCTCCTGGGCTGTATTCCTAAGGACAAGAAACTGGAAATTCAGTTGCAGGATAGAGAAACCCAAGAAGTAACCCCCACCCGCCCTGCCCTGCCCTCGTGTCCAAGTTCAGACCTCTTGAATTTCTTTGATTGAGGTTGCTGGTGGAGAAACCCCCTCTCAGGTGCCCGTGTCCGTGCCTGGCCCCTCCTAATGCTGGTGTCAAATCTCACAAGCTTGTGAACTGTGCAGTTCTCATCTGCAAGATGAGATAGTGTGAGTGAAATTAGAGATTATAGTAGGAGATGCTTTTAAACCAAGGTGCTGCCCGTGTACCAAGCATTACTGAAAAGAGGCAAGGAAGCTGGGGCAGCATCAGGTAGGCCAAGGAGGGAAGATGGGCCATGCGTGGAGACACTGAATTCTTCAGCTCCTTTGCAAGGCAGGTGTGATTTTGAAGTTCAGATATCAAAGATGATAACACCAGTCTAGAATTCTCTTTATTATAATGATTATGTTTAAACTTAAGTAGCAAAAACTACCTTTAATATTGCAGATTTTGGAATTTATTTTACCAGGTGGTGGGGGTGGAGCTAGAGAGGTGTTCGATGTTCAAATCATTCCCAAGTATTGCAAAGAACTGTCTTCTGAAAGTTTGTTCATCCTTTATTTAAAACTTCATTATAGTTTGACACTTAGCAGGTCATTCCCAATACATCTGTGTGTTGCGTAATGGAGGTGTCCTATTAGTGTAGTGTGATTGTGTTGGCCTGCCTTTTTATAAAAATTTTGACACTTTTTAATTTCATCACATAGTTGAAAGACTCAAATAATTCTACAGCACAGCTGTCTTTTCTTTCTCCACATCTTTCCTTTTACTTTAAAAGATTTACTTATTTGAAAAGCAGAGACAGAGTGAGGCAGAGAAAGAGAGACAGAGATTGATATTCCATCTGCTGGTTCACTCTCCAAATGCCCACAATAGCCAGGACCAACTGAGGCTGAAACCAGGAGTCCAGAACGTCATCTGGGTCTCCCACAAGGGTGACAAGGACCCAAGTACCTGAGCCAATACATGCTGCCTCCCAGGACTTATTAGGAGGAAGCAGAGGAGCCGGGATTTGAACCAGGCTCTCCAGCATGAGAAGTGTGTGTCCCAGGGGTGTCTTAATCTGCTGTGCCATAATGCCCTCTCCCTCCTCATGTTTCCAGTGCAGTGGTGATTTTCATTAGCTTCATAGTCAATGGTTGTAGTATTATGACCACGTAAAAGCTAATCACAACAGAGACTTGTAGTAATACATAATTTCCTTTCCTTTTGTACACAGTGTTTTCCCCATTTGCAGTTTTTGACTGGTATTTTCATTGGCTAAGTTTCTTTCTCACCAACTCAGTCCCAAACTCTGCTGCTGAACACGGTCAGGCCGTCAGCAAGGTGATATATCTTCTCAGAGTGGTCCCTTGTATGCACATGCTGTCAGGTGCTCCTGGCACTGCACATTCTCCCTAGCATCCCAACTGTCAGCACCTGTGATTGATCTTGAAAGGCTTTCTTGGGTCCAGGAGCCCACTTGGCCTGCACATACAACAGACCAGAAAAGTCATGGAATTCTTGTCCCCCAGGATTAGTCTTCAACCTGTGATTGGTGAGAGGTCAACTCTGTCTCAGACAGGAAAGCTGAGCCATGTGCCCTAACCTGACTTCCAAGGATTCCCCAGAGGAATTAAGCCCCAGTGGAATGGTAACTTGACTGATAATGCATCTTGTGCTGCTGTTCTTTCCACTTTCTGACTGATTGCTTCCCTACCAGTGCATTGCTTGTTACATCCCAAGGTAAACTACCTGCCCTTGAGTCTTCATCTCAGGGTCTGCTCCGGGGAGAACCAAAACTAAAGCAATTGTGGAGTTTTCTGTGTGTACTGTGGAACTGTCCTATTGGGCTCTCCTTCAGCACAGATCATTTTTAGCCAGTATAGATGGCAGTGGCTCAACTAATAAAGATGAAAAATTTAAAACAAAGATCTCTAGAGGCAAAGAAGCAAAAAGGAAGTTGACCCAAATGCTTTCCATTTAATGCTTTCCTGTGTTCTATGTAACATACAAGTCCCTACAGTATACACTTTGTGAACAGGAATTATTGTAGTTGCTCCATTTTACCCTTTTCAAAATATAAATAGCATTATTTTTTCTTAGAATAATACCTGCACAGTGTAAGGACAAAAAATGCAAGAAGGCATTAAAGAAGAAAGCAACAATCACATAGAGTTCCAACATGCAGACATAGCAGGGTAAACTTTTCCATATTCACTATATTTTTTTTCCTATGGACACATACTTCACCTTTTTTAAATGTCATTGTGTAATAATATATATTTCTGATGTTAAAATTTTTTCATATATTGTCTACATACATTGTAGTCTGTTTTTGTGCTCATAAGAGGATAGTATTCTTAATGGATAAATGATATTCCTGTGTATTTTTGTTCTATCATATACATGGTGCTGTTAAGAGTTAACATTCCCTTACTAATTAACATTTAGTTGCTTTAATGTTTCAATGAACATCCCATTTTACACATCTTTGAACTGTTGCCAGATTATTTACTGTGGTAGACTTGCCGGGTATGTGGTAGGCGTTGAAATTTCCCTTCAGAAGAGGAAGAGCAGTTTACACGTCCACCAGTGCCACTTACTTGCCTTAACCAGATTCTTCAGTGACTTTCCTAAAGTGATAGTTCCTGAGGATTAGAACTGGGATTAGAACTTTGTCATTTTATGTTTTATACAGTTCTCTTATCAGCCACATGCTCACCGGGGCTAGAACTCTTCTTGGGTTGCTGTTCATGTTCCAGAAGGCCAGGTGCCATTATTTTTGTTTGAAATTTGAAGAAGAGATACATTTAATAAGGCTAACAGCTCATATTTTATTTCAAGGAAGCTTAAATGACATCTTGAGGAACATGGAAAACTCTGTGTGAGTAGCCATAGAAGTACTGTGATTTGCAACTCTGTAGTATCTCAAGATAGTTGGACACCTGCTGGCAATTGTCCCTTTATTTCCTTTATTGGGAATCATGCTACCACTGACCCAAATCCATACTAGAATGTAGGCTCACTTTTAAAAAGGAATAGCAGCTGATAAGGCTCATGTTAAAATGTATGGTTCTTACTAAGTCTATAACCTTTGGTATAACCGAAGCCCTGTATGCCTTTGCTTGTCTGTCTTCCTGTTCTTTCCTCTCTTTCTCTCCCACCCTCCCTCCCTCCCCTTTCATTAAAGATTTGTTTGTTTAAAGGCAGTGATAAAGAGAAGGAGAGACAATTCTACCTGCTGGCTTCCTTCCTAAATGGCCACAACAACTGGAGCTAGACAAGGTCAAACCCAGGAGCCAGGAACTGTCTGAGTCTCCTACATGGATGGCAGTGGTTCAAGCACTTCTGGCCAAACTGCTGCTTTCCCAGGCACACCAACGGGAAGCTGAAGCAGAAACAGAGCTGCCAGGACTCAAACCAGCACTCTGCTACAGGATGCTGGCATTGTACATGGAGGCTCAGTCTGCTGTACCTCAGTTCCTGCCTTGTTCTCTTTAAAATAAGGGTAACTGCCTCAAAGGATAGCTGTGAGGACTTAACCAAGAAAGTACATGTAAAAGTGTGCTAAAGCTTTGTCTGCATGGTTCCATAATGCTAATGATCAGTATGAAAATATTTGATGGAACTTGTTGGTGCTTGTGAACACATGGAGTTTGTCAGAGTAGTTGGCAGGCCAGGCTTGGGCAAAGGAAGGGGCAGAGATAGGGAGAAAGAGAGTGCGGTGGGGCAGGGGGTTCTAACTGGTGAAGGAATTAGGGCCAATTGAAGTTACAGTGGGGAAAGGTGGTGTTGGGAGGTGCTGCCAACCTGTTGGATTGCTCTTGTGGAAAAGCTCACGTGTTCCTGGTATTTAAGAGGTACATTTTCAGAAGAGAGAGCGGCCCAGGGAGCAGTGAAGAGATTTTCCCACTGTTAGGGCTAGGTCCACAGTCTCCTGAGGATTAAAATCCTAGTTTAAAGTGCCCAGCTTCTGACACAAGCATGACTGGCTATACTTCCTAGGTGGACAGGTGCGGAGGGTAAACCCAGGAGAAAACAAGTTTTTCTCCTTGGATGTAAACTGCATTTGAGAACACCATGAGAAAGCCATTCAGGCGGTTCTGGGATTGTGTATGTGACAAAACTGATAATGTTTTAGAACTTAAAAATAAACTTCTAGATATCATTCATATTTTTATAATGCTTGTTTCTACTTTAAAAATGATTCACACCTGGAGCAATCAAACTTAAAGTGGAATTAATATTCATAAAATCCATTTGCAGCCCATTTTTCAACCAAGCATTGCTTTCTTGGAGTCAGTAAGTGTTGTGTGTGCCAGCAAGGGAGTGTTTCTTAATGGGCTCTCTCTCTCTCTCTCTCTTTTTTTAGGGGTCGGAAAAACAACACTAATCCAGAAAACCAGTGAGGTGTTAAGGTCCTCTGGTGTGCCCGTGGATGGATTTTACACAGAAGAAGTCAGACAGGGAGGGAGAAGAATAGGATTTGATGTCGTCACACTGTCCGGCTCCCGGGGACCTTTATCTAGAACCGGGTACTGAGAACTCACTGCTGCACTGTTTTATGCCCTGAGCTGTCTTTCTGTGTTTGGGAGCTTTTCTATTCTGACTCACCAAGAGTTGAGTTCACCAAAGTAAATACCTCGTGGAGCCCTTCACTCTGCTTTCGTTCAGGTGGCAAGTTTCTCCCTGGGTACAGGATTGAACCAGGTGATCATGTCTGTCTTGAGAATCTTGGCCTTTAGAGATTTCTCAGAGAACAAAAACAGAATGAGACTGTCACATGAAAAACATATATAAGAAGTCATATTTTCACTTGAAACTTAATTCCACTGAGTCATAAACTCTTCTCATTTCTAATTCTTGGCCCTGTTTCTCAGTACTACTATTCTTTACTTTTTTAGTTTTTAATTGGATGGCAGAGAGACAGAAAGAGGGAAATCTTCTATCCTCTGCTTCACTCCCCAAATGCCCATAGTAACTGGGGTGGGCCAAGCCAAAGCCAAGAGCCTGGAACACAATCCAGGTGTCTCATGTGGGAGGTAGAGACCCAAGTGCCTAAGCAGTCACCTGCCTCCCAGGGTGTGCATTAGCAGGAAGCTGGTATAGGGAACAGAGCCAGGACTCAAATCCAAGCATTCCCATATGGGATGCCTGTGTCCCAAGCAGCAATTTAACCACTGTGCCAGACTTCTGCCAAATTAGTGCCATTTTCTTCAAAGATAATTTGTGTAATAGCTGCCTGGAGCTGTGAGAATGTTCCCACCATCATAACTGCAAAGCCCATTGTTGGACACTTAGTGGTAGCTCTGTTCTCAGAAGAGAAAACCAAATCAGATCAGCTTTGTACACCACTGCTTTTTGTGTAGGTGATTATTAAGGATGACCTAGCATACGCAGAAGGCCAGAGGCTCAGCAGAGCAGCTGAAACCACTCATCAATACAGGAGTCTTCAACAAAGAACACAGTGTCTTCTCATTCAGGTCAGAGCCTCCACCTGGAAAACGTGAATGCCGAGTTGGGCAGTATGTGGTTGACGTGACTTCTTTTGAGCAGTTGGCGCTTCCCGTCCTGCGAAATGTGAGTATGTGGTTTTTGGGTTTTTAAGTCCTTCTGCACTTGTTACACTGCGGGATTTGCTAGTCCTGGGAACAGAATGGCTTTTGTTGTTAAAGGGAGATTAGTTTTGCATTTTGTAGTATAAAAGTCTTCAGGTGATTGAGCCTGAATAAAGATGCTTAGAATACAATCTTCTACCACTCTGAGCTTCTAGTAAACTCTTTGTCTCATTCAGCACATATAAATACTTTATGTTGGGAATACTGATGCCTAGCTAACAAGGTTCCCAAATCAAGTTTTTCTTCTTTTTTCTCATGTTTCTATAATAACCTATTTACACAGCACAGCAAACATTTAGTAGGAGAAAATGTCATTATTTAAACATATTGGCCAATAGTTGTTGAATTCCCATTAGGTACTCTAAGCACCTATCACATAATATCACTATATCTTTAAAAAAAAAAAAAAGCAGTTTTATTGATGTCTTATGATTTCTTTCTTTTTTTTTTTTAAATATCTATTTATTTATTTGAAAGGCAGAGTTACAGAGGCAGAGAGAGAGAGGTCTTCCATTCACTGGTTCACTCCCTAAATGGCTGGAGTTGGACTGATCCAAAGCCAAGAGCCTAGAGCTTCTTCCAGGTCTCCCACATGGGTGAAGGGGCCCAGAGACTTTCCCAGGCCATAGCAAAAAGCTGGATTAGAGCAGCCAGGACTAAAACCGGTGCCCATATGGGATTCCAGCACTGCAGGCAGTGGCTTTACCTGCTGTGCCAGAGTGCTAGCCCTTGATGTCTTATGAATTCTTCTTTTCCACCTTGGAAGTCTTTTATTTCATATTTGTGCCTAATTGCCTTGTCTAGAACCTCCAGTGAATTTTTTTTTTTAAGATTTTATTTATTTATTTGAGAAGTAGACAGTGAGATAGAGAGAGAGAGATAGAGAGAAAGATCTTTCTTCCATTGGTTCACTCCCAGATGGTCACACAGCCAGAGCTGTGCCAATCCGAAGCTAGGAGCCAGGAGCTTCTTCCAGGTCTCCCATGCGGGTGCAGGGGCCCAAGGACTTGGGGCATCTTCCACTGCTTTCTGGGGCCATAGCAGAGAGCTGGATTGGAAGAGGAGCAGCCAGGACTAGAACCAGAGCCCATATGAGATGCCAGCACCACAGGCGGAGGATTAACCTACTGCACCACAGCATGGCCCCTCCAGTGAATTGTTGACTGAAAGTGGTAAAAAAAAAAAAAAAAAAGAATGGATAGCCTTGTCTTATTCCTGATCTTAGGGAGAAGACACTCAATCATTCACTGTTAAGTATTTTAGCTATGGATTCTGTATATGTGGCCTTTATCATGTTGAAGAAGCTCTCTAGTTTCTTGAGTGTTTTACAAAGGAGTTTTTGATTTTGTCCTTGTTCTTTGTTTATTGAAGTGATTTGATGATTTTCATCCTTCATTATATTAATAAGATGTATTATATTGATTTTTGGGAATTTAATCAACTTTATTTTATGGGAATAAATCCCTCCTGGTCATGGTGTATACAACTTTTTATATGTGGCTGTATTCAATTTACTAGTATTTTGTTGACAGTTTCTACTATATTCTTAGAGGTATGGTTTGTAGCTTTCTTTTCTGTATATATCATTGTCTAGTTTTGATGTCAGGGTAATACTGGTCTAGTAGAATGAATTAGGAAGTGTTTCCCCATTTTCTAATTTTTGGGAGAGTTTGTGAATGGCTGGTATTAATTTTTCTTTGTATGTTTAATAAGTAGAATCCACCGGTATAGCCATGTGGTCTTATGCTTTTCTGCATAAGTTTTTTAATTACCGTTCAGCCCTTTACTTATAGGTATGTTCATTTTTTTATTTCTTGTTAAATCAGTTGTAGTAATTTGTGTCTTTTGGTAGTTAGTCCATTTCACGGACTTTATGGTAATTTGTTGATATACAATTGTCCCTTTTTTCATTCCTTATTTTAGTTATTTAAGTCTTCCCTTTTTTCCTTGGTTACTGTGGCTAAAGGTTTGCCAAGTTGGAACTAAGTTTTAGTTTGGTTTCATTGATTATATATTGTTTTTGCATCCTCTTATCCAGGTGGTTATCAAGTCCTGGATATACAGTCATGAACAGAAAAGACATGTTTTCTACTCTCTCAAAACTGTCAATATAGTGGGAACTGTGGACATTATACAAGTAAATTGACACTTGTCATAAGTGTCTTGAGGGAAAAGGGCAGGAGGCTATGAAAGAAAGGTGAGGAACCAATTTTAGGCCAGGTGATCAGGAAAGCTCTGAGCAGGTGACATTTAAACTGAAATGATGCCCGGTGCTGCGGCTCACTAGGCTAATCCTCCACCTGCGGCGCCGGCACCCCGGGTTCTAGTCCTGGTTGGGGCGCCGGTTCTGTCCCGGTTGTTCCTCTTCCAGTCCAGCTCTCTGCTGTAGCCTGGAAAAGCAGTGGAGGATGGCCCAAGTGCTTGGGCCCTGCACCTGCATGGGAGACCAGGAGGAAGCACCTGGCTCCTGGCTTCGGATTGGCACTGTGCGCCGGCCGTGGCAACCATTTGGGGGATGAACCAACGGAAGGAAGACCTTTCTCTGTCTCTCTCTCTCACTAACTCTGCCTATCAAAAAAATATATAAATAAATAAACTGAAAGGAAAAAAATCAGAAGGCTTTATTCTAAGAAAGAGCAAGTGTTGAGGTGTGTGTGTGTGTGTGTGTGTGGTGATGATGATGGTTATAGTGGTGGTGAGAATATTCTAGGTGGCAGGAACAGGTTTACTAAAACTTTAGATCTCTGGGGCAGGAGAAGATGAAGAAAAATGTATAGTTGGTGAGGTTGATAGGGTCATTTGATACAGGGTTTGTGGACCATGTTAAGGAATGTGGGTTTCATTTATTATAGACTTACTACTTTGATTTACTTTTGTGAAAATTAAATGATACAGACCTGTTTCAAGAATGAATTACAAAGCTTCCAGAGGTTTCCATTTTATCAGGAGTAGAGTCCAATGTTTATGCAGTGGCCAGGTTTATCCCTACTAGCCTCCAGCCTCCTTATCTCACCATCCTCCAGTCCCACTGACTCAAACACATTGCCCACCCATGCCAGGGTCATGCAAACTGTAGGCCCTTAACACGTCCATTTTCTTTGGCTAGCATGCTCTCTTTGTAGACCCTTTGGTTCTGTGCTCCTCAACATTTAGAGTTCAGTTCAAAATGTGCAATGGAGGGCTTTTGGGTGAAAATTTTAGATACAGCCTGCCCGTGACAGCCTCTAGTTTCTGAAGGCTGCCAGTTGTTTTGCAATCTCATTGGGTTAGGGCTGCTTGTCATCAGAGCCCACATAGTACTGCTTTCTCCCCTCTGTTTCCTCCTCCTTTTCTGTTTCTTTCCTCTCGGAACAGTACAGACCCTGTGCTAGGGGCCATTAGGATCGCACTATTTCATGAAAGCAATCAGAAAACCTGGTATTTTTCTAGTTCTTTTCCCATCACATGCATACCTCTTTACTTAAATGTTCAAAAGGCAAGTGAAATACCTCAAATGAAATTCCAAGTGAAGATTCTGGCTTTGGGCATTGGATCAATATAAAGAATGGATTTTTCCTTACCTTTCTCAGAGCAGAAGAAGAGTGTGCACAGGCATCCTAATATCTAGCTGTAAGAGGATATAAGGGATCATATGCTGACCGCGTCAGGAGCCTGAATCTGTTTTTTAATTAAAAAGTAAAGAAAAGAAGACTTTTCCCAATGTTTTATACTCTTATTGCAAATATGGATATTCGTGTTCCTGTGGGAAAAGTTCCCAGTAGAGGCTTCTTACCCATTCAGACTTAGATTTCCCTGTTGGAGCAGAAAATTTTCTCCCTTTCCACATATTATATTGAGATAAAGAAATGAGAAGGAATTAGTGACTTGCCTTTGAACTTGAAAAAATGATTACCTAGACAACAAAAGTGGAAGAGTATAAGTAAACAGTTTTTGTTATTTACAATCAAAATGCCCAAGTAAACTGGCAGCTTTAGAAAGAAACCACATGTTAGGGAAATAAAACTCGGCAGTTCAGGATACAGTGTTAGTTTATACTGCTTGTGACCTATTAAAAACAGACTCTCACAGTAAGTTAGGAAATACCTATCATGTGTAAGAAATTTACTACTGGTGAAAGGTAGTTTCAGATTTTTTTTTCTTTCCTCAAATACCATGAAAAATGTAATTCCCTGATTGGGCCAGAGGGGCTGTGTCTGTTTACAGGTAGGGAAATAAAAATGTGGGAGCTGAAAAGCAGCTTGAGGTGAGGGAAGCGCAGAGAAGGCCAAGGAGAAAGCTCTGGCCTAGGCCAGGCCCCACCTTTCAGGGATGCTCTTGTTATATTTCTTTCTGCAGGAATGAGACTGAGCCAGACTGTCATGAGTGCCTCTGGGAACTAGGAAAATATAATGTGTGCTTGGTCTAGAAAGCCCCTAGTAGGTTTGACTGTTAACATTTTTCATTCCTATGCCATGGAGGCATCTTTCCTTTTAAACAACCAAATTTATTTTTTGTTTATTAAAGCTCTGCATACTCATAATAGAAAATTTGTAAAAATATAAAATATAAGTAACTCATAATTTCAATGCCAAAATAGCCACAGTTAGTATCTTCTGTTCTGCCCTTTTCAATATCTAGTTTACTTATTAACACATTCCAATTTAGGGAAAATGCTGTATATCTAGTTTTATAGGTGTGGTTTGTTTGCCCCTTAATATGATTGTGTCATGAGCTATGGTCTCATGACATGATAGTCTTCAAAACTGTGATGTTTTAATGATTGCATAATACTTCATAGCATGATTTTCATCAGCATCTATTATTCCCTCAGTGATAGACATTTAGGTTATTTATCACTACTGTAACCCTCTGTATGTGACTGCAGTTATTTTCTTGGGAAGCTTCTAGAAGTGGAAGGTTCTAAAAGCTAAGGGGTGCTGGCGCCGCGGCTCAATAGGCTAATCCTCCGCCTGCGGCGCCGGCACCCCGGGTTCTAGTCCCAGTCGGGGTGCCGGATTCTATCCCGGTTGCCCCTCTTCCAGGCCAGCTCTGCTGTGGCCTGGGAGTGCAGTGGATGATGGCCCAAGTTCTTGTGCCCTGCACCCACATGGGAAACCAGGAGAAGCTGACCACAGTGGCCATTGGAGGGTGAACCAACGGCAAAAGGAAAACCTTTCTCTCTGTCTCTCTCTCTCACTGTCCACTCTGCCTGTCACCAAAAAAAAAAAAAAAAAAAGAAGTTAAGGGATGTTCCCTTCTGGGTTTTGCTGGTGCAGCTGAGGGCTTCTGTGACACATGTGTCACTCTGTGCCCTGCCAGTGAGTATGTTTGTTGTGCACTTTTGCCAGAGCTAAATCTTCTGTTGATTTTCATTACAAACCCTCTACCCACCCCCCAATCCCCAGCCCGCTTTGCTTTGATTTCCATTTTTAAGTTAGTAATGAGGTGACATATTTTTCAATTCTTTATTGGGGAAGGTTTTTTTAAATCTAAATTGTTTGTTTCTCCTTCCCGATTTTCTCTTTTGGCTTAAAGAAATCTTTTGTAAGGCAAATAACCTTTTTATTTCTTGATTCATTTTTTTCAGTTGATCATTTTGCTGATTTTTTTTTAACATAGAGAAAGTCTGCCTATGTTCTAAATCAATATGAAATTTTACCTGTATGTTTCTCCTTCTATGTGCTTTTTTAAAAAAAGTTTGTTTATTTAAGAGGCATTGATAGAGAGCACTGAGAGAGAGCTCCCGTCTGTTGGTTGACTCCCCAAATGCCTGCAGTGTCCTGAACTAGGCCTGGGACAAAGCCGGGAGCTGGGATCACAATCCAGTTCTTCCACGTGGGTAACAAGAACCTAACTGCTTGAGCTGTCACTGCTATATCACAGGGTCTGCATTAATAGGAAGCTGGAGTCAGGAACCAGAGCTGGGAATTGAACTAGTACTCTAGTGTTGGGTACAGGTGTCTTAACTGCTAGGCTAAATGCCCACACCCAGTGTACTTTTCTTTTCATGTCTTTTAAAGATTTATTTATTTATTTGAATGTCAGAGTTAGAGACAGAGAGATCTTCCAACTGCTGGTTCACTCCCCAGATGGCCGCAATGGCCAGGGCTAGACCAGGCCAGAGCCAGAAGCTTCAGCCAGTCTCCAATGTGGTGCAGGCCCAAGCATTTGGGCCATCTTCCACTGCTTTTCTCAGGTCATCAGCAGGAAGCTGGATCTGGAAGTAGAGCAGCTGGGATTTGAACTGGTACCCGTATGGGATGCTGTCATTGCAGGCTGCAGCTTAACCTACTGTGCCACAATGCTGGCCCCTGGTATGCTTTTTAAAAACGTGCTTATGTTTTTAATCCATCTGGATTTATTTTGAATGTAACATACAATGAAGCTCTCAATTGCTTTTCTTTCAAATATTTCATTTACTAAAACTATTTGTTAGAAAACCCATTTCTAATTTATTATGCTTCATAAATTATAGTTAAAAATAATGTGTATGTATGTATAATGTTTTAGGGTTATCTGTTCTCTTCCTTTAATCTGTTTGCTTCTTGCGTCACTACTAGGCAATTTTATTTACTGTGTTAATTACTTAAACTATTCTTCAAAAATTGTTTGGCTTATTCTTCCAGGTAGTAGCAGTTCACTGTTACTGAGTATAAACTTTATGCCAGATACAAACATCCTTAATCCTGAAAACACCATCACTGTATTCCTGCTTTACAAATGAGGAAACAGAGACATAGAGTAGAAGTAAATTGTGCTGAGGCACATAGCTTGTAAGTGGCAGAGCTGACATGAACCATAGGATCCAGATTTTATTGTCCATAAAGAGAAGTCTTACACGAAATTGATTGGAACTATACAAAACAGTAATAATTTTGATATAAAGAACATCTTAATATTTTAGACAGTCTTCATTCTTCACAGCCAAAAACAGTTTCTGTTTCTCTCCATTTCTTTTTTTTTTTTATTAAACTTTTATTTAATGAATATAAATTTCCAAAGTATAGCTTGTGGGTTACAATGGCTTCCCCCCTCCCATAACTTCCCTCCCGCCCGCAACCCTCCCCTTTCCCGCTCCCTCTCCCCTTCCATTCATGTAAAGATTCATTTTCAATTCTCTTTATATACAGAAGATCAGTTTAGTATATATTAGGTAAAGATTTCAACATTTTGCCCACATAGCAGCGTAAAGTGAATAAACTACCATTGGATTACTAATTATAGCATTAAATAGCAATGTACAGCACATTAAAGACAGAGATCCTACATAATTTTTTTTTTCAAATTAATTAATTTTCTATGCCATTTCCATTTTAACACCAGGTTTTTTTTTTTTTTTTCATTTCCAATTATCTTTATATACAGAAGATCGATTCAGTATATAATTAGTAAAGACCTCATCAGTTTGTACCCACACAGAAACACAAAGTGTAAAAATACTGTTTCAGTACTAGTTATAGCATCACTGCACATTAGACAACACATTAAGGACAGATCCCCCATGGGATGTAAGTACACAGTGACTCCTGTTGTTGACTTAACAATTTGACACTCCTGTTCATGGCGTCAGTAATCTCCCTAGGCTCTAGTCATGAGTTGCCAGGGCTATGGAAGCCTTTAGGGTTCGCTGACTTTGATCTTATTCCGATAGGGTCATAGTCAAAGTGGAGGTTCTCTCCTCCCTTCGGAGAAGGGTACCTCCTTCTTTGATGGCCCCGTTCTTTCCACTGGGATCTCACTCACAGAGATCTTTCATTTAGGTCTTTTTTTTTTTTTTTCCGTGATATCTTGGCTTTCCATGCCTGCTATACTCTCATGGGTTCTTCCGCCAGATCCGAATGCCTTGAGGGCTGATTCTGAGGCCAGAGTGTTGTTTAGGACATCTGCCATTCTATGAGTCTGCTGTGTATCCCGGTTCCCATGTTGGATCTTTCTCTCCCTTTTTGATTCTATCAGTTAGTATTAGCAGTTACTTGTCTTGTTTGTGTGATCTCTTTGACTCTTAGACCTATCAGAGCTATCAATTGTGAGCTGATATTGATCACTTGGACTAGTGCGATGGCATTGGTACATGCCACCTGGGTGGGATTGTGTGGGAATCCCCTGGCACCTTTCTGACTACACCATTTGCGGCCAGTCCGATTGAGCATGTTCCAAATTGTTCATCTCCTCCCTCTCTTTTTCCACTCTTAGATTTAACAGGGATCACTTTTCTGTTAAAATTTAAACTCCTAAGGATAATTGTGCGTTAATTACTGAGTTCAACCAATAGTACTAGAACAACAACAACAACAACAAATACTAAAAAGGATAAAGTATTACATTGTACATCTAAAGTCAGGACAGGAGCTGATCAGTTCATTGTTGCTTATAGTGTCCATTTCACTTAACAGGTTTCCCCTTTGGCGCTCAGTTGTCACCGATCAGGGAAAACATATGATATTTGTCTCTTTGGGACTGGCTTAATTCACTCAGCATGATGTCTTCCAGATTGCTCCATCTTGTTGCAAATGACTGGGTTTCGTTGTTTCTTACTGCTGTATAGTATTCTATGGAGTACATGTCCCATAATTTCTTTATCCAGTCTACTGTTGATGGACATTTAGGTTGATTCCAGGTCTTTGCTATTGTGAATTGAGCTGCAATAAACATTAGTGTGCAGATGGCTTTTTTATTTGCCAAATTAATTTCCTTTGGGTAAATTCCAAGGAGTGGGATGGCTGGGTTGTATGGTAGGGTTATGTTCAGGTTTCTGAGGAATCTCCAGACAGACTTCCATAGTGGCTTAACCAGTTTGCATTCCCACCAACAGTGGGTTAGTGTCCCTTTTTCCCCACATCCTCTCCAGCATCTGTTGTTGGTAGATTTCTGAATGTGAGCCATTCTCGCCGGGGTGAGATGGAACCTCATTGTGGTTTTGATTTGCATTTCTCTGATTGCTAGTGATCTTGAACATTTTTTCATGTGTCTGTTGGCCATTTGTATTTCCTCTTTTGAAAAATGTCTATTGAGGTCCTTGGCCCATCTCTTAAGTGGGTTGTTTGTTTTGTTGTTGTGGATTTTCTTGATTTCTTTGTAGATTCTGGTTATCAACCCTTTATCTGTAGTATAGTTTGCGATATTTTTTCCCATTCTGTAGGTTGCCTCTTCACTTTCCTGACTGTTTCTTTGTTTCTCTCCATTTCTATCTGTAAGACTCTTCTTGGTAAGGTTAATCATAGGACTCTTCTATTTTTTGAAGCTACTATAATTAGGATTGTGTTTTAGTTTTCTAATGATCAAGGCTGATAGGATAATGTTGGCCATTTTCATAATGATATTTTGACAGCTACACTGCGTACCTTATTAAAATTTGATGTGATATAGGATTTAACTCTGGTTTTCAATCTATCTCCTACTCACATAAAAAGGTAACAGTGGATTGAATTTTAAAGAACATCTGCTCACAGCCCTGTTTTCTAGGCTGAACAATGGCAATTTTTACAAAGAAGGAATAATAAGTTAGATCAGAACCTTGTATTTTCCGGTTTTAATCAAAATAAGGCTGTAAAGTATATTTGTTTCAGGGAGCAGGATCTGCTTTAGATTCTGAAATAGATTCTGCTTCAGATCATCAAAAGTTCATTTGAAAGGGATGAGAGGTCTGCTGTCCAAAGAAAGATTTTTTTTTTTTAACACTTGACCTGGAAGTACCTCTAAGTATTAAAGGCCACTGGACTTTAGAAAGGATTCAGAAAAATCAAGATCTAGTCAGGATGCATTCTAGAAAGTCTGGCAAGAGCCTCAGCTTTGCTTTGGAATTTCCTTCACTGTAGTTAGCAAGCATAGAATGAGTTTCTTTGTTCCTCCTCTACTTCTATTTCTCTACATTGTGATTACATGTGGGTATTGCAGGGAAATTATAAGCTATCTGCTGCAGACATAAAACTTTTGAAAATAGTAAAACCATTGCTGCAGCAAATCAAAATAGGAAGATGAGCTGCACGTTCAGGATGAGCTTGTCTCTGCAGCTCATGCTGCCAGATCTGTATGATGACCCCACTGCTGGTCTCTCTCTCCTTCCTACTGGGCAGGGGCTGAGTCTTCAAGATTAAGCATTGCTGGCCATGGTGAGGTTCCATGGGTTTAGATGCTGAGCAGGATTTTGTCCTGGGTGATGACACTCACTTTTGTGAAGTTTTTGCAGCCCACTCTCGAGAAACAGGGAAAAGCCAAACACACCTTAAGTAGGACTAGAGCTGAGTTTTTATAAACTTGCCTTTTTGCCTTTTACTCACCTGCTTTGTCCTATTTCTCATACGTCCTTCTGTCCTTTCATACCTCCTATACATGTCAGTCTAAAGCTGTACTGTCTTCTAGAAGGAAGTTCTCATATGATCATCTGATGGTTTTCTTAAATCTGTTATACTGAGAAAGTACCTGTATGTGCATTTTTCTTTTTGTCTACTGATTCTAATTTTTTAAAACTTTATATGTATATAATTTTACTTTTGAAGTTGCACTACTTTTGAGTAGTGAAAAAGCACTGTTAACACATCCAGAGTCAACTATTTAAAAAAAATTCTTTTGGAGCTGGCACTGTGGCATAGCAGGTAAAGCCGCTACCTGCAGGTCAGGCATCCCATATGGGCACCACTTTGAGTCTCGGTTGTTCCACTTCCTATCCAGCTCTCTGTTATGGCCTGGAAAAGCAATAGAGGATGGCCCAAGTCCTTGGGCCCCTGCACCTGCATGGGAGAGCCGGATTGAAGCTCCGGGCTCCTGGCTTCTTTGCAGCCAACTGGGGAGTGAACCAGCAGATGGAAGACTTTATCTCTCTCTGTCACTCTCTCTCTCTCTCTCTCTCTCTCGGTCTCTCCTTCTCTCTGTGTAACTCTGACTTTCAAATAAATAAATAAATCTTTTTTTTTTTTTTTTTTTTTTGACAGGCAGAGTGGACAGTGAGAGAGAGAGACAGAGAGAAAGGTCTTCCTTTTTGCCGTTGGTTCACCCTCCAATGGCCGCCGCGGTAGCGCGCTGCGGCCGGCGCACCGCGCTGATCCGATGGCGGGAGCCAGGTGCTTCTCCTGGTCTCCCATGGGGTGCAGGGCCCAAGTACTTGGGCCATCCTCCACTGCACTTCCTGGCCACAGCAGAGAGCTGGCCTGGAAGAGGGGCAACCGGGACAGGATCGGTGCCCCGACCGGGACTAGAACCCGGTGTGCCGGCGCCGCAAGGCGGAGGATTAGCCTAGTGAGCCGCGGCGCCGGCCAATAAATCTTTTTTTTAAAAAAAAGTCTTTTTAAAATTTATTTGAGTGGGAGAGAGAAAAAATTTGCTCATGGCCACTGGTTCACTCCCCAAATGGCCAAAACTGGGGCTAATGCAGAGCCTAAGTTGGGAGCCAGGAATTCAAGGGTCTCCCCATGTGAGTAGCAGGAACCCAGTTACTTGAGCCATCACTGGTGCTTTCCAAGATCTGCATTAGTAGGAAGCTGGAGTTAGGAGCTACATCTTCAGGTAGAACTCTGGCAACTCCAATGTGGAATGCGATGCAGATGTCTTAATTCCTAGGCTAAATGCTCATTTCTCAACTGTGTTTAACATTTTTAGCTCAATTTCTCTTATTGTTTGCTTACTTTCTCTCCTTGTGTGTGTATGTGTAAATAAATATATAAAATAGGGGGACGAGCATTGTGGTGTACATTAAGCTGCCACTTGCAAAGCCACCATCCCATATTGGAGCACCAGTTTGAATCCCAGCTGCTCTGCTTCCAGACCAGCTCTCTGTTAATGTGTCTGAGAAAGCAGCAGAAGATGGCCCAAGAACTTGGGCTTTATACCCCTATGGGAGACCTGGATGGAATTAGGGGCTCCTGACTTTGGCTTGGCCAAGCCCCAGCTGTTAGTCATTTCGGGAGTGAATGAGCAGGTGGAAGATTCTCTCTCTCTCTTTCTTTCTTTCTCTCTCTGCCTTTCTAATTACTTAATTAATATTTAAAAAGAAATTGAGGTTTCTGCCTGTGCCATTGTAGACCCCCTGAAAGCAGAGGACTCTTCCTTCTTGTTGGAGAAAAGATCGGTTTCTTCAGTGTTAGATGAATTTCCTGGATATCGCTCTTCCATATTTCAGAATGAAAACGTGCAGCTGTGTTGCACATGGGGTGTGGAAGGGGGGCTTTGGCGTCAAGTGATCTTGGGTTTGATTCTAGCTCTGTCCCTGTGCTCTCTGACTTTGCATAAGTCATTCAACCTCTGACTTCTTTCTTCATCTGTAAAACAGAGATGCTGATACCTGTTCTGTGAAGTTGGTAGGAGGACTGAACACAAATGACTGTAAAATGCTCCAACCCCTGGCTCCTTAGGAGGCCTTGAACAGAGGAATAGCTCTGGCTGTTTTTCCCTGGGAGTTCAGTGAGGTGAGGTGATGGGCGGCAGTACCTTGGCAGGTACATCCCATCACAGATTTTTTTAAAAGATTTATTTATTTATTTGAAAGTCAAAGTTACACAGAGAGAGGAGAGGCAGAGAGAGGGAGGTCTTCCATCCGATGGTTCATTCCCCAATTGGCCGCAACGGCTGGAGCTGCGCCAATCCGAAGCCAGGAGCCAGGTGCTTCTTCCGGGTCTCCCACATGGGTGCAGGAGTCCAAGGACTTGGGCCATCTTTACTGTTTTCCCAGGCCATAGCAGAGAGCTGCATCGGAAGTGGAGCAGCCGGGTCTCAAACCGGCGCCCACATGCTAACCCTCTGAGCCACAGCGCCAGCCCAACTCAGTTTGATTTGTGTTTACCAAAAACCCAGAGGCAAGAGTGGGGCCATAAATCTGTTATGGAGTCCCAGGAACCCAAATGTCCAGGCTGGTACAGGAGTTCTGGGATCAGGAATATTGGGTTCTTCATCCCACTGAGCTGTCAGCCAGCAGATGCTGTTTTGGTCTGAGGATAGTTCTTGCAGCTTAGGAAATGCCACAAGGGTTGGGGTGCTCTGGGTCAGGTTATTGTGTGGGTGAGCCCTTGGGTCCCTGGGAAGTCACCTAGGGCACCCAGGAGGAGCCTCAGGACTAGTCAGCCTGAGCCTTGGGGTGGGAATCTCTGGCATGTCTGTGAGAGGAGCTTCTGCCCAGAGTGGGCCTAAGTGGAGCAAGGCCGGGCGTGTCTAATAGTCTAGACATCTTGTCCTGACTCCTTCCTGGGGACACACAGTCCACATGCCACCAGACTGTGAAGGAATTCTGAAACATGAAGGCTTGGCATAAACAACAGAAAGTCTGGTTGGGGGCTGCAGTTTTAGCTAACTTCAGGGTGGGAGGACTGTGAGCTGGCTCGGCAGTGGCTGCTGTGACCATTTGCCTTTCTTTCTGTTTGCCCAGAACTTGTGGCATTGGAAGGGCAGGGCCATGGCTCTGCTGCCTCACTTCTGGTAGACCCCTACTTCCCTACCATGATTTTCAACACTTTGTGCCCCAGATGGACAAGCTCAGAAGCTACTCTGTATGTTTGATATTTTAAAAATACATTAATTAATACCACCAGAAATATATATTATGCAAATCATTCAGAATAAGGCAAAAACTACTTTAATTAGGTTGCTCTTATTTCAATATTTTGGTTAAATGAAGTGTGTATTTTGTATTTACATTTTTCCTATACTCTTAAAGTTTCATATAAACAAAAGACCAAAAAGAAAAAGAAAACCCCACGCACATTATTTTTAGGTCTCTGGTATAACTGGTACAAAAATATTTTGTTGCTCTAAGTCAGTTTAATCTTTCTGGAAAGCAAACTAGCTGAGTACAACCAAGACTATGAAGTTATCCATGGGTTCTCTTAACCCTAGCTGCCCAATCGCTGGACTCCATCTGAAAGAAATACCTTCCCTCTCAGAACAGAGCAACTGAAAATGTGCTGCGGGGAAAGAAATTTTCCTCACTCTTTGTGGCTGAAAATTTATTATCAACTAAAATGGAACCAAGAAGAAGGGCTTGGGCAGAGTGGCTGTGGTAAGTGACACAGGACCACAGTGCAACCCCCAGAAGTGATGCCTCTGGGGAGAGGGTGGCTGGTGCATACACGCAGGAGATGTGTACGCAGAGACTGTAACCATGTGGCCGAGAGCCATGTGGCCGAGAGCCACGTCCAGTTCTTCACTCCAGCAGCTTCAGGCAGTAAAGTTACTGTGGGAGCCCAGTGCTCTTCCACATGGAAATAGAGGCAGGGCAGGTCCTTGACTATCCTCCAACCTGGGCCCCTGTGACTTGTAAGACTGTGTCTTTATCTGCCAGAATTTGGAGCAGTGAGACAGGTGAATACAGGTTCACTGATGTGTTTTCTATTTCCCTCTAAAGTGGCTTGAATTTAGATAGAAATAAACCAGCTTTGAACATAATAGCGGCTCCTTTTTTAAGCTCCTGAGTTCATGTGCTATTTAGAAACATAAGCCAAGTGTTTACAGGCTTCTGAGTGTTTGAGCTTCTGACATCTGCCTCTCAGTGGAGTGTGAATAACTTCATTTTTTTATTAAAATTACAGACTTATTTTTGAGATTTCCACAGTTCCTGGATTATAAAAATGCCTAATTCTGGACAGAATGAGGATTTTTATATTTAAAACGAGCATTTCCATTTGGTAGAAAATTATATATGCATGCATATCCAAATATCTTTGTGCTGAAACTTAATATAGATGAGCTCTCATTGGTGAGTGTTCTAGAGAGTTACAGGATGGGATGCTGTTGTAGAGCCACGTGCTTTATCCCTACACATTTTTTTAACCTTTTATTTAATGAATATAAATTACATGAGTACATCTTTAGGAATATAGTGATTCTTCTCACCATACCCGCCCTCTACCCTCAGTTTTCTCCTCCCTCCCCCATTCCCATTCTCCATTAAGATTTGAAAAACATATACTATTAACATTTTCTTCCACCCTAAAGCACTAAAATAGAGATCTCTACCACTTTATAAAATTAACCTCCTCTTGAGGCTGGCATTGTGGTACAACAGGTTAAGCTGCCACTGTTTGAAATGCCAGCATCCCATATCAGAGTACTGGTTTATGACCTGGCTACTCTGCCTCTAATCTAGCTCCTTAGGAAGGCAGCTGAAGATGCTCCAAGTACTTGTGCATTTCAACCCATCCTACACATGTATTATTACAAACATGGCAGTGCGCATTGGCTGGGCACATATATGCAATCATTTAAATACATTCTTTCATAATGCTTTTTCTTGTCTGATTTGGCAGCTTTCAGAACTGTCATTCTGATATACCAAAATGGCTAGTAGATGGTAGCCACCGGAAAGACAACCTCTGTGATGATTCATTGTCTCGGAGGCAGTAAAATGCCCCCGATGCTACTTGGTAAGAGGTCAGTTAGAATGCCTTGCTCCCAGGCAGAAACCTTCCTGTGGGGTTGTCTGTTTTTATCAGCACAGACAGGTGTGAAAGCCATTTTACTTCTCCCACATTTGCCACTCATTTTTGAAGGAAAAACGTGGCATGCATGGTGCCTTACTGCATGCACGGTCTCCCTTCCTTCCACCCCAGCCCATGGAGGCAGCCTTGGCCCTGTCCACTTTCCACCTCTCAGCTCTCCATCATCACTCAGTTCCACAGAGAAGGCAGACACGAGGACATTGTGTCTGTGTCCTCAGAAGGGAGACCAGCTTTGTGTTCAGGTAAGTGCAGTAGAAAAAATCTAAGTGCATCAGAAACAGACGTTGGGCTGTTGTTCAGACCTCTCTTGGGTGATTAGAGTGGGCAAATTCTTGGTCTTTGTGCTACTAAAAGGAATGGAGAAACATAGCATACGTCCACAGTGTTCAGTAAGAAGGCAGAGCGTCACGGACGTAAAAGTCTGAGACTCTGCTCTCCTCCAACCACAAACTGGGTTAAGACTCCACCCTCTCATATTGTCTGTCCCAGTGTCTGACACATCATCTTGACTTCACGCAGCCCCAGACCTTCTCACACAACTTGTGATCTCCCTGGTGTAGGCTTTTTGCTGTGGAACAAAAGCTCCACTGCACTGCACCCATCAAGACCTGTAAGATCTGGCCCTTGTGTCCCTGGCTGCCACATGCACCTTCCACCAGTGATACTGCACCCCACATAGCTTTGGCATTTGGGATTTGAGGAAAATCCAGTGTAACTGAGACAGGCGCTCCTGGACTGCATTGCTGTCACCTTGTAAACCAGCTTTACATACAGTTTTCACAAAGATCGTTTATACAGAGATACGTAAAATGGAGTTGTCACTTAGCATTCATTGAAGTGTTTATATTATGTTCTGTTGTGTCCCTCCTGAGGGAGGCCAGAGTCCTATTAGCTTTCTCAACAAGGTCATTCTAGAGAGGACTTGTCCATTTGTTACCTGTTGGCTTTGTAGCAGATTACCCCCAAGTACAGCAGCTTAAGGCAGCAATGGTGTTATTTCACAGAGCCTAAGGGCAAGAATCCAGGTGTAGCTTTACTGGTGATTCTGGCTCAGGGGCTCTCATTTGCTGTAGGACATGTATCTGCTGGGCCTGTGGTCCTGAGGGATCTGCTCCTGAGCCTGCTCAGTTGGTGGCTGGCAGGCTGGTCCTCTCTGGCTATAGGCATGAAGCCTCAAGTGCATCACCACATGGTCCTGTGTGTCCTCACAACATGACAGCTCCCCTCCCGAGAACGAGTGATCCTAGAAAGGCCAGCCATACAGAAATAGCAGGCTTCGTTTGCTCTGGTCTCAGAGGTGACGTGCCATTGCTTCTGCTATATTATGTCGATCACACAGACTACCTTGTTACTATGGGAGAGGGCTGTGTGTGGAATCAGTAGAACTCTTGGATGCTCACTGCCATGCCTATTCTGAGTAGGATTTTCAAGGAAGTAATGGACATGGATTGGAATAAAGTCATTAGAAAAAGGAATCTGAGATCTAAAGGGCACCATTGCACTCACACTCACTTGTTTTTCTTTTAACTGGAGAAGGAAGACTATTTCTCTTTTTATTTTTCTGTCTTTCCATGAACTCTCATAGATCAATTTATGAAACGCACCTGCCTGTAGCAATTATCTTTCTCAACAAATGGGGAATATGTTATGACCCAAAATAAAACAAAAATGGTATTATTAATAAGGTTTAATTATTATTGATAAGCTTTGCTGTTTCATTTAATTTACACCTGAAGTGTTCAGGAGCCATTTGTTTCCTGAGTATATATGAATACAAAGCTTCATTACTGTTGCTGTTTTTTTTTTTTTTTTTTTTTTTAATTTATTTGAAAAGCAGAGTTACAGAGGGGCAGAGGCAGAGAGAGGTCTTCCATCCCTGGTTCACTCCCCAGATAGCTACAACGGCCGGAGTGGGTCTGATCCGAAGCCAAGAGCCAGGAGCTTCCTCCAGGTCCCCCACGTGGATGCAGGGACCCAAGCACCTGGGCCACCTTCCATTGCTTTCCCAGGCACATTAGCAGGGAGCTGGATCAGAAGTGGAGCAGCCAGGACTCAAACCATATGGGATGCTGGCACTGCAGGCGGTGTCCTTACCCGCTATGCCACAGTGCCAGCCCCTGCTGCTGTTCTGAAGGAGTAATTCTGAGAAGCTTGTTGACTCAGGGAATCAGATTTTCTGGGTACTGCAGCTCCAAAGGAGCCCCTCTAAGATTAGTCTCCACAGCTTGCTCCCTGTGGACCACAGGGACCATCTTCCGACTTCAAAAGCTTAGCTGACTCACCCTGTGACTGCTGGTTGGTGACTGATGGGGTGGGACCCAGGGGCCCTTTGGCTAATGTGACTTTGGTTCCTTGTCAATGTGTTTGTCATTCCCAGGCAGGTTCCAGCAGCGGCTCAGGACAAAGAGTATGTGTCATCGATGAGATCGGGAAAATGGAACTCTTCAGTCAGCCCTTCATCCAGGCTGTTCGTCAGACGCTGTCCACCCCAGGAACCATAATTCTTGGCACAATCCCAGTCCCTAAGGGAAAACCGCTGGCTCTTGTGGAAGAAATTAGAAACAGAAGTGACGTGAAGGTGTTTAGTGTGAGTATGTGAGTACAGCCGGTCCTCTGTGTGAAAGTGGACTGGATGATCTTAGGCAGCAGGTGGCCTTAATGTAAATTACTGTTTTTCCCTCCTATATGGGAACATAAGTGAGTCTGACTTTCTGGACTCTACAAAACCTGAATTCTAGCTCTGCTTGATGACAAAACAAACCCCCTTGTGGGGAGGCACCAACTGTCCTGGCTGCTTTCTTCTTCCACCTGCCGCCAGACACCAGGACCTCTTAGCTTCAGCATCACCTGAGCAGCTGATGCCCTTGTTCTAAGCTTGTCTCCTCTCAGACTGATAGGTCACAGTGGGATACAGAGGCACACAAGCATAACTTTGTTTAAAAAGTTTCCCTTTTAAACTGACCCACTTCTGCTAATGAGGAGAAGAGGCTGTGGTTACGGTTGGAAGCACAGCTTCCAGGTGCTCTGGAGTAGCCTTGTTCAGGAGAACCTCCTGCAGTGGTGGAAATGTACTCGCGGTACTCTACAGTACAGTGGCCCCTAGCCACACGTGGCTATTTATGTTGGAACTGATTACATTAAAGTAAAATTAGAAATTCTGTTTTTCAGTCACACTGGCCACACTTGTATTACTCAGTAGTTCCCTGGGGTGGCACCACTATCACATCCTGCTCAAACAGAGGTTTGCAGAGCGGTCATATGAACATCACTTGGGAGCTTGTGAGATGTGCCCATCTGTCTTGCCTTGACCTAAGGACTTAAACTCTTTGGGGGATGGGCCCAATGATCCTTGTTTTAATAAGCCCTTAGGTGGTTCTGCAGTTTGAGAAGCACAGCGGTAGGATACATGTGAGAGATGAGGAGTCGCAGCATCTCGTATCAACCAGTGGCAGTGTTGTGAGGGGCTCTAGTAGCACTGCTGACACTGCCTGAATCCCTGCCTTTCTTTCTCCATTGTCCCTCTCTGACCTCAGTCAGTTTCAGTTAGTGGCTCCCCTCCTCCACCTTATGACACCCTTCCCTAATCCTCTTTAGAGGCTCCTTGGCCCTGCAGATGCCAAGTGAACAAGTCAGAGAGGCAGGGCCACGCCTAGCAGGGAGAGTAAAAGTAAGCTCTGGCTGCAAGATACTCATGAGCACCTATATCACCAATTAAAATATTTCCATGGTCCATGGTCCCAGTGAGACATCCACTTGTTACTTCCAAAATATCCTGGAATGGCGGTAACCAGAAGGGTTAGGTGAGCCAGACTTGGAAATGCACGCATTCACTTATTCATTTGGTGAATACTGAGGAAGCTGTGTGCTAGGTGTCAGTCAGTCTTGGTGATAGTGTGGTACAATCCAAGACTCACTGCCAGACTGATCAACTCCATGCCCTTGTGGAGCTTACATCCTAGAGGAGAGGGCAGATGTCAAAAATGTAAGCAGACAAAGTAAGCGATTTCAGATACTGATAAAGGCAATGGAAAGAAGCCCGGGCAAAGTGGTAGTTGGGGGCAGGAGTAGAGGGGTAATCAGGGGAGGTCTGTCTAGGAGGTGAATTTGAGCTGAGACCTGAGTGGTGTGAAAGGTCACATCCTCAAGAGCATCCTTGAGAGTTAACACGTGACCTTCCTGGTCTCCTGTTTTACGTGGGCTCCTTGTTAGAAGTTGTGGTTGTGATTATAGAGTTTCTGTGGAAATAGAGACAACCAATAGTGAATGATCATGAAATAAAATCAGTTTTCAGGCCAGATAGCTTCCAGGCTGGAAGATTGGGAAGTTTCTAGTGTTAAGCTCCAGGTATTAGCTATCTCTGCCAGCTAATCCTACCCAAAATTCCTAAGGAGAGATTGAGGAGGGCCAACTGTTATGTGCAGAAAAATGTTGTATCTTAACACTGCATTTCCTTCTGTCTTTAAAACTGGAAATGCTTCTTCAGGCAAGATAATCATTGCTCTTAATGATCTGTAAATAAAGTGATTAGCTTTGAGTTAATTATGTAAGGAGCCGACATACCCTTTTATCCTTGTGCTGCTTGGGGGCTTCTGTGGTCCTTCTGTTCCTGATTTATAAACGAAGATCCTCATTTTCCTGATCTGTAGACTTTAGTAGTTGGATTCAATATCTTGGGTCCTATCCATTTTTAACATTCAATAAGTATCTGAATCCATTTTTAGAGCATCGTTTGCATCTAGCACTTAGTCCATGTTACAGGCACATGTAAAGCATGTTCCCTTTGCTCCTGAAAAACAGACCATACACCTGACTGCACTGTGTGGCTGTGTTCCCATCTTGTAGGCTGTTTGATGCTACCTCACTGACCCCTAATTTGTTTAACATGATCAGTAATATTGTCAGTCTCCTCCTCTTTCTCTTCTTCCTCTTCCTCCTTCTTGATTTTGTTTTTAAGAATATGTTGGTGTTTGGGTGGTATCCCAGTTTGTCTTTCCATGGTGGTTGGCCTAGATATGTGAGGCACAGTCCTTCACTGACCTGCTGGGCACAGGCACAGTAACAAGTCCTGTGGGTGTTATGCCTCCAGAGTGTCTCCTGGACCGACAGAAGAATGGTCTTGGTAACTTAGACGTCTGCCTGGCACGGGTTTGGTATTAACAGTGGCCTTCCTGAAGGTCATCTGTTGTTCTTTCAGCGATTTGGTCAGTTTGTTTTCTCCTGACTTCTAGGATTTTCTGCTCTTTAAGTATAACCACTACAAATTTTTTTTTTTAAATTTATTTCAGTATTTGTTTATTTGAAGCTATCAAAAATATTTAATGGTAACATTAATGCCATAGAGGCAAGACACCTTTGTGCCTTTGCCTTCATGAATCAGAGTTAATGGAAAGAGCTGTGTGCATTGTTGTGTGTGTGTGTATTCTAATTAATAACATGAAAAAAATATTTTTATGTTGGATAGTCGCTACTTATTTAAAAATATGAGTTTGATGTTCTTAATGGTATTGATTGATCGATTGATGGATTGATTTTTGACATTTAAAAGTTATTTGAGAGAGAGCATTCCCATCTACTTCACTTCTCAAATGCCTGTAATGGCCCGGGCTGGAGTATGCCAAAGCTAGGCACTGAGAACTTCCTCCAGCTCTCACATGGGTGGAAGGAATCCAATGACATGGGCAACCACCTGCTGCCTCCCAGGGTGCACATAAGCAGCAAGCTGGAGTCAGGAACCAGAGCCAAGTATCCAACTTTGTTGTGAGTTGCAGGTATCCCAACTGGCATCTTATCTACTAGACCAAACGCCCACCCACTTAATAGCATTTAGAAAACATACTTTATTTGACTTCCTTCTGAATCCTTCCTGGGTAGAAATGTTAGATGTTGTCTATTGAGGGTACAGAAGAAACGCCTGGAACCTGGCAAGCACTGGAATGGAATACGAAGGTGGCCCCCAGTTGATGTGCACATGGTGCTGGGTGCTGTGCTCAGTGCCTCACGATACACTTATTACTCCATTTCATATATGAGATATTTGAGGAGTCAAGAGGCTCTGTAACCTGTCCAAGATTATTCAGTTAATGACAGAGCTAGGATTCAGACCTTGGTCTGGCTGATGTCAAAGCCTGAGCATTAGCATATCCATGCTATAGTGTTGCCTTCATTCATAGAAATGATTCAAGTGATTTTACCATAAATCTTGGCTTGTTAGAAATTATTTGGTTTCTCTACAAAAAATGATATTATAACAAAGTCTCTTAATATTCTGACTCCAGAACCATTTAAACTTGTTTTCTTATAACATACTCTTGTAGTTTTCATTTGTGGAATCTAGGACCACAAGAATAATGGGAAGTAGATTCTACCTTCCCTCCAATTTGGAAATTGAAAGGCCCCCTCTTATTCTTCTCTGCTACAGCAATATGGATATTATTTTCACCTCACCAGGACCTCAGTGCTGTTCTCTGGGCCCATGCACTCCTGCCCATTCAGTGCTGTTCACTGGGCCTATGCATTCCTGTCCTCTAGGTGCAGAGCTAGTGTTAGAAGTACAGTTACTAGCTGCTGGAAGAGAAGTCAATAAGAAAGCTGCTTGTAGAAAAAGAAGATAATACAGATGGCCAGTAAGCACATGAAAAGAAATGTTCCATCACTAGGTATTATGGCAGTGCAAACCAAAACCACAGTGAGGGACCACTTACACCCTCTAAGATGGCTAAAATAAAACTATAAGACAAAAGCTGGAACTGTGACTTAGGAGGAAAAAGCTGCTGCCTGCAGTACCAGCATCCCATATGGGTTCTAGTTCATTCCCAGCTGCTCCACTTCCGATTCAGCTCTCTGCTATGGCCTGGGAAAGTAGTGGAAGATGGCCCAAGTGGAAGATGGGGCCCCTGCACCCATGTGGGAGACCTGGAAGAAGCTCCTGGCTCCTGGCTTTGGCTCAGCGCAACTCTGGCCATTTCGGCCATCTGGGGAGTGAACCAATTTATGGAAGTCTGTCTCTTTCTCTCTCTCTCTCTCTCTCTCTCTCTCTCTCTCTCTCTCTCTGCCTCCCAAATAAATAAATAAATCTTAAGAAAAAAACTTGAAGATAGAAATGGGTAGTAATGGATAGTAGCAAGTGTTGGCGAGGATGTGGAGAAATTGGAACGCTCATATGCTTGCCACTGGTGGGAATGTGAATGGTGTAAATCACTATGGAAAACAGTTTGGCAGTTCCTCAAGAAGTTAAACCTGGATTTGCCATAAAGCTAGTAATTCCTCTCCTAGGTATAGATCCCAAAAAATTGAAAACATATGTTCACATAAAAAATCATTCATGAATGTTCATGGAAGCATTATTCATAATAGCCAAAGCATGGGAACAACCCAACAACTGATGAATGGATAAACAAAGTGTGGCCTGTCCTTACAATGGGATATTGTTTGGCAGTAAGAAGGAATGATGTGCTGATTCATCCAACAACACGGATAGGTCTTGAAAATGTTACACTAAGTGAAACAAGCAGACACAAAAGAGCGCTTCTTGTCTGATTCCATTTATGGAAAATATCCAGGGGAGGCAAATTTATGGACAGAAAATAGGTTCGTGGTTTCTAGAAGGAAGAAAGCCAGGAGAGGCGTTCTGCAGTCGAAATGCTGGTGGTTGAATAAAAAGTAGGCTGGAATTTCACATAAAGGAATAGACTGCCGAGGTTGGCAGAGGACGTCATACTTGTTCTTGTGTTTCAGAGTTTGTCCTCCATGTGCAGGGAACGTAATAACTGAGCACTGCAGACAATTTCACATAAACAGCTCACTGCACAATCTTCAGAAATAATCTTAGGGAAATCAAAGGGGGGGTATCTATACATTAATAATGTAGTACTTGCATTCTGTTCATTAATTTTTCATGAGAAAATGTTCTCAAAATGTGTCTTTTCCAGTTTTCATTTCTATTCTTTTTATATCTCAGCAAGACTTGGAAGGAACTCTCTAACTGTTGGATATGGCTGGCACAGTCCCTGCTGTGGCACCAGTAGTCCCCAGCAGTTCCTGGCAGGGCCATCTCACTGGGGCAGGAGCAGGGACTCGGGCAGGATCCCCGAGTGACAGATGAGTGGTCTGTGCTCAGCATCTTTCCAGTGCTCCTGGCTCCTGAGACTCTCTTTCCTCTTATCTGAAATGGGGATGATTGTGTGTGTCTTGTTTCCCCTGCATGCCTGGTGTGCATGCCACATGGTTGTGAGGGTGACATTGATGAGGCATTTCCCTGAAATGTGCAGCTGTGGCTCTGTGGCACACAAGCACTCTTGGGGGATCTCTCTTACTATCTCTGAAGTCTCCTGCTGGTGGCAGGACATGGTATTGCCTGTCCTTTTCACAGTGCTCATGAAGAGCTGGGCTTCGAAGTCTCCTGGCTCTCAAAACATACCTCCTCCGCTCCCAGCCTTCCAGCCTGTCAGCTCTGAAAGATGACGTATCTGCACTGGAGAAAAGGACAGGAGTTCTGACACCTGCTCCCTTTCTTCTTCCACAGGTCACCAAGGAAAACAGGAACCACCTTCTGCCAGATATCGTGACATGTGTGCAGAGCAGCAGGAAGTGAAGACAGTCTGTGTTCTACACAGGAGGAAGTCCCCCGGTCCAAGAGCAGCCTGATGGGTGCTGGCTTGTCAGTGTTTTATGCCTTTGGGTTTAGGAAACTTGGTGGACTTTTCCAAAGAAAGCTTGACAGCTGTTTAAAATATCAAATTAGCTCTAATGCTGGACTAACTATACAAGCTTAACAATCTATTTTGGCTTATTTATGCTTAAAGCCTTCTGTTTATTTCCTATTGCATTTATGTGCATGATATGGGTAAATTATGAAATCAGAAATATTTTTTCAGAGTATTTGATGGAATTCACCCATATTGAAGTTTATAAATGTGCTCAGGAAAAGGGGGACAAAAGAGTTCACTATTTAATCAGTTTTGCATGTCATGAAAATTAAGTTTCTCTCCAGGCGCAGCCACAAGCTCATACAACTTAAAGGAATAGTAGTTATTTGATTTTCTTTTTAAAACTATTATTTCAAAAGAAAATAATTTTTGGTCATCTTCCCCCATATTTCATTGTTTGCCTGTTGTTTAATAAATATAAAAATAAATCTGGTGTTTATAGACATGGGTCCTTTGTGTGGGAGGGACTCAGTCTTCAGGACGTTGATTCGACCTGGGTCTCAGTGGGCAGAATGGCAGTGAGCGTGGGCCTGTGGGTTCACATCAGAACTCTGCTTCAGCTGAGTTCTCCTGGGCTCTTTTGAACCTTTTTGTGCCTAGTTTCCCTCCCAGAGGGGAAGAAGGGAGGAGACTGATGCTACACCATGGAAGGAAATCATCAACTGCTCCCCAGTTGGATTTATCAAGAGTCATGAGCTAGCAAGGTAGAGTTTAGCCCATAGCAAGGAGACTGCAGAAAAAGTAGGAAAGTGGGACAGGCATTGTGGTGTAGCAGGTTAAGCTGCTGCTTTCAATGCTAGCATCCCATATCTGAGCACTGGTTCATGTCCCAGCTGCTCCACTTCTGATCAGCTCCCTGCTAATGCTCCTGGGAAGGCAGCAGAGGATGGGCCAAGTACTGAGTCCCTGCTACCTACATTGGAAACCTGGATGGAGTTTCAGGCTCCTGACTTCAGCTTGGCCCAGCTCTGCCTGGCTGTTGAGGCCATTTGCCTAGTGAACCAGCAGATAGAAGACCTCTGTCTCTCCCTTTGTCTCTCTTGCTCTCTGTCACTCTGCCTTTCAAATAAATAAGAAAATCATTTTTCAAAAAGGGAGAGGGGGAGGAAAACAAAAAAGAGAAAGCAGGAAAGTAAAAAAGACTATTGAAACTCTAGAATGTATATAGGATAAAAATTGCCCTCCAGGTGGTTCACAATGCAGTGATAAATATCTCAGTGTCATTACATCATTTTTTGTGAAATACTACGAATTTCTAAGTTTTTTTTTTTTTTTCATTTTAAGTTTATTTTATTTGAGAGAGGAACCTTTGAGAGACTTTCCATCTACTGATTCACTCCCCAAATGTCTGGCTCCTGGGAACTCAATCCTGGTTTCCTGTGTGGGTGGCGAGTACCTAAGTACCTGGTACATCACCTGCTGCCTCCTAGGGTGCACATTAGCAGGAAGCTGGAATCGGAAGCAAAGCTGGGACTCAAACCCAGGCATTCTATACAAGCAGAAAGATGGAGCTTTCCTGGGCCCTCTTGGGGGTCCTCAGGGAATCTGAAATACGGAGGGACTTGTTTCTTCTATTGCTTGTTCTTTTGAGCTTAGTGTTTCAGCTGTGACTGTGTGGTAGACTTTGAGTTTGTCTTAAATTTCATGAAGGTAAACTAGCTAGTTTGAGGGGTGTATCACTGAAGTCATTTGTGCTTATGGGAGGATGGGAGAGTCACAGCCTACTTGAAAGTATCCATAATGCACGGTAAGATGGATTCACTCGTAACAACTTGGGGCCAAACACAGAACAGCCTCTGAAAACTACATCCTGCTGAGGTTTACAGAAAAACAGGGTCAGGAGACCATGTGTGGTCCATCCACTTGCTGAGCACAAGCCAGGAGCAGAGGAGGGCTGCACTGAGGAGCTCTGTGCAGGGAATACAAGGGGCAGGGGACAGGGGAGGTCAAAGATTCTCTTTTATACTTGATCTCAAAATGCCTACTAGTCAAACAAACCAGGATATCTAAGTTAGATATGAGTCCTGACTTAAAAACAGCACAAAATTGACATGTATTGCTTCTATGATGAGCTTCAGCTGGAATAACCAGGTTGAATGGACGAAGCAGAATCAGTGTAGAGAATGCTTCACTAAGTAATTCTTTCCTCTTCCCCATCCTAGCAAGCACTTCACACAAAATAGTTTACCCATCTGTCTGCTTTTGCCTCCAATTAAGAGGAAGCAGGGAAGCAGGGAGATAGTTAAGTCTTTAAACTGATAAAACATCATCTCTCTGACTATTGGGGCTGACAGAAAGACGTTCCCAGCAAAGTTGCAAGTTCAGTCACTCATTCTGCTCCCAGCACTAAGAACACTGAGCGGTGTAGGAGTCCAGAGAATGGAGCCTGGCCTGAGCCCCCTTCTCTTCCCCGCTAGCTTGGAGTTCATAGAAGGTTTTGTCTGGAAGGCTCACCCCCTGTGAGTGTGCCGAGAGCAGAGGCTTGTGTAGCGTGAGGCTATGGGACAGAACAGTAGAGAGGTGGAGGAGCCTAAGTAAACACATGTTGCATTGCACATTCTATGGGCAGAGTAGTTGGAACATCCAGTGATTATAGAAAGCTGCTTGCTAGACACAGATGATTTCAAGGCACAGTGAAGAATTTGGAACAAATAATGCCATATTAGCCACATGATTTATATGAAACCAAATGCTACAACTTTTACATTATCTTTAAGGGAGAAACCATTGTGTTCAGTGTCCAGATGCAAAAAGTAACTTCTTGTCTGTATGTTGGCATGAACATCTGAACAACCCAGGCAAGAGACGTCAACTCCGGAACCTCTCCATAAAAGGGGGGGCTTATAATTCAACTTGCAGGGAATATTCTGAGAAGCAACTGACCGCCTGAAGAGCCAGATTGACAGGCTCCTGAGCCATAAATATAAAAGTTGTGTATGGCAAAGTGGAGCTGCATGGTTGATGCTGGCCTAACAGCCACAAAGGGTCCTAGAGGCACTCCCAGGTCAACCATCTTTCCTTCTCTGTTGTGTGAACCCGTGCATGTGAGTGTGCACCGATACACCTGTCAGTAGGCACACACAAGGTGATTGTGCTCTCCTAGACAAGAGATTCAGCAGTTGAAGGAGCACTCACAGACCTCTCTGGAATGAGATGCGGGAGCTCTCTGGGCACTGACGTAGCAGGCGAATCACCATTTCTCTACAATTTGGGTTTCCCACTTTGGAGAGATTGCCTTTTCTGTGTTTTCCTCTAGGCACTCAGGGGTGACCTGACCACAGCTCAGGGCCTGAAGGTCAGTTCTTGTGGCTTGAGGACTGCAGGAGCCGCCAGCTGAGCGTGGCCTGTCTCAGAGAAGAGCAGCAAGACTATCAGCTTCCTGTTAAGACACATGGACTAAAGTTTGCATCTCCAGAGATTGCTGACCCAAGAATAAGGGGGCGTTGAGTCTCACTTATAGGGCTCACCTACTGTTACTCGTTGCTAATTCTTAGTTTACCAGGAAAAAAAAAAAGCATTACCATCTTCTTGCAAGGAGTATGGGATTCCCTACAACACCCTCCCTCCCCATCATCTTTCTCCCAGTTTCCAAACCCCTACATGCTTTAGAGAAATGTGAAGGCTATTTCCAAATTGAGTATCTCTATTACCTTTTCTAGAGGGATGGCTCAGCAGGTCAGTGAGTCCGTGGTGATACCCTTCATGGACTGTGTTTCTGCTTCCCTCATGTCAGCAAGAATCCAGGTTTCTGCCCCCTCCAACGGGAGGCAAGACAGGGAAAAAAGCCATCTCAGGATTTGCCCAAATGCCCTCACAGTAGAGGATCCGTTTTTAGAATAAAGTTTCAGCAAAACAAACGCCAGACACAGCAATAACTGTAAACATTTTAATTCCAAAAACAAAGGTGTGTGCAAGTGTGCTGTGATCCGTGGAGGTTGCTCAGCTTGGAAGACGAGCGGATGTTCCCGGGAAGCTCGCGGGACTGCGTGGAGGAGCGCCAGGTGGCTCCGCGATGCTCTCCACGCGCCGACCGGACTCGCTGGCCACTCACATCGTCACGTAGCCTGGCTGTTCCTAGAATACCTTAGGACTGCATGCATTGTCACGGTTCGGGTAGTGAAGCGGCCACTATTGTACACGGAACAACTGCGTAAAATGTTACACACAGATGAGGTTTTCCTGACACCTAGATGTTAACCAGCTGATGGTGTCTTACGTGGTGCTTTCCGTTCCTGCCTCGTGGTAACAGTTAATGTGTAAAATGCTGATTATTTAACATGCAGTTGTCTTATTTTCACCAGGGCACGAAGGAGTTAGTTACGGGCTCTACTTAACTTCAGTTGTTTGAAGATACTCAGTGGCTGTTGTTTGAAACGCCAGTCTGGGGAGTCGGAGGTGCTGCCTGCCTCCCGCTGCCCAGGGCATGGAGCTCTTGGGGGAGGAGGCGTGGTGTCTTTTTTTTTTTTTTTTCCCTCTATCATATGAGGTTTTTTTCAAGAACCTGAGTTAAAGTCATTCAGTTTTCTCGACAGCTCCCACTCTCCCACAGGATCAGCCCTACGTGGGTCGCAGTGGTAGCGCCAGCCGGCTGGGGGAGCCCAGGGAAGACCTAGGATGCTGAGAGCCGCGGAGGAGTCCGGCTCTCCCCGGAGCCGACGCATGCGCGCTACTGTTCGTCCGAAGCGCTTTGCTGGGAGGCCGTGTCGTCCAGGCCCATGTCCTCCTGGCTTGCTCTTCTGCAGGTCAGCCCGCGGCTCTCTGCCACTGCCTCAGCCAGACGCTGGTCACCAGGCTGCCCCTGCTCCGTGGTATCAGGTGGCTCACAGGGCTCGGAGAAGTGCTGCCAGGGAGAAGACAGAAGCAGTGAGCCGCTCAGCACTCGTTCACTGCCCACTTTTTTTTTTTTCTTTTCTTTTTTTTTGACAGGCAGAGTGGACAGTGAGAGAGACAGAGAGAAAGGTCTTCCTTTTGCCGTTGGTTCACCCACACCCCCCCAATTGCCGCTGAAGCTGGCACGCTGCGGCCGGTGCATCGCGCCAATCCGAAGGCAGGAGCCAGGTGCTTCTCCTGGTCTCCCATGTGGGTGCAGGGCCCAAGCACTTGGGCCATCCTCCACTGCACTCCCGGGCCACAGCAGAGGGCTGGCCTGGAAGAGGAGCAACCAGGACCAAATCCAGCGCCCCAACCGGGACTAGAAGCCGGGGTGGCGGCGCCGCAGGCGGAGGATTAGCCTATTGAGCCACGACACTGGCCCACTGCTCACCCCTCCCACCCCCCAAATCCTCCAGCTCTGGCCTCACTGTAGCAACCCAGGGCTGCTGTCCCAGCATCCCCAAGGGCAGGTTCTGAAGTCAAGTCAATGACATAGGACTGCAGGGCTGGCCTTTGAGGATAGCGTGCACGCACGCGCCTCTGAAGCCCTGAGCCTGACTCCAGCAGGCCATTGGATGTGGGACCTTTGCTTAGGTGACCTGGTCACACTGGGAAGAGGTGGCTCATGAGAAAGGCCAGTCACATGTCTGACTTCTCCAGGTCTTGCCCAGTATCACTTCGTACACGGGTACCTCTGTTACCAATGCCTAGTTCCTGCAGGTTTGACTGGACACACAGACCCTAGCACTCAGCCACCCTTGCCGGACAGGGTAGGAGCATTTGCCAGAGGCCCAGAACTATATCCACAGATTGTGACTTCAACTCAGACTAGGGTGCAGGAAGTGATGGTTTGTGCATTTTTATTGAGGAAAGGAAAAAAAGGAGATGAGGGAGTTAACACACTGAGTTTTCCAAACACAGGTGAAAGTCCTGTGGTGGCCAGCTCCTTGTGTGTAGCCAGTGTGGCCTGGGGTTTCCAGGAAGCCCATAAGCCACCCCGGTGCCAGCACACACAGATGGCACACTATTGCTGCAGCTCCGTGACTCCAGGCCAGGCCCTCCCACCCCAGCCTTGGTTCCCACTGGGTGGGAGGCACCTGCCTGGACAGCAGCTCCTCATGGAGGAGAGGGCAGGCGGCACCTTCTCCCCTACCTCCAGATCCCTACACTCAGAGCAGTGAGGGGCCAAGCTTCTGGGACTCCCTCCTGCACACGCAGAAGCAGCAGGAGGAAGTTCCAAACGTGGCTCAGTTTTGCCTCAATGCCACCTAAAACGTTCCCTCCCTATCACTCTACTTAAGGCAGCTGCTGGGTATTTGCTTACACTGGGGAAGCTCATGCGTTCATCTAATGACATCTAGCCGGGGATTCTGAACAAGTCATGACTGATTTGCATGATGTCCTTAAAACCTGCTGTCTAGTATTTAAATCACCAAATGTAGTAGGCCATCTCAGCAGCTTTAAAATTAGATCTATTGGATGAGAAGCAATGGTAGTTTAACTCCAGTGTGGATGTTGTCTTCCTGCCCTCCCTACTTGGACGAATGGGGAACACTGTCCCCCCACCCCGCTACACCGTGGCAATTGAGCTGCACACCTGTGCAGTGCCTGCCTGGTGTTACTCAGCACAGGGTACGAGTGCCCATCCTGTCCGCTTTGGAGATGAGCCATTGGGAGTCTCTGTACTTGCTGTCAACACTCTGGGAGCTATCAAGGAGGTGATGGGGTCTGCCGGCAGAAGGGCTGGGAGCCCTGGAGCAGTCCGTGGTAAAGCAGCCCAGGCCTGGAGCCCCAGCTCCCACCCAGACCAGCTCCTTACCCGGGTGGCCTGGCTGGCAGCCCTGGCCGAGGGGCCCATTGCGATGTTGACGCTGCTGGAGGACTGGGTGTCGCTGGTGTTGCCCCCCTCGGCGGCAGACAGTCCCGAGATGACGAGCGCGCTGGAGAAGCTCCTCTTGCCAAAGAGGAAACTGAGGGTGGAACTGGTGGAGGAGCCCAGGCTGGACCTGATGAGCGCCTCCGCCCGCTCGCGGACACTCAGGTGGCCCGTGGTGGTGACAGGCGGGGGCTGGGAGTGCAGGGATGCAGCCGAGGTGTGCAGAGAGAGCCGGCTGCTCGAGAGCCTCTGGGCCAACTCATGGACCGACGTGGACGCCTGCAGAAAGACCTGGCGGCTCTCTAAGATAGGGCCGGAGGAGCTCAGGGTGGGCAGCCTTTGGCTTAGCGCAGAGTGTGCCTGGACAGACTGGCTCCTGCCTTTCCTCCTGCCTTTAAGAGAAAACAGAACATTGCAGCAGGTGGTCACCAGCGTCAGTTTCTGTGCGATGCAGGCTGCCTGGTCTGTCTGGGCCCAAAGAGCCCAGAGCAGTCTGCCAGGTACTAGGCCAAAACAGCTCCCCCCTGCCTGGCCAAAGAGTCAAGGCCCTGAGAATGGAAGAACCAGCCCCAGGGAGCCCCGCTGGTCGAGGTCACCGTGGGGTGGAGAGCTGCAGCTTGGCGACCTACCTGCCAATCTGCCTGTAACGTTCCTGGTTTTAGCACAGAAAACCCTGCAGCCCTGGAAGACACTGTAGTCCAGGCAAATCAAGAGGATGCCACAGTGTAACGAAAGCACACTTGAACAAATCTGTTCTTGGCTCAGGCCCTTGGTTCTTATCTTTCTATGCTTATCTGATAAGTGGTGATAAGGAAAACGCAATGCCTAGGGAAATCAAGGGGGATGCCTTGGAACCACATGTTGAGGCCTCTGTGTTCTCAGAGTTCCCCAGATATCAAAATCTTGCAGGTCAAACCCTGAAAGGTGGTCCTGGCCAGCCCCAGCCTCAGGTCTTGTGGGTTTCTCCCCTGGTGTGGCCCTGCTCCTCTTGCCAGTCCTTCCCTCTGGGCCCCTCTGGCCCCAGCTCTTGCTGAGACTGGGCTCAACAAAGCCTTTTTTGAGAACAAGGAGTAGACTGCCCCTAAAGGTTTGGTCCTGTCCATGCCTCGGCAAGAAGGAAACTCCAGGTGGGTTTTCTGTGCCCCAGTCCCCTCTGCAGCATCTAAACCAGCTTCATCAGCTAGCGGTTGGAAGGAAAGCAGCTGCTTGCCAGAACACTGGGCTGCTTAACTTAAGCACCAGTGGTCACTAGGGTCTAATTTTAAGATACTACTCGGAAGAGAACAGCTGGCGATGTCACAGCTTCTACCAAGTGCCTCGGGGGTGTGTCTCCTGAAGCTGCCACCCTCAGGCAGGAAATCCACAAACATGGAGGAGCCTGAGAAGTGGGCACCGGAAAGGGCTGAACTGTGCGTTGTCTCAGGTCCCACCTCCCCGCAGCGCCCAAGACACTCCATGTGCTTCTGGTGATTCCAAAGCATTCGCATGTGCCCCAGCAGGGTGGGGGACGTCCTGTAAGACTCATGAAATCATTGGGTCTGGCCCAGCCGAGGCGACCGCATGCTTGACTCGAAATTCAATAAATCTAGAGCAGGCTCATTTTAAGTTGATTATTTCGTATGGCCCAGGGATGGTATAAATATCCAAATGGCCCTTGGCAGAAAAACGGCTCCCCAGCTCTGCAAGGGAATGGAGAAGGGCCACAGCATTTGAAAGCCAACCCCTTAGGGGACAAAGCTCACAATGGAAGGTCCAGGGGTCCCCTCCAGCCCCACTCCTCCCCGCAGCAGCTTACGGGATGAAAGGCCTTTCTGCCACAGTGCCCACTTGGATGCTGCCGTGGTGGGGTGCCTGTTGCCAGAGGGCATGGTGCCCCCACCTCACTGTCTCCTGCCCAGAGGCCGAGAAAACGGGGTGCTAACCCCACATTGCTGCTCATGATCCTCAGGTCTGGCATTAGCCTCCCCAGGATGCGTGCGCTCTGGGCTGCACACCTCTGCTGCCTAAGGGTGCATGCTATGGAGTTGAAAATGTGGCTCTTACAGAGCAAAAGGACCCTGACAAATCAGAACCAAAAACAGGGATGGTGTTTGCTGGTTTATTTCAGAATCTGGAGAGACCAAACATCTGTGTATAATTTTCACTGTCAGTGTCCAAAACTGTGCCACAGTCATCTGCAAGTCAGTGACTTTGATGCCCCAGAGAGGAGCCCCAGGCTTGGTGGGGCTTTCCCAGGTTTTTCTGGGAAAAACCTGTGTGGCAATGGGGAGTGGGCTGCTGTCCATATAGGACAAGTACCCGCCACCTCCTCCCTCCAATTGCATGGCTTTGGAGTTTCTCTTTGTTGTTGCTGTTGGTCTTTTGGTTTCAATTTTAATTCTGCAAGGAGAACAGCACCAACAAATAAGCAAACCATCCTAAATTCCTTTTTGCTACTCAGGATTTTATAATTTCACTTATTTTTCCAATGACTGCATTATCAAATTAGAAGTCTTTCCAGGGCCAACCTTTTAAGACCTGAATGGGAATACCACACAAATGACTTGTCTCGGCTCATTATCATAGCACTTATTCTCTGGCCTTTGACTGTTATCCGTAAGGTGGGGGAAAATCTTCACCAATAAAGAGCCTAGCCCTCCCCTACAACTTGGGATTCAAAGTGGCCATGATTTGGTAAGTAGGTCACCAGCCTCCAGGGCTGGGCCAAGCTCCTCCAGCCGTGATGGACACTTTTTGCCCCAGCATGAACCTTCTGGGTGGTCTGGCCCTGGCTGAGGTTGGCATAGTGAGAGCCTGACAGCTGGGCACGCAGGCAGCAGCATTCTGCTTGTGGGTCTCGGCAGGATCCCTGCGGATGCTTGGTGGGAACTGAGGAAAGGGCCTAGGAAGGGAGGGGACATTTGGGTCTCCAGTTATAGGAGTTTGGTCTTGGTCACCGGTAGTGCAACAAGCCCCTTGTTAGTATTTGGTTCAAATTCAGCACAACTGCTCACTCACTGCTATTTGATTAAGCCTCTCGGTCATGCCCTTCCCAAAGAGTCAGCTGCTCCACCTCTGAGAGGCCCCGTGACTACCTCTTGAACAGTACTTAGCACGCTGCCACAGCTGTTTGACACATCGTGCTGGCCACCATTTGCCCTTTCTGTAGCAAATGACAGCGGCACCGTTTCTATAAGCTCAGAACTCAGCACACTGACCGGCAAACAGGGAACATGAGGAACCAAACTCCAAAACTAACCTGGCAGGGACTCATTGAGTCCTAGAGTCTGGGGGTGGGAGAGCTTCTCAACCTTGGCTGTTAGGACCACTTGGAAAGAAGAAAAAACACCTTCACTTAGAGGCTGAGACCCACAAGTAGGCACCTGCAGACAGGCCTCCAGGGCCTCCAGTGAGGACAGGAAGTCCATGGGGTTGGGAAGTGAAGGTGATGTTCTAGAGTCAAAGATCAGGATGAGGAATGTTCTCCCTGTCACCGGGAAACGGCCTCAACATCCCAGGATGGGCCGAGCAGGTTCCTGGCCTCCTTTCTGGGGACTGCATCTCAATTCAGGTCACTGTTATATGCTTCAGCTGGGAGGAGGGCGAGTGGAGGCCAGAGAAGCCACGAGTGCAATAGAACCATTATGTCTGCAGCACTGACGGCTCCCCACCTGCGAGGTTGGGCTGATGGTAGATGGCTGTGGCACCTACCATCGCGGCACTGCCAATGAATCTGCTTTATTCTGCAGAAGCCACTGTTCAAGAGATTCATGTGGCTTGCTGAGCCAGGGAGGTACCCATGGCAGCCCCTATGCCAACTCTGTCCCCTGCCCTGACCACAGCAAGGAAGTAAAGGAGCCCTGGCTGGCTGCTTCAGGAAGAACTGGGGCGTCAGCTTTCCTGCTCCTGCCTGTGGAGCCCTGGCCAGCCTGGGCACAAGACAAACTCGCTGCAGGTGGGGACATTGTCAGCAGCACAGATGGAGTGCTGGGAGTGAGTGTGGTGTGCGAGGTGCTCAGTCAGGCAGTCCTGCTTCTCTCGCCTCACTCCCAGCACTGGGAGCAAGAGCTGTCCGCAGAGGAGGCAGCAGCCCATGACCAGCGCCATGGAAGGATCCCAGGTTCTGGGGCCATCGTGTCTGGGTCTGAATCCCAGATTAGCCCCTCAGTTGTTGAGCACCTCTGGTTAGTGCTTGCCTTCTCTAGACCCAGGCTCTTTGCCTGTAGAACAAGGATGGTGAAGGGGGATCTGCAGAGAAAGCATCTGGATGCTCCTACAGAACCACTCTGGACACCTGCTAATGTTTATCAAATATTAGCCCTGCAGCACGGGGCACAAAAGGATGGCGCAGCAGCAAGGTGGGTTTGTTCAAAACTGCTGGGGCTTGGCCAGGGACTTGGGAAAGGCCCCAGAATCCTGCAGCAGGTGTCAGAGCCTGGGGCGCACTCAGGCTTGGGCAAACTGCCAGTGGTCAGAAGGACTGGGAGCCCTGGCTGGTGGGTATTTTTCTAGGCCTGCTGTCTTAACTTGTAAAACATGGAAAGTCAAGGGTGGCCGTGGTAGGAACAGTTTTAAGAAGCAATAATGAAAAATTAACAGCTGGTTTGGGTGCTGGAAGATCTTGCTCCAACATCTGCCACAAAAGCTTATGATTTCTCAGATGGCTTCCAGCCACAGGCCCTGGAGGGGTGGGGCTTACTCCCCAAGGCCAGTGGATTAGGAGGAGCGGAAGGAACACCAGCTTTTCCAGGTCAAAGCCAGTTGCAGGTGCTGTTTCACTCACTTGTGAGAGAAGGAAAAAGGCATTTCATGAGGTCTGAGGCTTGTGGAGCCCTGATGCCCCCAGGCCCTCCCTAGACTCCAGCCTTTGTCTGTACAGACGAGTCAGCCACCTGGGCACACTGCTGCCTGCTGAACCCTGACTCACCTACCTTGTATTTTCTCATCTGCAAAATCACTTCCGTGATCTTGAACTTTACATTTTTCATGTGGTCCCCAGGCAGCCATAGCACTGGAGGCCTGGGGCAGGTGCTCTGCTGGGGCTCAGGGCAGGCAGCATCCAGCTGCAGAGGGGGCCTTTTATTCTTCTCTTGAGTAACTGAGATCATGTATTTGCCCATGTAGCTACCTACCAACCTACCTACCTATGTTTATTTATAACATGTATCTATTAATTCTCTACCACGTACCTGTTTTCCCCACCCCCTACCCCACCTTATGTATCTGTCTCCTCAATCTTGCCTTGCTCTGGGTGCTCCCAGAAGCCAGTTCTCCTAGCTTGTTGGGTGCACAGCTGGCCAGGAAAGCATGCACAATGATGCTTATTAATGTTTCTGGATGGTGAGGAAGAACTGAGGCCATAGGGTGAAACCATGAACAACCTTTAGAGGGCCATACCAGGGACCAGCAGGAGCCAGGCAGAGCATCTGTGTCACCTGCAGTCCCAAGACTCGTCCACCGTGAGCCTCGGACCTCCTTTCCCAGGTGAGCCGCCCCTTCTCCCTACACGGTGCCACCAGCAAGATTTCAGAACTGCACCCATCTGTTCCAGACTACCTATCTGGGCATTAGTTTAAACACAATTTTAAACTCTGGATTCAGCTGAACTTGGCCCCAGGCACCCTTCCTCCCCTTTTCTTAGAGGAAGTGGAGGAAAGGGAGAGCCAGAGGGATGCAGGAGAGGGAGGGCAGGCTGTGTCAGTGCACGCACCATAGGTGCTTGCAGAAGGGGAGGACACCATCCAGAGCCAGAGCTCCCACACAGCCAGACCCAGAGAGCACATGATCCAGCGGCCACAGGGACAGAGACGGCCGGCCGCTGCACATGCAGAGACGGATGTGATGGCCAAGGTTATGAATGGACAGACAGATGAATGATAAAAGGTGAATCAAACAGTTTTTTTTTTTTTTTTTCTGAGCACAGCCAACAAAAGTCAGTAAATTTCAGGCACCTGTTGGCCTGATGCTGATTTTTTATTACAACCTCTCAGGGGTTAGAATGACAACACAACCTGTGGCCTTGGTTGCTGTGACCAAATGGGCTTTTACCTGTGACCTGAGGTCCTGGCTGCACCTACCTGTGCTCTGCACCCCTTCCTGGGGTGAGGCCCAGTGCTGGGAGCCATGTTTCCTGGGCTGCTCTGCACTGCTCTCCTGGCTGTCACCACTTGGGGCGTTGCTGCTGCCTGCCGACGGGGCCCCGCCGCCGTCCACATCCTCAATGTTGCCGCGGCTGTGCTGGCCGGCACTGCAGTCCTTCCGCACTCTGTGTGAGGGAGAAATCCTCAGGGGACCCTCAGCAACACGTTTCCAATGCCCCTCCATGGCCCATCAGAGCCAGGTCTACATCAGGATCACACACCCTGCTCTCCAGGGGAGCAGCAAACTCCAGATTCCAGGTTGGGGAGGGGGTTTGGTTTCTCCCACCTCACTGTCTAACAAATAAAAAGACTGCACCCTCTCAGGGGAGCCCTAAGGCCTGGTAAGAAACTCAGTTATATTCAGGCAAACTTCCTAGAATTCATCCCAAGCAGGCAGAGACTTAGGGCTACAACCAGTTTAGCAGCCATATTGGATAAGAGCTGTGTGCTGGAGCTCAGGCCTGGTTCTTTCCAGCTGATGCAGGACAGTTCTCCCAAACACCCACAATCTCAGCAGCACTGCAAACATGCAAGCAGGCTCTCAGAGTGAAAAACGGTTAGGGGGAAAGAGATTCTCATCTGCATGAGATTGCCCACGGATTCCGAATCTGGGGTTGCTTGTTGAGACAAGTGATCTATCAGATGTCTCTCAGGTCCAGCAGTTTGAATCCACTGAGATGATGGTGACTGGCAGTGAAATTCTAACCCAGTTATGAGGCTGCTCCATGACCCCACACCCACCACAGCACCTAGCTACAGAAGGCTGTGTTGGTAAAAACCTACCGCAACCACTTGGTGCAGAACCACGTGCTGATCCTGTCCAAGGTGACGGGTCCACCCCAGACGTTCTTCAGCTGCCTGTGGGTCCCTAGATAGGATGTGGTCAACGGGGAGACAAACATGGGGTACCCCAGAGGCTGGTCACAGGAGGAGTTGATGAGGTTTCGGAGCACCTGCTTATTGTTCTGGATGCTACCGCGCTCCGGGTTGCGGTTGCGCAGGAAGATGAGCTCCTGCTGCTGTCCAGCCCACAGTCCTCGCACGCACTCTTTGTTGACCTGCAGATCATGGAAGGAACAGGGGACAGAGGCAGATGGTCTGTGTGTTTTTGAGTCTGTTGGATTTAGTGAGTGAGCAGAGCTCTGGGGCTGCATATCTGTGATGACAACACTTTGGCCTAAAGCTCTTTTCACAGTCAAGCCAGATGGCAGCCCTCTGAGACACATATGACGCTGTTTCCATAGGGAAACTGAGAGAAAAGAAAATACAGTAAGTTTCTGTTATAGTCCAGAGGTTTGAACTTCCATGAAGGAGAGTCGTTGGGAACAAGGCTCTCAGATTCAGAGAAAGGTTTGGAGCTCTGGAGGTCCTGACCGCCATCCACATGGGTGTCTGCCAGGCCTTCTTCCCACGTCCTTCCCCCAGGTGAGAAATGGTCTTGCCAGTGGATTCAGCACCCACCTTGACCGACCCTCCTCTAAGACTATGCCTCTGAACAGAGGGTGCTGGCCCATGCTAAGCACTGTTCTCTTTCTTCTCATGCATACCCACAAATAAGAGACGTGTGCCCATGGGAGACCTGGAAAGCATGGCTACCTTGCATACCTTGATCACCTTGAAGCTCAGGAAGCTTTTGTGCAGCATGATGACCTTGTACTCGTCGGAACCCTCGTCTACCACGTGCCGCAGGGTGAGCAGCTCCTCCTTATTGGACAGCACGGCGCCCCTCCAGGCGGGATCGCCCTCGTGGCAGATCACCACTTTCTTCTGGAAGGACTGGATGGCCTCGTAGAGGACCACTGGGTCCTCATACTCATCAGGGCAAGTGAACTGGTCCTGGTGGGGAGAAGTTCAAGCGTGGGTGCGGGGAGGTCCAGGGCAGTGTGCAGATGGTGGCTTGCAGGGAATTGCAAAGCCAACTTCTTTCCTCATCTCTCCCTCTCTCTCCCTCTCTCTCCTTTCTCCCTCCCTCCTTCCCTCTCGTGCTCTTCTTATGAATCCTGAGCTGGGTATAGGGGACATGCTCTCATCTCACTAGGCCTAAGAAAGGGCTTCATGGCTTAGGTTCATAATTTTAAATGCACTAGGCACTTCTGATATGTCACTGTCTCTGGCCAATAGCCCACCTCCTTCCTAGTAGAGTATGCCACTACCTAGCAGCTGTTGAGAACAGGTTGCCACTGACCAGTGTCAAGAGTATCTGAACGGCCTCAATGCTTAGTTACCTAATGAGTGAGTCCACTCATAATGCCATACAGAGAGAGGACTGCATTTTTCAAAGGTCATTTAATTCCCCTAAAGTTTCAGCTTCGTATATATTTTTAAGTGGGCTTTCAGGGGCTGGCACTGGAGTACAGTGAGCTAAGCTGCACCCTGCAGTACCATCATATCATATTGGAGAGCAAGTTCGAGTCCCAGTAGGATTTCTTATAATCCAGCTCCCTGCTAACGCATCTGGGAAAGCAGAGGATGATGGCCAAATGCTTGGGCCTCTGCCACCAACTTGGGAGACCCAGATGGAGCTCTGTGCTCCTGGCTTTGTGGATAGAAGATTTCTTTCTCTTTCTCTCTGTCACTCTCTCTCTCTCTCCCACTACTGCCTTCAAATAAATCAATGAATCTTAAAACAAAAGTAGCCTTTCACCTGGTGAAGTTTCAGGGACATCCTGATGGCTGGAGCAACAACTTTGTGCAGCAGGTCCATGTCAGCAAACACCCACTCGTCCCGTGCTGTTACCCTAAAGTCGCCTTTGAAGAGGGCATGGAGGCCATACAGGAAAGAATCCAGGCTGTAAGACAGAGTTCTAGTTACTATCAGTTCACAGGCAGTAAACATTCAGAATTTAGTCATTGTGAGCAAGGTTTGTAGCTCCCATTCACCCACATGAAAACCTAGTCGATCACCCCCAGGCAGAGCCAGAAGGGAAGGAAAGATGAGTCTGCACTCACCACATGCACCAACTGCCTCACCCAACCACCTGGGCTGAGACTCACAGGGCAACTGGTCATGCTGAGGCGTGAGAGTCACCTTCAGTCACTATAGGGGCCAGCAAGTACTTGATCTCTGACATACTAGAGGTCCAGGTCAGAAGTGACCCAACACATGTGCACACAAGGCCAGGGTTTGGCTGGTGGTTGGTTGGTATCGTTCAAGGCCAGTCTCAACCAAGAGCCCACGTCTCCAGCTTGCCACTTCTCAGGAGGTGACCATGGCTTAAGGACCAGGGTCCCTTTTAGTGTTTCCCTTCACATGGTAGACACTGTTTTTGGACTACATTACTCATAATAAAAATTGAAACCTAAAACAACACAGAGACAGGAAATAAAACCAAATGAAGTCTCATAGTGGCCACTTAGGTTCGCAGATACCATCCACTTCCTGGTGCCACCCAAGCACAGTGGGGATTAAAAATGGATGATGCTGTGGTGCGGCTGGTTACGCTGCTGCTTGAGACGGCTGAATCCTGTGCCAGAGTGCTTGGTTTGGGTCCTGGCCACTGTGCTCCAGGTGCCGTGTCCTACTAACCCACTTGGACAAGCAGCAGCAGCAGGCGGCGGCCCAAGCACTTGGCTCCCTGCCTCCCATGAGACAGACTTGGATGGAATTCTTGGTTCCTGGCTCCAGCCTGGCCCAGCCCTGACTGTTGTGGCCATTGGGGAGTGAACCCACAGATAAAAGAACTCACTCGCTCGCTCTCTCTGCTTTTCAAACAAGTAAAGAAAGAAATAGAAAAAAATAAAGAAAGAAAGACTACAGGAGCTCCCAAGCTTGTCTGGGTTTGCCCATTTCGAGTTTCCCTGCTTTGCTGCATTCCCTACACCTGAATGGAGCACAGTAGTGTATCCCAAAAGAAATCTCTCAGGGCCTGCAGCCTTTACATTTTTGATGAGCAGGGGGAGTAGGCTTGGAAAGTGACCCACCCTGCACTCTGATGAGAGGAAGAATGGTTCCTCCTTTTCTCTTCCCCCTTATTTCTATTACTATCCTCTATGGCAGCCACCTCTAGCAACCCTGACCTCCGGCTTCCGTGAGAGGTGGTTATGAGGCAAGTAGAAGAAACAGCATCCCTGTTGGGCTGACTGGGACAGGATGAGCAGGATGATCCGTGAGAAGGAGGCTCTCTGGGGACGGCTGCTCCTAAGGATTGAATGAGCTGGCTCACCGAGCAAGACGTTTCATTCAACAGCTCCTCTGATGACTTTGCTAGCATGCTGTCATGAAATGTGCCACCATCGCTACTTTCCTTCATGGACTCCCTTGAGAAAGTCGCTGAGGCTTTAGCAGACCAGGGGGAACAGGAGTGGTCAGTGTCTGGCCCCGGTGGAGCTCTGGGTGCTGTGCCCTGAATCTTCCAGAAAGAGATCCAGGAGGCAGCCTTTCTGGAAAGTCTCTCACCTCACAGAACAAAAGCTTCCTGGAGCTGTGAGCTTTCGCAGCTGCCTGGGACGCACTGACAGCGAAGTTGGAGGATAGCAGAGCAGGGCTGCAAGAACGCCAATGCCGAGAGTGCAGGCTTCAGAAAGTGAATAATGATTACTACCTGATCTCAGCTGATAACGTTAGAAGATGCTCACCAGGTAGAGGGCTCAGTATTAAAACGGGAGAGCTAAATCCTATACACAATGGGGGAGAGTTACTCAGGGAAGGATCAGGAAGACCATGCTACTTGTTCAGACTGGTCTTATACATGCCTAAGAGAAAAAAAACTCCCTCAAATGAAAGTAATGAAGGCAAATGAAGAGTAAGAGACTTGCCCAGAGACCCAAAGCAACACTGCCGAGGACAGGAGGGAGGTACTGCAGGCATCCGCCTATTGCAGGGCAGCCACTGACTGCTTACTGATCAGTAGGGAAACTGCTTCCAAAGCAGCCTCACTGAGATGCTCGCGTTCACACCTGAGGCCCCCACAATACACGTCTTACCTGATATTTCTATTTTCAGGGAAAATGACTCACTGTGGTGCTTAACGCTGTTCTGTTAAAATGATTCTCAACATAGAAAGCAGAGTCTGAGTTAGAATTACACTAGATGGATAGTATCCCTAGCACCTTAAAGATCAAGGCTTCCTACCACTAAGGTGTTTCATTACCTGCCTTTTCCCCTTGAGAGAATGAAGAGGAAGAAGGCAGCCAGCGAGCTATAACCAGCAGGGGAGGGGTGGGAGGCAGAGAGAGCTGCAGTTTCCGGGACACCTGCAGTATGTTTCTGACATGGAACTTCCCAGGGCTTGGTCTCTTTAAGACTCTACAGAGAAATGACAGCTCCTGCCTCCAGGACAACAGCTGGAACTGGGCTTCTGCTCTCAGGAACCAGTGTTGCCTCTGAGTCAATAGAGGGTGGCCTCCAGGGGGCTATGACAGCCCCCATCCCCACCCCTCTTGAGGATGCAAGTGAAGCAGGTCATCCCATCATCAAGTCTGGCAGCAGAGTGATGACGACCACATCCCCTTGTGTGGGATTTACATGGGGGCAGAGAGGGCAGGCCCTGGAGAAACTTGGCACATGTGTAATCAAAGGCTGTGGCTGTGATAGATGTAGGGAGTTACACGGCATCATGTGTGTAGTAAGTACTGTAATATTAGTAAAAGCCACACTAGGAAAGTATTACTCTTTGAAAAGATCATGAGTATCTAGGACTGAGTACATTTACAAAACAAAAACAAAAACAAAAACAAAAACAAAAACAAAAAAACAGAAAAGTCTGGTGAGCATTGCTTTGACCCTAACACTGCACTAGTCCACCCAGGTTAAACCCATCCCTTGTTGTCTTTTGGGTTCCTGCCCCAGCTTCTGCTAAAGGAGGGCATAACCAGTGGTGATGGGTATGGATGAGAGGCCGGGGGTGGGGGTGGGGGGGTTCAGTGGAAAGCACAGGTGTTCACAGTCTTCCTGGAAATGATGATTTTCTGATTTGAAGCTGGGCTGTTGCTAGAGCAGCTGTAGCTCTCACAGTCTCCTTACTTCCGCACACCTAAGCTTTCATGGCACTCACATTTTGGAGAGGGCCAGTTAAAGCAAACTTATGCTCATGCTGTTGTCCCTCTGCTTTCTTTATCCACTGAGGAGCCTCATAGCTCTGCTCCAGCCAGAAGTTCCTTTTGTCTCTCTAATATCCAGTCTTGTAGAACATCACTCACCAGCCTAGCCTAGTCACCACTTGCACCCTCTCTCATAGTGGTTCACAACTTATGGTGATCATTGAGCCCCAAGGAACATCTGGCAAAGTCTGGAGACATTTTTGGTGTCACAACTGATATAGGGGGTGGGGCACTATGGGCATCTAGTGGGTAGAGGCTGAGGAAACTACAATACACAGGGCAGCCTCCACAGCAAAGAACACCATCCACTACTGAGTAAACCTGCTATTTCAGAAACAAAGGAGCACCTCTGGAGGGAAAGAATTTCAAGTGGGAGATGATGGGATCATCATCTCAGATCAAGGCTTAATGTATCTTAGGGTTCAGAGAGAAAAATCTGAACACTTAGGTAGTTTCTGCAGGACACATAAGAGGATTCCCCAACACGATCACTCGTTGATTTCTGCGGATTTCCAAACAGGCTTGGATACTATGGGTTTACAGCGGCGCCTTCTGTAGCAGCACACTGCCATCAGTGGCAGCTTGTAGACATATGCAACCATTAAGTGTGATGTGCAGGCTGGGTTGCTTTGTGTTTACCTGAGTTCCTGCCCTTGGCTCAGAAAGCATCCCCATCTTAGGGACTGCAGCGAGCTCTCTTCACATGTGGCTTATCCCCTTTGGAGCATCCAGCAACCACACAAACATGCACTGGTTTCATGATCATTTCTATGACTCCTGCTATAGTTCCCCAAACAAAACCAGCAGCCCAGGTGACTAGCACCACCTTCTTGCATAAAAAATAAGGCAGGGTTGGCGTTTGTTACAGCACTTAGAATGACCACATCCCACTTCCAAAGTGCCGGGGCTTGAATCTTGGCTCCAGTTCCTGATTCCAACTCCATGATAATGCAGACTCTGAAAGACAGTAGGTGATGGCTCAAGCAGTTCAGTCCCTGCCATCCGCATGGGAGATCTAGGTTGAGTTCTCAGCTTCAGCTTGGACCAGATTTGGTTATTGTGGGCATTTGGGGAGAGAATCAGTGAATCAGGGATCTCTCTCTCTCTCTCTGCCTTTCAAGTAAATAAAATGAAAATGAAAAAAAAAAAGGCAGAAGAAAGGATAATACTTTTCATTTTTCTGGTGATTTGTGGATAACTAAGTGTTTTCCATTCCATAAACTCCAGTCATTCTCACAGGTGTCTGTTCAACATATAACTCTTTCAATTAATAGAAAACAGGGCAGAAAAAGTTGAGAAATTGAGAATTGGGTGGTAACAAATGCTTGGGACTTTGTATCACAATAAACAAGCATAGGAGCAAAGTCATGGCTATCTCCACACCTCCCTAGGAAACACAAAGCAGCTTTGAAGCCAGGTAGCTGGAGTTATCTTCTTAAAGGCAGCCCAGGTGCTGGTGTAGTGGGTAAAGCCGCCACCTGCAGTGCCGGCATCCCATATGTGCGCTGGTTCTAGTTCCGGCTGCTCCACTACCAATCCAGCTCTCTGCCATGGCCAGGGAAAGCAGTGGAAGATGGCCCAAGTCGTTGGGCCCCTGCACCCATGTGGGAGACCTGGAAGAAGCTCCTGGCTCCTGCCTTCGGATTGGCACAGCTCTGGCCATTGTGGCCATCTAGGGAGTGAACCATCAGATGGGAGACTTCTTTCTCTCTTACTCGTTGCCTCTCCTCTCTCTCTATGTAACTCTGACTTTCAAATAAATAAAAAAAACTTTAAAAAAAAAAAAAAGGCCAGCCCAGAGGTTGTGTTAGAATGACCTAATCCCTTTAAAGGCTTTGGGTTAGCCGCAATAGTAAAAATATTAAGAGAATACTGTTTTTGAATTCTCCCAGGCTTACCATCCCAAGGTCAGTCACCAGCAATTTTCTCACATTTAAATCTTTGCAGATACTCTGCACACATCTGGAGTTGATAGTGTATTAATATTGTTTTCCTGCACACTTCATCCAGGAAGTTATTCCATTGGCTCTAAAATCAAAATAACTCCTGATCGGGATCCCGGTTCTCTCCTACCTGCTGAAGAACATGCAGATTGAAAGCCACGGTGCCCTTCAAGGAGCTCCAAGCTATTCCATTTCCTTTAGAGTTCAGGGTCATCACTGGGAGGCAGCATATAGGCCAGAAGAGAAGCTTGAACCTTGGCTCTACTACTTGCCTGTTGTCCTCATTACCATCTATTTATTTCTTTGTTCATTTTTTCTTAATGTCACTTTTTTTCAGATTTATTTATTTGAAAAGCAGAATGTCAGAGAAAGTGGGATACAGTGGGGGGGGGGGAGGAGGGATGAAGGAAGGGAGGGAGAGAGAGAGGGAGGGAGGGAGGGAGGCAGAGAGAGAGAGAGAGAGAGAGAGAGAATCTTCCATTTGCTGGTTCACTCCCCAGATGACTGCCATGGGTAGCATTGGGTCAGGCCAGGAGCCTGGAAGCCCATCTGGGTCTCTGATGTAGGTGGCAGGGGTCCAGGCACTTGGGCCATCCTCTGCTGCTTTCCCAGGACATTAGCAGGAATTGGATTGGAAGCAGAGCAGCTGATACTCGAACTGGTGCTCCGCTATGGGACGGTCACCTTGAAGGAGGTGGCTTAACCTGCAGTGCCACAATGCCAGCCCCTTCTTTGTTCTTGAGATCAAGTACATCCAGGGGTATTTGAAGGCCTGGTAAGGGACTTGTGAAGAATCTCTTTACAAGCAATATTTTGAGTGATACAAGCAAGGCTTGAGGACAATGTGCGAGTGTTGGTGAGAGGGTGGGGGACGATCTTCATTCATGCTAGTGTCCACTGTTCATCTTGGCCTGTGAGCCCAGTGCCTGTACGCTGAGAGACACAGCAGATGTGTCTAAGTGAGCTGGGCAATCTGCATGCAGTGGGGTGGCAACCCCTATAGTAATGGCACTGGGCCAGCAGGAAAGGGTGAGGTGCCACCTTGAAGAGTGAAACATCTCAGAGCAGAGCCACACTGAGAATCAGCAGATAGCAGGCACCCCCAGTAGTTCTTGGCAACACGATCCAGCACAGGACACGATGACAAGGGAGTGCAAGTAGACAAGGAGGACATGGTGAATGTCCACACAGGCCTAGGGATGTCAAAGGCATTTCTACGGAGCAGATGCAGATGAAGTGCTGGGAGCTGATGTGTGCCGCACGGTCCAGGATGACGGCTGGCCCCAGTGTGGGTCCTCGTACTCAAGAGACGCTGAGGAGAAGCAGATGCCATCCTCTATGTCTGAGGAGTGCTGTTTCTTGGGGCCGGTGCAGTGGCACAGTAGGTTAACCCTCCGCCTGCAGTGTCGGCACTCCACATGGGCGTCGGTTCCAGTCCTGGCTGCTTCTCTTCCAATCCAGCTCTCTGCTACGGCCTAGGAAAGCAGTAGAAGAAGGCCCAAGTGTTTGGGTCCCTGTACCTATATGGGAGACCTAGAAGAAGCTCCTGGCTCCTGGCTTCTGATCAGCACAGCTCCAGCCGTTGCAGCCAACTGAGGAGTGGACCAATGGAAGGAAGACCTTTCTCTCTGTATCTCCCTCTCACTGTCTGTAACTCTATCTCTCAAATAAATAAAATCTTTTTTTAAAAAAAAGCATGCTGTTTCCCTTAGTCTGCTATGGGGGTGAAGAGTGGGTCGGTTAGACACAGAACCTCAGAACACAGCAGGGACCTCCTGCCACAGGGCAGCATGTGAGGGCTAAGCAGGGCACCTTTAGGCCTGCCTTGCGCTCTTGGCACTTCTGAAGATCAAATTTGCCTGACATCTTCTGTCCTCTTGCAAACTTAATCTCCTCCAAGAGTCAGTACAATTTCTTCTGTAAGCAAACTCTGTTGCTGCTGTAAAAGGCAGCTGTCTTCTCTTGCCCTGGTATCTCTATAAACTGAGCACTGGCCCGGGCCCACCTCCTCACCTTTCATGTGCATGAAGACAGTAAGTCAGTGAGGTCTTGGCTTCAGGGGTCAAGCATTGAATCCTATTTGTATGGCCTTCGTCAGCAGGAGACACAGTCCCTTAAAGAAGTTATGTCCCAAACCTCAAGTTTAAAACACTACTGAGTGCTCGTCATATCCATAACGGCCAGTTCCATCTCCACAACAGATCAATATTTTATCTCAGACATTTCATGGAATTGTACTTATGGAATTGTACAGCTGTGTCTAGCATATCACGTAAGATGACTCTCAACTGACTCATCTCCTTTATTTCTGCATGCACATGTCCACCCACCAAAGCTCTATCACTTTCATAAACACAAAACATTTCCCCAGCAAATCATTCCAGTGAAGCAGAGCTTGTGGCTTAGGCCACGCTCCTACATAAGACTTACCCAGAGAGTCAGCATTCAAAATCATCTATGACTCTTTAACCGCGAATGAATGGGTAGGGATGACTTGTTGAGTCTTAAAAAGCATGCCTAAGGGCATACTCCTGGCTTTAAATTATATGATGACAGAATCCTTGCACATGCACACACACACACATACATTATAAGCCACGCTTACTTGGAATATGGATCTAATGATTCCAAGTAAAATATTAACAAATTAAACCCACTGTTGTATAAAAAGAGTAAGCTATCACAACCTAGTAGAGCTTATCTCAGAATTGTTATGATGTTTCAACATGAAGAAATCTATTAACATAACCCATTACATTAATACATTTAAGGAGAATAATAAAGTTATCAGAATTCTTGCCTCAAGTTTAAAAAAAAATTCAACATACTTTCCTAATAAAAGCTTGAGCAAGCCAGGAAGAAAAGGGAATACCCTGACTTGATAAAAATGGTCTAATAGAAATTTAAAACAAGTCTCATTTTTAATGCTAAAATATTAGTCTCATTCTCCCATTACTGAATTAAGGCAAGAATCCTTTGCTGCTCCTACTTCCCTGCCCACTCCCGGGCAAATTTTTTTTTTAATTTATTTGACAGGTAGAGTTATAGACAGTGAAAGACAGAGACAGAGAGAAAGGTTCACTCTCCAAAAGGCCATCACAGCCGGCACTGTTCCGATCCGAAGCCAGGAGCCAGGTACTTCTTCCTGGTCTCCCATGTGGGTGTAGGGGCCCAAGCACTTGGCCCATCCTCCACTGCCCTCCCGGGCCACAGCAGAGAGCTGGACTGGAAGAGGAGCACCTGGGACTAGAACCTGGCGCCCATTTGGGATGTTGGCACTGCAGGTGGAGGATTAACCAAGTGAGCACAGTGCCAGCCTCCCCGGCAAAAATTTTTTTTTGATAGGCAGAGTGGACAGTGAGAGAGAGACAGGCAGAGAGAAGGGTCTTCCTTTTGCCATTGGTTCACTCTCCAATGGCCGCCACGGCCGGCGCACTGCGCTGATCCGAAGGCAGGAGCCAGGTGCTTCTCCTGGTCTCCCATGCAGGTGCAGGGCCCAAGCACTTGGGCCATCCTCCACTGCACTCCCTGGCCACAGCAGAGAGCTGGCCTGGAAGAGGAGCAACCGGGACAGAATCCGGCGCCCCGACCGGGACTAGAACCCGGTGTGCCAGCGCTGCAAGAGGAGGATTAGTCTATTGATCGGACTCCCCAGCAAAATTTTAAGAGGACCTGTTCCTGAGCACGTGGCTCTTTCTCAACGTCTCCTGATCTCTCTCCCTCTCCATGTTTCTCTCTCTCTCTTACTCTCTCCTCTTCCCTCTTTTCCTTCATCGATCCTTCCCTCTGGTCTGTCGGGTTTCCCCCAATAAACCCTTTCCCTTAAAAAAAAAATCCTGTTGCAGTCAGAATGAAGGACTCCAAAGTTATTCATGTCCTAAACCTTGGAACCTATAAATGGGTTACCTTACATGGAAAAAAGAATTTTGTAGATGTGATTAAACTAAGGACCTTGTGATGAGAAGATTATCTAGCCCTAGTCCCTTTGTAATAGTCAGGGTCTTTAGCGGGAGGCTGTAGGGGCAGTTTTTGCGTCAGTACAATGCTGCTGGCGTGAAGGTGGAGAAGCAGCCGCTAGAGCGGGGAATGGATTCTCCCTTCAGAGCCCCCAGAAGGAGCACAGCTGGGAAGACACCTGGCCTTAGCTTTGTGAACCCCATTTTGGCATCCTGACCTCCAAAGACTGAAAAACAATGTATCCAGGCAGCTTTACATCATGACATTTCTGATAATCTTCTACAGTAAGAAGAAACTAAGACTGATGCCAACCTGCAGCACTGCTCTGGAGGTCACAGCCAATGTAATCACAGAAAGAACTGAGTTATAAGTACCAGAGAGAAAAAAGTCAACATTGTCCTTATTTTCAGATGTCTTTCTATCAAAAACATAAAAAAGAACTTAATTGAAATATTATTGTTGTAAATACAGAATTGAATAGAAGTGCCCAGAATGAGATCAATATAAAAATATTATATAACTTTCCTGTATACAAGAAGTAACTAATTAGAAAATGTGACATGAAAAACAGTTCTATTCACATTCACAATAGACCTATAAAATAAACAGAAATAAACTCATCAAGAAATTACAAATCTCTAAAAAACAAAACAAAAAGAGAGAAAATTTTACTGAAGGACATTTTTAAAAAATCAAATGATCAGAAAGATATATCACATTATTAAATAGGATTGATTTTATCTTCTCAAATGAATCTGTATACTCAGTACAATCTTAATCAAAATTCCAACAGAGGTTTTACAGAATTTCACTTGAGGAGAAATATATGTGCACAGCATCTGGTGACAAAACTACAATAGACACAACAAAAATGAAGACAAGGGGACTTGGCTTTTCAGACATCAAAACAGTGTTTGTTTCACTCCAGCAAACCAAACATGACACCATGGTAAGAACAGACAAATTGATCACTTACACAGAAGTGTAAATCCAGGAGCACACTATTTATGTAGAGGAAAGTAGCATAGTTACATGTTGCCTCATGGTGGGGACATATTTGAGAGATGTGTTGTTAGGAGGTTTATGTCACTGTGCAAGCATCAAAGAGTATACTTACCCAAACCTAGACAGTTTAGCTCAATCCCTCAATGTGCTCTCTTGATGCAATTAAGACATGTGGTAAACATGAGATGTGTGAGGCTGTGCTGGCATGATGTGGCATACTGTTTTACAGCAAACAGTGTTTATAAGTAGGAGGAATACATCCTAAAATAATGACAAAAATTGCAGTATAGTAAATATATGAACCAGTAACACTCTCATTTATTTTTGCTGTCAAGTACTGTGCATCAAAAAGTAATGAATGGGCCATCCTTGCATATCATAGACAGCACAGTAGGTTCTTTTGCACCAGTATTGCCACAAGCACATGGGTAATGTATTGTGCTACCCAGAAAGATGACTCCATTATTTCTAGGCAGTAGGGATTTTTCAGCTGTATTATGAACTTAAGAGACCACTGGACTGAAATGTCAGCTGTGGCACATGACTGTAAATGAAAAAGTAAGGTTTCAAATCACTGATAATTTTTACTTACTAATGATGAGCTACTTAGCAAATGATGTGGGACTATCAGCTACCCTCTTAGGAAAATATTGAATCCCTATCTACTTTTCCTATAGTGCACAGAAATATGCCCTACCTGGACTCACTGGGAGGCAGAACTCTATGGGTCCTTCATTCTCTGATGCATCCTGCTGTGTCCACCAACAAGGCAAGGCCCAGGCTGACACTCAGGGTGGAGTTTGAGGTAATTAGACTAAATTATCCTAAGGCACAAGGTAACATCTCCCTCTGTTATAAAGCAGCAGGTTCCCCTAGGTCAGTGTTCTGTTATAATACAGAACAGGTACTCTGTGTCACCCCCATGAACTTTGGGGACAAAAGAACTTAGACAGATACTAGCATGCTCATAATGCTTGCTGTATTGTGAGAAATAAAGCCCTTTGTCTCTGACCCAGAAGTCTCATTATCCTCTGCCAGAATCCATGAAACAGTAAAAAGCTAGCTAATTAATTAATAAGTAGGGTAAAATCAAATCCCAGACAGGTCCATCAGGATTCAAAAATTAAATGTAAAGAAATAAAACAGAACTATCAGAAGAAAACAAAAGCTAGTATACAGATTTCTGTATCATGAGAAAGACACAAAATCCAAAAATTACAAACAAAATATTTAAAAAGGTGTCATAAGTAAAAATAAAAGACAAATGCAGCTTGGCAGAAAATATTTTTAACACTTATAACACAGGTTAATATCTTCATCCTCGAATACTTCCTAAATATTAGATAACAATGAGTACGGAATGTAAATGGGCAGCTCACTGAAAAATATAAATGACCAGTACCTCACTATTAATCACAGAAATGCAAATTTAAATGAAAATGATATAATTTGCAACCACGAGTCTAGAAAAATTTTAAAAGGTTGGAATACCCAGCAGAGGTGAGGGTATGGTGAAGTACTCTTGGTGAGAGTACAAATCAGGATAGCTTTCTTTGGAGAGTAATTGGACTGTATCTATAAAAATTATGTTTTGAAGTTTTTTTGGGCTCTGGAAATATTTTTTTCTAAGCAAAATCATTTACAGAAACCTAGTATATGAAATATCAGGCACAGCTGTTTGGTTCAAGAGAGGTGGGGGCTCTGCCAGGCTCCGGCTTCCACTCAGCACTGTCCCTCCACATCCCCAGGTCTGCGCAACCAAATCAGACCTTCATGGACTTCTGACTCCAACCATCAGCCTAGGGCAGACTGTAAAGAGGATGCTTTTCATAGATGCGGATGGAAAATAAAGTGCCTGGTAGGATTTTGCTGTGCTATGGGATCTCTCAGTATCCTGAACTAATCTCAGATGATTGAGTCTTTTCCTAAATTCTTCCCAGAGTTATCGCATCATTATGTTCACAACGAGTAGGGCTGACATAGAGTCGGAGAAACTATTTGAAACAAAGATCCCATCAAAGTAACATTTTAAAAAAGCAGTGGGTACTTAATCCAGGAGAAAGAAATCAAGTGGACCCACGAAGAAAGATTCACTGAATCAGGAATACTTGAACAAGTAACACAACGAATAAAACTAAAGAAGTCTTTGAAAATATATCTTAGATGGAATTGGAAATAATATTTGCGGCACTTATTTCCAACTTGTAAGGAAAATTTGAAATTTATGAAACACTTCAAATTGACCAAATGAGAGACCTTTCTAAGTATTTTAACAACCTGCCCCAGTGCTATGCAGTCTCATCTTGTGACGCAAGTACAAGAGCCTACGAAGCCCTTCTCAAACATCATTCTCTATAGTTCAATAAGAAGCCCATTCTAAGGGCCGCCTTATTCTGTTTTACACAGCCCATGAATGGGTCTTCTGCTAGACTCCCAGAAATCATCAGATTTAGTCCCATATGGTCACAGAGGAACTGGCCTGGGACCTTGGTGAGGCTGAGCCAGGTAGCAGGAGAGGGGCTGAAGGTCAGTCAGCTCCTCCCTAGAGAACATGCCAGCCACAGGTGCTAAAAAGATATGTTCAGGATCAGACATTTAACATTTCTTCCTTGTGAAGAAAATCACACAAGTCCAAGATGGAGTTGAAAGAGCAGCTAATGTCACAAATTCTAACTACCTTTGGATCTTTCCTTTCCATCCTGGGGACCCCAGGCTACTGTCTCCAGAGAGAAACAGAAATTGCTGCCTGTCACAACACTTCACCATTTATCAACTCAGAACTTACAATCGATGATACCTCTTGACACCTCACCACCAGCAATGACTCACAGAAATCCTCTTCAGGAAAGACATTTGGAAACAGTGGACAACAAGTCTCCTTGGGTTTGCTTATCTGATGTCCCAGAGTTATGAGGCAGTGCAATTAGACAAATACATAAATAGGTAGGGTTTTTTTTTTTTTTTTGGACAGGCAGAGTGGACAGTGAGAGAGAGAGAGACAGAGAGAAAGGTCTTCCTTTGCCGTTGGTTCACCCTCCAATGGCCGCCGCGGCCGGCGTGCTGCGGCCAGCGCATTGTGCTGATCCGAAGCCAGGAGCCAAGTGCTTCTCCTGGTCTCCCATGTGGGTGCAGGGCCCAAGGACTTGGGCCATCCTCCACTGCCCTCCCAGGCCACAGCAGAGAGCTGGCCTGGAAGAGGGGCAACCGGGACAGAACCGGTGCCCCGACCGGGACTAGAACCCAGTGTGCCGGTGCCGCAAGGTGGAGGATTAGCCTATTGAGCTGCAGCGCTGGCCAATAGGTAGGTTTTGTCCTTTACAGTTTTATAATCCATTATAATAACACAAAACCTATTCAAGTCTAATATAAGAAAAACCATTTTTGCAATAATATAGTGCAGAAATATTGAAGAAAATCTAGGTAGAGAAGAAACCAAGGAGGGGAAAGTTAAATAAGGAACCCTCTCTTTTTCAAGCTCCCTTGCTCCATGATATGGTTCTCAGTCTTGGCTATGTATTGAAATCACTGGGTGAGTTTGGCAAAGTCATGATATGTGTTCCCACCCACAGATGTTCTGATGGAATTGGTCTGGACAGGAAAGGCAGGGTATCAGGATATGTAAAAGCTCCCAGGAGATTTTCATGTGCATGGAGGGATGTGAACCACTGATGGAAGTGGTTTGAAGATGATGGATGAAATTAATCAGAGCAGCTGGGCTGCAGAGCTTAGGAGCTGTTTCAGATGCAGTGTGGCAGCAGGGAGCACAAGTACCTTTTCACTTGTGAAAGACACCCCCATGAGTGACAGAGGGTAACAAAGGGACAGGAGAGGGCTTAATTCTTGTTCTGTACGAAGAGATACCTGAGCTTTTTATGTACAGATGCATAAGATTCAGCAGAAACAGTTCAAAAAATAGGAAAAGAGGCAGGCAATTAATCAAAGCCCCACAGAGATAGGACAGTGGAAGGTCTGGATTACATGTGAGGAATTCTTTTGTGAAGAAAAACAGGGAAAGGGAACTAACATTCATCGGGCATCAGTTTCTCCGGGTACAAGCCAAGCACTTCATATGCATAAAGTTATTGAGTCTTCCCAGCAAATTCACAAGGACACTTGTAAGACAGAGGGCCTTATACTCAGAATCCCTGGGTCCTGACTGTTCAATAGTAATGATATTTCCAAATGTAACATTTGAAAAGATCACAGTGATCCAAAAAAAAAAAAAAAAAAAAAGAAGAAGAAGAAAGAAAGAAAAGAAAAAGAAAGAAGAAAAAAGTCCCAACATGATTTATCATGGAAAGAATATCTGAAAGAAGTGGAAGTAGAAGACGATTGAAAAAAAATCTGTCAAAAAGACAAAATGTGAGTGCCTAGAAGAGTCCAAAGCATCCCACCTGTCTTCCCCAGGTACCTGATGGCCATGTTGTGAGCTGCAGTTCCCAGAGCTCTTCTCCCCAGGATGCACAGTGCAAAGGACAGAGTCACCAAAGGAGAGTCCTCGTCACTGTCCAGGGTCTTTGAAGGCTGAAAGAGCAAGGACAAATAACTCAGCTTTCAAATAGGTTCCAATAGGTACCAACACAGACTCACATATGTAGAAGTAGAAGAGGATTTCTTGGTCATCCACTGTGGTCATCACGTGCCCTTGTTTCAACTGGCCTCAGAGAGAGGGAGCTAACCTTCTGCTCCTGAGACAGTTTCTGTTATGGCTGGACATGGACAAAAAATGGGAAAGATACTTTTGCAAAGAAAAGGGGACAAGATGTGGTTTAACTGATTTCCTGGGATTTCAGGGGATCTTCAAACATGTGCTCACCTTAGTGCTACCAAATGCAAGGGGAGATGTGCAATCAAGCAGGCAGAGAAAAAAGTACAGGAGTCCAGTGCAATCTTTGGTTCTCTTTAAATTGAGGGGCCCTTTGAATTGGTCATAAATCTACAGTAACAGCTAAATTAAAAGAAGCAAAGTCAGCTCTGTAAAAATGGCTGGCAGGGGAGATGCAAAAGAAATTTAAAGTCAAAATATCTTTTGCAAGAAAATGGCATTTCATAAACCAACTGAGGAGGGAGTTCTCATTAGAGAGGCAAGTGTATCAGTAGGTTCTCTGGCCATCTCAACCCCTGGAAGAGGCTAAGCATAGCTGAATGCTATCAGCATTTTCTCCTTGCTCTGTCTGGAGAAAGCAGCTTCTGCCACTTGCATTTTCTGCCACCTGCTTAGAATCATTCATAATGAAGTCCAGGACCTGTGCTAGTGTCACAGCTTGGTTTCCTCCCTGTAGACCATTGTGCATTCTTCAGCAGCAACTGAGGAAGTTGTTTCCAACTTGGACCCACTTTCTCTATCCACATCCATTGACTCAGCTTTCCAAATCCAGAGAAGCAAACCAACTCCCTTCATTCACCTCTATCTCCTTTCTCCCTACACCTTGCCTCTTCTGTCTTTGTGTGCTCTCATTGTCCTTGGCTTCATTTCTTTTTTTTAAGTTTTTTTTAATCTTTTTTTTTTAAGATTTATTGATTTATTTGAAAGTCAGAGTTACACAGAGAGAGGAAAGGCAGAGAGAGAGAGAGAGAGAGAGAGAGAGAGAGAGAGAGAGAGATCTTCCATCCAATGGTTCACTCCCCAATTGGCTGCAATGGCTGGAGCTGCACCGATCTGAAGCCAGGAGCCAGGAGCTTCTTCCAGGTCTCCCACATGGCTTCAGGGGCCCAAGCACTTGGGCCATCTTACACTGCTTTCCCAGGCCACAGCAGAGAGTTGGATTGAAAGTGGAGCAGGCTGGCGCCGCGGCTCACTAGGCTATCCTCCGCCTTGCGGCGCCGGCACACCGGGTTCTAGTCCCGGTCGGGGCGCCGGTTCTGTCCCGGTTGCTTGTCTTCCAACCCAGCTCTCTGCTGTGGCCTGGGAGTGCAGTGGAGGATGGCCCAGGTCCTTGGGCCCTGCACCTGCATGGGAGACCAGGAGGAAGCACCTGGCTTCCGCCATTGGGGAGTGAACCAACGGAAAAAGGAAGACCTTTCTCTTTCCACTGTCCACTCTGCCTGTCAAAAAAAACAAAAACAAAAACAAAACAAATTTCTCACAGCCAGTCTCCACTTCCTTTACCTACCTCTTGTCTTTTCTGTGCACAATACTGAATCCATTCTAGATAAACGTTGCAGAAGCTAGCTCGTGTTATCCCCTGGAGACATGGGACGTAGTCATCATCAATGTTAATGTTGAACATTGCGAGGTCACGCTCGATGTAATGCCACTTGGCAAAGGGCTGCAGAGACTTCAGAAGTGATTCATTTGTGATCCAGGAGAGGATTTTGGGGGATGTTACCATATAGAATATTATACTCTGCAGGGAGAGAGAGATATCAAAATTTTGAACTCCTGCACTTATTTGAAAGCTAGGAAGGTTTATTATTATTATTATTTATTATATATTATTAATATTATTATTAATCATATATTATCATTAATATTATTAATAATAATATTAATAATAATATCTCAAAATAATCCGAGGAAAATAGAATACAAAATCTCCACATGTGTTACCATTTGTTCTTCTCTCTAGGCTCAATGTATCAAACCAACGCCACTGAGACACTCTAAAATGTCCTCCCTTAAGGGTCACTGCAAGGAAGAAGAAAATGAGCAGGGAATGATGCGGATAGAATGTCACCGCACAGAATCCCATGATGAGGAAGAATGGTAGGCAGCCCTTTCCTTCCCGAGAGGGGCACAAGCCCACCCTTGGTGTGGTTGGCTGCAGCAATCTGTGGATGCCAGGCTAGACTGCTGCAGCTGAGAGAGATGGACAGAGCCTCCTCCAGGGCTCCAGTCAGGGAGGATTTAATACTCGAAAACAACTCCCTGCTTGTGGAGAGTAGTGATGATGTGAAATTGATCCCGGGTGCCCAGACAGTGAACATCTGTGACATGCTCCAAGATAACCCACGTTTTCTCCCTAATCAGACGATGTACTTACGGGGGTGGGGGAGCTCACCCTCCTCCTCAGGACTTATTATTCTGAGTCACAGCATTATTGAAGGCCATTGTGTAGTGTTTGAATGAATTCACCCTTCAAACAGGCCTGCACCTGGCCTTGAGAAGTGTAAATGTGACAGAAAATGAACATCCACGCCCAGCGTGGCGCGTCAGCAGCAGATCAGTCTGCTACTCCAGAGTCCCACGCAACAGGCACAGCGTTTTCATTATAACAGAAACATGGCGGTGGCGCTCAGGGCGACCCTGGGAGCGTGGCCGTGCATCTCATCCTGAAAGCATGAGGGGCGAGGGGAAGCAGCGCTCCGTGCGCCGAGGCAGGGATGTGTGCTCCCAGTGGAAGCAAACACTTAATTGATAGCCTTCTCTGTTTATAGAAACACATTCTTCCCAAGTGGGAGGACGGAACGTAATGAATACCAGAGGGCTGGGGACAAAGGCGTCAGTGACTGATGCCTGCAGAGAGGGCACAGAATCCCTCGCTCTCCTGCCCTCCCTTTCCCTGGGCTGGGAAATGAAATCCAGAGCTGAGGGTCAGGTTGCAGAGGTGTCTGGTGTCAAGTTACTCCGGGTCTGAGCAGCTGAGAGGACAGCCCCCTGTCATCTCTGATTTCAGAGAAAGGGCTGCAAACCCCCATGAGGCCTCTCTCTATTGTTAAGAGTGAAGACAGCCCAGACTTGGGAGAAGCTAATCTGTGGCTACTGGTGTATGGCCTTTCTTCCTTGGGCGTATTTTCTATTAGGCTCCCAACATAGGCAAGAAAGAAAAATGAAGTCTGTAGAAAGCCACTAAAATTAAGCAGTGTGTGTGTTCTCTGACTCTCTGTAACCCTGCACTCCAGGATAACCATGCCGGCCTTAAGAAATTCCTGTAGTACAGGGAGGAAGAAAGGGGCAGGGGGTTTAGGATAAGTGGCCAAACACAGCTGGAAGCAGGAGGTGAGAAAGACAGAAGCACTAATGATGTCCACTTGGCGTCTGTTGAGGTTAAAATGAGATGAGGCTTGTGAAGAACTTAGCACATGGCACATACGCGAGAAACAGTTCGAACAGTCATGTTGTTGGCATCTGTGACTTACCTACGCAGCAAGCAGGATGTGGGTGAGGCTCGGGGGAGGCAGCCAGCGGCAGCGGTAGCAGAAGCCCAGGAGAGGTTGAAGCAGAGGGGTGAGGGAACGGGGATGGCATTGGGGACATGAGACAGCTGCAGCTGTGGTGGCCATCAGAGTCACATGTGACATTCCAAAATGCACATTCTGAATCTGCAAAGGGTTTCTCTCGACTGGATCACTGACAGCTTCTGTGAGCAGGTGCTTTAAGTAGTTGGCCCAAAGTTGAGAGCCAAAGAGAACACGGTGGTCACCACCCATGGCCAACCACGGGCTGAATATTAAATGGAAAATTCCAGAAATAAAGTCTGTAAATTTACAATTGGAAGCCGTTCTCATGAGTGTGATGAAACTGTGTGCCATCTTGCTCTGTGCTACCCAGGGTGTGGACACGCTGTATCCACTGCCTGCCTGTGTTCCACCCAGGGTGTGAACACGCTGTATCCACTGCTAGCCCGTTAGTCATTTAGTAGCCTTCTGAGTTATCAGATTGTCTCAGCATTGAGGTGCTTGCATTCAACTAAATTTTATTTAATACTGGCCCCAAAGAGAAAGGGTAGTGATCCTGGCAATTCAGATATGCCAAAGAGAAGTCATAAAGTGCTTCCTGTAAGTGAAAAAGTGACAATTCTCAATTTTAGGAAAGTAAAAATATTACATGATAACATTGCTAAGATCTACAGTATAATATTATGTGTGTGAGAGATCACATTCACATTCATATAATTTTTATAGAGTATATTGTTAATCATTGTTCTACTTTTTAAAAAGTTATTTACTAATTAGAGAGAGAGAGAGAGAGAGAGAGAGAGAGAGAGAGATACTCCCATCCCAACCACTGGTTCATTCTCCAAATGTCCATGACGCCCAAGATTGGGCCTCAGCAAAACTGGGAACCAGTATTTAATCCAGGTGTCCCATCACGCAGGTGGCAGGGACCCAACTATTTGAGCCATCAGTGCTGCTTTCCAGGGTCTGCATTAGCAGGAGGCTGGAAGCAGGAAGTGGAGCCAGGAATCAAACCCAGGCACTCCAGTATAAAATGTGGGTGTCTTCATCAGCATCTTAACCAGGAGGTGAAACACCTACCCGCTAATGGTTCTCTTTCATTACTATTCTTGTTAAATTTTACGGTGCCTAGTTTATAAATTAAATTTTATCATAGTTATGTATGTTCAGAAAAACAAACAGTATATAAAGGGTTTGGCACTATTCACGGTTTCAGGCATCCATTGGGAATCAATCCTGAGGATAAGAGGGAGGGTTGGGGGGCTACTGTAATGATGCCCAAGATCTGTGCCCCTGGTCACAGGCACTGCTTCTCAGCTGAGCATGACAAAGAGAAAAGAAAGAAATTTGATCTCTCTAAACATCTGGCTCCAGCAAACATCTGGTCTAGTTTCCCCCAGTATATACTAATTACGTATCAGATAGGAAAAACAAACAAAAATCGAAAGACAAAAGTTTACCTTTTCATTCATTTCTAGGGAAGAATTAAAAACAACCCCACAACTCCATAACGAATGAAATCAGAATGGTTAATGAGGACTTTGAATTCCACAGGTTAAAACTCCCTCCTCTTGTAGCCCTGGCGTTGACTTTAGCACACAATTCGCAGCACAGCTCCAGCCCTCTCACAGCGCCCGACCCATTAACTGCCAGCCAGACCCCACCTCCACTTTATCTGGGCAGGAATTCTGTCCTGGAGACAGCCAGTGAGCTGTCAGGATGACATGGATCCGATACTAAGCACAGTGGAGAAGTCAGGATGGTGAAAATGAATTGACTTTGTAAACCTGAACTGCGCTGTGAGCCGAACGTCTACTGAATTAAATTCACAGTATCAGGCTCCTCCAGCAGGGCTCCTCCTGGTTTCTCATTTTAATTGTAGATCAGCATCTTCTATCAGACAACTCATTCCAGAAACGGGGCCTGGCTGGCAGGCCCACATGTGGGGTTTTCTCACTCCCTGCTCTGCCATGCAGGTGATAAGCGCATCTTCTCTCTCAGGGAGCCGCCCAGAAACAATGGCGGTGGGAAAACCAGGCCCCCACATTAAACTGGTTCCTTGATGGGTAAAAGGGTCTTCTGCGCTCATAAATTGAGGAGAGAGGGAGGGGACACCAGGGAAAACCACTAGTCATTGGGAAGGAAATGATTTCAAATATATTCAGAAGGTGGGGGAACTGACCCAGTTTGTTAGGAGATTTAAAAAAAAAAAAATCCTTTTGTGTAAAGGAATTATCTCAAATTTTTCTTTCTTTCCCATTTTCCAATGTAATTAGCAAATAATAAAAAGAACAAGGCTGAACTCTGGAAACTTGAAGTAATTCAGAGCTACAAAGGCTTTGCTTTGTCCCCCAAGCATTGGAGGCTGAAGAAGGCAAGACACATTGGTTCTTCACCCCAAAATGCCAACTCTTCGGTGCTAGTGGCTAGTCAGCCCTCCTGAAATCCTTCCTACCTGGCTGCAGCAGGGGGAGTGAGGGCAAGCTCTGAGCCTTCCCTCGCTGCAGGGCAGGTGCCGCACCTAGACAGCCAGCCTCATGCAGAATGCACCTGCTTGTGTGTGAATTACACAGGGAGGCAGTGGGAGGGCCCAAACCTCAGCCCCTCCTGAACAGCAATTTGGAGTTAAGAAAACTCTTGTTTCTATAGAGCAGAAATATCTGTGTAGTGGTTCCCAAACCTAGTTATGTTTCATGTCACTTAAGAAGCTCATGAAAAAAATATAGATCCCTGGGCCTCAGCCCAGGTGTACAGAACCAGAACATGATAGGACACAGCAATCTGTATTCAGCTAACTAGGGAGTCTGAGTGCATGGCCGGCTGCAGCTTGTGAAAAGTGCCATGGAAGACATCAGAGTGCCTCTCCTACCACTCCTGCAGCTCTGTCTGCCTTCATCCTCCTTTCTTGGGGAAGAGAGTTAAGGACACTGTTTTCCCACAAGCCACCCATATTACTTGGGAGGTTCTGGGGGACCTCCCTTGGCCATTTGTCCACTATCTTGGATTTATGTGTCAGATGTCAAATTATCATCCTAAAACTGAAGAGGGCATTGATAGGCACGTTTCTGGGAGTTAGGCGAGGAAGAAATGAGTATCAACTACAAGTCCACAAGAGGGAGGTATCAAAAATCAGGTCCAGGGCTGGTGTTGTGGTGTAGCAGGTAAAGCTGCTGCCTGTGATGGTGGCATCTCATATGGGCTCTGGTTCATGTCCCATCTGCTCTCAGCTCATGCTTTGGAAAAGCAGCAGAAGATGGCCTCAGTGCTTGGGCCCTGCATCTACATGTGAAACTCAGATGAAACTCCTGGCTCCTGGCATTGGCCTAGCCCAGTTCTGGCTGTTATAGCCATTTGGGTAGTGAACAAGCCAATGTCAGATCTCTATTTCTTTCTATCTCTGTAACTTTGCTTTTCAAATAAATGAATAAGTCTTTAAAAAAAATCAGGTCCAGGTGTGAGTCTCTAGTTTGGGCAAAGCTCAGAGGGAGGATTAGGCCAGATCCAGACAGGGCATCTCACCCGCATCCTCTTCCTTCACCATTCATTGTGAACTGCTGGCCACATGATGGAGGAGGTCTGTCTGTTACATACCTGGCCCCTGCAAAGGCTGTTTATGGGTTATTCCAGAGTCAGAGGCTTGGCTTCATATTGACCCTTGTTCTCAGCACCATGCCTGGAGCAGGCTGTTCAGACCCCTGCCCAGGTCTGGATCTCTTCTGCCCAGTCTCGGAATCCACATGGCCTGGAGGCTTTGTCCATTCTGTCCACAACATGCACTGGGCATGTCCATAAGCAAGTCATCCCACAGGGCTTTTGGGGGAGGGTCCCAAAGAGGAGTCAGGTGTGGCTCCTTTGCCTAGGAGTTAGCACTACAGGAAGCAGGAGGGTTTGCCGAGGAAGGGACCCTGGGCAGCATGGGAGAAGAGCTGTGGTCTGAGCTGCAGTTGGAAAGGAAGCTGTGGGCATCTCGGAGTGAGAGGAGAGAGAGTGCAGAAGCAGCAGAAGCAGCAGCATGCCATGCCTTGGGAGGCAGGGAGCACAGGGACTGTGTGTCTATAGATGCATGTTAAGTGGTGAGAGAGGCAGTGGGAACAGAAAACAGCTGGAAGTAACTGGGCGGGGGGAGGGTCATTGTAGCGGCACACAAAGGGGTCTAGCCGGATTTTTTTTTCTGATTTAAAAAAAACCTTTATTAAGCACACAGGACAGATCTATTTTATTTATGGTCCAATGCAAATCGAAGGAAGTGGTTCCAGCTCTGAAGGACTTGCCAGTTTCTAACTAGCAGCCATGATCAAACAAGACTAAGATGTAGCAATTAAAGGAATGCTCTAGCAAAAAGGGAGCTGGGGTCATTGGGTCTGAATTTCCTATGGGTGTCCCGGGGCTGCTTTGTGCACAGTGAGTAGCTGCATCCTGGGGCATGACTCAGGAGGTTCCTCTCCCAAAGGTGGGCAATGCCGGGGGTTGGGAAGAGTGCATTTGGGAAGGGAAGGCCTGCAGGCTTTCTCTACTGTTTGCACTGAAATGTGTGTTGCGTTTGGGAGTGACTTTCCTGGGGTTCTCCCCACCCTGCTGCCATTGGCTGGTCCTTTCCCTGTGGTTTGCCCTCTCCAGGTGCCTGGGAAGCTCTGCTCCCAAGGTCTCACCTCTTTCATTTCCTTTGGCCTCCCTGCACCTGAATTTTTCATGTGACCCTTCAGCACCTTAGCTCTGTTCCCCACAGCTTGACTTTCCCTGAGTACCCTCACCTGCTTTCGGTTACCTCCAATGGGGACCGTCCCTCCTGTACTCCATGCTTTTACTAGCCCAATTCTTGAAGCAACAGGGGATGATCAATTCCAGGGCCCATCCATCTGTCCTGTCTAGACTCCCACTGTTGGCCCCTGCTGCTGCTTCCTGGCCATTTGCCTAGTGGGTCCCTGTGTCTCCTTAACCAGTCAGCCCCTGGATCCAGCCCTTCCTGCAACACTGCATCCTGCTGCCTCCAGAGAACTGAAGGACACATTCAAGGAACACTTCCTGCCTTAAGAGGGAAGTGACAAAGATGACTGGCAGCTGTTTGTCTCCTGCCTTCTCCCTATACCATGCTCATACAGTTTCACTATGTGCTCCTTGCTGCTCAGAATACCTTTTTCAGGCCCCTTCCCTGGATCCATCCCAATTATATGTGACAACATTGTGGGCAACAGGCCACAGCAGGAGTAAACTGCGGCAACCCCTGGGAATCATTTGTGGGCAGCCAGTACGTGCCCTTGGCCATCATTTCCTTTGTCCTTTCCTCCCTCCTTTTCAGCTTGGAACTTAATCTTACAACCTGAAGATGGGGAGTGCACTTCAAGTGGTGGAGCTTGAGCTGGCAAGACTCAAGAGCTGGGTCCTTGAGTACTTTGTAGGGGCAGAGCTACCCTACCAGCCTTCCTCTGTGTGTGTGAGAGAAATGAACTTTAACAAGCGTGTTTCACTGTTAGGTCATGACCCACCAAATATCACCCCGTTGGTCCAACGAGTTTGCCTAGAGTTGACACAGTGTATGAAAAACTTCTTATAGTCTCATTTGCAATGGCCTGGGAAATACATTTGCTTCCCAAATCTTCCCCAACTTCTGTATAGCTGAACAAAATATTTATGGTTTTGTATGAAATTAGGATATCAAGGTCTGCCTCTTGCTAGCATCACAAAAGTGATGAATATGGATGGCTAAGTCTGTCGTACATCTTTTTCCCCCACAAAGGGCGTCACAGCATTTTCTGTTGCGGTCACCTCTGTTGTCTACCTCTGGGGATGGTAACTCAGAGTCATGTACCCTTGTGACTCTCACAGTCTATTTCCAGCAAACCTCTGCAGCTGTTGCAGACACTAGGGATCATCATGATAGCTATTTCTAACTTTGAAACAGCTGGGAGAAACTTCAGGTGCCCAGGTTGTCTTTTTATTCTGATTTCCTCACTTCTGCGAGACTACCTCTCTCAGTCTTAGCTGGCAGAGTGTGCAGGGGTTCCCCGGTAGATGAGCAGCCTCTGCTGCAACAGCATTAAAATGTGAACCCCTCTGTGGACCATCCAGGGTTTCCACCATGCAAAGGCTTCACCCAGAATAGGATGCACTACAGAGACTTCCTCAGCCATGCTGCCTTCCCTTTCCAAAAACACCTGAGTCCCAGTTAGCAATCTGCGTCCTTGTTCAAGTCCCACACTTGTTCTCCAGGAGACTGAGGCCAAACTGGCACATTTTCTGGAGTTGAACACAAGCGGGGCAGACATGAGCAATGAGAAACTGAAAAAGTGTGTTATCAGTCTCCACGTGTACAAGGAGGCAAGGCTGTAACAGCTAATCCTGATTTGCTTGTTTAGCTGTATTGTTGAGTTTTTATTAGGAATGTAAAACGTAATTCTGGTTCTAAAGCAGAGCATCCAATCTGACACAACCCAAACACTGAGGCTTGTTACTACTCCTAGGCTGTTTCAATTTGTCAACGCCATCACCACAGGCAGGTCCTGCTGTGATAGAAGTGAAAAAACAAACCCAGACAAGAAAATAGATTGTCTGCTGGTGTCTAGAACTAGAACGAAAATGTAGTCTACAACAAAGCCTTGTAGGGAACCAAACCGGGCTGGATCTCCAATTCAGAAGTGGAGGGGGAGCATCAGTATCCAGCTTTCTACAAAGCCCACCATTCTCAGACAAGTGTTTGGGAAGCAGAGCGATACCTTGACGTAGTATCGGATGAGGATCCTTCGGAGGTCAAACACCTGCAGCATGGTGGCTGCATTGTTGTCTATGATGCTGTAGCCCTCCAGGATGTACTGGGTTCTCATGATTTCCCACGTGAGCCAGCGAAGGTGAAACGCCGCGTTGCAGGACAGCAGATGGGGCAAGCGGCCCGGCTTACAGCAGCAGCAGCCTCTGTCATCCTCGTCGCCCTCCATGATGGCTTCCACCTCTCTCTGCTGGCAGTAAGTTCCTGGCCAAGTACAAACACGATGGACATCAGACAAGAGTCACACTGAAACTTGTGTTTAGAGCAAATCTCTCCTTGCTTTCATTAGAGTGGAGGATGCTGAAGAGAGGGTAAGAATTAGGACATTTGTTTAGTCTTAGTTCAGAGAGTGCTTCCCAGAGAGGCCACAGTTCCATAATAATTAACTCTCTCATTCAGTTGGTGCCCTCTAATTCTCATCTCTTCCTTTTAGTTTTTTCTTTGTTTTCTTTTGTTGTATTAAAGGAAGCCATGATCAGTAATAGCTAAAATTCAGGATGGTTGTAGCCTTGACTTGTAGACCATAACTGAGCAGATGGGAGGCTAAGAAAGTGGCAGATGGACTTGTTTGGGAGTATCCAGGTACCTGCAGAGGCACTGCCAGGAAATGTGACCTGCAGGAGGCGCCACTGCCCAGCTGCAAAGACACACTCCCTATTCCCACTTCATGGAGACGGAGATGTGGTGTGCACTGGGTACACTCCCAGAGTCTGCGATCTTTGAACGCTTCACACCATACCTTCAACATTTCCATCAGTGACTTGGAGAAACAACATGGTAAGGCCAATGGCATGAGGTCAGTTACAGCTTGAATGCAGCGCTGTAAGCTACAATTTTCTTAGGTGAGGAGAAAGGACAGAATCTAACACACTGAAAATTAGTAGGAATAAAGGGAGTACCCTTCATATAGAGTAAAAAAAACAAGTTATATGTTATGAATAAATCTGTATTAATAATTTGTATTTTATCTTTTTTTCTCCTTTAGTCCAGCTAAAAACTTTCCAATTTTATTGGTCTTTCCAGAGAACCAATATTTGGTTTCATTGATTTTCCTAATCTTATTTTTTTTTGGAAGATCAAAGTTTATTTACTACCTGCATACAAAAACATATTGCACATCAAACAACCAAAAAAAAAAAAAAAAAGGCTGGCGCCGCGGCTCAATAGGCTAATCCTCCGCCTTGCGGCGCCGGCACACCGGGTTCTAGTCCTGGTCGGGGCACCGATCCTGTCCCGGTTGCCCCTCTTCCAGGCCAGCTCTCTGCTGTGGCCAGGGAGTGCAGTGGAGGATGGCCCAAGTGCTTGGGCCCTGCACCCCATGGGAGACCAGGAGAAGCACCTGGCTCCTGCCATCGGATCAGCGCAGTGCACCGGCCGCAGCGCGCCTACCGCGGCGGCCATTGGAGGGTGAACCAACGGCAAAGGAAGACCTTTCTCTCTGTCTCTCTCTCTCACTGTCCACTCTGCCTGTCAAAAATAAAAAAAAAATAAAAAAAAAATAAAAAAAAGGTGGGGTGGTGGGGGAGAGATACTCTACTGAAGACTAACATGTAGTTTATACAGAATAAACCTTCTGGAAATTGATCTTTTCAGTAGTTCAGGTTATGTCTGAATGGACATGACTAATTCAGCTTAGTGTTTTTTAACTAAAGCTATGTTTGATTTTTAAATACTGTACACTTTAATAAATAAACCAAACAAAGCCTCAATGTAGAACAGTCACTGACAATATCACCCAGTGTCCCTGCAGATGAGTTTAACAAATGTATTCCAGTGGTCTGCAGATTTCTAATCTTAGTAATAGTCCATAGATTTTCCTCTCACCTCTTTTCTTTTACTTTTTCTAGTTCTTGAGGTTGGGACTTATGTCAGGGGTTGCCAATTTATTATTATTATTTTTTTGAAAGGGTGAGAGAGTAATATTTAAATCTTTATTGGCCACATAGGATCTCTGTTGCAACTGCCTCCTCTTCCTCCCCATTCTCTCCTGTTTTTCCTCCACTCATCCTCCTTCTTCTCTCACCCCTCTCCTGACTTTGAAAAATGCAAAAAGCCATTCTATGCTCATGAGCCATACTTTACCAAACTCGGTTTAGATCACTGATTTTAAACCTTTCTTCTTTGCTAATATAAACTTTTAGCGCTGTGAATTTTCCTGATGCATTGTTTAATTTGCACCCCAGTGTTTCATATAGGCTTTGTTTTTGTTTTTGTTCAGTTAATTTATTTTGTAATTAACCTAGTTACAATAAAAATATTTATGTATTTGAAAGTAGAGTGATGTTGGGGTCGGGGGAGAACAGAGATCTTCCATTTGCGGGTTCACTCCACAAATGGCTGCAGTGGCTGGGGCTGGGCTAGGCTGAAGTCAGTATACTGGAACTCCATTCAAGTTTACCACATGGGTGGCACATGGGCCATGGGTACTCAGATCATCATCTGCCACTTTCCCAGGCACATTAGCAGAGAGCTAAGTTGGAAGTGGAGCAACCAGTATTCAAACTGGCAATTGGATATGGGCTACTGGCATCATGAGCTGAAGCTTAACCTACTCTGCTAAAATGCTGGTTCCTAGTCATTTCTTTCTTTTAACTGATGGGTTTTGAAGTATGTTGCCGGGGCTGGTGCTGTGGTGTAGTAGGTTAATGCCCTGGCATGAAACGCCAGCATCCTATATGGGCGCCAGTTTGAGTCCCGGCTGCTCCACTTCTGATCCAGCTCTCTGCTATGGCCTGGGAAAGCAGTGGAAGATGGACCAAGTCCTTGGGCCCCTGCACCCACATGGGAGACCTGGAAGAAGCTCCTAGCTCCTGGCTTCGGATCAGCGCAGCTCCGGCCATTGCAGCCAATTGGGGAGTGAACCATTGGATGGAAGACCTCTCTTTCTCTCTCTCTGTCTCTTCTCTCTGTGTAACTCTGACTTTCAAATAAATAAATCAATCTTTTTAAAAAAAAGTACATTGCTTATCTTTCAAATATTTGGGAATTTTTGTGATATATATCTTTGTGAGTTTTAATTTCAATTACAGTGTTATCAGAGAACATTGTATTATCTCAGCTTCATGAAATTAGTTGTATTATATCTTGTTGCTTAGCTTTACTCTTAAAAAATTCTGTATTCTGCTGGTGCTTACATATTCTGTAAATGTCAAAAATTGTTTAAAATGATCAATTAAGTCATTCAAATATTCTGGTGCTAATATTTTATTTACTTTTCCTAGAAGTTACTAAGACTGGAGTGTTGATGTTTCCAAATCTGGATTTTTCTGCTTTTCCTTTTAATTGCCATTATATATATATACACACACACACACACACACACACATATATATATATATATATATATATATATATAGTTCTGTTAGGTGTATACACATGGAGGACTATTGTGCTGACTCATTAAATATCCTTCTTTATTTATTGATACAACTCATCTTGAAGTCTGACATTAATATAGATAATCTGGTTTTCTTATAACATGTTTAAAAGGGATACAATTTTCTTTTTTTCAAAATTTATTTTATTTATTTGAAACGCAGAGTTACACAGAGAGAAGGAGAGACAGAAAGAGAGAGAGATCTTCCATCTGCTGCTTCATTCCCCAAAGGGCTGCAATGGCTGGGGCTGGACAAAGCCAAGGCCAGGAGCTTCTTCTTGGTTTCTCATGTGAATTCAGGGGCCCAAGCACTTGGATCATCTTCTGCTGCTTTCCCAGGCCATTAGCAGGAAGCTGGATTGGAAGTGAAGCAGCTTGAACTTGAACTGGCACCCATACAGGATGTTGGCATCACAGGTAGCAGTTTTATCTGCTAGGCCACAACACTGGCCACAGGATATAATTTTCTATCCTTTTACTTTTTTATGTAGCAAAAATGGATGTGAGTGTCTAAGACTATATTTTTATATTTAAAATATATTGTTTATCAACAACATATGTTTATGACTTGGTTTTCAAAACTAGACTCCAACTTTTAATTATAGTGATTAGTCCACTTACATTTAACATGATTATTTATATGACTGAGTGAGGTCTACCATCTTGCTATTTGTCTTTATTTCTCTGATTTTTTTCTTTTGAATTATTTCCAGGATTTTTTTTTCTTTGAGAACAAGGTTTACAGTTAACTTTCATAATAAAACTCTTTGAGGACAGAGGTTCTGTATGGTAAGTTAGTGCACAGTGACTCCTGTTGTTAATTTAATAATTCACATTCTTATGTATGATGTCAGTGATCACTCGAGGTTCTTTACATGAGCTGCCTATGCTATGGAAGCCTTTTGAATCCACAAACTATGTTAGTATTTAGACAAGGCCATAAGCAAGGTGGAATTTCTCTCCTCCCTTCAGAGAAAAGTACCTCCTTCTTTGATGACCACTACTTTCCACTGGGATCTCACCCACCAAAGTCCTTCATGTAGGACATTTTTCTGCCACAGTGTCTTAGCTTTCCATGCCTAAAATGCTCTCATGGGCTTTCCAGCCAGACTAGAATGCTTTAAGGGCTGATTCTCAGGTCAGAGTGCTACTTAAAGTGACTGTCATTCTATTTATCTCCCGGTTGGAGCATTCACTCCTTTTTCATTCTATTATTATTACCAAACACATAATCCTATTTATATGATCACTTTAACACTTAATATATGATCACTTTAACACTTAAGACGGCATTTTTACCACCCAGCTTAACGGGATTTGGGGTTCCATGGCAAGCTTTTAAACCATACCCTTTGAAGTAAGTCCATAGGAATGTATGCAGAACTATACATATTTATAGGATTTTTAATGAAATTAACTTTTAGTCATTTATTTCAAATCCTCTATCAGTATTTTATCTATAATTCTTTATTTTTTATAGTTTCTCTAGGGACTACAATGTACATTTGTATTTTATCACCATCTACCACAAGTTAATTTAATATCAGTCATCCTATAACGGAAACAATTACAATGATATTTACTCTGTTATGTTCTTTGTATTACTTTTGACAACCATTTTACTTCAATGCACAATTTAACTCCACAGAACACTGTATTTATCTTGTTTTAAATAATCAGTTTTAGAATGCATTTTGAAAGGAAAACTCTTTGCTAACACTTTGCTATTTCTAGCAATCTTCACTCTTTTGGGCTGAATCAATTTTTTATCTGGTATTGTTTTCCTTTAGTCTGAAAAACTTCCTTTAATATTTCTTGTAGTGATTATTTCAGCTTTTGTTTATCTGGAAATATTTTCATTTTGACTAAATTTTCAGACAAAATTTTTATTTATTTTCATTTTTATTTGCAAGACAGAGAGAGAGAGAGAGAGATATCTTCCATCTCCTGGTTTGCTCTTAGAATGCTTGCAACAGCCAGGGCCAAGGTAGGCTGGAGTCAGAAGCTCAGAACTCCCTAATGGGTTGGCCCTTGGGTGGCAGGTACACAAGTATTTGAGCCATCATCTGCTGCCTCCAAGGGCAGTGGCTGAAGACATAAAGCAGGCACTCCAACATGGGGTGCAGACATCCCAAGTGGTAACCTAACTGAGGCACAACACACCCTCCATTAATTTAGACTTTATTTATATTTTTAAAGCTTTATTTATTGATTTGAAAGGCAGAGTTACAGAGAGACAGAGGCAGAGAGAGAGAGAGAGGTCTTCCATCCACTGGTTCACTCCCCAGATGGCTGCCAACAGCCGGAGCTGTGCCGATCCAAAGCCAGGAGCCAGGAGCTTCCTCCAGGTCTCCCCCGTGGGTGCAGGAGCCCAAGGACTTGGGCCATCTTCTACCAGGTGACAACAGAGAGCTGGATCGGAAGTGGAGCAGCCAGGACTCAAACTGGCACCCATATGGGATGCGGCACTGCAGGGGGTGGCTTGACCTGTTACGCCATAGCTCTGGCCCCTAGCCTTTATTTTTAAAGGATATTTTCTTATTTGTGGAACTATGGGATAATAGTTTTGTTTTTCCCTTAACACTTAAAAATATCATTCCAGGGACTAATTTTTGGCCTAACAGTTAAGTTGCCATTGAGATACCTGCATCCCATATGGAGTGCCTAGATTTCAGTTCCAGCTCCACTTCTGATTCCAGCCTCCTACTAATGTACACCTTTGGAGGCAGCATGTGATGGCTCAAGTAGTTGGGTCCCTGCTACCCAAGAGGGAGATCTAGATCAAGTTACTGACTCTGGCTTTGACCTGATACAGCCCCAGTTATTGCAGATATTTGAGGAGTAAAGCAGCAGATGTGAGCTTTGTTTGTCTGTATGCATGTCCTCTCTATCTCTGTTTCCTAAATAAATAAATTAAATCATTCCATTGTTTTCTGACTTGCATTATTTACTATGAGAAACGTAATTATGCACAGTGTTGCTTCCTTACATATGTGTATTTACATGTTTTTAAATTATTTCATGCCCTTATACAATGATGAAACAATTTCAAAAGCTTTTATGATTTTTCTTTAATCTTCAGAAATTTGGTTATTTTAGGCTTACATTTAGATTTCTTTGTGTTTATCCTGCTTGGGGTGTATTGAGCTTTTAGAATCTATGGATTGATACTTTTCATGAAGTTTTTAAAATTTTTGGATATTTATTCAATTGATTTTCTGCTCCCGTTTCTTACTCTCCCTTTTGTGACTTTAATTACTTATATGTTATCTCACAGGTCACTGGGTCTCTATTTGCTTTCTCCTTTTTATCATTCACACCAGAATGGATAGTTTTTCTTGCTTGTCTTTGAAGTCTTTGATCTTCTCTTCTGTTTAGCCCATTCATTGAATTGTTCATTTCAGATTTTGGTGTTTTTTTTTTTTTTTCAGTTCTAGAATACAAATTTTTGGCATACTTTTTCTCTCAACTAATGTTTTCTGTAAGTTCATTCATTATGATTAGTTTTCCTTTGATCTTCTAAACATATTAATATCTGTCTGAAACTTCTCTCTTAACTCCAAAATCTCTGAGGTGTGTTTCTATTTATTGATTTGTTTTACTGGTTATGGGTCACTTTTTCCCCTGTATCTTTGCATATCTCAAAACATTTATTAAATTCTAGGTAGGTATTCACAGTATAGGTTGAAAGTCTGGAGTTTTTGGTCTTAATTTAAAGAGAATTATGTTCTGTCAGATAGCTAATTTATTTTCACATCAGCTTGTCAGTTTGATCCTTTCAAAGCTTGTTTTAAATCTTTGAATGAGAAGGTCTAGAGTCATCCTTATTCTAAGGTGATAATATCTCTACTCATAACTTGGTCTTTCTGAGGGTTCAGTTGATTTCTTAGGATGCTCATTAGGGTTTTCCACTAGATGATTGGAGTTTCCACATCTCTCATCATTGTGTAGCCTACAAAGTCTTTATTTCTATCACAACTATCCAGTCATCATTCTCTGTCAGGCCTTGCCTGCACAAAACTGGGGTAATATTAATCCAATTACCAAAAAGTTTTCCATACAGGTTTCTGCAGCTCCTTCTCTGTGCAATTCATTCTTTTCCAGTTGCTCACACCTGAAATGTCCAGGTATTTCAGCAGCCTAGAACTCTGATTCTGTCCCCACTCACTCAACAAGAGCACAGTACTCTGGGCTCTGCTTCCCTGTACTGCAGAGAAGGAAGTACCTCTAGGCAGAGTGGGGGCAATTACAGAGCTCATTTTATGTTTCCTTTCTCTTAACGATCAGAGCTTTGCTCTGCCTCTTTTCTAATATCTGAAGATTCAATTAATATTGTTTCCCCAGTTTTACTCTTGTTTATTAAAGAAAGGAGAGTCCAGCACTGGTTACTCAGTTTTAGCCAAATTAGTAAGTCTTGGGGCTGGTACTGTGGCGTAGTAGGTTAAGCTTCCACCTGTGACACCAGCTCAAGTCCTGGCTGCTCCACTTCCAATCCACCTCCCTGCTAATGTCCTGGAATAGCAGTTGAAGATGGTCCAGGTGTTTGGGCTACTGCACCCATGTGGGAGACCTGGAAGAAGCTCCTGGCTTTGGACTGACCCAGCTCCAATGGTGCAGTCATTTGGGGAGTGAACCAGTGGATGGAAGACCTCTCTCTTTGTCTCTGCCTCTCTCTCTGCCTTTCGCAAACAAATAATTGTTTTTTTTTTTAAAAGTAAGTCCTGTAATTAACACACAATTATTCTTAGGTGTTTAAATTTAACTGAAAAGTGATCTCTGTTAAATATAAGAGTGGGAATAAGAGAGGGAGGAGATGTACAATTTGGGACATGCTCATGCTGACTTGCCCCAAGTGGTAGAGCTAGAAATGTGCCAGGGGATTCCAATTCAATCTCATCAAGGTGGCATGTACCAATGCCATCTCACTAGTCAAAGTGATCAATTTCAGTTCACAATTGATCATACTGATAGGTCTAAGAGTCAAAGGGATCACACAAACAAGACTAGTGTCTGCTAATACTAACTGATAGAATAAAAAAGGGAGAGAATGATCCAACATGAGAAGCAGGATACATAGCAGAATCATAGTCCTAAATAGCACTCTGGCCTCAGAATCAGCCCTTAAGGCATTCGGATCTGGCTGAAGAGCCCATGAGAGTATTTTAGGCATGGAAAGCCAAGACACTCTGGCAAAAAAAAAAAAAAAAAAAAAAAAAAAAAAAAAAAAAAAAAAAAAAAAACCTAAATGAAAGATCTCTGCAAGTGAGATCCCAGTGGAAAGAACGGGCCATCAAAGAAGGAGGTACCTTTCTCTGAAGGGAGGAGTGAACTTCCACTTTGACTATGACCTTGTCTGAATAAGATCAATGTCCACAAACTCAAAAGGCTTCCATAGCCTTGGCAACTCATGACAAGAGCGTAGGGTGATTACTGATGCCATAAACAAGAGTGTCAAATTGTTAAGTCAACAACAGGAGTCACTGTGCACTTCCTCCTCATGTAGGATCTCTGTTCTTAATGTGCTGTACATTGTGATTTAATGCTATAACTAGTACTCAAACAGTATTTTACACTTTATGTTCTGTGTGGGTGCAAACTGTTGAAATCTTTACTTAACTTATACTAAATTGATCTTCTGTATATAAAGATAATTAAAAATGAATCTTGATGTGAGTGGAATGGGAGAGGGAGTGGGGGTTGGGAGGGTTGCGGGTGGGAGGGAAGTTATGGGGGGGAAGCTATTGTAATCCATAAGCTGTACTTTGGAAATTTATATTTACTAAATAAAAGTTTTTAAAAAAGTAAGTCTCTGAATCTTTTTATATGTTTTTAGAGACATAATTGAAACACAAAGTTTTAATTATTCCCACTCTCACCCAATTTGTCATTCAGTTTTTCCAGAATCCCATATCATTATTTAGAGTCTGACACTTGATAGATGCAAACAAAGTTGTTGATTCAATGATTGATTGAATGAATGAACAAATGAAAGAATTCTAATCCAACCCATTGCATGTACTGCCAACAGATACTGTTTTGAGCAAATCCTTAGCAGATGCAACATACTGTATTACATTACATATGGAGGCAGATAAAGAAAGGCTATGTTTAGACTAAGTTTCTTTATAGAACTGTTGAGTGAGATGGCCATAATACATCAGAGACAGAAAACTGCAACTTTCAGATAATAATGCACACACGGAGCTATTAGGATAACAGTCTATGAAATAGGAGTCCATATCAGGAATGGGAAAGGAAGCAGGTTGCGTAACATAAACAATGAGACAGTAAATGGCTGATTCCAGATCTTAGGATTCCATTTTTCTTTCTATAAGACCTCACTGCTTTGAGTCTTAGCTAAAATATTCTTTTTAAAAACATTTCAAGGGTCTCTTAGCTCATTCTGTAATATAAAACTATCCTTCTCTCTGGTGAAGATGTATAGCAATGCATAGCTGGACAATAAACTATAAACATTATGCCTTGGTACGTCCTCAGTGAGTAATGATTTTGCCTCCTCACTGATCCACTCACTGGGACTCCAGGCTGCAGACACTAGGTTCCAGTGGTTGGGGAATGTCTCACCCCACCATAATGGCACATTAACAACATTAGTTTGCTGTGAGTTAATATTATAATTTAGGAGGCAAGCATTGGCTATTGATTAAGATACTTGCATCCTACTTTGGAGTACCTGGGTTTGATTCCTGGTCCTGGATCTTTTTGTTTTTGGTGTTTATTTATTTTCATCTACTTGAAATACAGAATGACAGAGAGATTGAGAGAGAGATCAAAAGAGACCTTCTATCCACTGGTCCATTCCCACATGGCTAAAATGACCAGTGCTTGTCCAGGGTGAAGCCAGGAGCCCAGAACTCCATCTAGGTCTCCTACATGGGTGGAAAGGGTCCAACTACTTGGCCAATCCTCTGCTGCTTTTGCAGACACATTACTAGGGAACTAGATCATAAGGAGAGCAACCAAGACTTGAAATGGGGCTCCTATAGGGGATGCAGGTGTTACAGATGGCAGCTTAACTCACTGTGCCATAATACCAGGCTCCTGGCTCTGGATCCTGGATCCAGATTCCTGCTATGCAGATCCTGGGAGACAACTCCCCACCACCCATATGGAGACCTGGATTGAATTGCCAACTCTAAGCTTCTGCCTGGCCCAGTGCTAGTTATGGGCATTTGGGAGTAAACCAGCAGCTGGGAGCTCGCTCTAGCTAAACCTGAAAAAGATGCAACAAAGAGAATGACAGACCAATTTCCCTGATGAACATAGATGAAAAAATCCTCAACAAAATTCTAACCAATCGAATCCAATAACACATCAGAAAGATAATCCACCCAAATCAGGTAGGATTTATCCCTGACATGCAAGGATGGCTCAATATGGCAAATCAATCAATGAGAACATCACATTAACAAACTGCTGAACAAAAAACATATGATTATCTCAATAGAAAGCATTTGATAAAATACAACACCATTTCATGATAAAAACTTTAAGCAAATTGGTATAGAAGGAACATTCCTCAACACAATCAAGGCAATTTATGACAAACCCATGGCCAGCATCCTATTGAATGGGGAAAAGTTGGCAGCATTCCCAATGAGATCTGGTACCAGACAGGGATGCCCACTCTCACCACTGCTATTCAATATAGTCCTGGAAGTTTTAGCTATAGCCATGAGGCAAGAAAAAGAAATCAAAGGGATACAAATTGGGAAGGAGGAAGTTAAACTATCTCTATTTGCAGCTGACATGATTCTTTATATAGGGGATCCAAAGAACTCCACTAAGAGACTACTCGAACTCATAGAAGAGTTTGTAAAGTAGCAGGATATAAAATCAATACACAAAAATCAATAGCCTTTGTATACACAGACAATTCCATGGCTGAGAAAGAACTTCTAAGATCAATCCCATTCACAATAGCTACGCACACACAAAAAAAATCAAATACTTTGGAATAAATTTAACCTACGATGTCAAAGATCTCTATAATGAGAATTACAAAAGAGAAAAGAAAGTATGTCTTGAAATCTGATATTCTGTTGCCTCCAGCTTTTTTTATGATCAAAACAGCCTGGTACTGGTACAAAAATTGGCATGTAGACCAATGGAACAGGATAGAAACTCCAGAAATAATTCCATGCATCTACAACCAAATTATATTTGGAAAGGAGCTAAAATCAAACCCTGGATAAAAGACAGTCTCTTCAACACATGATGCTGGGAAAACTGGACCTCTGCATGCAGAAATATGAAGCAAGAGCCCTACCTTACACTTTACACAAAAATCCACTCAAAATGGATCAAAGACCTAAATCTATGATTCAATACTATCAAATTACTAGAGAACATTGGAGATATTGGCACAGACAAAGAATTCTTTGGAAAAGACCCCAGAAGCACAGAGAATCAAAGCCAAAATTGACAAATCAGAATACATTAACTTAGGAGTTTTTTCATTGCCAAAAAACACTCAGCAAGAATGTCAAAGATCTCTATGGTGAGAATTAGGAAACATTAAAGAAAGAAATAGAAGAACATACAACAAAAATAGAAAAATCTCCCATGTTCATGGATTGGAAGAATCAATATCATCAAAATTCCATACTACAGAAAGAAATTTACAGATTCAATGCAATACCAATCAAAACAGTAAGGACATTCTTCTCAGATATAGAAAAAATGATGCTTAAATTCATATGAGAACACAGGAGACCCCAAATAGCTAAAGCAATCTTATACAACAAAACAAAGCCACAGACATCACAATACCAGATTTCAAGACATACTACGAGGGCGGTTATAATCAAAACAGCCTATGGCTGGTAAAAAACAGATGGTTAGACCAATGGACTAGGATAGAAACTCCAGAAATCAACCCACATGTCTACAACCAACTTATTTTTCACAAAGCAGCTAAAATCAATCCCTGGAGCAAGGACAGTCTCTTCATCAAATGGTGCTGGGAAAACCGGATCTCCACATGCAGAAGTATGATGCAAGACCTCTACCTTTCATCTTACATAGAAATCTACTCAAAATGGATCAAAGACCTAAATCTATGACCCAATACCATCAAATTATTAGAGATTATTGGGAAAACCCTGCAAGACATTGACATAGGCAAAGAGTTGTTGGAAAAGACCCCAGAGGCAGAGGCAATCAAAGCCAAAATTAACAAGTGGGATCATTTCAAATTGAGAAGCTTCTGTCCTGCAAAAGAAACAACAAAATGAAGAGGCAATCAACAGAATGGTAGAAATCATTTGCAAGCTTTGCAACTGATAAAGGGTTAATATCCAGAATCTATAAAGAGCTCAAGAAACTCAGCAACAACAAAACAAACAATGCAGTTAAGAAATGGGCAAAGTACTTGAACAGGCATTTTTCAAAACAGGAAATTCAAATGGCCAACAGACACAAGAAAAAATGCTCAGGATCACTAGCCTTCTGGGAAACACAAATCAAAACCTCACCCCAGTTAGAATGGCTGTCAGGCAGAAATCAACAGAGAATAAATAAATTCTGCCAAGAATGTGAGGGAAAAGGTACCCTAATCCACTATTGGTGGGAATGTAAATTTGTGCAGCTACTGTGGAAGACAGTATGGAGACACCTCAGAAATCTGAAAATGGACCTATCATATGACCCAACTATCACACTCCTGGGAAATTACCCAAATAAAATGAAATCAGCATATGAAAGATTGATCTGTACCCCTATGTTTATTGCAGCTCAATCCACAACATAAGATATGGAATCAACCCAGTCATCCAGGAACTGAAGACTGGATAAAGAAATTATGGTATGTATACACCATGGAATACTACACAGTGATAAAAAAAATGAAGTCCTCTTGACTTTTGTGACAAAATGGATGGAATTGGAAATCATTAGTGAAAAACACCAATCCCTAAAAGACAAATATCATGTGTTTTCTCTAATCTGTGGTAACTAATAAAGTATCTAAAATGTAACATATAGGAGTGAAATGGACATTTTGAGATTTGATGATTATTTCTCAACTGTTAAGGAACAGTGTTTTTTCCTTCATATTATTTGTTGAACTCTTTACTTTGTTATCCTTATGAGTATAAAATTAACTGAAAAATAGATTGTAAAAATTTAGAATGGGATTGGGGAAGGGAGGAGTAGGAAAGATGAGGGTGTGGGTGGGAGGGAGGACAGGGTGGGAAATATTGCTATGTTCCTGAATCTGTATGTAGGAAATACATGAAAGTTGTATACCTTAAAAGTAAAAAAAAAAAAAAAAGAAAGAAAGAAAGAAAGAAAGAAATAGGTACACAAGAAAGATTTTCACTTGAAGAGACTAACAAAACTCAACAAATGGCATACCTCAAAACTCTAAGTTTCTTTCATATTTTCCCCTTCATTTTTTTAATTTTTATTTATTTATTTATTTTTTTGACAGGCAGAGTGGATAGTGAGAGAGAGAGAGACAGAGAGAAAGGTCTTCCTTTTTGCCGTTGGTTCACCCTCCAATGGCCGCTGCGGCCAGCGCATCGCGCTGATCCGAAACCAGGAGCCAGGTGCTTCTCCTGGTCTCCCATGCGGGTGCAGGGCCCAAGGACTTGGGCCATCCTCCACTGCCTTCCTGGGCCATGGCAGAGAGCTGGCCTGGAAGAGGGGCAACCGGGATAGAATCCAGTGCCCCAACCGGGACTAGAACCTGGTGTGCTGGCGCTGCAAGGCGGAGGATTAGCCTGTTGAGCCACGGAGCCGGCCCCCTTCATTTTTCTATCCTAATCTAGCAGTTATCACATTAGGCTGAAAGCCAGGTCAATTTTTTCTTTATCTTCAACACAGAGAGCAGGATCTGTGCAAGTGTGCATCTACATATATATGAGAAAATGAAGAATTTGGATTTCTAAGTATCCAGGTAAAGTACATCATTAAAACAACAGTTAAGTAAAGCATTTGCAATGAAGGGTCACTTAAACTCAATAGATATAGTCTAATTGTCAACAGTTCAAATTCACTGCTGAGGTAGGTGTAGGGTGACCTCTCCTTAGGAACAAACAAGTCACACTCAGAATCATGCTGTAAAAGAGTATGAAAGTACTGAAACCTAAGCATTTTTGCAAGCATGCTAATTTTTTTCTGTACAAATAAAAATCAAGGTTCATACCCTCAGCAAGGTTTACAAGCTCAGTGTGTTCCCATGGGAGGGAATGCTGAAGGCCATTCCGCCCCCACATGGTGGCCTTTTGTAGCATGGGGGATGGAAGCCAAGTTGGCATGGCTTTTCTCTATCTGGTGTTTCCATTGACAATGACTCTTGGGACAGCTGATGGTGCTGTCTTCTCAGTGTCTAAGTTAGTGGGACAGAAAAGGCATTCAATAAATGTTTTCCTGATTTATTTTAGGAGAATCTTGAGTCCTTTAATTCTGATAGATGAGATTGCTTAATTAAAGGTAGAGAAGTTGAGGATTTGAACTGAAAATATGCCTAGAAGATCGCAGATATTTTGCCTCACAGGGTATGTACTGATTTTCTGCACGTGGCCACACTGTGGCACAGTCACTTCTGCTGTGACTGATCACCTTTTTAACCTCTTGCGTCTTTCCTTCTCTTGTTTCTTATTTCCAAAGGAGCAAGCATGCCTTTCTTTAGGTGAACTTTGTCACACCTACCAGTGCCAGACTTGGCCAGGCTTTTTTCTTACACTTAATTCCAGAAAGCAATCAAGTCAATCTAAAAAGGTAGGCACAATATGAAAGCAAATGAAAGAAAATGTAAGGGAAACCAGAGGCTAGAAAAACACCATAAAAATACAAGTAATGTCAAGAGTCTAATCTCCATTCTGTCATATTCTGCACATTTTGTAAAGGTAGGCCACGGATTTAATTTTAGGCTTTCTAGCACCCAATGCAGAAAAAAAAAATTGAGTGGTTTCTTGTGTCCTTAAGAGAAAAATAAAATAATTGCTTGGAAGGATCAGAGCTATTTCGGGCAGCGACGCCAGAGAGATGATATCCCCAAGATCCTCGTAAAGAGAACATTGTGCAATATGGTGAACAACATCCATAATAACACTGCATGGTAAGTGCAAACACAATGTGTGCTGAACTGTTTTAATATTTCACAGCACAGGGTGATAGAATATGGAAAACTGCAATAACGCAAAAACATTCTATAGGCAACAAAACAAGTCAGACGTGGGCATGTGGTTCTCTAGAGGGCTGGCATCATCCAAGGGCCATTCCAGACATTCTTGACAACTGGAAGAACTTCATACTTTTCAGTAAATTCTTGAGATGTGTAATTTCTGCTGTGGACTGAATGCTTGAGTTCCTCCCAAATTCATATATTGAAACCCTACCCAATTAAAGCCATTATGGGAGACAATTTGAAGATACCTCAAAAATCTGAATATAGCCCTACCATAAGAACAAGCCAACCCACTCTTTGGAATTTACCCATGGGAAATGAAATCAGCAAATAAAAGAGCTATCTGCACCTCAGTGTTTACTGCAGCTCAATTCACAATAGCTAAGAATCAACCTCAATGCCCATCAATGGAAGACTGGATAAAGAAACTATGGGATATATATGCTATGGAATACTACACAGTGGTTAAAAAAATGAAATCCGGTCATTTGCAACAAAATGGAGGAATCTGGAAAACATCATGCTGAGTGAAATAAGCCAGTCTCAAAGGGACAATTATCATATGTTCTCCCGGATCTATTACAACTAACTAGAGCACCTAAAAGGAAACCTGTAGAAATGAAATTGGCACTATGAGCAGCAATGACTTGATCAACCCTTGTCCTGACTGTCGAGGAACAGCTTACTATTTTATTCTTTTTAGTATTTTCTTTTCTACTTAATATCATTGGTTTAATACTCTACTTTTTTTGGGGGGGGGCAGGCAGAGTTAGACAGTGAGAGAGAGAGAGAGACAGAGAGAAAGGTCTTCCTTCCATTGGTTCACCACCTAAATGGTCACTATGGCCAGCACGCTGCACCTATCTGAAGCCAGGAGCCAGGTGCTTCCTCCTGGTCTCCCATGCGTTTGCAGTGCCCAAGCACTTGGGCATCCTCCACTGCCTTCCCAGGCCACAGCAGAGAGCTAGACTAGAAGAGGAGCAACCAGGACAGAATCCGGCGCCCCAAGTGGGACTAGAACCCAGGGTGCCAGCGCCACAGGCGGAGGATTAGCCAAGTGAGCTGTGGCGCCAGCCGGTTTAGTACTCTACTTAACACAGAATTATTCTTAGGTGTTTAAATACAATTGAAAATTGATCCATGTAAAAAATAAGAGTGGGAATGAGAGAGGGAAGAGATGTACAGTTCAGCATACATTCCCACAGACTTACACCTAGGGGTAAAGCTAAAATTTGCAATGGGACTCCAAATTCCATTAAGTTGGCAGGTACTAATGCCATCTTATATGTTAAAGTGAGCATTTTAAGTGTGTAATGGATCATATAGTTAGGATTAAGTGTTCAAAGGGATCATATAAATAAGACCAAGTGTCTGGTAATAACAATAGATAGAATTAAAAAGGAGAGAATGATTCAACATGGGAAGCAGGACACATTGCACACTCATAAAATGACAAATGCCCTTAATAGCACTCTGACCTCAGAATCAGCCCTTAAGGCATTCAGCTCTGGCTGAAAAGCCCATGAGAGCATTTCAGACCTGGAAAGCCAAGACATAGAGGCAAAAAATGATCTACATGAAGGATCTTTGTGAGTGAGATCCCAATGGAAAGAAGGGGCCATCAGGAAGGATGTACCTTTCTCTGTAGAGAGGAGAGAACTTCCACTTTGCTTATTTCCCTGTCTACTGATGGAGTTTGTGGACTCAAAAGGCTTCCATAGCCTTGACAGCTCATGATAAGTACCTCAGGTGATCACTGACATTATAAATAAGAGTTTCAATTGTTAAATCAACAACAGGAGTCACTGTGTACTTGCTCCCTATGTAGGACCTCTGTCCTTAATGAGTTGTACTGTGAGAATTAAAGGTAAAACTTGTCTTCAAACAGTACTTTTTACTTTGTGTGTATGTATGGGTATAACCTGTTGGAATCTTTAGTTAGTATAGAATTGGTCTTCTGTATATAAAGATAATTAAAAATGAATCTTAATGAAAAATGGGATGGGAGATGAAATAGGAGGTGGGACGGTTTGGGAGTGGGAGGGCAGGTATGGGAAGAAGAACCGCTATATTCCCAAAACTGGACCTATAAAATATATATTTATTAAATAAAAGATTTCTTAAAAAAAGAAAAGAAAAAAAGAAACCCTACGCCACAAGGTTACGGCATTAGAAGGGGTAGTTTTTGAGGATGTCAACAGGTCAGGAGGGTGGAGCCTTTGTGGATGGGATTGGTGCCCTTGTTAAGAGTAGGCATGAGAGCCACTTTGCACAGACACAACAAAAAGATGACCCCTTGCAAACCAGAAAGTGGGCCCTCATCAGGCACCAAATCTGCCAGCACCTGTTAGTTATTAAAGTGACTCAGCATATGGTGTGTTTGTCAAAGCTGATTGTTATAGTGATTAGGACAATTGCTCTCCACTTGGTTTTGACAATTGTGAATGAATGGCCATGAATTTGAGTGCATGCTCCCTGGCTAGCACATTGTTTAGCTTTTTTGTGTAGTTGACCAAGCGTAGACACATCTACTTTAATGGCTGACCAAGTATGGTGGATATTCTTCTGGAACAGTTGGGAAGCCAAAGGAGAATGATGATGGGAACTGAAGGTCCAGCCACCAAAAGTCAACTGAAAGAACACCTCCTGCCATTCACTCCAATGATCCTGTGGGAGGTCCCTTTCTGGCTGGAATCCTGGGTCAGAGGACCAGTTTCTCAAAGCCAGAAAGGCAGTGGAAGAAGGTTTTGGCAGGCTGACTGGAGCTAGATAAGGTAAGAGGCAGGCAACAGAGATTTTCAAGTCCCAAGGAAACATGTAAAAAGCTCTATTTGAGAAAGAGTCTCTGCAGCAACCAGGATTCAGGGGAACTAGACCAGGGATGGAGAAGTCAGCCTCTATGTCCCATTCCAGGCAAAAAGTGATGGGAAGAGGCTGGCGCCGTGGCTTAACAGGCTAATCCTCTGCCTTGCAGCGCCGGCACACCAGGTTCTAGTCCCAGTTGGGGCGCCGGATTCTATCCCGGTTGCCCCTCTTCCAGGTCAGCTCTCTGCTATGGCCCGGGAAGGCAGTGGAGGATGGCCCAAGTGCTTGGGCCCTGCACTCCATGGGAGACCAAGAGAAGCACCTGGCTCCTGGCTTCGGATCAGCGCAATGCGCCGGCCGCAGCAGCCATTGGAGGGTGAACCAATGGCAAAAAGGAAGAGCTTTCTCTCTGTCTCTCTCTCTCTCACTATCCACTCTGCCTGTCAAAAAAAAAAAAAAAAAAAAAAAAGTGATAGGAAGAACTAAGTGCAGATTGTTTACCAAGAGATAAGAAGCAGCAATGAAGATGTGGGGACTTCAAAGGGACTTATAAACATGGTCCCCCTACAGCAGAAAGCCTGCAGTGAGAGAAAAGGTTGGTGTGATTGAAAACCTCCCAGCAGAAACATGTATAGTAAAACTCACAACATGTTTAAAGATTGAACCCTGTGGCCCTTCAATTTTCTCTCTTAGTTGATATGGGTACTTTGAGAAACAGCTCTCAGTTGTTCTAAAGAATCTAAGTGCATTCCACAGAAAATCCTAAATTCATCAGCCTGATCATGTTTGATGTTTTCCAGATGAATGTCACAAAATAACTTGAATAGGCATTGATTTGAGCCAAGTTTTTAAATGGTCAGCACTGTGGTACAGCAGGTTATGCTTCTGCCTACAACACTGGCATCTTTTATGGGTGCCAGTTCAAATCCCGGCTGCTCTGCATCTGATCCAGCTCTCCGCTAATGCTCCTGGGAAAGCAGGGGAATATGGCCCAAGTGCTTGGGCCCCTGACAACCACAAAGGAGATGCAGAAGAAGCTCCTGGCTCCTAGCCTGGGCCTGGCCCAGCGCTGGCCATTGTGGGTGAGTAAGTGGGTGGAAGACCTCTCTGCCTCTCAAATAAATAAATAAATACTTCTTTAAAAAAAGTATTCACAGCTTTCAAACTTTTTGAACTTTAAAAAAAATTTATTTAATTTTATTTATTTGTGTTTGAAATGCAGAGAGACAGAGAGAAATAGAAACAGAGAAAGAGATTTCTTAGGCATTCTCCAAACATCCACAATAACCAGGGCTGGGCCAGACCAAAGCTAGGAGCCTAGAATTCAATCCAGTTCTGCTATGTGGCAAGGACCTAAGGACTTGGGCCATCACATTCTGCCTTCCAGAATCTGTAACAGCAGGAATAGAAGGAGGAGCTGGTACTCAAATCCAGGCACCTCAATATGGAATATAGGCATCTCAAGCAATGGCTAATTTGTTGCACAAAAGGCCTAACCTTCAATCAATTTTTTTAAAAAAGATTTTTATGTATGTATATATGTATATATTTCTTTTTTATTTTTTTTTATTTATTTGAAAGAGTTACACAGAGAGAGAAGGAGAGGCAGAGAGAGAGAGAGAGAGAGAGAGAGAGAGAGAGAGAGGTCTTCCAACTGCTGGTTCACTTCCTGGATGGCTGCAACAGCCAGAGCTGGGCTGATCCGAAGCCAGGACCCAGGAGCTTTTTCCGGGTCTCCCATATGGGTGCAGGGGTCCAAGGATTTGGGCCATCTTCTACTGCTTTCCCAGGCCATAACAGAGAGCTGGATCAGAAGTGGAGAAGCTAGGACTCAAACCGGTACCCATATGGGATGCCAGCACTGCAGGCAGCAGCTTTACCCACTATGCCACAGAGCTGGTCCCAATGTATATATTTCAAAAGGTAATGCAAGAGAGAGAGAGAGAGAGAATCTTCTAACCACAGGTTCACTCCTCAAATGGCCACAACAGTCAGGGCTGGGTTAGGCTGAAGCCAGAAGCCAGGAGGCCAGAACTCCATCCATGTCTCCCATGTGGGTGACAGGATCCCAAATACTTGGGCTATCTTCCACTGCCTTCCCAGCTATATTAGCAGGAAGCTGAATAGGAAGCCAAGCAGCCAGAATTCAAATTGGTACTCCAATACGAGATGCCAACATCCCAAGGGGCAGTTTAACATGCTGCACAATGCTGGCCCTCCATGAACTGCACCCGTATTTCAAGAAGCCTCAATTTGCCTTAAGATTGTCTAATAGGAATAAAATTCATATAGATGTTTCAATGTCTTCTAAGATTTATTTTTCTACCCATTTAATTATAAAACAGTGTGCTGAAAATTTGTTATTCCCTTCTATTGCTAAAAAGAAAAAGAAAAAAGAAGTCCTAATAAATGAGCCCCAAGGAGACAGCAACACTTACTTTTGCTCATCAAAGTAAACTAAGCAACAATCCTCCTGTAACCTCTTGGTTGTTTATTCTGATTCCAAAGATTCAAGTTTTTCCCGACTTGCAAAGGTGCAGCTCCCAGCTATTTCAGCTTCCCTGAAACCATCAGATTGAGAGACCGGAAGGCGCAGCATCTCTGGGGACTGTCTGTGCCAGCTGGGTCTCCACTGTAGGAGCAGCAGTTGCTGCCATCACCACCAACAGTATGTGTCCCAGGAGACTTCCTGTTCCTAACTGCTAAACACCCATTTGATAATCATTCACTTTACATTAGTCCTTCCTTAAAGATGGGCAAATAAAGTACCAAGAATACAGTGACATGACTAAGGTCACAGAGTCGAACTAAAGCAAGGAATAGGATCATCCTTTTGAGCCATTGAATGAGTTCCAGCATTTATTGGGGAGTGGACAGTTTCTCTTCTTGTTCCTATTTCCAGTCCTTTATCAACACTGGAGCCATGTACTTTTAAATGTGACACTGAGAATCTAGGAGAGGTATACTGGCACAGTGTGTGGTAGAGAAAAAAGACAAAAGTGTGTTAGAATAATATGTAAATTGTTTGATTTCTGTAGGCAAACAGAAGAAATGCTTTGATTTTAACCATTTTCTAGTCTTAAGCAGCCTCAATTTGCTTTAAGATCTGTCCATACGAATACCATTATTTCTGTGACCTATCTGGCAAGCTAGACTTAAAATGTGGTATAATGCCTTTAAATGAAACTTCATTGTTTTTGTCAAAGACATTTTATTTCTTTTTTTTTTAACTTTTATTTAATAAATGTAAATTTCCAAAGTACAGCTTATGGATTACAGTGGCTCCCCCCCCCCCATAACTTCCCTCCCACCTGCAACCCTCCCATCTCCTGCTCCCTCTCCCATTCCATTCACATCAAGATTCATTTTCATTTAAAAGACTTTTTATTTCATAATATTACTTACGGGACACTTATCATCTTAAAAAGTGATGTCTCAAACACTCATTTAATAACTTAGTTATGCCAACTAAAGTTCCCCTTTTAAAAAGGTGAACATTGACTCTCAAAACAGATATGTCCTTTGGAAGGGTCTAGTCTTTTGGATTTAAAATCAGTGTTTTTCTTTTATCACACACTGTCTAATAAGGTGTGACAAATTACAAGCCAAAGTTTCCCAGCTTTCCTAGTTTTCCTACCATTTCCTAGGATAAGATGAAAGTTTTCAAGTCACGAAGTACACAGTACACTCATATCGGTCACTTTCGGAGCATGAGCAAAAGGATTATTATAAAGTATGTCTGTGATTACTGTTATTTCCACTCTTACCCATGGGAAGAGTGAAGCTTTCGACTGTTCAGAAGAGTAGAGTCCTTTCTAATTCATATTTAGTTTGAAGTTGTATTGTTTTCCTTTTCTCTCACAAATTTACCTTTCAATGTTAAGATACCCAGACTGTCAATGGTCAACTGGAAGCCCTCAAAGCTCTCAGACTTGCTATTTAGACAAGCATAGTTTTGTTTCTTCTTACTAACAGGTCACATAACTTAAAGAAAGACATGTGTTGAGGAATTCTGAATGGATAACTTATTATTTTATGGATGAAGTTTGGAACCAAGGGATTTACAGGCTACTCAAGTTCTGCAGATATAAGAACAAAGGACTTGCTAATGACCTGATTGTTGTTATAGAGAAGAGAGAATATCAGATAGTTTCCAGATGAGTGGGAAAGCTACAACTACATGGATTAGCCAGTTGAGATAAAGGTTTGGGTTGGATTAACTTTAGATAAGATTAGGTTACACAGATATTTTAAGATGTCCCCATAGGCCAGTGATTATAGAGTGTTAGCCAAACTATGAGATAGATGGCTGATAACATGTCACAAAGACAGGAAAGTAAATTCTATTTTTTGATATTTTCCAGACCTGGAGGTAACGTATAGCTACATCCTGACAACTGTGCCTTCACTTTCCATGTTCGTTCTGCAGAAACTGTGCAGGTTTCATGGCTGCTAAGGCAGTCAGTAATTCAAGAAGCTGAGTTGCTGAAAGTATTTCATAAAGGTGGTACCTGATTAACATTTAGGAGCATATTTTGGTAAAACTTGTATTGTTTTTAATTACAACAAATAGATTTTAAGAAAAACTAATCATTCTTTTGTTTTGTATTGTTTCCTTATTAACCAGCCTTCCTCCTGCCTGCCCTCCTGCCTGCCCTCATTCCTGCCTTCTTTCCCTTCCCTCCGAGACTGTGGGGTTGACTGTAAAGATTATGGACTTGTAGTCAGCCACATTTAGGTGTTCATTGCCCCCTGACCCCCACCCCATCATTGGGGACTGTGAGGCCTTATTTACCCTCCTTCCTTTGATTCCTCACATCTAAAATAATGACACTTAGCTTATAAAGTTGCTATAAGAAACATTTTCTTTTTTTTTTTCTTTTCTTTTTTGTTTTATTTTTTGGCCAGGCAGAGCTAGACAGTGAGAGAGAGAGAGAGAGAGAGAGAGAGAGAGAGAGAGTTATAGACAGTGAGAGAGAGACAGAGAGAAAGGTCTTCCTTCTGTTGGTTCACTCCCCAAATGGCCGCTACGGCCAGTGTTGCACCGATTCGAAGCCAGGAGCTGGGTATCTCCTCCCGGTCTCCCATGCGGGTACAGGGACCCAAGCACACGGGCCATCCTCCACTGCCCTCCCGGGCCACAGCAGAGAGCTGGACTGGAAGAGGAGCAACCGGGACTAGTACCTGGCACCCCAACCAGGACTAGAATCTGGGTGCTGGCACCGCAGGCAGAGGATTAGCCAAGCAGGCCCTGGAACATTTTCATAATATAAGTAAAGTGCTTAGAATGGTACCTGGCATGTAACTGGTGTTTAGAAAACTTCACACTGCCTATTTTCTCACCCAGTCAATACGTAGTGGGCATCTCACTATGGGCCAGTCAATGCACCAGGGAGAAGCAAATGAATAAGGTGAGGGAGGAGCCTCAGCCTTTGAGGGGCTCACAGTCTAATAAAACATGGTTTAGTCAATTTGCATAACCTACAAGAATAAGCAACCAAATAGGCATACTTTTGAAGGAATACTGAAAATAAACTGGATTTACTTTTAGAATTGTTATTTATTACACTGATATCAAGAAGCATTTATTGACTGCCTACCATGTGGTCACATATCAAGCCCCATGGATTCATGGCCTTGCAGATTCATGACCAATTACATAGAAACACCTAAAAACAAATGTAAATTTTGTCACACTTTTCTTTTAGACAAGGACAAAATAATCTATAAATTTTTTTTTTTAACTACTAGAAGAGTAAAAACTGGAACCATACCATCTCATGGGAATGTAGAAAGCTTGTACCATATATAAATGCTGGACCACTCATTACAAGGAAATATTGAGAAATGAGTCAGTCCACAAGAAAAACATAGTTACTCAAGTAATAAAAAGAGCAAGTGCTCACATAACCCCATACGTTTCTGATATCATTGTTTCTCTTGAGCTTTCCCAAATCACACTTCATTAAATGACTCTTTTCTATTTCCTAAGTCTTCCTTTTAGACAATTTCTGGAAAACAGTTCTTGTTGTGACAAAAGGTAACAGTCCTATATTCATGAGGGTAATAAAAGCTGCACAAAGAATGACACGCATAGGTAAGCTTCCTTTCAGCAGTCTGGAAACTTTTCACACAGGGGACCTGGCCTTAGATTACAGGATCTGCTTTATCATCCCATGCATGTTGCTTCCCTGAAGCTCAAGTCACTTCCTGTGGGAAGCCCAGAACATCCTAACAACCACACTGGTCTACAAATCACATTGTCTGATTCTACCCTAACTGTCCAATACAACTCCTCCACCCCCTACAACCCCAAACTCTTGAAAGCATTTGACTGTGCCCTCTGGATCCCATGATCTATTCCAAAACAACTTCTCCAAATGTTCTCTTCTTCTCTTTACCTGACTCTTCTTCCGTCAACACTGCTTCCCTGCTACCCTGTCCCACCATGGATTGGGGTGGCTACTGTCCCACATGCCCCTCACCATGAAGTCTCAGTAAGAAGACATTCTCTTGTATTGCTCATTGATGTTCCAGGCCAGTCTCACCTTACCATATGTATTCTCCTCTGCCATATTCTACAACCTCTTAGATGCCCTCCCACTCCTTTTGTTAGATAGGAAGTTAAAATTAGCCTATGTGTGTGTGAGAAGCCTGAAGAAACCAGCACCTACTGCTGAAGCTCCCGAAGTGAGCATTTTGCACTTCAAATGCCCAGACCCCGATAACGTTCCAGGTGGTCCCAGCCCTTCCCCCAGTGAAAGCTCCCAGGAAAATTCTCTCTACTCAGGACCAAATAGGTTACCTGATAACATGGGGCAATAAAACCTTCATAGATACCCCTCTGCCCCTCTGCCTGGCTCTGAACCAACAAACCTGGGGAGGAATTTGCTATTTACTCTCCACAAAACTCTTTATCCTAAAGGAGAAGGATGAAGGAGTAAAGAGACTCCCTTAAAAACCCGGAGTCTAGGCCAGCGCCGTGGCTCATTAGGCTAATCCCCCACCTGTGGCACTGGTACTCTGGGTTCTAGTCTCGGTTGGGGCGCCGGAGTCTGTCCCGGTTGCTCCTCTTCCAGGCCAGCTCTCTGCTGTGGCCCGGGAATGCAGTGGAGGATGGCCCAAGTGCTTGGGCCCTGCACCCTCATGGGAAACCAGGAAGAAGTACCTGGCTCCTGGCTTTGGATCGGTACAGCGCCAGCTGTATCGGCCATTTGGGGAGTGAACCAATGGAAGGAAGACCTCTCTGTCTCTCTCTCTCTCTCACTGTCTAACTCTGCTTGTCAAAAAAAAAAAAAAAAAAAAAAAAGGCCAGCGCTGTGACTCAATAGGCTAATCCTCCACCTGCAGAGTCAGCACCCCGGGTTCTAGTCCCAGTTGGGGCGCCGGATTCTGTCCCGGTTGCCTCTCTTCCAGGCCAGCTTTCTGCTATGGCCCGGGAAGGCAGTGGAGGATGGCCCAAGTCCTTGGGCCCTGCACCCGCATGGGAGACCAGGAGAAGCACTGGTTCCTGCCTTCGGATCAGCGTGATGTGCCGGCCGCAGCAGCCATTGGAGGGTGAACCAATGGCAAAAAGGAAGACCTTTCTCTCTGTCTCTGTCTCTCTCTCTCTCTCTCACTATCCACTCTGCCTATCAAAAAAAATAATAATAATAAAATAAAATAAATTAAAAAAAAACCGGAGTCTAAACAAAGACTGCACACTCAGCTCTCTGCTCTCTGCTGAGTTGCCCAGGTATATTCTATTCTCTCCATTCAATGATGTAACCCCACTTTCCCTGAGTCCGAGTGGCTGGGCATTCTCTGTCCCTTCCTTTCTGATGAATGCTTTAACCCCAATAAAATCTTATTACTTCACTCTCTGTCTCACACCTGAATTCTTTCTTGCATGAAGACAAGAACTCCATGGCTTTTCCCCACGGCTTTTCTCTGGTGACACTTTAATGAAGATTTTTGCATTGGCTCACTTTAACTTCTACCATCATGCTTTGTCATCATTTTAATCATCTCATCTTCCACTCAACCTGACCACTCATACCCATGGCAATAGCCCCACCCTTGTACTCCCTAAAAGCACCTCCCTCTATAGATATCAATTTCTAGCATCCCACCCTCCAGCCTTCCCTTCCTAGCTGTCCAGCTCACTTCTAGTATTTCAATTTCGACAGTCCTTGTCTCCTTTCCCAGATCCACAATTTATTGGTCCCACTTCTCACTTCCCTTATACACTCACTTCTCTCCTTTTGCAACCTACACTCCATGGCCAAGCATGATAATCATCAACACATCCTTGCATAAATTCTCATTCCTTTGCCCTGTGTAACTTCATGATATTCACTTGGCTTACCTAACCCTGGTGAATTCCAACTCTGCCCTTCTTGGCTTGCACCCACAGAGCTGCATATTGCTTAGAATAAAAACCCCACAGTAATCTTAATAAATCTCTCTTTAAAATCATGATCACTAACCTCAAGTATGCTTCTCATGCTGTCCAACATTCATATTCTGTTTCCTCACTCCATTCATTCTCCTATTCTCATGTATCTCTAACTCCTACCCTTGTCCAGCATCTGCGCTCCACATCCTCCCTTCTCTCCTGTTACTGTGGGTGAAGGATCACGGATTCGATTCTCTCAGCTTTGTTCCAGCCTTCAAGATTCCTTCCTTCACTTGCCATTATATCAAGCCTTCCTCTTCCCTTTGCTTAAAATCCCTCTGCTCTTCTCCCTCACTTGATGGTCCTTCTGAAGCCCAGTCCTGTCACCAGCTGGTGGATCACTGTATCAGCAGGGACTCAACAGTCACTCAACTTCTCCACTGTGGTCCCTGCCCTGAAATGTCTAACTACTCCCTGAGAGGGAATTATATGCAAACTGTACCACAGAGGACCAAGTTTAACTTTCCTCCAAGTAGATCATGTAGTGTAAGCACGTTCCTGGAACACAGAAATCATAATGAGGCTGTGATGAAGAAACTGAGAAGACGATGAGCCAAGTCACTCATGATACTCTCTTGAATAGCCTGATAAAATGTGGGTTTTGTTCCAACCAGAAACCTGATATGGAGCACTTAACAGGCCATGCAAGTGATAGAAAGAATTATCTCCTAGTTACTTAGTGTTTAATGAATCAAATATATACTATAATGTACAAATTTCAACCAAATGTCTACTAGGAGGAATGAAAGAAGGAAGAAAAATGGTTAGGTAGAAATGATATGGTATTAGGGCCAGTGCTGTGGCACAGCAGGTTAACGCCCTGGCCTGAAGCACTGGAGTCCCATATAGGCGGCTGATTGGAGACTCAGATGGTTCACTTCCAATCCAGCTCTCTGCTATGGCCTGAGAAAGCAGTAGAAGATGACCCAAGTCCTTGGGCTCCTGTATCTGCATGAGAGACCAGGAAGAAGCTCCTGGCTCCTGGCTTTGGATTGGCGCAGCTCCGGCTGTTGAGGCCAATTGGGGAGTGAACCAACGGATGGAGGACTCTCTCTCTCTGCCTCTCTTCTCTCTGTGTAACTCTTTCAAATAAATAAATAAATCTTAAAAAAAAAAAAAAAGAAGTGATATGATATTAATTGTGGAGATAGGATTAGGCTCATGAGCTGGAGGCCACATCCCCACCCTGCCCTCTGGTGATCTCACACCTGTATAGGCCTACCTGTTAATCAGACTACATAACCACTCCCCTTTTGGAAACAAATAAAAGGCGTGGAGTGCCCAGGGGCCCGCCCCTGCTTGCTCCTGCACTGCACTATTTTGCCATCATTCCTGCCCAGTTTTTAGCACGCAGCTTTGGCCTGTGAATTCCTGCACGTGGCCCCTGATTTGCTCTCTGCCTGGTATGAAACTCCTGGTTCACCTTTCTGAATCCCCTCTCCCTTAAATAAAGCTTTCACGTTCATATGTATTTCTCTCACTTCCCAAATACATTACATTTTAAAATATGTTCCCTGATATGAGATGTTCTGGTTGAGAGAAAGAGAGACAGAGAGACAGAGAGACAGAGAGAGAGACTTAGGTGGGTCTGACTAACTCTACTACTAACTGGGGTAAGCCTTAGGAAAGCCTACTTATCCCTTGGCTTCCTTTTCTTTTTTAGACAGGCAGAGTTAGACAGTGAGAGAGAGAGAGAGAGAGAAAGGTCTTCCTGTTCTGTTGGTTCACCCCCGAAATGGCCGCAACAGCCGGTGAGCTGCGCCTGGCGTGCAACACAAATCCGAAGCCAGGATCCAGATGCTTCCTCCTGGTATCCCATGCAGGTACAGGGCCCAAGCACTTGGGCCATCCTCCATTGCCTTCCCGGGCCACAGCAGAGAGCTGGACTGGAAGAGGGGCAACCGGGACAGAATCCAGCACCCCAACCAGGACTAGAACCCGGGGTGCTGGCTCTGCAGGCAGAGGATTAGCCAAGTGAGCCGTGGCAGTGGCCCCTTGGCTTCCTTTTCCATCAGATGCTAGGAAGGGAGGGGCTTGGGCCCTTTCTGAGGGTAGTTATCACCTTCAGAGGTTTGTGTTCCCTCCTTAGTCCTACGTTTGAAATCCATACAAATGAAGGGTCTTCAAAAAGTTCATGAAAAAATATGCATTAAGGAAAAACTATGCATAGATTTCAAAGCCTTTTTTTTTTTTGCCTCAACATGTATCTTTTAACTCTATTATCTATCACCTTTTTGAAGTACCATTGTATATCTCATTAAATATCCTCTCCATTGCTTTCAGCTTTTTGCCCTTATCCTTAGCCTAAACCTCCTTAGACAGCATTTCAAGTTGTCTGGCTCCTGTTTTTGATTCCACATTCACTTTTCTCTTCTTCTAATAGATATAAGTGAACTCATTTAGCCTAGGGGACTGAAAGGGAACAGGAATGGGTTGAACAGATAATCAACTCTCACTTTTCCATCTTTTTGTGTCCATCTACTAGAATGATGGATACAAGGAATTTATAATCCAAAAGATAACATTTCTTTCCAAAAAAAAAAAAAAAAAAAAAAAAAAAAAGCAAAAACCTTAAAATGGTATCCTGGGGGCTATTGGCTTTCTAACATGAATTATCTCTTACTTTGACTTGGATTTGAAGCCAAAATCAATCTGTCAACTTTTGAATGTTTTCCTTAGTTTCCCTAGTTAGCAAGATCCAAGTTATTACTCCTGAACCCAGCAGTAGCAGGGCACTACAGTCCTATTCTCTTATGTCAACAGTAAAGTATTTACTTCCATTTCAGGATACATGGGCCCAATAGAATAGAAAAGAAAAATTTGGCTTCCCTATTTGCATTTTTGATGTAGAATTTGTACTAATCATTCACTTTGGTCCCACCCAGAGAAACAGATGTGCCATGGACTTTGATCATTCTGTTGGGTTATCCAAGATCTAAGCTCCTACTCTATGTTTGGGAAATTACACACTCTGCCAGAGACTGGCTAGCTGTGGTGTCACCACTGTTTCGCACATTTTCTACTGGGCACTCAGACAACATTCCCTAGCTTCTTTTGTAGATATACCAATTATGGACAGTAGATTATAGGAAGAAATTAAGTATTGCAGGGTCAAGCCTAGCACCAATCAATTTTCCGCTTCCTGCCAACTTGATACTACTGAAGCTCAAGGTGACCTTGAAAGCAACATTCTAACAAGTAGATAGAACTTCTGTTAGCCAGGATCTCTGGTGTAAAATCGAATTATTCACTATCCCTACTACCTTCATTCACTGATTGGACTCTGTGAATGCAAAATAAATCTATATGTCAATCACTGCAGGTGATTGTCATAGTATCTATCATTACTCGACCAATATACCCATATTATGAAGCTCAATGAAAGGTGGCAACTGTCTCCTACTGAAAGAACTCAAAAGTCAGACACTACTTTTATTTGGTTTCCTTGCATTTCAAGTACCCAGACATGGTCTTGATCTTGTCAATCTAAAGCATTCACATTAAACTTTGACCAAGAATTAGCAACAGAAAGAAGCAAGGGCATAGGGAATACATTCTGGAAGGGAGGTGGCAGCAGAGGCTGCTCACCCCACGTCTGTGGGCAGCAGTGGTGGTAGTAACACCATCCAGTATCCAGACTCATGGTGTCAATGATGTGAGGGAGGTAGCTGAAGTCACCAGCTGAGCTGTGCCGCCTTTGAAGCTGTGCTGTGATTTCAGACATGCCTCCTGTAGGGTAGCTGTCAGGTATGCTTTGCCTGGCTTCTCAGCAAGTCTGTGCCCTCTGCAATAACTACCAATAAATAAAACTGTCTTCTGCTTCCATTAGCTTATATTAGTTGATTACATTAGTTGATTTTGGTCACTTGCAGCTAAGAGCTCCTATTGACACAAATGTATCACTTTTAGAGAGAAGGGCAGTGGGACTGAGTGTCCCATGGCCTCAGGGAGTTTTCATCCTCTGGGGTATATTTTTCATTTCTTGAGAGATTCAGAGCCTGTGCCACGATTAGCCAAAGTCTCTACTGATTGCTTCAGAAGATTTCAGGAGAGAGAACCAGTCCATCTATATTTCGACTGCCCCAGGTTGTGCTGAAGTAGATTAAATTTGACCAAAATAAACCCTGCTATTTGGGAAATAGGGAATTGAAAACAAAACTTAGAAGAATACCCAAGGAGCTAGAAGAAAACAGGCATTCCTGGGGAATACTGTACCATATGTTGCAAAGAGAAACATCACAGAAGTCATTTTAGGTCAACAGGATTCTTTCTGGAACAAAAACAAAATCTAGATTTAGCCAAGCTTTATGCTCTTTCAAAGTCCCTATGTTCCAAACTATGGTCAAACTAGGTCAAAGAAAATATATTGTACAAGAGTGAGTGGTATTAAGGCTGATTAGCTGGTATTTTATGAAGACATCATGGTTGTGCCAAGGTGACCCTTCCAGCCAGTGTATGATTCTGCTGTGGTGGGCAGGAAGAAGGAAAATCAAGGATTGGGGCCGGTGCTGTGGTGCAGTGGGTTAACGCCCTGGCCTGAAGTGCCAGCATCCCATATGGGCTGCTCCTCTTCTAATCCAGCTCTCTGTTATGGCTTGGGATAGCAGCAGAAGATGGCCCAAGTCCTTGGGCCCCTGCACCCATGTGGGAGACTTGGAAAAAGCTGCTGGCTCCTGGCTTCGGATCGGCACAGCTCCAGCCATTGCGGCCATCTGGGGAGCAAACCAACAGATGGAAGACCTCTCTCTCTGTCTCTTCCTCTCTCTGTAACTCTTTTTCAAATAAATAAAATAAATCTTAAAAAAAAAAAAAAGAAAAGAAAATCAGGAGTGATGACAGAGAAACTTTCCCAAGAAATCTCCCTACATATACATGCTGCCTCTATCTGGGGCGTGGTCATAGCTGTTCCAGTTCTGAGCCTCCTTCTGAGTTTTCACCTGCTGAAGTTTTGGGAGTTTGGTATATTGTTGTAATATTGGGTTCTGGGGGAACCCATTCCACTGTGCACAGAGACAGGGCCACTTAATTTTACTGCCTGAATCTGGGTTATCCTTGGGAATGACTTTGGCCATCACAGTTTGGCAGAAGTGGTATCTGTCCCACATTGCCTGTGTCCCCCCTTTTTGCAACACTGAGACCGCTGTGTTATAAAGATACCTTGTCCAGGGCCTGGAAGCTGAATGGCCACATGGAGGAGATACAAGGTTCCAGGTTGGCAGCCAGTCCCTGGTCACAGCACCCTGCACATTCCAGCCAACCTCATTTGCTGAATGAATATGGTTGCATGAGACACCCCAGGCAACAGCAGCAGCAGAACTCCTGACCAACCCACACAAACAGTGAGAAACTGTATAGCATTTTTGTTCTAAACCAGTAAGCTTTGCAGTAGTTGGATATTCCCCAAAAGATGTTGTTAACATGTGACACTGTTAGGCAGGAAGTCAGAAATGAGCTTATGTGTGTGTGACAAAGGCCTAAGGAACTGACATCTAGATCCAGCGTCTGCATCTCAAAGTCACCCCGATAACCTTCCAGGTGCAGCCCAGTATCTGCACTTCAAACATCCTGTCCAGATCCTGATGACCTCCCAGGGGATCCTGCCCCTTCTACCTGATAACCATCCTTCCTCTAAGGTGGGGCCACGCCAGCCAGGCTTCCCCTGTCTGATAACTTCAGGGGGAAAACTCAGAAAGGAATTTTTCGCATTTACATCCAACAAGTCCTTTGTTCGGGAGGAGAAGAAGGAGAGAGGGAGGGAAGGCAAGACCCATCCCCTTAAAAGCCCCAGACTAAATGTAAACTGCGTACTCTCTCAGGTCCTGTCTGGAAAGGTGCCCATTCATTCTTACAGATGTCTCTACCCTAATAAACCTTGCTATTTTGCTTTCCACTACTCTCTGTCTCACACCTGAATTCTTTCTTGTGCAAAGACAAGGAAGCTTTGCTTCTCTGGTAACAAGACCAACACCTTTAGTGCGGTAGATTAAGAAGAACCCTTGTTTGTGTTGAGGAGCTGGAAGATAGAAGTACTGCAAACTTCCAAAATCTAAGTACCTTTGGAACTTTTATTGACTGCGATTATGAGTCTGTTTAAAACATCAAAGCTTAAAGTTTATTCAGCTATTCAAACTGAGCATTTAAACTGGAAAGAACCAATTGTCTCAGTTGACTATTCCACAAGCCTGAGTTTGGTTACAGTTTTTATATTTTTCTAACCATGTGCATACATGCATTGAGTCACATTTAAACAATACAGATTTATGTGTGGTTAGCAATCACATTGAAAATAGAATATTTGGTAACAGCTAATAGACTTGATTATTGATTAAGGCGAGGCATTCCATTCCCACACTCAATGTTATCCATACACAGGAAAAGGCAAACAATGGGGTCATTAATCACTCTTCCTACAATGGCCCTAGGCATGAAGCTCACTCCTTCTTAAAGTATAGCAGGTGTCTCCTTGGTCACAGTTAGATTTTGTTGAAAGGTCATGTTATCTGGGAACCAGGTGCAGGTGTCTCCAAAGCACGGACAGCATCCTAGCTGACTTAGGCCACTGCAGTCCCTGTTCCATGCTTAGACCATACTTTTAAAGATTGGTTAAATTTGCTAAAGGAGCAAAAACTGCATAGGATTTGTGATAGAAATGATAACTCATATTCAATTAAGCTAGTTTAAAAGTTCTTTCTTTGAATTCCATGAAAAACCGAAAAGTTTTCAAAATAGATAAGATACAGAAACTCAGAGAAAGTTTGTTGCATCATTGCACTGAACACTTAATTTCCACCACATCCTGTGGCATTTTCCTGCATTGCTGAGAAATTTAGGGGCAACACAGTTTCTGTGATTATTCTATAGAGTCTGATCACACTGCCTTGCCCAATAACCTTGTCCAAACGAAGTCCTTAAAATTAGATTTCTGAAACTCATAAAACTGCACAGAAAGTACATCTAAAACAGAACCAACTACTCTAGAAAAATAAAGTCTTCCATGCAGTGTGTTTAGGAATGTTAAAATCCACACAACTAATGCTTAGAGTTCTCATCCGTAGCATTGAGAGACTTAGTCCTCTTCAGGTAGTGGTTTGACAATTTGTTTTTGTCCTTTTGTCACAGTGAGGTTCTAGCTGGGTATGAGTTAGCTCCTGCTCATCTTTGTAGCATCATTTTGACGACTTTCTCCTAAGCTACTTGCTGGAAACCAAAGCTGTCAACTTGGTGCCTCTCCATCATCACACCTGCTGCCCCTTGGCAAGAAAAGCCCTGCCCCCTCTCCCTCTCAACCAAGGCTTCTCCCTTAAGAGCTAAGCCAGATCCTGACTTGACCAGAATGTCCCTCTGAGCCTCATAGAAGTGCTGCCAGAATGCTACCATAACATTCATCTCAGGTAAAACTGATTTCTAATTACATGTCTGATTTGTCTTCTCTGAGAGGCATCCAGAGTCATGGAGTAGGAGCCCTTACTTCTGTATTCAAAGACTTAGTATCAGTGCCAAATAAAAGCCTCCTGAAAGAACAGAAGATGAGGCTGCTATGTCCAATTAGCTGCTTGATGTATTCACTTGTGAAGCAAGGGCATCATAAAATTAAAATATACAAAATGGAGCTCCCATTTCTAGACTAAAAAAATCCTGTTTCTCATTCAGGTTTCCCTGTTTCAGTAAACACACCTCTCCCAATGCAGAACTCGACCTAGAATCTTGCCCAGCATCCCTTTCCCACAACTTCCTGGCTTGCTGTTTCTACTTTAGAGTCTCCTGGCACTTCCCTGTTTCTACTATCATCCTCTACTTGAACCACTACAACACATTCCTAAATGGTTTCCCTGCTTCCACTTTTGCCCACTCTAGTACATTCTCCACATGATCCATAAGAACAATCTCAAAGTGCAAAAGGGATCAGCCATCCCCCTTTCCAGATTCACTGCATGGTTCCCATTATACACAAAACAAAATGCAACCCCCTCACCCCGGCTGTGAGATCTCTTATCTGTTGACTTCCCTTCTTTTCTGTATCATGTTGTCCTCAGATTTACAGTCAGTTCTGGTCACTTTAGTCCTCTGTTGGGGGCTGGGAGTGCTCCAAGTTATTGCTTGACTCATACATTTAGCACACATCAGTTCCTACACCTGGAACCTTCTTCTTCCTGTATCCTCCTCTGCAGGTTTTCCTTGGTCATCCCATCCAATGTGGGACCTCGCATTCTCACCCTTTGCAGTGACTATTGGTCCCAGAACCCTAGTTACAACTTTCATGGCATTTGCCCTAAATCCTGATTAATTTGCTTGTTAACTAACTGATTTTCTATGTCTCTCGTTGGAGGTGAACGTCATTAGAGTTATGCTCTTTCATAGCATGTGTCCATTACATCTCCAGCCTTAAACATGAGAACATCCTCAGAAAACATGCAACAAATAAAGGAACAAATGAAGACTGAGAAGAGAACCCAAGGATGCATCAGTTATGCTACTCCCTTCATTTTCTATCATACAACTCCAGCTCCTGGTTCAGAGAAACAGTGGAGTCTCACTTTCAAGAGCCAGGCAGACTCAATAATTGCAAAGTAATGAGTATTCTTATAGTGCACTCATTTACATGATCTCATTTAAATCACAAAACAACTTTATGAGACAACTATTTTTATCATTATTATCATCTTGCAGATGAAAAAGAGAAGCTTAAAAGACATGAAATGATTTATGCATAACAGACCCCAGCACCAGTGACTAGCACAGTAGGTTCTATTTTATGTCTGATTAACTCCACATGGGGCCTGTGCATTGCTCTGGATTCTTCCCATAAGGATTAAAACCGATGTTCTGCTTTGCTAAATCACAGTTTTACATGGGATTATATGTTTCATGTCATTATTATTCCCTCAGTAGACTAGGGTTTATTAATACCAAATACATCACTGAAGGTTGTAGTAGCAAGCTTCTAACTCTCATTCAATAGGACAGGCACAACATTCTTCCCCCCTTTACAAATGACTTCTTATTAAAACTATGCCTGGCCATTAACTCAAGTGACTGAATTCTAGTGAATCGCACAATGAAGTCATTCATACCTCGGAATTCCAGTCCTCGAAGTTGAAAGGTGACAAGACCATTTCCAATTTCAATCAGGTGAACAAAGGCATTGAGGTCCTCTGAAGCCAGAATAAAGCAATCGCCAGAGCTGTAGTTACCCCAGCGACCAAGAACTAAGTCTCCACAGAGGGACTCCTGGAGGGTCCTTGTCAAGTGCTCATAAAAGATGGAATTGAGATTGTTGTCATCATTCCCTAAAGGCAGACAAGAAATAGGATCATTGAATGGTTACTCCCTGTGAGCTCAGGTCCAAGGAAAGACTGAGTTGTCCTCTGATTAAAGAGTAAAATCAGTCTCTTTGTATATGTAAAAACAGTAAGACTTGTTCCTCATCCATTTTAGTGGATTATCTGAGAGTCTCCTATTTTTTTTTTTTTCACTCTATACGCTCTCTGGCAATCTTATCTATACAAATGGATTTAGTTAGTATCTAAACAGATAACTTACAAATTCAGATATCCAGCTGAGATCTCTTGTCTGAGCTCTACACCATATACCTACTTTTCTACTTAACATCTTCTCTTGAATGTCTCAAATGCTCCTCAATTCCACGTGCTCACATCAGGGAACCCCTCGCCTGTGTTCCTATCCCATCCAGAAAGCAATAACATGGACCTTTTTTTCCACCTTTCTCAATTTTACCTTCTTCAGTTTATTTTTTGCATTTTCTACCTTTCTCCATTATTTCTACCCTATTCCAGGCTACTACTATTTCTCCTGTGAACAAACCCAGTAGCCTTGTGACTAACCTATGTTTATTCACTGGGACCTACTGTTCATTCTCTACACTACAGCCAGAATGAATGTCTCACACCGTAAAGCCGAATGTATTACCCAAGACCTTCCAACTTCATAACTTAAAATATTTAGTGACTCTTCAAGCTCTTAAGATAGAAAAATGACCCCTTAACATGGTCCATAATAGGGTAGTGATACAGCTTTTCATTCACAGGTGTAAGCCAGGACGTCTCTGAATAAACCTTGCTCATATGATCACACACAAGGCTCTGCATGACCTGCTTCTCACTTCGGCCTCCAGCCTCATCTTTCACTAACTCTCTTCTCAGTCTTTATGCTCAACAACACAAAACTTCTTCCAGCTGAACAACTCAAACGTCCCTTCCCACTCCCAGCCTTGCTCATACGGATCTCTTTACCCAGGATGCTCTTCAATTCTCTCTGGTATATTCATTATACCATTCTTCAGAGCTTAGCTCAGTTACCACTTCAGGGAAGCTAGCACTGACCACTGTGACAGGACACTGGTACAGTTCTCAGCACTTTAGACCTCTGCTTTGAAGTGCTTGTTCCAGTTGGAAGTTTACTCTGTGTGTGTGTGTGTGTGCATGCTTGTGTATGAAAATATGGTTATTTGATTAACATCTGGTTTCTCCAATGCACCATAAATTCAATGAAGACAGCTCTGTGTATGAGTGTGTTTATTTTTGTATCCCAATACCGGCAGAATTCCAAACATCTGTAGTGTGGACTAACTAAGTATCTGTTGAATAACATGTAGCACCATAGATCACATAGCTTCCTTAAGAGAAATGTTATTTTTAAGAACATCATCAGCAGGCGCCGCTGCTCACTAGGCTAATCCTCCACCTGCGGCGCCGGCACCCCGGGTTCTAGTCCTGGTTGGGACACCAGATTCTGTTCCGGTTGCTCCTCTTCCAGGCCAGCTCTCTGCTGTGGCCAGGGAGTGCAGTGGAGGATGGCCCAAGTGCTTGGGCCCTGCACCCGCATGGGATACCAGGAGGAAGCACCTGGCTCCTGGCTTTGGATCAGCGCAGCACGCCGGCCATAGCAGCCATTTGTGGGGTGAACCAATGGGAGGAAGACTTTTCTCTCTGTCTCTCTCTCACTGTCTAACTCTGCCTGCCAAAACAAAACACACACACACACACACACAAATCATCATCAAGTAACTCAGGATTTTTTAAAAAATCAAAGTCATATTATATGTTATATAATATGTTATATATAAAACATATAACATGTTATATATAATATACATTCTATGTTATATAATATGTTAAATATGTCATTAAATCTAAGATAATGCATATATAATATATACATGTTATATATATTATATATTATAATATGTACATGTTATATGTATATATTATATATGCATATTATATAAGTATACTAAAATAATTATTACCAGTATATTATACACAAATATAGATTTAATATATGACTATATATTACAAATATATATCCAAGTTATGTTGTATATAAATTGATGTCATTATTTATAATTTATAATGTATATAAAACAGGCTTACTGAATAATATTTTACATATGATAAAATTAATCTTTTCTTAATGAACTATTGTATCAGTCTTGAAAAATGCATGTATCTTTGTATCCACCACTCAGAATCATGCATTCATCCATGTTGTATGTAATGGTATTTTGTTCAGTTTCCACATTGAGCAGTATTCCTGCACTGTAGTTTCTTTATCTATTCATAAGCTGAAGGACATTAGGCTTTCCAGTTTCAATGATCATAAGTAAAAACTACTACAGATACTCATGAACATGAGTTGGTGTGCATTTGACCTTTCATTGTTCTTGAGGACACACAGATGGTTGTGCCACCTTTGCATCCACCCTTCAGTGATTGAAAGTTCTAGTTCTGCATCCTAGCAGGACTTGGTGTCACCAATGATTGTTTGCTGTATAATTTCAGTCATTCTCATGTGATGGATGGTGACAGGCAAGGAAGGCTGAAGGCAGGATGCAGTGAAGTAGCTGGAACGATGACGATCTAGCTTCACAGTGGAAGCCCATAGCTATGTGTTGGCAGGGGGTGGAATGGGGGTTACACAGTGCATTTCCTGTAACCTCCCAGATGGGCCCAGACTTCTTTCCCTCCCTCTATGGGATCTCTCAAGATGAAGGATATAAGCTTGGTTAAGAAAAGACTGGGAAAATTTGGAAGCCTTCCTGCTCTATGGCCTTGTGGGTAGAGGAAGCATTGGGAGGGACTAGGAGAAAAGTTTACCTTTAGGGGTTCTTGTTTTGGGAATGGCTTTTCTTCTGAGAGAAAATTCTGGCTCTGAAAAGCCAGAGATGCATACATGCACAGAGTTTTCACACAAAGGAAAAGCCTAAAGTAAATCTAAAGGATCCCTTCTGTTTTACTGGAGTGGAAACAGAATCGGGGAGGTGTGAGAGAATGACTACAGATCTGATCAGAGCACCTCTGTTCTTTACTCACATGAACCAGGATGCAATGGAGGAGTACAGATAGGTTAAGACACCCTACTGCACTTGCATAAGGCAGATGCCCATTCATCTATAAGAAATCTCTTAAGATAACACTATCAGAGTATGAATACTCTTGCCAGGCATTCATAATGGTTAAAAGCTGCATTGAAATTACTGCATTTATAGCTTAATTATAACTAATGGGAAAAAAACTGCTCTATGTACTGAGTCATGCCAGTAGTCTAATAAAGTATCAGTATGCTTAGTCATCAATGGATATGAAACCTCCTTGATCTGACATTATACTCATATTCTATAATGAGTCAGCACACATCCTGAGACACTAATGGAAGATTAATTTCAGTCTCCAGCACTTTTAAAGGAAAGCCTTGAATGAGAAAATTAGCCTTTGCTTAACTGTTCAAACTGTTGAATGTTTAAATAAAACAAAATAATTTAAATCACTTAAAGTAGAGATTAAACTCAGGGCATCTTAGAACATGTGGACCACACATCTGAATAATTAGATTAAAATGAAAAAAAAAATTTGCAACTGGCCAGAGCCACAGCTCACTTGGCTAATCTTCCCCCTGAGGCGCCGGCACCCTGGGTTCTAGTCCCGGTTGGGGTGTCAGATTCTGTCCTGGATGCTCCTCTTCCAGTCCAGCTCTCTGCTGTGGCCTGAAAAGGTAGTGGAGGATGGCCCAAGTGCTTGGGTCCTGCACCCACATGGGAGACCAGGAAGAAGTACCTGGCTCCTGGCTTTGGATCGGCATAGCGCCGGCCATGGCGGCCATTAGGGGAGTGAACCAAAGGAAGGAAGACCTTTCTCTCTGTCTCTCTCACTGTCTAACTCTGCTTGTCAAAAAAAATAATAATTGCAACTGATTAGAATGATGATGTGTTTGAGAAATGGTCTCTATGCCTAACACCAATAGTCCTGTAAGGTCACAGAGCCCCACAACTGCAGGTCAGAGATGCTTGTATGTCCATCCCCTTTCTGCTGTACTGACAGAGTTCAGCCAAAAATACACCTGCCTCGCTAGGTATTTTCACATCTCAAAATCTGATTTTAAATTAATCATGTATATATAATTCAAATATAGATAATGTGCCCAGTACAATTCTTCCTAGACAAAATTTTTGACACAAAGGAGAGAGTGAGATAGATGAGAATAGAGGCAGTTAAAATTTGCATTCTGTATGAGTAAGGTTATAAATGAAATAAATCATGAAAATAACAAATAATAATTTGCTTGCAGGCAAATCCCTCTATAGCTTACTGAAGTTTCTGAAAGTGTCTGGATGCTGCAATGGTTTTCCTTGAAGGACATCATAATGCTGACTTTTTTTTCTAAAAGATTGATCCCAAGGTTTAGAGTCTATGTTTGACATTTACCATACACAAATAAAAATGATTAGCAGACTCACTCAATACTGAACAAGAATCTAATCAATTCAAAATAATGGAGGAATGCATTTCCAAACCAGGATGTTTGATCAGTCTCCTCACAGTTTTCTTTTACAGTTGGCATATTTACCAGGATATGCATTGTCTCCATGGTGATTAAAAATAGTGAGTAGTTAATTCCCCTTTTTCAAATCCATCTATATAGCAAAATAAATAAATATTTTAAACAGAGGGAAGAGAGCTTACCTGGATCCCTTTCAATTTGAACTGCCAGTCTTGTGTTGGAATTATCCACTCGTCTTGTACTAGAAGAGGCCACAAAATGGTAAAAGATCATGATTAGATCCTTCCATGGGAGAAAGCTAGTTTACAGAACCAACTGTGTGAGTGAGAAATGCAGAGGAGTTGAAGCTCACACACTCAGATGATCGCTCCAGTTTGACATACTGCAAGAAGAGAGGAGCCTCTTGACAGCAAAGAGAGGTAAAAGCACAAGAAGAACATGGAGGAGAAAGATGAGTAGTTCCCTGCTCTGGGGAGAACAGTCTGTCTTCATCAGTTTTGAGCACCAGATGCACAAAATAAAAACAAGTATTTGAACTGCCAATGGGATGCCGCTAACTTTGAGAACTTGAAAGCAGTACACACATAGCTATCTTTCTTTTCAAATTGATTCCAGTCGCCACTGGCTTTTAAGAATAGGGTTCTCTTAGAGATCTTTCCTAGGTCAAACCCAACAACAGCTCTTAAAAACTTGAAGAGGGCCAGTCTGCAGCCATGGTAATGAATGGCCACCAGAACCAGTTATGAACATGCTCCATCATGACAAATGACATCCCAGCTTTTGTAAATCAGCCATTCCATGACAACCCTTTGCTTCTGAGAGCCAGTCAGTGAGGAACAGGCTCACCCCGACTTCTGAGCCTGTCCAGTAACCTCTTGAGCAGATGCTGTCAACCCATATATGTCTCAAAAACTTCTCCAGTTCTTGAACTTCATGTATCCCAGAAACCCTTTATAAGTGCAACAACGGGCTCTGCTCAGTTCCGGAGCAGCTTTGTCTCTTTATGTCAGTTATTGAGACGTGGTCTCCTCAACCTTCGAGGGATAAAATATGAAATTGATATTGATGATATTTAATAGTTTATGGCAATTTCATGTGGCTCCTGATATATCAGCCACTAAAAAGGAGTTTTCCCAAGAAAAATATCATCATTGAACATTAAGTTTATGTAAAGATTTCAATATAATGAGGGTCCCTTAGCATTTGTGAAAAGGCAGTTTTTCCACATGCCTGTCCCCTGCTTTTGCTAATGCACTCTTTTATTTTCTATGCTCCGACCATACTGACCTTAAGAGGGTATTTCAAAAGGTTCATGAGAAATAAAATTGACAGATGTTTGTTTTGGTGCAAAAATATTTTAAAGTCCATGCACACAAGGAGCCTTAAAAAAGTTTATGAAAATGTATGTTATGAAAAAAGTTATGCACATATTTTAATTTGTTTTATACCAAAAATAAACCCATCTTTATTTTTTTAAAAACGTATTTGAGAGGCAGAGAGACAGTGATAGGGAGACAACTCCAATCCACTGATTCACTCCCCAGCGACCACCACAGTTGGGGCCTGTCCAAACTGAAGCTAAGAATTCAATCTAGGTTTCCCACATGGGTGGCAGGAACTCAATTACTTAAACCATCACCACTGCCTTATAGGGTCTCCATTAGCAGGTTACTAGAACTGGGGCTAGAGCTAGGAAAAGAACACCCACACTCTTATTCAGGAAGTGAGTCTTAACTGGCATTGTAACCACCAGACTAAATGACTAAACTCGTCTTTTACTTTCATTTTCCCACTAACTTTCTCAAGTAGCCTCGTATTTTCCCACATCTTCAGTACGCCCTAAACTCCTACTCTTGTCACCCCTCCTTCCTCTGCACTCCAATACGTGCAGTAGTCCCTTTGCACTCCCACTTATTTTCACTTGTGTACCACTCTCATCCACGTCTCAGCTAAAAGGTCACTTTCTAAGGGAAGTGTCCCTAGCCCTTGATCAAGGTGAGATTCATGGGCTGTGGGCTCTGTTCTCCCACATGTCATAGCTCTTCCTTTGGAGCACTTGTCAATGGTCAGTGTTGATAATAATGATGGTAACTCACATTTACGCAACACTTGTTTGTGGTATGAGCCTATTCTAAGAACTTAACATGTTTTAACTCATTATATCCTCACAAATACTCTCTGGGGTGGATACTATTATTATTGCCACTCTCACAGAGAATGATGCAGAGCCACAGAGAGATTAAGTAAAGTGCCTATCATCACAGATACAGCAAGTGAAACCAGGTAGGCCAGCCCTGGAGCCTTACTCCACATCACACACATTTCCTTGTGTGATTATCTAATCATAGCTGCCTCCTACTCCAAATCCTAAGTATGATCAGAGTTAAGTTTTTTTTTTTTGCTCACATGATACTTAGGAGTCACTCAAGCAGTCGTTGTTGAATGAATGAAGATGAGGCTGCCTCTGGAGTTTTTGCTCTTATGGGACTTGCTAAGACAGGAGACTAGCTAACCCCTGATGCTGCTTATCTTGTTTATGTTCAAATGTGATCACTGACGGATCACTATGGTACAACCAGTGATGAACATTTGTCAGTAACGGTGTTTAAGGAGAAATGTCAGAATTCATACTTCTTTATGAACTTGTCCCTTGGGAAACAGAGCAGATAAAAAGTTTTGGATGGCATTGTAATTTGTAAATGAAAAGGCTGTCTTCAGACAAAAGTATTCTTGTTTTTCCTTGTGGCTCTCAGGCATTTGAGAACAATCTAGGCAGCATCCTATTTGAATAGATTTACAGATGGATTAGAAAGAGGTATATACTATTAATTCCTCAAAACGTTTGTGACCACCAGCATGGCATTCCACAAGTGTACTTTCAAGGTGTATTAAAAATAGAATCAAAAGACAAATTTATTTCAGCACAAAAATTTTAAATCCATGCATAGTTTTTGACATGGTATGTATTCCCCACAAACTTTTGGGAGATTTCTCATATTACTGCTTCAGCGTTCCTTCCAAATATTCTCACAGCAGCTTTGAAAATAAAAGAGCTCAGGGTAGCAGGAAGTAAAGCAAACAAAATTCTTTCTGATGAAGGCAGAAATCCCATGTCTGCATAGTTAGTCCCTAAGTGGAATTTTAATTTCACCTTAAGACCTAGGACAAATGGAATTTCCAGCAGCAGAATAAACAATTTTTAAAGTGGGATTGAGCCAAAAGAAAATAATTTACAAAACTCCTTAGGGAATTAAAACACCTTCTAAAACTGTGTTCACCAGAAAGCTATCTTTTCAAAAGGTTACAGCCTTTTTCTGAAGGCAAAGTGCTAACTTCTGATGAGCAATAGCTAAGTTGAGCTGCCGGGTACCCTAGGGCTTCTGGCTCTCCACCAATTCTCTAAGAAGGTGAACTGTCAGCCATACTGGGTAATTTGAGCTTTTCTCCAGCGCTTTCCTCCAGTAAATTTGGTGCTTACCACTCAAAGGTGCTAATTAGCTCAGTAATTGGATTTCTGCCTTAGCTGTCTTCCTGCATGAACATCAAATGTGTTGCGGGAAGAGAAAGTGGGTTTATGTCTCACTCCCCAATCTCAGTGGGCGCCTGCAATCCTGGGATGCTTTAGGTTTGCATCTGTACTTGTGCTCTTTGAGCACTTGCCTGACAAAGTCACTGTGCACTGGTGAGTGATACTGCCCTGAGGGCTGCAGGCCAACAGTCACAAAAGAGGCCTCTGCAGAGAAGGTGACTTACTTCAAAGCAAACTTGACCTTCCTGTCTCCCTTGGTCAAGCACCTCCTCTTTCAGATGGTTTCAAATGAGCAATTTAAAAAATTGAACAATAATTTTCTTTAATAATATTGCTTCAAATTCCCTTTTGGCAGCACTCAGGGGCTATTTATGGTAGAACTAATCCCACTTTGTGATGGGGAATTATGGCTGGCTAGAGTGAGAAGTTTGGGGGGGTGTCTGCTTCTATGGCAAACTCGAGATGGAGTTAGGAATGGGCTACAGTTCTATTCACAGGCAGGACAGCTTTCAAAATACCTGAACAATGAGAAAGCAGCAGGAGTTTGGATAGAAGGATACTTTCTTCCTCATTTATTTATCTATTATTTGAGAGTGGGAGGGAGGAAGAGAGGAGAGAGGGAAAGAGCACACTCATCCTATGGTTCATTCCCCAAATGCCATTGATGGCTGGAGCTGGGCTGGAGCCAGAAGCAAAAATGTAATCCAAGTCTTGCACAAGGGTGACAGGAACTCAACTACTTGAATGATCACTACTGGCTCCCAGGGTGTGCATTGGCAGGAGCCTAAGTGAGGAGCTAGAGACAGGCATCAGATCCAGGGACTCCAAAATGGGACACAGTTCTCTTAATCACTAGGCGGAAAACCTGCCCTGTCTCCTTCTAACTTGAATACATACACGAGGTATATACAGGCATGGGTTTCACCTTTTATTTCTGCTGCACCTACCAACTACTAATTCTTGCAAAGTGAGTGGCACTCTTTTGGCTGTGAGGCAACCATGTCCCGAAATGACTTGGTATGAGAAATATTTCCTGGGAACACATTGCTGTAGGACCATAGGGAGGACACTACGTCAAGTCAAATCATTCAGATGAACTCTAGTCTTGCAGGGCTTAGGCTTTGACTCCATTTGTCCTTCAAGACCATATAGCACAGCTGTGTTTCTCTTTCCTCTTCCGGTTGGCAGAGGCTACTGAGGTGAAAATGAGTATGAGGTTTGGGTGCTTGTTTTTGCCAGGATTTTGCTCTGAATTCAATAGAATTCTTCAAAAGGTTTTGAGAAATCAACAACTTGAGCTTTAAGAAAGTTTTAAAAACATGTATATTTCATCCAGTTTTCTTTAGTTGCTCTCATTAGGAGAATTTGGTCATAAATACCTAATATGTCATTGCTAGAGATTCACCTACTATTGCAGTTCATAGAAATGAATGGGGGAGGGGGAGGCGGTGCTGTGGCATAGTAGGTAAAGTCACCCTCTGCAGTGCCGCATCCCTTATGGGCACTGGTTTTGAGTCCTGGCTGCTCCACTTCCCATCTAGCTCTCTTCTATGGCCTGAGAAAGCAGTAGAAGATGGCCCAAGTCCTTGGGTCCCTGCACCTGCATAGGAGACTCAGGGGAAGCTCCTCGTTCCAGGCTTCAGATTGGCTCAGCTCTGGCCATTGTGACCATCTGGGGAGTGAACCAGTGGATGTAAGCCCCCCACCCCCACCCCGCCTCTCCTTCTTTCTCTGTGTAACTCTGACATTCAAATAAATAAATAAATCATTTAAAGTATTTATTTATTTATTTGAAAGAGTTAGAGAGAGAAGGGGACACAGAGAGAGAGAGAGAGACATTTTCTATCTGCTGGTTCACTCCCCAAATGGCCATGATGGGCGGGCTGGGCCAGGCTGAAGACAGGATGGAGGAGCTTCCTCCAAATCTCCCACATGGGTGCAGGGGCCCAGGCACTTGGGGCATCTTCTACTGTTTTTCCCAGGTCATTAGCAGGACTGGATGGGAAGTGGAGCAGGACTGGATTGGAAGTGGGTACTTGAAGTTCTAGCACACCTAGAAGTAATAAAGCCACTGCTCTATTTCTCCTGCTAGAGTGATGCCAGATAAACCAGCTCAAAGGTTTCAAAACACCCTGTCTCATAATACACAAACATGTCCAGATCTTAAGCAAATTACTTGTCATAATAGGAAACAGGAAGATCTCAAAATGAATGAAGAAGACAACTAGTAGATATCATCCTCAAGATCTTAAAAATAAGAGAATTATGGGGCCAGTGCTGTGGCACAGTAGGTTAATTCTCCACCTGTGGCATCGGCATCCCATACGGACGCTGGTTCTAGTCCCAGCTGCTCCTCTTCCAATCCAGCTCTCTGCTGTGGCCTGGGAAAGCAGTGGAAGATGGCCCAAGTCCTTGGGTCCCTGTACCCACATGGGAGACTAGGAAGCACCTGGTTCCTGGTTTTGGATTGGTGCAGCTCCAGCCGTTGCGGCCATATGGGGAGTGAACCAATGGAAGGAAGGCCTTTCTGTCTCTCCCTCTTACTGTCTGTAACTCTACCTCTCAAATAAATAAAATAAATCTTTTTTTAAAAAAGATAATTATTTGGCAAAGATTTTACATTAGTGATTATAAAAATGCTTCAATGAGCAAATAAGATCACTGGAAGTAAATGAAAAAATAGTCTCACCAAAACATATAAAACTCTTAGCAAAGAAATAGAAGATACAAATAAGAACCAAATAGAAATTTTATTAGTGAAGAATACAATCACCCAAATAAGAAGTTCAAAGGAAGGCCTCAACAGCAGTATGAAATGAAGAGAGAAAATAATCATTGAACTAAAAGAGAGTACAATAGATTGTTATTCACAAAGTGAACACAGAGAAAACAGACTAAAGAAAAAAATGAACAGTCTCAGAGACCTGTGAGACTGCAATAAAACAAAATCTAACATCTGATTCCCAAAAGAATAGAAACTGAAGGTAAAACCAAAGGAATTCACACTAAGACACATTATATTAAGCTTTTAAAGCTTAAAGACTAAGAAAAACTCTTGAAGCAGGCAATGTGGTATAGCAGGCAAAGCCACCGCCTACAGCACTAGCATCCCATATGGGTGCTGGTTCGTGTCCTGGCTGCTCTTCTTCTGATCTAACTCTCTGCTATAGCTTCAGAAAGTGCGTGGGCCCCTGCACCCACATGGGAGACCGAGAAGAAGCTCTGGGCTCCTGACTTTGGATTGGCTCAGCTCTGGCTGTTGTGGCCATTTGGGGAGTGAACCAGGGAATGGAAGACCTTTCTTTTGGTCTCTCTATCTCTGTGTCTGTAACTGTGTCTCAAATAAATAAATATTTAAAAAGAAAAATAAGGAGAAGTTTGGGGTGAGAAAGAATTCTATGGGTCCTAAAAGGGGAACAGGAGAGATCTTTCCGGTGATTGGAAATGTTCCAGAGCAAATGTTCTTGCATCAACCTCAATATCCAGGTTGTGATGGTTTTGTAAAATGTTACTATTGAAGGAAACTGGTAAAAGGTTCACAGAATAGGATTTCTCTGTCAACTGCATGTAAATATATCATTAGCTAAAAAAATTTTAAGAAAAAAAAAATCCATATCTAAATAGTAGGCCTAAATTTTGTGACTAGAAAACATTTACATGCAATTTTATCTTGGATTCTCACTTGCTTACCCCTCAAATTAGGATTGCTTCTCCTATTTCAGTCAGAAGCATCCAAGAGTACTCAACATTTTAAAGGCAGGATATGAAGTCCACCAATTCGTTCACTGGAAAGTCATAAATACTTAGAGGGTGAAAAGTTTTTCTTCTGTTTCTGCAAATGCTACTAATAAAAATAGTAATAAAAAAAATCCAAGTTGCACACATTTGAGCAGAGTCAGCCAAATGGGGACTTGAATAAATGGAGCAGCAGAGGATTGTAACTGGCTCAAAAGGATGAAATTCTCAGGGTTTTGCTGCATTCTTCTTCAGTCTTAAATAGCCTGATTCAAGGTTGTGACTTTTGGGTCTTATAGACTTCTGACTTTTTTAAAAAGGCCAGGTCATTTATTTGAGTGCTTTCTTTGTTTTCTTTAGACTTATAGGTGTAACTTCTCATGGGAATAAAGGCAAACTTTTTTTATTCATTAGTTACTTGTGATGTGCACAGAATTTGGATCAAGATGAATCAGGCTCTTGAGATATAATTCCCCCTATGGATAAAAACCTGATAATAATCCTTGGTAATGGAACTGCTGTAATTTGTGCAGAGACACACTCAGGACTGCCAAGCTAACTCGGTTCACTCTGTTTCATGCCCACTTGTCTCGGGAGAGATAATCACTTGGGAAGACACATTCTCTGGGTGCACTGTGTCACCAAAGGACATGGCACTTAATAAAATCACACCAATGCTTCTCGTTGAGATGAACTTAATTTTTCCTTTCCTATTTCCTTCACTTCCAAAGCATAACAAGGCCCTTTGTCCACATTAAATCTTAAAATGTATTACAAAACAAAGTCCAACTAAAATTATGCTCCTCACTCTACAACACTTTCGTATCTCATCAAAACATTCAAACATTAACTAAAATTTCAGATGAAGAAATTTATTTTGCAGTTGGCTGTGGCACAGCCAGCTAAGCTTCCACCTGTGATGCCAGCAACCTGTAAGGGCACTGGTTCAAGTCCCAATGCTCCTCTTCTAATCCAGCTCTCTGCTATGGCCTGGGGAAGCAGTAGAAGATGGCCCAGGAGCTTGGGCCCCTGCACCTACATGGGAGACGCAAAAGAAGTTCCTGACTCCTGGATTTGGGTCAGCCCAGCTCTGGCCATTGCGGCCATTTGGGGAGTGAACCAGAGTAAGGAAGACTTCCCTCTGTCTCTCCCCCTCTCTGTAACTCTCTCTCTCAAATAAATAAATAAACTCTTTTAAAAAAGAAATTTATTTTATGTAAGTTTGACATCTCATTCATATATTTCATGATGTCATACCCTACAAAATAATCTGGCCTGGAACTATCATACTATAACCAATGATGCCCAGAGACCCCCAGCTTCAAGCCACCAAAGTTGATTTCTAGTCATGATTCACTATATTATTTGAGGGGTGTAAGAGACAGAAGAATATCATTTTTCTGATCCTTGGTTTTCTGAGTGTATCAAATGCTGAATACATCACAGGACTTCTTGTAGGAAATTAAAACACAAAGTCATAGCTCTAACTGCCTACTGCAAAACATCGCAAGTCAATCCCTTTCACCATAGACCCAAGGGCACGGCACGTGGCAAAAACTGATCTTGCAAAAGCACTATTTCAGGCATGCCGATGGAAGCAGCTCCTGTCCCTGCTGTGCGCTTGCTACTTGCAGGTGGGGAGACTGTTTGGAGAGTGACCTTGCATCTTGGAAGTGGTGGTGTGTCCTCAGGAGAATGTGCAGTGTCTTGTAACAACTAATTTCAATGCAAATTAGGGCTCCATTGTAATGCGCTTTGTTAATGAAAATGATAAAATGATATATTGATGAGCTAGGGCACCTGTGATTTTTTTAAAAAATTGCGTCTCTGTCGGAGCATTGCTGTTTCTGGGACAGTACAGTGTGGAAGAACATTAAGTGTGTGTTTGCTCGCGCCTGGGAGCTGCTGCTCAGCTGTGAAATGGGGAGCGGGTGCCACAGATGACATTGGAAGTGATTGTCATTAAACATCACAGGCATAAAACACTTTGAACAACATAGAGGTGCACAAACAGTCAAACTTAGAAGTAGCAGTTACTGGCTTTATGTAATAAAGGAAGCATTTATAACTTAAAAAAAAAAAACTGATGAGAAAATGGTTTTAATGGCACTGCATCAGTTCAGTATGCCTGGGAATAGACTTTTAAGGGGAAAAAGGAAATGTAGTTTTTATTTGGACAACAGTTCACATTTGTTTTAAAATACTAAAATATGTTTCATTGAATCTTGGCTCTGGAGCACAGGGACAGAAGCCAACAGAAAATCAGTTCATTTGTCTCTCCCAGTCATGCTCCACCCTGCCCAGCTTTTCCCCAATAGCAGTTCTTCACCAGTGGTGGAACATCCTCAGGAGGCTGCCCCAGCACTCTCACTTGTCAATAACTTTACCTAGATAGTGAGTGCTCTATCATTCTGAAATGCTCTTACAATTAGGCTTTTTTAAAAATCCAGACTTTCTACCTGAACAGTTTTCTCCTAGGATCCTCTAAGAGCATCTCCCCCACCTCCTCCAAAACTCAAAGTATACCTCTCTTGCAAAGTCTTCTCTCATTACAGTATCATAAGCTCCAGCTATGCAACTTCCAAATAACAATTCTGAAAAATCCTACTAAGCCTTTATGAAATGTAAAAGGAATATAGTGCATTAAATTGTCCCTGTTTTATCGAGTAATTTTTCTTCTGATTCTCTCGTATGTAATTATTTTTACATTACTGGTCATTTTTCATTTAAAAAAATCCTGAGAGTTTACAGAATTGAGTGAGAGAGAGCCAAATACAGCAATGTGTACAGGATACAGTGTAGTAAGCCCTGTGGAGAGGGGTTGATAACAGAATGCTTTCAGAGTGACAAGAAAAATAAGAGACACTGTCTTCCCATGTTCACATTGTATATGAATTCCACTAATGAGTTCAGGTTGCTGTGTACTAAGAAGCAATGAAGCCAGGCATAGAAACATGCTTGAAGTAGGAAGATTAAATAAGCCCCACCTGATTACAAGAAGCCTATGGGAAGACTGCTAACAGAGAGCCTCAGATGCGAAGATCCCCCTGTACTCAAACCGGTTACTTAACAACGTGGAGGATGGGAACACCTCACAGTGTGGCCTGGACCATTCACTTCCGGTATTGACCAATCTCAGGGAAGGTGTTTTAATTTGAAGCACTCAGTGTTCTTGCTCCATAAATATTAGTTTTCCTTTTATGCACTCTTTTTATTTCAGTACCTATCAGACACAGAGTCCCAGTTCTGTTCTTTGAGCATCACAACCTTTCCAGGAGAACATCAGAATCTCTAAAGGCCACTATTTGGTGGTCTATCCAACAATAAACTGCATGATTAAACAACTTCAGCTACTTTCAGTGAGTGCTCAGGAATCTCACCATGTTATTTTCCAGCCTCTTCTTGGGTTTGGAATTTACAAGTGAGGCTATCCCCATCCCTTAAGAATTACCACCTCCCCTCTCTCCTCTCCACAAAGGGCTATCATGCAGCATCTTGTCAGTCCTGAGGGAACGGGTCTGTGCTTCCCTAGGCAGCCCTCAGGAGCTCTGTGCTCAGCTGTGGGCTCCTCCTTGGCCAGAGTCTGCTCCTTGTGGTCTCATCTGAATACCACACCCACTTAGACACACCTGCTGATCCTGGTGCAGTTTAGTTCAAGGCTGCCTCCTATACATGCCATCCTTTACGAAGTAGACGACAACCCTCCTCCCATATGCCACCTTCTTTTTCAGGCTGAAGATTCCTAACTGTTCCTTGTGTGATACAGTCCATACCTTGGGCAACCTATGTGCCCTACTTGGGTGCTTAGCGGCTTGTCTCCAGCCCTCCCCATCTCAGCCCCTACTTCATTACTTGCTCCAGACGTCATCTAGTTAGTTTGCCTTAGACAGCCCTGTTACTTCTGTGAACCAGATGGTCTGCTCTCTGCCTGCGAAATTCTAAAAGTTCTCAATTAATTCACTAACATTTTGACAAAGCTTCATTGTTCTGAGCAATTTAATTAAAATATTTATTCTTTACTTATTTGAAAGTGAGAGAGAGAGAGATAGAAACTCCAGTTTACTGGTTCACTCCCCAAGTATCTAGATGAAGCTATAAGCTCAGAACTCCATCTGGGTCTCCTACATGGGTGGCAGGGTCCTAATTACTTGAGCCATCACCTGCTGCTCTGAGGGTACACATTAGCTACAAGTTGGAATGGGGAACAGAGTCAGGTCTTGAGCTCAGGCACTCTGATAATGGGATGTGCGTGTCCCAAGCAGGGTTGTATCTGCTGCCCAAAATGCTCAACCTGTCATACTACCCTTGTGTGCGTGGTTTATGGAAAGTAAGAAATTCATATTTCCTCTAATGACTCTCATTTTATTGGGTTTAACTTCATATTCCAGCCTACAGGAATATCCCTCCTCTGCCCTCCAGCTTCCTAACTTTGGCTGCAATGGGATTTACTGTCAGCATCTGGGCCCTCATTTATAATTTGTTCATGGGCACGAAGAGGATGTAGACAGGTATCCTTGACTAGAGCAGTCAAAGAAAGAAACTCTCAACTTTAGACTTGATGTTCTTATTTTTTCAAAATGGATTTTGTTGAATGTTCTCTACCCACCAACCTCTTTTAGGGATAGCATTTAAGATCTTTGTACAAAACACTGAGCTCCTTAAAAGGTGATTTTTTTTCCTTAAGTGCCAAATAGGCACCTTATTATATCTTATGGGCTAATAGTAAAATGCAGCCCTATAATTAAAATTTTCCCTCCCTTTAAAGTTATGGAAGGAAGGGATTTACATAGTTTAGTCTGCAGTAAAGTCATCCCATAATTTATTCAGATATGTTATCAGGTGCCTGGCTATACCCTGGCAAAGGATTCAACATAGTTTCATTTGTTTGATGCTCTGGCTTTAGTTATTGCTGAAATAAAAAAACACAAAGCTCCTTTTTCCATTATGCTGATGGGCCCTGGATCTATTATTATTGATAATAATAAAGGTAGGAAGAACAAAGTAGCCTGCATAGCCATAACAATAGTGATCCTCATCCTTTATATTTATTGAACACCTGCTCATCTTCTCTAACATATTCATTCCAGCCTTCACATCTATTCTTCAAGCAGAGCTTCATTTTTCTTATCTGACAGATCAGAAAAAGGAAACTCAGGGAAGTTAAGCAAGTTGCCCAAGGTCACAGAACAAGTAAGCAGCTGAGCTAGGATATTAGCCCAGTTCTGTACTTATTTCAGGCCTTGGACACTTTCTATTATGTTCCAAAGCCCATCAAATCTCACACACACACACACACACACACAGAATGCCATTTGTGAAAGTGTCTGGCCCACAACAACTATGAAAGGGAGGCACAGTCACAAACGCCCTGTGTGGTCAAAAAGGTTGGTGGCAGCTCAGTGGCCTGAAGTCACTGGCTCCAAGGAGGGCTTTTTTTTAGTTTCCCAAGGAAGTATTCTGCAGAACCCTCACAGCAGGAAAGCTGGTAGTATGGATTTTGGTTCTGAACCTCAGTGTGATACTCAGGGCAGAACCAATGGGGTAAGAGTCAGTGCAGCTCACCCAAGACCACCCTTACAATCAGGCTGAGCTGTCACGCCTGTGATTACTGGATCACAAAAGTGTGGAGTGTTCCTCTTCAGGATATAGTTAGCAGCTGGCAAGTCTGGCTTGCCCTGTTCTTTGTGCTTCCCTGTGTACCTGGCCAGGTTCTCAACAGCTCCAGGCCCCAGTCAGGAAGGTACAAGAACAGCAATGAAGTTCAAGGATGCCCTGGGCAATGAGTGACAACTCGGGGTCCTGAATAAAGTCTCAGGAACCAAAATGAGAAGTCTTTTAAAGTGAATGATTAGAGAAATTCCTATTTAAAGCTGCTTATGGTTCTGTGTGCCCCTCTCTCATCCCCCCAAATCCATATGTTGAAATCCTCATCTGCAATGAGATGGGATGAGGGGTAGGGCCTTTGGGGAGGTGATTAGAAAATGACGGGGGCCAGCGCCGTGGCTCACTTGGTTAATCCTCCGCCTGCAGTGCCTGCATCCCATATGGGCGCTGGGTTCTAGTCCTAGCTGCTCCTCTTCCAGTCCAACTCTCTGCTGTGGCCCGGGAGTGCAGTGGAGGATGGCCCATGTGCTTGGGTCCCTGCACCCGCATGGGAGACCAGGAAGAAGCACCTGGCTCCTGGCTACGGATCGGCGCAGCACTGGCCATAGCAGCCATTTGGAGGGTGAACCAACGGAAGGAAGACCTTCTCTCTGTCTCTCTCTCACTGTCTATATCTCTACCTGTCAAATTTAAAAAAAAAAAAGAAAAGAAAAGAAAGTGACGGTAGAGTCCTCATGAATTGTGTTAGTGTCCGTATGAAAGGGACTGCAGAGAGCACACCAGCCCTCTTTCAGATATGCAGGAAGATACTGGGAAGTCAGCAGTCCCCAGCCTGGAGAGGAGCCTCACAAGAGCCTGACCACATTGACACCCTGATCACAAACTCCTGCCTCCAGGACAGAGGGAAGTAGACATTTGTTGTCTATAAGCCTATATTTATGTATTTGTTGTAGTTGCCTGAATTGCAATAACACGTGTGTGTGTATATATGTGTGTTTGTGTGAGTGTGTGTGTGTTGATGAGCTGCACACAACACTTAAGTGTGGGTGTTGACGAGAGAGACATGTTGAGGAGTTAAGATGGGTTAGCCATCACAGGACTACATCTGGGAGATAGTGGGTCCCCGGATTGACAGATAACAACCCAAATGGGAATGTGGGCCATGTCCTGAACATTCCAAAAGGAATGCAAGCAAAGGAAAAGCAGCAAGAGAAAGTCTTAGTTACACATAATAAAATGGAGGTGTTGAGTCAGGCTAAGGAGCCAAAAATGAGCTCAAGAGTTTAATATCAGAAAACCTCAGCCAAGTGGCTGGGGACATGTGAGCTGCCTCTGTGAACGAACAGGGCAGTGCCTGCCTCATATTTCATTTCATTCTGCTAAGACTCATGTTTGGCCACAGTTAGAAAGACACTGACAAGTAAGTGAGACTATGGCCAACAGGGCCAAGGCAACAGAAAGAAAAGGTGTGAAGCCTCATGTGCCAGACATCTACTGTTTCTGCCTGGCCAGAGTGACTCCCAGAACTTCGGGATAGGAGACCTGGCAGGTGAGGAGACATTTCTCTTTACACTGGACCTGGCAGGGTGGGATGCAAGCTCAGTGCTGCTGGCAGCCCTGTTGTCACCACTATGAGAACTGGCCTGAGGATACAGCAAGCACAGAGGAAGATAGGGCCAGGGGACATGGAGATTGATTCCTGATAACACCACCCCCATCCCAGAGTCTGAGCTGGGCCCAACAAGGCCTTTCAGCTTCATGAGCCAATGAATTCCTAATTTTGCACAAGTCATCTTGAGTTGTTTTCTTGAAATCAAAAGACTCCTAATAAAAGCGAGGGATAGCTTTTATCAAAGGGATTTCCCGCACCTTTGTCCATACCTTTTACTTTCAGGGAGTGACAGCACAAAGGCCAACCTTCATTTCTAAAAATCAGGGGATCTATGTGGTCTGGAAAGCTAAAGAAGGTGCCTGGAGCGCCCCGTGGTACCTCCAAGGCCAAGTGGCCAGTTTGGAGTTGGAGCCTCCTCCACCAGCTCTATTGCTGATGTGGCCTAGGACTTGGTTCAGTCTCTCTCTCTGCTTTCTTTTCCCATTTCTGACTTGAATTTTCTTAGCTGGAGTTCCAGGTCTGTGTCTCAATGATGTTGCTAAGTGGAAAATAAAATGATGAATGTGACCTCATCCTGCTGTTTTGCTGATGGCTGGGAAGGCTCTCACATGCGTACTCAAGGGTGAGATTTGACATTTGAGGTGTTGGTGATGAGCTATTATGCAGATATATTCCAGAAGGAAGTCACTTTTGAGGAACTCCAGTGCACTGAATTTCTCCAACAGCACTGGTTTGAGCTTGTTCTTCATTATGCTGTGGTGTATAATTTTACTCAGGGTCCTATTCCATTTTGCTGAGCAGTGAAAGTATTTGCAAAGTGCAGAGTAGTGAAGCAGGCCACGGGCTGCAGGATGGAGTCAGCCATGCCCACCTGCTTCCCAGCTGTCTGGTGCTGCTGACTCTTCAAGGTCACCCACGAGCGAGGCTCTGTGACTGATTCAGGTTGATGGATGGTTGCAGGGAGCTAAGTCCAGTCCAGCAGGAAGGCAGACTCTGGCTTTGAATCATTGCAGCAAGAGAGGAGAACCCTCAGCTTTCCCAGCTTTCAGGGAAGTGCAAGAGATGGGACTGAATGATTCTTAACAAAAGAAGGCAGGAAATATGCAGCTTTTAAATCCACATTATCTCAAATCCTTTTAGTGCCTTACTCAAAAATATGTGATGTGGGAGGTTTACAGGGTAGGTCTGAGGCATCCAAACACTGAGGTTCCACTCCCCTAGGCCAAGAACCTTGAGCACATCTAATTAAAACATCTTCCCTGAGACTGGTCAATATTCAAAGTGAACATTACAGGCTATGCTGTGACATGTTCTCATACTTTGCATTATTAACACATGACCACATTGAGTACATGGGTTTTTTTGCATCTAAGGCTCTGTGGAATCCATAGAATTCCATTATGCAGGTGGGGCTTGTTTAATCTTGTTGCTCTGAGTGTACTTCAAAGGCTGACCTTAATGCCCCCAGTCTTGCTGTGGATGCTGGCTATGGTTGTGATGGTATAAGATTTATGAAGGTGTTGATATGACTGTTCTCTGCCACTTTAGAAAGAATGCAGGTAGGTTGCAACGACACATAAAATATGTCAAGATGCAGTTGGATGAGAGAAGGTAGACATAAGAAAGGAGGACAAAATTTGGCTGAGAAAAAGAACAGAAACATTGCTAATGGAAAGGATCTACACATTCTTGACAGAACCATGTCTTCTTTGATTTTTATGACTTCTGAGAAGCACCTAGTCACCCCATTTTCCAGATGAGCTAACCAACTAAATAATTTCCCCAGCACCTAACCAAGCATATGAGCTGAGATTTTATTCAATGTCTGACCAAACCCAGAGCTTATATACCATCACTCCATCAGGAAGAGCTGAGGATTAAGCAGAGACAAGTACCTTCTTGCTGTTCAAGAAAGGTCTAAAGACATAGCCTGAAAAGTTGCTGCATTTGTGAAGTCACACAGACTGATTTCCTCCTGGTTAAAGCCTAGCACAGCGGCTGGCATTGTGGATTAGCAGGGTAAGCCACTGCTTGTGGTGCTGGTTTCCCATATGGGCACCAGTTTGTGTCCCAATTGCTCCACTTCCAATGCAGTTCCCTGCTAATGGGTCTGGAAAAGCAGTGGAGAATGGCCCAAGTGCTTGAGCCCCTGCACCCATGTAGGAAATCTGGAAGAACTTCCTGGCCCCTGGTTTTGGCCCAAGCCAGCCCCAGCTATTGAGGCTATTTGGGGAGTGAACCAATGAATGGAAGATTTCTCTGTCTCTCCCTTTATCCCTCTGAAGCTCTGCTTTTCAAATAAATAATAAATAATAAATATTTTTTTATTTGAAAGGCAGGAGTTACAGAGAGAGGTAAAGACAGAAAGAGAGAGAGAGGTCTTCTATTTGCCAGTTCACTCTCCAAATTGCTGCAACAGACAGAGCTGAGCCAAACCAAAGCCAGGAGCCAGGAGCCAGGAGCTTCTTCTGGGTTTCCCATATGGGTCCAGGGGCCCAAGGAGTAGGGTCATCCTCTGATGCTTTCCCAGGTGCATTAGCAAACAGTTGGATCAGAAGTGGAGGAGTGGGACTCAAATCACTGCTCATATGGGATGCCAGCACTGCAGGCAGGGGCTTTAACCTGCTGCACCACAGCACCGGCCCTTAATAAATAAATCTTAAAAAAAAAAGTCTAGAACAGTGAACTCACACACACACAGATACTTAACACACATTTGTTGTGAAGGATGATGCCCAAAACAATATAACATTTGTAAAACAATACAGAGAGTAATCTAGAGACATAACCACTATGATAAGCTATATTTTTCTTACAGTTAGCTGTTACATACCCATATGAGTTACATTTCATAAAAAAATTGACAAATCCAAGCAAAATCACTGTTACAGTAACTGAAAAGAGTTAACTCATTTAAGACAAGAGAATGTGGATTTAAAAGCTACACATTTCCTTTCTTCCTTTGTTTAGAATGGGAGTTTTCATTCTTTAAAGGAGCTGAAAATATTCAACTCATTCAGAGCAAAGATGTTGGCTGAGACAATTGGGCACATGAGTCATGTACTTTCCAGCTCAAATGTTTGTTTCGTGTTAATGACAAAGGTTGATTATTTAGTAACTATTTATATTCAAGTAGAATGATAAACAATAATATCTGAATATGTTTCTAAAGCTTTTACCAGAACACAAAGACAAATCGTTATAGGAATTCAGAAAAGGAATTTCCAATTGGAGAGATCAAGACAGCTTCATGGCAGAGTTGCCATTTAAATTGGACTCTGCCAAGTAGCTGTGGACAAGAAATGAAGAAGCAGAGGTACAGGGAGGGTAGGTCATTCTATGTGAAAGGAACAGCTCAAGGAAAGGTTTAGAATGAAATAGCCACAGTATACAACACATAGACAAGTGGTAAGAGATGAGATGGAAAGTGAGGACAAGGAGGGTCTGTCTATATCTGTACAATATGGTAGCTGGCTATTTAAGCTGAAAAGAATTAATTTTAAACAGAGCTGCAAATTCAGTCCCGTATTCAGAATAGTCACATATTTCAAAAGCTTAGTGGCCATGTGGGCTGGTGGCGCCATGTTGGAAAGCACAGACATACAGTGTTTCCATTGTCCTGACTTTCTTATGGGGGACAGTCTCGTCTGTGTGGTGCTTCTCCTTGTTCCTCAGGCAGAGTGAGCCAGCACAGGTTTTTGAGGACACTGACATATTGAGAGCTGTATTTCAGGACCACTAAGCTGGAGCTATGTGTGGGAAGAGATGAGTGAGCAGAGGATCTGGAGCCTAAGGTAATGGGGCGTGTAGGGGAAGACATGTTTGTCTCATGTGTCAGAAAGACACAGAATCAGGGGACAGGAATTCTGCACATTTCAGGACAGGCCATGTGGGGAAAACAGATGAGCCATAGTTATTGCTTATTACTTCCTTGACTTTTCAAATAATTTCATTAGAGTGCAGGGTTCACTGGAGATCTGTGAAAACCAAAGTCAGCTTTAAAAGCCTCAAAAAAGACTGTGAAGTAACAGGGTTGAAAAGGGAGAGGCATCCTAGAAGAGGAGACTACAAGTGACCCCCTAGAGGTGACCCCGAACATACACACACACAGGGCAGTGTGCTTCACCGTGGCTAAGTGCTCAGCAGAAAGAGCCTATGGAGGCCCTTTAAAAACGATGGAATGGCTTCTAAAAAATAAAGGAGAATCAACTACACAACTTGATCACTCCTTTGTATCAAACCCAAAAGAAGGGCCGGCGCCATGGCTCACTTGGCTAATCCTCTGCCTGTGGTGCCGGCACCCAGGGTTCTAGTCCTGGTAGGGGCGCTGGATTCTGTCCTGGTTGCTCCTCTTCCAGGCCAGCTCTCTGCTGTGGCCCGGGAAGGCAGTGGAGGATGGCCCAAGTGCCTGGGCCCCTGCACCCGCATGGGAGACCAGGAGGAAGCACCTGGCTCCTGGCTTTGGATTGGCACAGCACGCCGGCCGTAGCGGCCATTTGGGGGGTGAACCAATGGAAAAGGAAGTACCTTTCTCTCTGTCTCTCTCTCTCACACTGTCTAACTCTGCCTGAAAAAAAAGAAAGAGAGAGAGAGAGAGAGAGAGAGAGAGAGAGAGAAATTAGAACAGGTTCACATAAACTTCTCAATAAGAACACTAGAAAAAGCTTTAAAACAGAATGTGATTTCCAGAGTGTTTGCAAGCATGCAGATGAGATTTCCTGCCACTTCCTCTTCTGGTACCTGCTACTCTGCTGTCCTGAATCTCAACCACTGATTTTTTAAGCAGACGGGACACTGGATTCTATAATCTAAAGTATTCGCAGGAGGCAACAATAGATTTTCAGCAGACTGGGTTTTACACCAGGAACTCTTTCCTCTGGTGCACCTGAAAGCTTTCTTTCCCTTGGCTCCTTCAGCAAGACCTTGTAAAGGGAGAACATCCTTATGCATACCCACAGACCTTGACGTCCCCTTCCAACCCATGAAGTGTCCACCAACAATAGATACCCCTTCCCAACAAAGGACTAAGCTGTGTTTTTTCTTGATGAAAAGAATGGACTACAACAGAATCTGTTCTTTGTGAAACTGAAAACTCGGACCCAAACATATCCTAACAGGGCTGCAGACTTGTAGGAGTGAAGAGGTTAAATAGCAAAACACACTACTCCTACTTCCATGAAGATATTAGAAGTTCTTTGATATTTTCCTATATTAAACCTTAGCCTAGCAAAAAAGACTGATTCTCTGAGAACTGGAGACAAAAAGCAACATTTTTTTTATAGTGAGTCAATTTTAAAATGTTTTACATTTCTTTCACTGAGTAAGGAAAAATAATGAAATTCCAGCCCTGTTAACTGACAGCAAGTACAACTTTTAGGATTCCAAAAAGGTGCCCCAAATTGCTTTCTCCTCAAAAAGCTTATGGGCAAGCCAGTTCTGGTGATGGTCTTTTCCTCTCTACGTCTGTTCGTATGCATACCCGTTTAGACAAATGCAAAATTGAAAATTTGTGTATAACTTTCCAGATGACTTTACTTTCATTGGAACAAAAGATCTACTACTATTAGAAGAGGAGGAATCTTCCAGAAAGTTCCTCCCCTATCTCCTCATGATCTCCCAGCACTGGCTCATGGTAGAGCCCTTTGGGAGGGTTAGTTTTCCACAGGGCACCCCTGAACACAGACTTCTGAGCTTGCTGGGAGGAGAAGCACACACTCACGGTGAACACCTGTCACATGGGCCATGGTGGGACCAGGGCTTCTCTACAGAGCAGGCAGATAATATTGCCAGCTCAGGCACATGGGGTGCTTACTGTATGCCAGGCCCCAACCTAGGAGTTTTATGTATGGTAACTCATTTTCTGTGAAGTAGGTCCAATTATTTCACCCCAACTTTATCGATGAGGGAAGAGAGGCATGATGTCACCAGTGGTCAGTGGTGGAGGCGAGATAAGAAATCTGTCAGGCTGCATCCCCAGCCTGGATCAGAGGAGCATTTCACAGTCACATAAACCATCTCAGGAGAAAAGCGAGACTGTAAGGGATATGCGGCACTTGGTAAAGTGTGAGTGCTGCAAGATGTTAAGCACATCAGAGAAAAAGGATTAGGGCTTGGATATCACAGTAGAGAGAAGGCCAGAAGGTCAGGGCCCAGGAGATTTGACATGGAGGCCCACCCCAGCACACAGAGCAGCCAGCAGCCTCTGCCTAGCTGGAGTCAGCCTGGCTCTTGGGCCTCCTGCCTTCTGTCTCGGACTGTCCTCGAACCCTCCCCGCACATCCATTAAGAAGTCTTTAGAATTACACGGCGAGGAGGAGTCTGTATTGTGGTGCAGCAGGTAGCTTCCTGTTCCAGCCTCCAACCCAGCTCCCTGTTAATGTGCCTGGGAAGGCGCAGGAAGATGGCCCAAATTCTTGGGCCTCTGCTATGCACAAGAGAGACCTCCTGGCTTCTGTCTGGCAAAGCCCAAGCTGTTGTGGGCATCTGGGGAGTGAATCACAAGTGAAGAGCTCTTCCTATCCCTCTCCCTCTCCCTCTAATTCTGTCATTCTGCCTCTCAAACAAATAAATGAATATCTTTAGAATATGCATATATATGTATATGTATATAATTACTTAGTGAACTACTTCTCTTGTCTTTACCCCTTTCCTTAAAAATAACACCACTCACTCCACCCCTGCTCCAAAGAGTCAAGAAAAACTTCTACAAGTTCAAGAGTTTTTGTGCAGTGGGTCGTGTATGGCTACATTTTAGGAATGCTCACCAAGAGGGAAAGCGTGCCATCCAGGGACAGCCCCATCACCAAGAATGGCTTATTCAATAACCTTTCCTGGGTCAACGACCATAATCTGGCAGCCAGAACTCACTTTTCCTTCACAGCTGGTGAAACTTGGACTAGTATCTGACAGCTAATCTTCAATCAGTCATGTTTTTCCCAGGGCCCTGAACACCCAAGAAAGACAGGCCTGGCCCCATCCCACCCCACAGCAGGGCAAAGGCTACAGCTGGGGACCTTTTAACAGAGGCAGGAAAAGGAGCCCTCCGCAGTGCAAATCTGAGTGACACAAGTTAGCATAGATTGCAGGATCTTACTTGTAGTTTTTCTCCCAGAATTTCACTGGCCTGACATATGATGTGATGAAAATGACACTCCCAAGAAATGGGCTCAACGGAGTAGAAAAGATTGACGTGGCAATCGCCTGAAAGAAAAGCATGGCAGAGTCTGAGAATGTTGAGTTAAGGCAAAAAATATATATATGTTTTCAATTCTACTTCAGATTTTGCCAAGTTGTCTCTAAAGCTGTCCAGAGAAAGGACAATCTCTCTACACACAGATTTAGAAATATAAAACTTTCAGCAGCATCCTGCGAGGTCTCATTTCACCATGTAAACCAAATGATTCTCATAAACAAACCCCAGTGCTCTCAGTCTAATTCATGGCAAGGAGTTAATATCTAAGAATTGAAAAGAACAGTTTATTTGTTCCAGGATGTCATCAGCTGAACAGAACACACTGTGATACATTTACTAAAGGACTCAGTAGCTTAATAGATTATTAAAATTAAATTATACTCTAAAAATAGATAAATGGCATTGTCTGGGAAGGTGGAATTTCTGTTTCTTGAAGAATCTTTTGCCACTATTAAAAATTATATATAATATATATATATATTTGGAACAAGGACATAAGCCTCAGCCATTTTAGGTTTCTTATTACCTCTGCCTTTTTTCACCCCATCCTTGCATTCTTCCCCAGATTTGGAAGCCTGTGGACCAGACATGAAGAACCAGTATGGAGAAGCTCATCTCTGCCTAGCGCCTCCCCACTCCCACCCCTACCCACCTAAGATATAAAAGGGCCCATCGGGCAGATGTGGTCCAAGGAGGCCACACAGCATATCCTTCCTGTTCTACCAGGTGTGAAGACTAGGATCTCTCCACTCCTCTACTCCTGTCTGGTCCACCACCTACAAGGCTGATCTTGCCTACTGGAAGAGAATGACAGTGGTGCTCTCACTGCTGCACAAATGGAGGTCTTATCCTGCAGCTGGGTTGTTCAGGAAGTTTGGGCACTGAGTAAGAAAGAAATGCTTGGCTCTGATTGGGAGGCATCATCTGTCATTATCAAGCAGGACAAGGGTGTAACTCAAGCTTCAGTGTTCTAACAGAGTCTGATTGGCAGGGCCTCCGGTTCCTAGGTAAGGGTGGGGGTGGAGGCAGGAGTTCTTTAATGGCCCCATTTATATGTAAACTATAGAAAGGCAATTGAGTATTGTGCTGTCCACATATATGGTCCCATATATTTTCCTAGATTTAAGATCAGATTTTTGCTTTAAGAGTGGAGGTGCCTCTTTATCCACTTTCTATTTACTCGTAAACATCTTCAGGAATGAAATGATCTATTTTCTATTAATAATCCATTCCCTTGCGGAATTGTTTAGGTACCAAAGCAATCTCTGTTGTGCTGCAATTTAAATCCAATTCCTTTTATTTTGACCTGGGTGCACATGGAGAAGCAGAGAACAAGGTGCTACTAAAAGCTGAAAACACCTGTCTAGTGGCAGGAGTATTTAGCTATTTTCAGCTTTCTGCCTAAGGAAACTGATGAGTGATACGCATGTAGCATTCCTGTGCCTGTTGTCACTGGAGGAAAAGGGAATTGCATGAGATATCACTGAGTAAAGACATTGAAAAGTATTAGAAGGCAGAGTCAGGTTGCAGGAATGGGTTTCTGAGGGCAGATGTTAAGGAGGAAAGGAGAGGTAAGTGCCCTCTAGGGTGACAGAGGGTTGCTCCGCAGCTTGCAGGGGACCTAGGACAAAGCCAAGGGAAGCTGGGGCTGGGCAGGGTGCTATCGGGCATTGCTCTTTTTCTGAATTCTAACATGTCCCCAAAGATTATGTTGTACATTTTTAAATGCCAGAAGCAATTATCTAGAAATTAAGAAGTGAGGAAGCAGTGCTAGACTTTAAATAAAGTTCAGTGTGGTAGGAAAGGAAAGGAAGTCTAACTTGCTAGGGAGGCACAGAATTGAACAGATGGCCTCAGGGAATGTTTGACTGGGGAAAGATCAATAAAGAAATGCAGCTGGGTCTGGGCAGACAGGAGAGATGGTGATTGCTCCTGGGAAAGCTGTGCAGGAGAGAGGGGCTCCAGACACCCCAGGAATGCACAGCCCTCCTGTATTTCTTTCTGGGAGAAACAGCCAACTGAAAGCAAAATCACTAGAAGCTCAAAAAGATGTACCACATAGAAAGTAGCCTTCTCGACACACGAGTTTAGTAGAGAAAATCCGGCGCAGTCTCTAATTATGAGGAGACAGCCATCTTGTATGGTCTCTGTACATATTGAAAGGGTAGGCACTCTCATCTTTCCCTGGAGATTACAATCTCTGCAGCTAACAGCGGCTACCAAGGGAGAAAACGTGCTAGTACTAGAAAAAGCAATTTACCAAACAGTGCCCCGCTGGCCTAAAAGCTGATTCAGTTCCAAAATGGAGCAAATTAGTCCCTTCTCAATGCTGAGATGGAACCCACAGCTTCGTAATTGGGCGATAAAACAATTAAGGCTTCAACATTAGTCAAGATCCAAGACTAACATTTAGGAATGCAATAGCTTTGTCTGGATGGCAGACACATCCAGTTTTCTCAACTTGTTTATCTCATTATATTCTGAACAGGATGCTGTTGTGCTCCAGGTGGTACACATCCACCTTAACAACTGAGCAACCATGGGGAGGTGGCTGAAGTGAGAGAGAAGCAAGAAAGGCCCCCTAAGCCCCAACTGAGGGCCATCGGAAGCCTCCAAGGAAGCAGGTGTCACTAATAGGGCACTTTTAGGAACAAAGCATGGGGATTGATCTCCAAAACAGAACAACCAGATGCTCCATGAAATCGGTATTTCGGCCGGCCCCGTGGCTCACTAGGCTAATCCTCCGCCTTGCGGCGCCGGCACACCGGGTTCTAGTCCCGGTCGGGGTGCCAGATTCTGTCCCGGTTGCCCGTCTTCCAGGCCAGCTCTCTGCTGTGGCCAGGGAGTGCAGTGGAGGATGGCCCAGGTCCTTGGGCCCTGCACCCCATGGGAGACCAGGAGAAGCACCTGGCTCCTGCCATCGGATCAGCGCGGTGCGCAGGCCGCAGCGCGCCTACCGCGGCGGCCATTGGAGGGTGAACCAACGGCAAAAGGAAGACCTTTCTCTCTGTCTCTCTCTCTCACTGTCCACTCTGCCTGTCAAAAAAAAAAATAAAAATAAAAATAAAAAAAAATCGGTATCTCAAATGTTTCAGTTTTTTAAGAGAATGATTCTACACATCATCAACTACTTAAGATGCAATGTGTATAAGCTGAGATAAATGCTAATAGTACTTTTATTATTAGAGGAGATATTAAGTGCCAGGTATCATGCGCTTGTGTGTGAACCCTCAACACACACATAGGAGCCAAAGCAATTGACAATTATGGCTCCCAGAGCAATCTTCATCTGGAACTACAAAGGAATAATTAGCACTACTGAATTCACCTAACAAGATGTAATCACCCATAAAAAATGCTGCAAGATAGAAGTGAACCCAAAGTTATGATAAAATTGGGAATAATAAACTTCAACTTTTAAATTCTTAGTGTAACTCCTCAACTACAAATTTGCATTAATCTTATAATTTTCATTTAATAAACATGCTTTAAATTCTAAACAGGGAACCTTATACATACACATCAGAAATAAATAAAAAAATCATCTTGCAGTTCCATCTCTTTGTATTCATTTTAAAGGACTCTTTTAGAGAAACTAAAATGGCTGGCATTATAGAAAATACTTGCAGTTGAAGGGAAGGGGGTGTGTGCAAACTTAGGCTTTTACAAGTAGTTTTTTCCCCCTTAGTTTTAGTTTTGCCAAATATACCTGAAACACTTTAGAAATATCTGAAGATCAAAGAATAGAAACATGAAACAATGTGCATTGTGTGGCCAGTTCTTGGTATGCTTAAAAATATTTTTTAAACAAATGAATCTGGAAAATAGCCTTTTTAAAATATATAAAAATGTATAATATATTATCATTTATCTCAAGTATGTTTCTACTCCTGTATACAAAGGTCAGGTCCCAGATGCTCCTTATGAATTGTCTTAATGAGCCTTATGGAAATTTCATACGAAAGGAAGCTCCAAGTAGGCTTATTAAAACTGGCTAACATTCAGCCCAACTTCCAAAGTGACCACTGCAGCTGAGGGTATGGTCAAGTAGGGTCAGCAACATTGCAGGCAGAACTGTAAATTTCTTGTTAGAGATGCCCCCTGCCTTTACCTGGCCAGCTCTCCTCCCAGGCCAGCCAAGTAATGAAAGTCACAGCTGAATTTCTATTAAGAGCTATGGGTTATTTAAATATGTGCTTTTTTCAAAAATTTGAATAATCACCTTGTAACAATGATCAAATTTGGTCTATGTTATGTCATGATTTTAAGAAATCTTATTTCAACCAGATATTTTGGAGACATGATAGTTATCTTAATGAGAAAGCCCCAGAGGCTTAAAGGGTTAAATACTTGTAAAATCCTACAGGTGCTTTCAAAAATACTGTGAAGTAAGCAAGTGCCTCTTGTTGGTTGATGAGTTTATAATTTTAAATTGTCAGCAAGCGATCTAGGACTTGCTCCCTCATTTCTCTATTCTAAGCCCAACTTGTTCTTTCATTTCTCTATTCTCTTCAAGGTAGGAAACTAACTCTATTATGAAGGAATCTGTAGGATGCACAATTTAATCTTTAGACCTTATAAAAGAGATGGCTAACATTTTTCTGCAATAGCATAGCCAAAATAAGAACTCAAATAATAATCTCATAGCTAGATTCACTTTGCCATCAGCAAAGTATACAGTAAGTAGAAAAAAACCTCCCTTTCAGACCAAAGGGAAAGAAAGTTTTAAAGTGAGAATATAATTTTCCTCATGGGCATTGTCTACCTTAGAAAAACTACTACAGAACATGCCTGTGACTATAGACTTGTAGTTCAGGCCACCGAAGATTAGAGATGGGAAACGGGCACTCCCTTGACTTGCATCCTCTGGTCTGCTTTAACACAAACCAGGAGGAAAAGAAAGCTAGGCATCAGAAGCAATGGGTGGCAGGCCTATTAATGGCTGATCTGTACAGTGATCTGCCCTCAAGGAGACCCAACAGGCCAGTCCACTGCAGTGGCTTTCAATGTGGTAAGCCTGGGCTTCAGCAGAAGTCAGCTTGTGAAGAGCCCTGGCAGCTCTGCCAAGAGTTGGATCACTGGAAATGGACCTGCCCTGGAGTCGAAGGATGCCCAGGTCAGAGCCACAGATCTTATTGGCTCTAAGCTGAAAAGCCCTTCACTCAGCCCAACTTCCAAAGTGACCACTGCAGCTGAGGGGATGGTCAAGTAGGGTCAGCAACATTGCAGGCAGAACTGTAAATTTCTTGTTAGAGATGCCACCTGCCTTTACCTGGCCAGCTCTCCTCCCAGGCCAGCCAAGTAATGAAAGTCAACAGAGTGCCTTCCCCTAGGAGGTTCACACCTCCCTTAGGATATACCCCATGTGAAGAGATAGATAGGTCTTGGCCTCTGAATTTACAAGGCCTGAAGCCCACCAGATTATTATCAAGCCCCTTCTATCAGGTTCTATTTGCCTCTCAATCAGAAAACTTCATTGTAGCTTAGACAGCACCTTTCTTAGCTCCTCTAATAATGACTCTGTCCTTTGTTCTAGGCCCTGTCTAGTGCACTTGGGCCTCATTCCTTTGTAATCATAACCTCTACTCTACCACCAATGGCTCTACTCCCAACCTGTGTGTACTGATGGTCCTCTTCCCCACTTAATGCTGTATAATTGTTCAAACCTGGTAAATGCCACTCTTAGGATCATTGGTTACTATCCTCACTCTGTCTTTTATGACCTTGTCTAAATATGATCAGAGTCGGCAAACTTGGAAGGCTTCCATAGCCTTGGCAACTCATGACGACAGCCTAGGGTGGTTACTGGCGCCATCAACTAGAGTGTCAATTTGTTGGGTCAACAACAGGAGCCACTGTGCACTTGCTCCTCATGTGGGATCTCTGTCCTTAATGTGCTGTACATTGTGATTTAATGCTATAACTAGTACTCAAACAGTATGTTTCACTTTGTGTTTCTATGTGGGTGCAAACTGTTGAAATCTTTATACTAAATTGATCTTCTGTATATAAAGAGAATTGAAAATGAATCTTGATGCAAATGGAAGGGGAGAGGGAGCGGGAGAGGGGAGGGTTGCGGGTGGGAGGGAAGTTATGGGGGGGGGGAAGCCATTGTAATCCATAAGCTGTACACTGGAAATTTATATTCATTAAATAAAAGTTAAAAAAAAAAAAAAAAGAAAGTCAACAGAGTGCCTTCCCCTAGGAGGTTCACACCTCCCTTAGGATATACCCCATGTGAAGAGATAGATAGGTCTGGGCTTCTTAACTTACAAGGCCTAAAGCCCACCAGATTATTATCAAGCCCCTTCTATCAGGTTCTATTTGCCTCTCAATCAGAAAACTTCATTGTAGCTTAGACAGCACCTTTCTTAGCTCCTCTAATAATGACTCTGTCCTTTGTTCTAGACCCTGTCTAGTCCACTTGGGCCTCATTCCTTTGTAATCATAACCTCTACTCTACCACCAATGGCTCTACTCCCAACCTGTGTGTACTGATGGTCCTCTTCCCCACTTAATGCTGTATAATTGTTCAAACCTGGTAAATGCCACTCTTAGGATCATTGGTTACTATCCTCACCCTGTCTTTTATGACCTTGTCTAAATATGATCAGAGTCGGCAAACTTGGAAGGCTTCCATAGCCTTGGCAACTCATGACGACAGCCTAGGGTGGTTACTGGCGCCATCAACTAGAGTGTCAATTTGTTGGGTCAACAACAGGAGCCACTGTGCACTTGCTCCTCATGTGGGATCTCTGTCCTTAATGTGCTGTACATTTTGATTTAATGCTATAACTAGTACTCAAACAGTATGTTTCACTTTGTGTTTCTATGTGGGTGCAAACTGTTGAAATCTTTATACTAAATTGATCTTCTGTATATAAAGAGAATTGAAAATGAATCTTGATGTGAATGGAAGGGGAGAGGGAGCGGGAGAGGGGAGGGTTGCGGGTGGGAGGGAAGTTATGGGAGGGGGAAGCCATTGTAATCCATAAGCTGTACACTGGAAATTTATATTCATTAAATAAAAGTTAAAAAACAAAACAAAACAAAACAAAAAAACTGGCTAATAGCACCAAGAATGGATTGTTCAAGTTTAGAAGTGGCACACACACCAATGGGCATAAGAACCTCTAAGGAAGTCTGTGAGGCGTGGATTTCAAGATCCTACCCCCTGAAGCTTGAGGTAAAAAGTGTGACCTGGGTCCAGGAATCTACTTCTTAGCAAGTTCCTCCAGGGATTCAGGCACAAATGGTTTCTGAGCCACATCTTAGAAAATACAGGTATAGAAAATGTAAATTCAGTGGGTAAGGAAAGCTTTAAGGGTAAATTTTCTCTCTCTCTCCCTCTCTCTCTCTCCATATACACACACATAAGATTTAACTATCTATGTCAAAGTGATATTTAGGAAGAGCATCTCAAAATCATTTTGAAGTATGTTATGTTAAAACTAATGATCATTTTGTAAACACTTAAAAACATACAAGGAAACTGAGACTTCTTGGCTAATAGCTTCTTGGCTAAACGAAACCATAATTTATTTTTTCAATCTTCAAAAATACCTGGGTAATTCCAATACTGCCTAATTCTGAGTAGATGAATATTAGTGTAACATATATATGATAACTATATTACATCATAATATAATAAATGTAATAAATAATAATATATTCAATGTATCAACCCTATCCACAGTGTTCAATAATGGCAAATTGATTTGCATTATTTTGCAGAAGTCAATCCTATCATTTCCATGGTAATTTTCTTTTTTTTAAAGATAGGATATTTTAATGCAGAATTGGGCATGGGTGATGGAAGGATTAGAAAAAAGTTGAAGTAACTCTTAAATATGCGTTAAGAAACATCTTTTAAGGCCAAGTGGTCTAAAGGGAATCCAAAGTGCCTCCTCATGTCCCCATTAATGTGTAATATTAAAGACTTCAAAAATCCTTTTTTCTGCCAGAATTCAATGAAAAACTGGCATCTGTGAAACGTGAATCTCAGCTTGGGAGTGAAATCAGAAGGAGAAAGGATATGAGGGATTGCAAAGAGTTGAGCAAACACGTGGAAGGAAGAACCCCAAGCCATCTGCCAAGGTGCCACATATGTCATGACGAACTGTAACTTGTGAAGCAGGTCCCCGAGCTGAAAGCAAAAGAAAAAAGGTTTGATCAGAGGACAGCAACAGTGGTAGCTGCATCAAGGTCATATACAGAACATGTGTCAGTCAGAAAGGGCCAATGAAACTGATCTTTTCTCTATTCCTCTCACCTTCCTTTGTCCTGTCAGCATTGCAGCCTTTTGGTGGTATTTCAAAATAGCAACAGACTGATCAGAAGAAAGCCTGCATGATTAATCTCAATAAATTTATCATTTTGGCCTATGGACATGGTATATCTCTGCTGTTTCCTGCTTCATATGGGAACTTTTAGACACAGCGGTAGAGAACATCTGGCAGCCCATGAAATCATTTAGTCTGGCCCTTCCAAGGCAACCTCAGGCCGGACTCAAAATTCAATAAATCTGTTGTAGGTTATTCTTTAGGTTGATAATTTTGTATGGTCCACACATGATGGTATAAAAACCCAAATGGGGGCCGGCTATAGCACAGTGGGTTAATCTTCCACCTGCGGCGCCAGCGTCCCATATGGGCACCAGTTCTAGTCCTGGCTGCTCCTCTTCCAATCTGGCTCTCTATTGTGGCCTGGGAAAGCGGTGGAAGATGGCCCAAGTCCTTGGGCCCCTGCACCTGCATGGAGGACCCAGAGGAGGCACCTGGCTCCTGGCTTTGGATTGGCCCACCTCCGACCATTGCGGCCATTGGGGAGTGAACCAACGGACGGAAAACCTTTTTCTCTGTTTCTCCCTCTCACTGTAACTCTACCTCTCAAATAAAAAAAAAAATCTTAAAAAAAAATACCCAAATGGCCCTTGTCAGAAAAAAGATTCTCCACTCCTGCACAAACCTATTATTGACAGTATTGAGATTTTTCTGTATTAATTTCATTTTATCTCCTCAACTGTTCTTGCTGGAGAAAACAGCTCCATACCATTGAACTTCAAGACAGGATAAGATCTGGCAGTTGTTGCTTCGGCTAGATTAACCAGCACACACAAAAAAGTGAGTTTTGGGGAGATGTAGAGACCAGAGAAGAGAGACCTTAGATGGACCAAGTCCAAGTCAGGAGGAATACGAAGGGGTGAATATGCTCAGTGATTTTGGCTGGATTCTAGATTATGAATCTATGAATCATAATATTCTAGATTGTGAATATGCAGGGAAAGATGGAGAAAAATGAGTTTCCCAGTGTGTACACTACTGTTTATGGTTGGAATAGAAGATGAATCTCAAATGCAAAATTATGCTGCTGTCATTTCTAGATGCAGTCAATTAGTATTCTACCAGTACTCCCAACCCCCCAAATCCACATACATTCTTCATCCATAATGAAAACTTCAAGTGGTATGATGTGTTTGCTCCTAGGCTAAAACAACAAAACACATTCATCGAGGCCATGGATGTAAGAAGAGAAGGACAAATAGAATTTTTATTGGGCTTAATAGCTATTATATAGAATAACAAAAAGTCATCATGAAAAGGGGCCATGGGTTGGGAAATAGGGTGAGTAACAAAAAATTCAAGCACAGAGATAACAGCCCTTGAATGAAATGTCTACCTTGTGGTTTTGGAACCAAAAGATGAAGTGACTCTGATTTGTTCCATGAAAATATAATGACCCAAAGGAAGACTAATTAGAATCCTTCCCAAATCTTCCTAAATTTTTCTTGTCTCACTTGATTCTCACCAATATCCTGGTTTTGAAGAAAGTTTACAGTATAATTAAAGATTGTTAGAGAAACCATAGAAGATGAACCAAGGATAAAAGGCCTCTCAGAGGCACAGCGAGCACACAAACCCATTAGGAGGCCACAGGCATCTTGTTATGTATAGAACTTGGTTGGGGGCGAGCTCAATTTGTCCATCGGGGCCTTTCCTCAGAGACATTTTATGTGTAAACTGAAGAATTTCAGATAGAGAAAAGAGATGGGTAGGGTTTCCCAGGAAAGAGAGAGAGAAAGAAAGAGGGAGAGAGGTAGAGAGGGGGAGAGGCAGAAGGTGGAGAGGGGGAGAGGGAGGGAGGGAAGGAAAGAGAGAAGGAGAAAGGGAGGGAGAGAGTGGGAAGGGAAGAGAGAGAGAGAGGACCAAAGACAGAAGCAAAGAAGGAGGTGGGGGAAGATGAAGGGACAGATAAAAAAAGAAAAGAAAAGTGGAAGAAAAAGTAAGATGAGATTGGGTACGGGCTGCTATAACGGAATATGAATACTGGGAAAGGAAAACGTGTCTGAATTTTGCTGAAACTCTTCACTTTCTTTACTCTCTCTCATTTGCATCAACAGGAGGTTGAGCTCAATGGCATTTAAGTTCTTTCAGAATGACCACTATGGCTTTAATCCTGGGCTTTGTTTAAGCCACCAGAATCCATTCCAGATGGGATTCCATAGTTCCCTGTGCCTGTGAGAGTCTAATAATGGAGAACACAGCATTTTGGTCAGCTTGAGGTTCCACCTTTCACGAATAAAAAATAGAGTCTTCTCCCTACCACCCTTTTTTCAGCCAATAGGTGACTTGCAGAGAGAGAGAGAGAGAGACAGAGAGAGAGAGAGAGAGAGACAGAAGTTCCAACAGACACTTGACACACTTCTGTGAAAAGACACGATTTCTTTTCAAACCCAATATTCTTTCCTTTCATGCCCACCATTAGCACAACCAAGAAAAGACCATGTTAAATTGCACAAAGCATTCAAACACACGATGTCTGGTCTACAGCAAAAGCAAAAGTTCTAAGTGACGGCAAGCTCTTTTGCTAATTTATGTCTAACCATACTCTATCAGATAAAATATTTCTAGATTTGAAATTCTCTATTCACTGGACTGTTAAGCATTTCTAGTTTAGTTATTAAGAATTAATCTTATGACTCATTCCTAAGTGAAAACTGTAAGCGTAAACAAGACTACCTTATGTGATGGGTGGCCCCCAAATGCCCTAAAATGAATCATGGGTTATAGAAAGTTACTCCTGTTGGAGTTCCAGTGTATTACTGTATCCTGGGAGGCTTTTAAGCCACCTTCTGAAAAGCTGGTAAGTAGGTCAGGCATAGCAACTACAATCAGACAGGCTGCCCCAGGGAAAGCCTCATCTGCAAGTTTAAAGCTCTAACAAGTTCAACTTTGCTGCATTATGATTAAATGAATTTATTACAATTATTTTTTGCTTATCACAGCAACTTGTATTTACACATAAGCAAAGCCAGTAATCAGACATCTAAGGATTCCAAACACAAACACTCTCATGCTCTAATTGCAGCCAGGGCCCCAGGTATCTTCGCTCTTTTCCTGTCTCTCCATTCTTTGGTTTTTTCATGAATATGGTGAAGAATAAAATGCACGCTTTGTAAGAGATTTTCAAGATGAAGCTTAAAAATAGCCTTTGCTATTCTCAACCATTGAAAAGGACAGATCTCTTGAAGGTCAGTTCTTTATATATTTATAATTCTTCCACAACACAGCCATGTAATGCTTCTCCACAAAGCTCAGCAGAAAAGGGGATATGTTGTAGCCAAGTCAGACAGCAACACAGCACAATGTTTAAGAGCATGGGCTTGGGGAGGGCATTTGGTACAGTAGGTAAGATGCCTCTTGAGATGCCTGCATTTCATATCAGAGTGCCTGGGTTCAAGTCCAGGCTCGGCTTCTGATTTCAGCTTCCTGCTAATATGCCCTCTAGGAGGCAGCAGGTAATGGTGCAAGTACTTGGGTCCCTGCTGCCTACAGGGGAGACCCAGACTGAACTTCAGGCTCCTGGTTTCAGTTTATTTTAGCCCCAGCTGCTTGGGCATTTAGGGAGTGAACCAATGAATGGAGGATCTCTCTCTCTCTCTCTCTCTCTCTCTGCCTTTCAAATAAAAATCAATGAACCTTTTTTTTTTTTTTTTGGAAAGAGCATGGGCTTAAGTACATACTGCCTGGGTTTGAATCCAAGCTCCACGTCTATTCATAAATATCCTCATCTGTAAAACAGAGATGACTACAGTAACTTCTCACTGTGGCATCTGATGATTAGGTGACTTCATCTTTGCTAAGGACTTAGGACAGTGCCTGACAAATGTAAGTACAGTATAACAGGTTGAAAAATACATTTTAGGGCAAGTGGACACCTTTTTTGAGCATGTACTTTGCTCACAATCCAGTAATTTTACAGCTCTCTGGCCCTAAAATTGAAACCTACTGAGTCCAGGCCCTCTAGAGAAGGGAGCCAGGCTCAGAGAGGTTAAGTGGATTGCTTAGGTGACAGGATGTTATTGAACCATCTGAAACCAGAGGTTGAAGTTCTTGCTCCTCTTTCTAGCAGTGTTTCTACCAAGCTTTACCAAGTGCCCTTAAGGTCACAAGCCTTCTGTGAACTTCAGCAACCAGGAAAACCCTGCCTGACCCACAGCAGTGGAGTGAAGGTATTACTTATCCAGGCCTTCCTGCCCACAGGAAGAGGGGCAGAAGCCCAAGCATGGACATGGCAACTTAACAGATACAGCTACTACTTGGAACCTTGTTCTCCCAAGTGTCCAGAGATGAAGGACCACAATCTGTCCTGGTTCACCCAATCATAGTATCAATGCACAATTAATAAAATACAATACCAGCTAACAAACCTGACAACACTGAAGTGGATCTTAAAAGGCAGATTGCTGGGTTACTTGTGCTTCTGTGGTGCACAGCTACAAGATTTCTGTTGCTCACATATTTTATCATTAAAGTATGGGCAGGCATGATCTAGGTTAAAAAGACTCAACTTTGTATTTTCCCTTTATACTTTGTACTTCATTTCTTTTTTTTTTTGTTTGTTTGTTATATAGTTATTGTTTTTATTTAATAAATGTGAATTTACAAAGTGCAACTTTTGTATTGTTGTGGCTTCCCCCCCCCCCACTACCTCCCTCCCTCCTACGGCCCTCCCCTCTCCCACTCCCTCTCCTATCCCGTCCTTCATCAAGTTTCATTTTCAATTACCTTCATATACTGAAGATCAACTTAGTATATACTAAGCAAGGATTTCAACAGGCTGCACTCACACAACCACACAAGGTACAGGGTATTGTTCGACTAGCAGTGTTGTTCTTAAGTTTCATAGTAAAACACATTAAGGACAGAGATCCTACGTGGGCAGCATGTACCCAGTGACTCCCGTTGTTGATTTAACAATTGGCACTCTTATTTATAATGTCAGCAATCATCCGAGACTCTTGCTATGAGCTGTCTAGGCTATGGAAGCCCCTTGAGTTCACCGACTCTGAACTTGTTTAGTCAAGGCCGTATCACAGTGGAGGTTCCTTCCTCCCTTCGGAGAAAGGTACCTCTCTCCTTGATGGTCTGCTCCTTCTGCTGGGGTCTTGTTCACCAGGATCTTTCATTTAGATTGTTTTTTGCCACTGTGTCATGGCTTTCCATGCCTGTGAGACTCTCATGGACCTTTTAGCCAGATCCGAATGTCCCAAGGGTTGATTCTGAGGCAGGAGTGCTGTTTTGGGTGTTTGCCATTCTATGAGTCTGCTGTGTGTCCTGCTTCCCCCGCAGGATCATTCTCTCCCTTTTAATTCTATCCTTCATTATTTGCTTACACTGGTCTTATTTGTGAAATCTCTTCAACACATACCCTATCTTTTTGATAGGTTGTGTATTTATACTTATCACTTTACCAAGTGCGCTGGCATTGGTACCTGCCTCCTTGGTAAGATTGAGCTGAAATCCCCTGGCACATTTCTAGTTCCACATTGGAGGTAAGTCCGAGTGAGCATGTGCCAACCTATATATCTCCTCCCTCTCTTATTCCCACTCCTATGTTTAACAGAGATCACTTTTCCATTAATTTTAAACACCTAAGAATGATTGTGCATTGATTACAGAGTTCAACCAGTGGTCTTATGTAGAACAAACAGAGCAACAACAACAACAACAACAACAAAAATACTAAAAGGAATAAAATAGTAAGTTGTTCCTCAACAGTCTAGACAAGGGCTGATCATGTCATGTACTTCATTTCAATGGTAGAGTACAGGGAAGGAATAAAAAGTTTGTGGATATCAAAAAAGTGATTTTTAAGTACAAAATGAAACCTAAATACTGATCATCAATGAGAAATAAGAAACATTTTGTGCATCATAATCAGGCCACTGTAAATGAAATAATGAAACATTTAAGATAAGATTTAGTGAAAACAACCACACCAATCCCTTTCCAATAAGCACAACCACATCCAGAATACTACTGCATTGCCATACTTTAACTAGAAATCCCATTTAGATGAGCTATGGACTTTCTTAGACATTTGGAGGCTTCTGTTTTTATGAAGCTTATGTCACCCCAATAATGTTTTCTAAGATCTTAAATTGCCACACTATTAAAGAGTGTAATAAAAACTTCACAAGTTACTGAAGTATGACTACAAGGGAAAACAAAATCATTTGGGTCCTTTCCATGGAAATGGTAGGAAAAGAGCAAAGAAAAACACAATGGAGCAATTCTTTCTGTCTCCTAAGGAAAGACACCATACATACTCATTTCAAATGATCTATTTTGGAACTATCTTTTCAGTTAGGCATAGACATGTCACTATATGTCTGCTGTGAAACTCAACTTATGTAAATCCACAAACTATCTTAAATGTCACCAAATAAAGGTAGTTCCAAAATATTATCTTGCTAATACTTTCTGCAATAAATATAAATAAGTCACATGCTGTCTCTACTCTGCAGATATCCCTGCCTAACCCCAGTGACCGCTCACTGAGTTCTCTGATACTTGACCATTATCATAGGACATGTACATAAGCTATTCCATTTGACTGACACGCAGCTGCCCTCCCAAACCTGATCACCGCCTTTTCTCCTATTTCTCCAGTTTTATTAATCTCCCAGATCAGCTCCATCACTTGTCTTTTTTTGAAACTTGCAGTCCGACACAGTTAGTTTCCTTCTCATAAAGATGCATATTTTGGTTAACATCATACCAAATTTAGGACTACCAATATTTGGACATGCAGGGCATATGGGACTAAAGGGAGTTACAGAAACTGGCTGCTGTGTTAAAGGTGCATTTAGTTCACAATTAGAGAACAGTGAAGAAGTGGAAAGCAGGCAAACAAGATGAAGAGAAATTTGGAGATTGTACAGAAACAAGTTAATGCATTTAGGGAGAGCCTCATCAGGGCACTAAAAGTTGGGAACAAAGAAATTGAGGACAACTGCCTGACAATTTGAAAGCAAAGGCAACAATATGGGGTGAAGAAAAATATTCAGGAAGAAATGGAGAAAGTAATGCCAGTGACATCTCAAATGTGAGGCACCACTTTTTGCAGAAGGGGTATACCACTTTTATACAATAAAAATTTGATAACCTTCACATGACAATTAAATTTTAAGATAATAGATTTAAAACATAAAAATTCTGACAGTCACACTTCTACCCCTATGAACTACAGCAGAACCAGACCACTGTGTCACTTATAGACACAGCTGACACTAATTAAAGCAAAAGAAATCACTTCAAGGGTTACATCTATAGGTTCACCTAGAACCAAAGTGAAAGCCACAAGTCAAGTGATACTCTGCATTCAATCTAAATCATAAACTCTTTTCCAATAAACCTATTCCATAAAGAAGAAGATACTACTACACTAGATATGCAGATGTCAATGTAGGGCCACAGAGAACATAAGGAACAAGGTAGCATGGCACCTCCAAGAGAAAACAATAGTTCTCCAGAATTAGATCCTGATCTTAAGGAATTCAATGTACTGCCAGAAGTAGAATTCAAAAGGGTTGTAAGGAAACTCAATGTGATATAAGAGAAAATACAGATAAATTAAAGGAATGAGGAAAACAATGAGTGATATGAATGAGCATATTACTAAGGGGATAGAAATCATTAAGAACAAAACGGAAATTTTGGAGATGAAATATTCAATCAGTAAAATAAAAAATACGATTGAGAGTTTTAACAGCAGAATAGACCAAATGGAGGAAAGAATTTCTGACCTCAAGGACAAGACTTTTGAAATAATTCGTTCATACAAAAATAAAGAGAAAATAATTTAAAAGAATGAAGAAAGACTACATGAAATATGAGATGCTATTAAATACCAAATATATGTACTATAAGTAAATGAGAACCTGCTAAATGAAATAGTAGCTGAAAATTTCCCAGATCTTGAAAGACACATCGACATTCAGTTACAAGAAGCTCAAAGTACCCCAAGTAGATTTAATTAAAAAATATTTTCTCCAAATTAAACTAACATCAGACTTTTCAGCCTAAACCCTACAGGCCAGAAGAGAGTGGGACGATATATTCAAGGTCTTAAAAGAAAAACTCCCTTGGGCCGGTGCTGTGGCAGAGTGGGTTAAGCCTCTGCCTGCAGTGCCGGAATCTCATACGGACGCCGGTTCAAGTCGCAGCTGCTTCTCTTCTGATCCAGCTCTCTGCTATGGCCTGGGAAAGCAGTAGAAGAAGGCTCAAGTGCTTGAGCCCCTGCACCCTTTGGAGACCAGGAAGAACCTCCTGGGTCCTGGCTTCAGATAGTCCCAGCTCTGGCTATTGTGGCCATTTGGGGAGTGAGAAAGTGGATGGAAAACCTTTCCCTCTGTCTCTCCCTCTCTCTGTCCATAACTCTACTTCCCAAATAAATAAATAAATCTTTAAAAAAGAAAAGAAAAACTCCCAACCAATAACATTATATCCACTGAAACTATCTTTAAGAAATGTAAGAGAAATAAGGTATTTTCCAAATAAGCAAAAACTGAGAGAATATACCACCACCAAACTAGCCTTACAAGAAATTCTGAGAAGTAAACATGAAACAGAAGTAAACATGAAAACTCATGGCACCACCAAATACATTAACAGAACTGGTATAATCAGCATCCAATCAACAAAATGACAGGTATTAATTATTATCTATCAGTAGTAACCTTGAATGTAAACGGATTAAACTCTCCAGGCAAAAGACTTAGACTGGCTGACTGAACAAAAACCAAGACCCCACTATATGCTGCATACAAGAAACTCACTTCATAAAGTAAAAATACACACAGAGCAAAAGTAAAGGGCTGGAAACTCACTTCATAAAGTAAAAATACACACAGAGCAAAAGTGAAGGGCTGGAAAAATATATCAAGCAAATGAAAACCAAAAATAATCAGGAGTAACTATTATTATTAATACAGGCTAAAACTGACTGTAAGTGAAAAACTATAAAAAGAGAAAAAGGAGGACATTGTATTTTCATAAAAGGCTTGATTCAACATGAAAATTTAACAATCATAAATATATACACACCCAACACAACACCACCCAGATACATACAGCAAATACTAGTAGACCTAAAAAGGAGAGTTAGATTCCAATACAAAAATAGTAGATGACTTCAATATCACACTCTCATCAATGGACAGATCATCCAGACAGAAAATCAATAAAGACACATCACAGTTGAAACATACTATCGAACAAATGGACCTAACAGACATTTACAGGACATTTCACCCAACAGCTACATAATACACATTCTTCTCATCAGCACTTGGAACATTTTCTATGATAGGCCACATATTAGGCCACAAATCAAGTCTCAGAAAATTTAAAAAGATCAAATTCATACCATGTATCTTCTTAGGCTACAAAGGAATAAAACTAGAAGGCAACAACAATAAGAATAGAACATTCTTAAATACATGGAAATTAAACAACTTGTTACTGAATGATCAACAGGTTATTGAAGAAATTAAAAAGGAAAGCAAAAACTTTCTTGAAATAAATGAAAATGAAAACACAATATATCAAAACTTATGAGATACAGTAAAAGCAGTATGGAGGGAAGCTTATAACTTTAAGTGCTTCCATTAAAAAAAAGAAATGTCTCAAATAAATGATCTAATGATGCATCTCAAAGACTTAGAAAAATAAGAATGGTGCCAACATTGTGGCATAGTGGATAAAGTCACAACCTGCAATGCCAGCATCCCAAATGGGCACTGGTTTGAGTCCCAGCTGCTCTGCTTCCAATCCAGCTCCTTGATAATGGCCTGGGGAAAGCATCAGAGGATGCTCCAGGTATTTGGGCCCCTGCCACCCATGTGGGAAATGAAGTTCTTGGCTCCTGGCTTTGGCCTGGCCCAGGCCTGGCAATTGCAGCCACCTGGGCAGTGAACCAGCAGATGGAAAATTTCTCTCCCATTCTATCTCTCCCTAACTCTGACTATCAGATGAATAATTAAGTATTTAAACAGAAAGAAAGAAAAACAAGAACAAACCAAACCCCAAATCAACAAGAGAATGAAATAATAAGGATCCAAGCAGAAATAAATGAAACTGAAACTAAAACAATAACAGTGGCTGGTGTTGTGCTACAGTTGGTAAAGTCATCTGTTGTGACACCAGCATCCCATATGGGTGCTGGTTCGTGTACCAGCTGCTCAACTTCTGTTCCAATTTCCTACTAATGTACCTGGGAAAAGCAGCAAAAGATGGTCCAAGTGCTTAGACCCCTGCCACACATATGGGAGACCCAAAGGACGCTCCCAGTTCCAGGCTTCTGCATAGCTCAGCCTTGGCCGTTGGGCTACTTACAATAGTGCCTAGACTACATATTGGAGTAAGGATAATCTCTTCAATAAATGGTGTTGGAAAAACTGGATGTATATATGTAGAAGAATAAAATTAGACCCGTACCTCTCACCATGGACAAAAATCAACTCAAGATGAATTGAAGACCTAAATTTAAGACCTGAGACTATGAAGCTTCTGGATGAAAAAGTAGGGAAAACACTCCAAGATGACTTCTTGGATAAGCCCGACAAAGCACAGGCAATGAAATCAAAACTAAACAAATGGGATTATATCAAACTCAGAAGCTTCTGCATAGCAAAGGAAATGATCAACAGAGTGAAGAGACATCCAACAGAATGGGAAAAAATATTTGCAAGCTACCTATCTAACAAAGGATTAGTATCCAGAAAACATCAGCAATTCCAAAAGTCAACAATAACAACTACAAAACAAAGAATCCGGTTGAGAAAGGGGCGAAGGACCTCAATAGAAGGTTTTCAAAAGAAGAAATCAAATGGCTAACAAATATTTGAAAAAATGTTCAACATTACTACCCAGCAGGGAAATATAAACTAAAACCACAGTGAGATATCACCTCTCCACTGTCAGAATGGCTAAAATACAAAAGACAGAGAGCAACCAATGCTGGTAAGGATGTGGAGAAAGGGGAATACTTAAACACTGTTGGTGGGAATGTAAATTAGACAGCCACTGTGGAAAACAGTATGGAGATTTCTTAAAAAACTAGAAACAGACTTGCCATATGATCCAGCAATCCCACCACTGGGTATATATCCAAAAGACATGAACACATTGTATTAAAGAGATACCTGCACTACCATGTCTATAGCAGCACTGTTCACAATAGCCAAAATAAAGAATCAGCCAAGTTGTTCATCATCAGGTGAATGGACACACACACACACACTGGAATATTATTCAGCTATAAAAAGTACAAAATTGAACGATTTGAATAAAAATGGATGTAACAGCAGGACATCATGTTGAGTGAAATAAGCCTGACACAGAAAGACAAATACTACATGTTCTTCCTTATATGTGGGAGCTAAAATTAAAAAAGAAAAAAAAACTCATAAAACAAAAACAAAGCAAATAAAAGAAAGAAAAGCCTGTGTGTATCAGTATTGTTATACAGTTTTGTCAAACTTTGTTTTATATCTTTGTCAAAGCAATAGTGAAGAATGTTATACTATTATAATTTTAATAACTTGTGATTATTTTAAAGTTTACCATATATAAGTGAAATGGTCATTTTTGGATCTGATTATTGCTTATAGCCCTTGCCATATTCCTGCTGAACTGGGGTCTTTTTTACTTTTTTATTTGTTGAACCTTTTATTTAGAGGACCATTAAGCCCTTGACTGTAATGCAAATTTAAAATGTTATCTGAAAAGCTAAAAAAGAAAAGGAAGAAAGGAAAGAAGGAAGGGAGGGGAGGGGGGAAGACAAAAGGGAGGGAGGGAGGGAGGAAGAAGGAAAGGGAAAGAAAAAAAGAAGGGGAGGGAGAGTGAGGGAGGAAGGGAATATTATTAAATTATTAGAATTGGTTCCATGAACCACATTGAATCTGTTCTCTTTGTGTTAACATCACATTAACATGAAAACAAAGTATCAGATGATAAAAAAAATTGCAAAAAATATAGGTGGCTAGTCTTTGACAGGTTTAGTACATGGTATAATATTTGTAAATCTTTAATATATAGTTCAGAGGATTAAAAAAAATAGTAAAAGAATGGAAGTGTCCAGTAGTTGGAACCAAAGTGGTAATTTAAAATAAGAATGGTAAATCTCCTTTCAGCTAGAAGGGCCATCTTCCAGGAATTCACCAAGATGACCAACACAAAGGGAAAGAGGAGAGGCAGCCAATATGTGTTCCCCAGGCCTTTTAGAAACTATGCAGTTGTTCCTTTGGCCACATACATGCATGTCTAAAAGAAAAGTGATATTGCAGACATTGAGGGAATGAGCACTACTCAAAAAGGAATGCCCTATAACAGTTTCCGGAACAAATCTGGAAGAGTCTACATGTTACCCCACATGCTGTTGGCATTGTTGTAAAGAAGCGAGGGCAAGATTATTGCCAATAAAATTAATGTGTGCATTGAGCAAATTAAGCACTCTAAGAGCCATGATAGCTTTCCATGTGAAGGAAAATGTTCAGGAAAAAAAAAAAAGAACCAAAGAGAAAGGTACCTGGGTTCAGCTGAAGCATCAGCCTGCTCCACCCAGAAAAGTCCACTTTCTCAAAACCAATGGAAAGGAGTCTGAGCTGCAAGAATCCACTGTCATGGCATAATACGTCACAAAAAATAAATAATTAAAAGAACTCTGGGCTAAAAAAAAAAAAAAGGATGGTAAATCTGAACTGACATCACGGGTACCCCAAGAGAGCAAGGACATAGATGGAGGACTTAAAAGTTGAGGACCTGGGTTTTAATAGATTAAAGGGATTCCTTGTTCACAAAGAATGAATCAGAAAATCTCCATTTATCAGTGTTTGGAACAAAAGCAAAAATCTTGGCCTTTTCTGGCTTAGGGTAGAAAAAAATCTGACATCCACAATATACTTGAATCTCATAATGCAAGTGTGCATGGTTTAAACTTAAACTATTACAGTAAAGCAGGGATGCAAAAATAAGAAACTAACATTAAAAGTTGAGAGCACATGGGGCTGGCACTGTGGCGCAGTAGGTTAATCCTCCTTGTGCAGTGCTGGCATCCCATATGGATGCCGGTTTTAGTCCCGGCTGCTCCTCTTCTGATCCAGCTCTACTATGGCCTGAGAAACAGAAGTTGGCCCAAGCAACACATGGGATGCCACACTGCAGGCAGCAGCTTTATCTGCTACACCACAGCACCGGCCCCAGTAAATAAAATTAAAAAAAAAAAATAGTGAACACATTACAAATCATTGTATTAAAAGGCTAGAAACACAATATTCAAATTTCAAAGCATTAAAGGGTAAAAAGGATCAAAGAAATTTTATGCCACTTAACAGAAGGGAAGAAGAAAGAGATGGTGGGGTTGGGGAACATCATGAATATAAAGAGAAAATAAACTACCATGGCATGAAAAAGTTCAAACATACTAGTAATCACAGTAAATGTAAGTGGTTCAAATTTACCTATAAAAATAAAGGACCTTGGCCGGTGCCGTGGCTCAACAGGCTAATCCTCCGCCTTGTGGCACTGGCACACAGGGTTCTAGTCCCGGTTGGGGCGCTGGATTCTATCCGGTTGTCCCTCTTCCAGGCCAGCTCTCTGCTATGGCCCAGGAGTGCAGTGGAGGATGGCCCAAGTGCTTGGGCCCTGCACCTGCATGGGAGACCAGGAGAAGCACCTGGCTCCTGGCTTTGGATCAGCATGATGTGCCGGCTGCAGCGGCCATTGGAGGGTGAACCAACGGCAAAAAGGAAGACCTTTCTCTCTGTCTCTCTCTCTCTGACTATCCACTCTGCCTATCAAAAAAAAAAAAAAAAAAAAAAGAGGACCTCAGTTTGTATTAAAAGATCTTGCCAGATGCTTTCATAAGAAATATTAAAATGATCTAGGAATGTGAAAGAATGAGGAAACAAAGATACTAGGCAAACTCTAAGCAAAAGAAAAATTATTTATCTATAGCAGTAGTAGACAAAACAGATTTTTATTCAGAAATGACAAATAGCATTTAATGACAAAAGGGAATAATCACCAAGAAGATTAAATAATTGAAATGTAAACATTTAACCATGTGGTCTCAAAATATATGATGTAAACATGGGTAGCTACAAGGTAAGATTAACAAATCTACAGTTCATTGTGAAAAGAGTGGATTTTAAGACACCTCCTAACAAAACAATCCAGGTAGAAAATTAATAAATAAGCATATAAAATATGTGAGCAACAGAATTAAAAAACTTCACCTAAGAGAGACTTGCAGCCAACCTCAAAGAGAAAGAATGTAATTTTGAAGCATAGGTGTACTTATAATAACTCATTACTTACTAAGTGACAAAAGAAGTGTTAATAAATGTTAAAAACGCACACTGCTTTACAATTAAAAGTCAACAAGAAAAAGGTCCCAAATAACAATAGCAACCCACAGCTATGAACTACAAACTTTTTTTTTTTTTGACAGGCAGAGTTAGACAGTGAGAGAGAGAGAGAGAGAAAGAAAGGTCTTCCTTTTTCCGTTGGTTCACCCCCCAAGTGGCCGCTATGGCCAGCGTGTTGCGGCAGGCATGCTGTGCTGATCTGAAGCCAGGAGCCAGGAGCCAGGTGCTTCCTCCTGGTATCCCATGCAGGTGCAGGGCCCAAGGACCTGGGCCATCCTCCACTGCCTTCCCAGGCCACAGCAGAGAGCTGGGCTGAAAAAGGAGCAACCGAGACAGAATCTGGAGCCCCAGCCGGGACTAGAACCCTGGGTGCCGGTGCTGCAGGTGGAGGATTAGCCTAGTGAGCCATGGCACTGGCCCAAACTACAAACTTTTGCATTTGAATGTAATAATAATAGCAAAACAATAGTAAATTACTTTAGAAAAAAATGAAACAAATTTAGAAAATATGTAAAAATGAATGACAATGAGAAACAGTAATACCAATCAGATTGTGAAACTTGGCTAAGGCAGTCTGTGGAGGAAAAGATAAAGCCTTAAAATGTGCATTTTAGAATGACTTCACAGTGAATGTTGAAAGGCTATTTTTGGATACATAAATTGAACAAAAATGTTATGAGAAGGGAAAATATAAATGTTATCATTTATGATTTGAATTTAAATACAAAATCTTCAAAATATTTAGAAAATCAATCTATAATAACATAAAAACACATGATCAAATTTCATTCTTCTAATATTGTTTTAATATTTTTAAATGTCAATATAAGGGGGCTGCAACTGTGGCATAACTGGTAAAGCCACTGCCTGCAGTGCTGGCATCCCATATGGGTGCAGATTTGAGTCCCAGCTGCTCCTCTTCCCATCCAGATCTATACTATGGTCTGGGAATCCAGCAGAAGATGGCCCAAGTCCTTGGGACGCTGCATCTGCATGGGAGACCTGAAAGAGGCTCCTGGCCCCTGGCTCCTGGCTCCTGATCGGTGCTACTCGTGGCCATTTGGGGAGTGAACCAGCGGATAGGAAGACACAGTCTCTCTCTCTTTTTCTTTCTTTCTCTCTCTCTGCCTTTCTGTAAATCTGCCTTTCAAATAAATAAATCTTTTTAAAAAGTCAATATAAAGTACATAATAGACAAAAAAAAAAAAAAAGAAAGAAAGAAAAGAAAAACCAGACATTGTTCAAAAGGCACAGGAACGATGTTCAAAACGAAACCCAACATTCACTCAAAATATTACTTGCAACCTAGTTGTTAGAAAAAGAGCATGGATTGGTTCCTCCTCACACGGGGCACCAAAATGTTAGGAAATCAGGTGCAGAACAGAGGGAGTCAGAATACAAACTCGCAACCAGACCAAATTTATTCAGAGGAAATAAATCTGCAGAGGTCGACCAACTGCCATCCTGCTCAGGGACCAAACACGTGGCAGAGGCCCAGACCCCAGCAGGCTGGGCCCTTTTATATCTTAGGTGGGTAAGGGTGGGGGCCAGGGAGGCAGTAGGCAGAGATGAGCTTCTCCATACTGGTTCTTCAGGTTTGGCCCACTGGCTTCCAAACCCAAGGAAGAATGCAGAGGGTGGGGTGGGGAACTATACAGGGTGTGAGGTGGAACTGACCTCTTGATAGAAGGCAGGGGTAACAAGAAACCTAAAATGGCGGAGGCTTATGTCCTTGTTCTATCACTAGTAATAACAGAGCTCCTCTTAATCCTGATACAGGATATCAATACTATATTACAGTAAACACTATATTTAATATTTTTAATATTTAAATAACAGAATTATTCAGGCAAGAGGATGAATCTGATTAACCTAAAATAGGAAAATGAAAAGAGAACCATTAAAGGAGACTAAAACTGAAGGGAGGGGAAAGGAACCTAGGGAAATAGTTTATTACCTGTGATGCACAGTTTGGAAAATTTTAACTAAGAAGAGAAATAGGGATAATTCAGGGATAAGGGTACCCAGCAGGAGGAGGCTACTTAGGCAAATGAATGTAGTGTTAATAAAGGGAAATGCAGCTAGCCTTGATTCTCTGATTAGCCTTCTTTATGCAGCCAAACTCTGACTGCTCAGAGAACACAACAGACAGCAAGTATTAGATCATATTTCACATGCACTAATTAGTCAAATGCAAATGAAGTCACCACTGTGTATTGAAATTTTATACTCCAACATGAAGTAGGAATGCATTGAACTGAAAGGTCTTGTCTAGACCCCTGAGAATCATGAATTAAATGTAATCCTGTGTGTGTGTGTATGTGTGTATGTGTTTGCTTATGATGAGCAGTGCGGGTGCAGCTTAAGGATGAAGAGGGGGGGCAAGGAAGAAGGCAAGGGTGGACTTTAAGAAGGAAGAAACTGGAGATAATGAATGTTACCAGCTAAGGGAGAGACCTTTGTCCTTTAAGCATTCAGTCCAATTATACCTTAGAATAAAATGGTAGAAATAACATCACATATGCACATATTCTGCCTTTATTTTCAATTCTTTACTCTAAATTCCACAGGTTTTGGATTTTATTTAGTCTTTTCTTCCCTGTAGAGAAGAGGTAGTTTTCTGGATTCTGGTGTGGGCTCCCTCTCCAAGGTCTCCTATAATTCTGTGGGTGGCAATGGTGTCCTTGGGAAGGGGGTGTGACATCCAAGTCCATGAGGCTCCTGTCAGGACACATGCTGCTTGCTTTTTACAGGTACCATGTTTTAGCAAGAGAAGCAATATTCATGTATGAGCTATGAGGAAAGTTTTCCTCCATCTATTTGAAAAAACTCTCCTGCCCCCTCTATCAATCCTGCATACTCTTGGATATCTAACATATATACTGATCTGAGGTTTCACTATTTATAACAACATTTCATCAATCTAGTATATAACAGATGATCTAAACAGTGATTTTTTTTTCTCATGTAACTGCTTTAAGAGCATAAGTTTTCAAAATTTATATTTTATAAAAAAATTTAATCACATGGGCTCACATTAAAAATACAAAATTACATAAAATATGAAAGTTCTGAGGCTGGTGTTGTGGTATAGTGTGTCAAACCAGTACTTTTGATGCTGGCATCCCATATGAGGGCCAGTTTGAGTCCCAGCTGCTCTCCTTCCCATCCAGGTCCCTGCTAATGGCACCTAGGAAAAAAGGGCAAAATGGCCTAAGTGCTTGGGGCCCTAACAACCATGTGGGAGACCCAGATGGAGTTCCACGCTCTTGGCTTTGACCTGGTCCAGTCCTGACCACTGCCACCATTTGGGGAGTGAATGAGCAGATGTGAGATCTCTCTCAATCTTTCTCCCTCTCTCTCTCTCTCTAACTCTGCCTATCAAATAAATAAACAAATCTTTAAAGACTAAAGTTCTTTATACCCATTTTTCTCTGCTCTAAATTGCAGTACTAGTCATAGTTAATGATTGGTTGAGAAGTTACCTTTCCTGGCATTTTCTGAACATGCACGCACACTATACACATACGTTTGTACACATTCTTAATTTAAATTACATGAACAATATATAGAGTTCTGAAACTTGATTTTTCTATTTCATAAATCATGGGCATCTTTCCATGTATATACAAATTGCTCTACTTTACCTTCAATTACTTGCATACTACTCTATTTCACTAGATAATCTAGTGAATTATCATGCTACTGACATTTAGGTTGCAAAAAATAATTTAAAACTATAGTTGAATATAGTTTTGCATACTTGTCTAAGAGACCATCCAAAGCCTTTGAAGTGACTGTGCCGGGTCAATCATATTCTACCATCTTCTTCTGGACATTTTAATCAATGCAAGGATAGGCATGTGGCCCAAACAGGCCCAGAGCCCAATACACAGACAATAGTAGAGCATGTTATTCCCACCAGAGGTGCTATATGATGCTGGAACTATGCTGCTCCTTGTCTGGGGAAGAATCAATCACAGACAAGCAAGAAAAAGAGTATAAAAAGACGAAGCCCTGGTGAGATTGCTTAGGCAGCATAAGGTTATGCTGTGAGACAGACCCCACTTGAGCATCCCAGTTATGTGAAGCAACAGGTTTCTAGTTTTGACTTGGGTTTTTGTCATTTGCAATCAAAAAGCTTCAACCAATATGTCAGATTTATTCAAATTTAATTTAAAATTAAAAAGTAGTTCAAAAGACTTTGAAGTTTCTTCTCTGGGATATTGAAAATGCTTCTTCCCATCATGATAATAAAAAATTCAAATTCATTAATATTATTGTTTTTATTCCATTGGAAAACTTGGTTATAGAACATAGAGCCAAAAATCTAAGGAGAGAGATACCATCAAGGGGAGAAAAGACAGTGGGCCCTCATTCTCTTGGGGCAGATGCTATGAGCAGATGGGGGGAGTGGAGAGTTTAGCCAGGAGTTGATGAGTTGGTGAAGGCCCCGTGTGGGCTGGTGGGAAAGTATGAAGCCCCAGAAGGCATAGCAATCGTAGGCCCTTACTCCATGAACTCCTCTGGGCACTCACCAAAGACTGGTGGGAATGCCAAGAACGTGTCTGATGTGGTACAGACTGCAGGAAGGAAACAGCAGACACAAGCAGCGGTCCACGGCTCTGCTAGACCCTTTCTCCCCAGCAACACTATGGAACAAAAAAAATGTAATCTGTGGAAGAAAAGTCAACAAACACTGTTGATTTGAGGGCTTCAGTGAATACACACTGCAGCTAGGGGAAGGGAAAAATAAGAAAAAGCCCTACTCCTAGGAGAGGCAGGAATACCTGCTGCACCCATAACTACAGTTTGGTAGGATGGGAGAAGAGAGAAGGATGCATCCCTGAGACTAGGGACTCTGTGAAGACCAACACATGAGATTTAATTAGAAAACAGAGTGTCCTCCCATCCTCTGCCACCAAGCTAGCAGCTTCAAGTAAAAAGTAAAAGCACAGGGGTCAGTGGTGTGGTCACACCTGTGGCTTGTGACAGCAGCATCCAGTATCAGAGCACTAATTCAAGTCCCGACTGCTCCACTTACAATCCAGCTCCCGGCTAATGAACCTGGGAAGGCAACAGAAGATGGCCAATGCAACTGGGACCCTGCTCAATTATATAGGAGACCTGAGTGGAGTTCTGGCTCCTGGCTTCAGCTTGACTCAGCTCTGGCTGTTGCAATCATTTGGGAGTGAACCAGTGGGTGGAAAACCTCTTTGTCTCTCCTTTCTGTCACTCTGCCTTTGAAATAAATAAATAAACTTAAAAAAAAAAAGCACAAACCAATAGAGGAGGTACAGGAAAGGCACAGATCGTGAAGAGAGAGACTCTGAGTGCACAGGGACCTACAACTGATGCTTGAGCTGGCACCATTTTGGCAAACCAATCCCCAGCCTGAATGTTCACAAGGCATCCCTCCAGGAATTCTGAAGGCCATGGAGCTCTGAAAGTAACCATAGCAACAGCACAACCCAAACCTGGCCTGCCTCTAACTAGATGAACTCAAACCCCTGCATTAAATATCTAGTGAAGCAAAAGCATGATCATTTCCAGGCATAATTATTTACTTCTCGGGGGCCTGCGCCGTGGCTCACTTGATTAATCCTCTGCCTGCGGCGCCAGTATCCCATATGGGTGCTGGGTTCTAATCCCAGTTGCTCCTCTTCCAGTCCAGCTCTCTGGCCCGGGAAGGCAGTGGAGGATGGCCCAAGTGCTTGGGTTCCTTCACCCGCATGGAAGACCAGGAAGAAGCACCTGGCTCCTGGCTTTGGATCAGTGCAGCACCAGCTGTAGCAGCCATTTGGGGAGTGAACCAATGGAAGGAAGACCTTTCTCTCTCTCACTGTCTATAACTCTACCAGTCAAATAAAAAAAATTATTTACTTGTGTTTCTATGGCCCTCCACAAGATGCCCATCCTCAACAAAAACTACAAGGCAAACAAAAGGGCAATCACTCTTAATAGACAAAGTAATAATCAGAACAAGCCTCTCATATGCCACGTATCACAGATTCATCTGACAGAGAATTTAAAAAAACTCTGATTAATACATTAAAGGCCCTAACAGAAAAAACATAGAAGATGAAAGATTATATGGGTACTCTCATCAGAGATGGAAACTATTAAATACTCAAATTGAAATGGCACAAATAAAACACAATAACAAATACTGAATGCTTTCAACAGTTCATCACATTGGACACAGTAGAGAAAAGAATCAGTGAACTTGAAAATAGACAGGAAGATAGAAATGAACTAAACTGAAACTCAAAAATAAAACTGAGTTAAAAATATTTCTGATATTCATCTGTGGATGAACATCAAATTATACAACATAGGCATGTTTTGAACTTCAGAAAGAGCAGAGAAAACAAGGGCTACAAAATTTTTGAAGAAATAATAGCCAAGAACTTTCTAAAACATCAAAGCACAGGTTCAAGAAGCTCAGACAATACAAGCATAACTACACAAACAACAAAAACAAAATTATTTATGACAGCTGCTGAAAATAAGTCATATTTAAGCCGGTAAAAATCAAAGATGCAAAAAATCTTGATGGCAGCCAAAAAGGCACATTACAAGAAGAACAACGGTAAGTTACCAGAAACCACATAAGCCCTAGGTTAGGGAATGATACACTTTATAAGCATGAAAAAGCAGGCATGGTTTGGAGTGAAGATGTCAACATAGAATTCTAAACTCAGTGAAAATATCTATCAAAAGTGAAAGAGAAGGTGTTGTGGCACAGTGTTGTGGAATAGTGGTTAAGTGGCCACTCGGGATGCCCAGATCCCATATCAGAGTGCTGCTTTGAGTCGTGGCTGCCCCACTTCTGATTCCACTTCCTGCTAATGTGTACACTGGGAGGCAGTGGTGAAGCTCAAGTACCTGGCTCCTGCCATCGGATCAGCGCGGTGCGCAGGCCGCAGCGCGCCTACCGCGGCGGCCATTGGAGGGTGAACCAACGGCAAAAGGAAGACCTTTCTCTCTGTCTCTCTCTCACTGTCCACTCTGCCTGTCAAAAAAATAAATAAATAAAAAATAAAAAAATAAAAATAAAAAAATCCTGCCACCCATGCAGGAGAACCAAATGGAGTTCTGGATACCATAAGTTTTCAGGCAGAAGAAATGCAAGTTGATAAAATAAGTGACAATAAAATAAATTTTGTCATGTTTTTAGCATCTCTAAAAGAACAATATTTCTCCGAAGCGAGTATAGTATCAATGTATTATATGTTTATAGCCTATGCAAAAAATAAAACGTGTGACAACAATAGCACACAGGATGATAGGAAAGAATATTGTTGAAGTTATTGCACATGAACCACAATAGTGTTACTTAAAGGTAGATTCTGATGAACCAAACTTTTACCGTTTTTTTTAAGATTTATTTTATTTATTTGAAAGACAGAGAGGTAGATACAGAGAGAGAGGTCTTCCATTTGCTGGTTCACTCCCCAGATGGCCGCAACAGCCAGAGCTGCGCCGATCCAAAGCCAGGAGCCAGGAGCTTCTGCCGGGTCTCCCACACAGGTGCCGGGGCCCAAGGACCTGGGCCATCTTCTACTGCTTTCCCAGGCCATCGCAGAGAGCTGGATTAGAAGAGGAGCAGCCGGGACTAGAACCAGTGCCCATATGGGATGCCGGCGCTTCAGGCCAGGGCTTTAACCCACTGTGCCATAGTGCTGGGCCCCAACTTTTACATTCTTAATGGAGGAGTAATGTCTTAAAAGGAAGCACAAGGGGCTGGCACTGTGATATAATGGGTAAAGCCACCACCTGCAGTGCCAGCTTTCCATATGGGCTCTGGTTCTAGTCCCAGTTGTTCCACTTCTGATCCAGCTCTCTGCTATGGCCTGGGAAAGCAGTAGAAGATGGCCCAACTCCTTGTGCCTCTGCACCCACATGGGAGACCCGGAAGAAGCTCCTGGCTCCTGGCTTCAGATTGGCTCAGCTACAGCTGTTGTAGCTAGATGTGGAGTGAATCAAAGGATGGAAGACCTCTCTCTCTCTCTCTTTCTCTTTCTCTGCCTTTCAAATAAATAAATAAATTAAATAAATATTTTTTAATGGCACAAATAATAAATCAATAGTGAAATGCAATAGAATGAAAAAGTGGTGCAAACCAACATCAGAAACTTCAGAGAAAGTTTCTTCCACCATCCTTGCCCCTACTTCCTTGATTAATTTGCTCCCCAAGACTTTTCTAATAGTTGGCATAGTCCTTCCCATGACATGGAAAATAGTACAGAATCTTGGTAGCAAGAATGGGCTCTGCAGTCAGACTTGGATGCTCTGCCTCTCACTGGCTATGAATCAAGTTACAGTCCACCATGCCTTTAGTTTTCTCACATGCAAAGCAGACATGGCAGTGGTACCTAGCTCAGAAATGTACTATGCAGAATGAATCAGATAACTCAAGTAAGCTTTTGGCTCAGGACATAGACTATATTACGTGCTCAATGAATACCAGCTGTTTTATTTACTGCACATAGGACATTTCAAAATAATTTTTATATGTTTCTCTTGTATCAGAATTTATGTTCATTGGTAGTAAATACTGGTGTTATTTACAGCTTTACCCTATGTTCCAGCAGGTAATAGGCTCATAAGTGTTTCAATAAATGTATTTCAGGAAGTGGAACAATTTGTGAATGAAAGCATCAGATGCTTCCCCAATTACCCTTATTTCCTAATTAGCCTATATGTTCGTAGGCTATAGGGGCATGAGTTTGGTGGATTTTTTTCTTGTTACCGCATGATTCTAATTTACATGCCAGATCTTTGCAATTACCCCTGTTTTCCTGACAAGAGAGCTATTTACCTTCTCTTCTTCCCTGGGAGTTTCAATCTTAGAACACCCCCCTCGGTCTTCTTCAGAGCCTTTCTTCAACTAAGATAGAAACACCATGGTTTGGACCATGCAAAGCCTGCAAGCATAAGGATGGCACAGGCCAGTGGTCAGCCTTGCAAGGAAAATGTTGCCCTGGCTCAGAACTAGGCTGAGTTCTCCACTCAGAAAGCATTTTTAGAAGGGTTTTAAGAAGGGCACTCCTAGGTGCTGAATAAGGAGGTTTTCAAAACTCTTTCAGTGAAGTGAGTCTGGAGTGATCACCTCTCCTGAATTCCCTGTTGCTGCACTTGTAGCTTTTGTGCCATCAGCACACATCAGGTTCCTGTTCTTGTGAAGATTCAACAATAGCAGCTCTTTAACTCTCTGTACTAATGAAGGCTCATCACTGCTGTGCCCAGAAGAGGGACTGTACCATTGAGCCAATAGGCAGCCTCCTTCAGTACAGAACACTGAAGTCTTTAGAAAATGCAAAAATGCTCATAAATGCTTATTTGATATATTAGCAGAGACAAATTTTATCTTTGTACAACATGACCAAGTCCATAATTTTATTACAGGATACATTGGTATGAGAATAAATGCAAAAAAGTATAACTCTTGCATGCTAGGCTTTATGTCCCAAATGGGGAATAAAATCTGGCCCTCAGTTTGAAGGCTAAAATTCAGACAGTTGCTAGCATGCATTCCAGGCCTCTGTCACTTCAAAAGAGATGAATTGCAATAACTTGCATGGTTTGAGTTAAGGGAAATTCATCCCTCTGGTGTGTGGGTGCTGTACTGGGGAGCAAAGGACAAGAAAGTGGATATGTTGGGCTGTAAATCTTTGACTAACAGACTGTGAGTGGTGTGCAGGCACTTCCCAGAAATTCCATGATACTGAAAAAACCAGCCATAATTATAGCCACAATGCAGTGGAGCAGGCCAGCTGAGTGACATCAACTTGTCACCACTGGGGTGGATCTACAGTGAGAAGCAGATTGTGGTTCACCCCTCACAGTTTGCAAGGAGGGGAGGAGGGGCCAGATGACTACAGAGCTATAGCAACACACTCCCAGTGGAGCAGCCAGATCTGATAGTCATATGCTAACGCCCCCACAGTGAACCAGACAGCAGGCGGCAGGAAGGCAGCTAAAAAGATTTGTAAGAAGCCAAGAAAATAAAAACACACACCATGAGAAACCAGAGGAAGAACCCCAAGTGACCCAGATGCTCAATCTGAAACCTTTTCTTCTTCCACGTATTCTTCTCCCCCTCCACTGTGAATCATCATCTCTAGAATCACAAAACATCACCCAACTGCCACATCCAAGCTAAGACTTCATTTTTCAAAAACCAGTTTTCCATCTCTGAGGCTATCAATGTGTGCTGGGTAACTGTGACTACCTGCATGCTGTTAGCTGCTGCAGGAGGCAGAGCATAAATAAATATACCAATGGCTTTAACGTGTTGGGAACATTTCCAATCCTTGGGAACACAGATGCACTGGACTGTGTTCTTTGTTTCTGAACATAGTACAGAGCTTGTGAAATTCTCCGGAACCACCCTGTGCAGCAAATAATGTGTTCTCACGTTGAGTGTACTCACATCCCTGAAAGCCTGCAGAGTATGGTAGGTACATTCACGCAGTGGCTTCATGAAACCTCTATAAACTCTTTTTTCCTCCTGTGCTTTTGCAGACTGAGAATAGGACTGACGTCAGGCCTGGCTCTCTAACTGACATAGTATGGTTATTGAGTAGTTGGTGTAAGAGAGCAATGTTCAACAATCCAGAAATTTATTCCATACCTACTGCAAAGACAAACATCTTTCACCTCATGGAACTTACATTGTAGTAAGAGAAACATAATAAGTAAATTATAGAACACATTATAAGATGATGAGTGCTGTAACATAAAGGTAAAAAGTAGATTATGTGCTCTACTCAAAAAGGTACAGGATTGGGCAGTTGAGGTTGAGGGCAGAGTATAGTCAAATTACAATATGAAACTGAGTCTTCAAGGTAGGTGATATTTAGGTTACTAAGAAGGTGATATTTGAATGAAGTCTTCATAGGGAGGATGAAGTGTGTCCAGTAGATACTAGAGAATAGGGGCATTGTTAGACCTAAGAAACAGCTGGAGCAAGAAGTTTAAAATGGCAGCATACCTGGCCTTGTCAAGGGGACCCACGTGGGAGACCCAGAAGAAGCTCCTGGCTCCTGGTTTCAGATTGGCGCAGCTCTGGTCGTTGCGGCCAAATAGGGAGTGAACCAGTGGATGGAAGACCTCTCTCTCTCTCTCTCTCTCTGCCTCTCCTTCTCTCTCTGTGCAACTGACTTTCAAGTAAATAAATAAATCTTAAAAAAAAAATAGAATTGCAAGGGGGAAAATAGGAAAGGAGGTCAAAGTTGTAACAGGAACTAGTTGGTGTTGGCCTGTGGTTCAGTATATGGGAGTTGACTTGTATTCTATGAAATTGGGAGTCAGTACAAAATTTTGGGCTGAGAACAGGTAAGATTTGGCTTGTGGTTTAAAAGAAATAATTGAGAGACTCTTGGTTTCTGCTCTGATATGTAATGAACTTATAAACTGTCACTCTCCTATTTAATACAAGAAAAAGTTAGACAAGCTAAAAATCAATGATTCTTCTAGACCCATTAGATCATTGCTGGTGCAGGTCACTGTCCTTCCAGAACAAAGAGACACAGGTACACACAGTCACACAGAAATTGGCTTCCCTGGGCAGAAGCTGAATGTAGACTAGCATGAGACTAAGAAACTCTTGAGCACCACAGTCCTAGGGATTTTATCTTCAGAAATCCCAGTAGATTCTCATGGTGCAGATCCAAGAAACACCCCTTGTGGGTCTAGCAGGAGAGCAAGATCAACACTGTGAAGCACAAAGGCCTATTCATCAGAGTGAAAGGCTCTGCAGACGCCTTTCCCAAGGAGAAGCAAGGGAATTCCTCCTTCTGCGGTTTATCTCACTACAGGGAAGAAGAAACATAATTGCCAGGGATCAAGATTTCCACAAAACAGATTGTGAAATCTTCAACCAAAGAAATTAGTGGAGAGTATTAAGGAAAAAAAAGCTATACAACTCTGGAAACATTAGTGCATGTCACGGCTCTAAAATATATGTCTAATAATAATAATCAGTTGGAAGATGAAAGAATATCCTCACTCCTCCATATGTACAAGTACACTAACAAAGAATCAGTATAAACTAGCTTACAGATACTAGAGGTATAATTCATAAACTCTCTCTAAAGAAGTTTTTAGAGAAATCAAAAGTCAAGAGGACACAAAAACAAAGACACTGGAAAAATTTGAAGCCTTTGAGAGCTACAATAAAACCAAGCATTAAACACAGTCCGCCTCCTAGTCAGATTAACATAAACCTGCTTGAGTGGTATCACAGGAGATAGTGTGCTGATAAGAATTTCACCATCACTAATGAATGAGGCCACCCCCAGTATGATTTCAGTGGAGAACATCTGCAAAGCCAGAACTTTCATGGCTGCCCAACAGTAATGAGGAGCATCCCCACCTCCAAACACGCAATCACTCAGTCACTCAGTGCAGGCCAAGTGCGAACCTGGACTCTACCTCCTCCAGTCAGGAGTGAGGAGTACCACTTTGCTCTCCAGAGCAGTGTCAGGAAAAGTCAGCTAAGACAGGTTTAAATTATAGTCAGAGTCTGAGAGCATAATAAGAAATGTCCAGGTTTCAATAGAAAGTCATTCATCATATGAAGAGTCAGGACTATCTCAAACTGGATGGGGAAAAAAGAAAATAAGTATATGTAAAAATCAAAACGATATACAAAGTCATCATAAAATGCTTCAATAAGAAATGATATGACACTTAAAACAGATGAAAAAAATCAAAAAATTAAGCAAAGAAGTAGAAAATCTGAGCCCAAAATATAAGATAGAAAACCATTTAGAAATATTAGAAAAGAAAATATTGTAATTCAAATAAAAAACCCAATGGATGAGCTTAATAGCTCACAGAGAAGACAAAAACTAATACTAATTGGTTGAAGAAAGAAAGAGGGAGGAGTAGGGTAGGAGGGAAGAAGGAAGGGAGGAAGGAAATTAAGGAAGCTCTTGTATGCATGGAGTTATGTTATAATGTATAATGTATATCACTTACAAAATGGTGAATCAACAGGAATTCTCATTCACTGCTGGTAGAATGCAAAAAACAGTACAGAATTTAGCTGTTTCATAGGATGCTAACATAGTTTTACTATTTGATTCAGTAACCAAGTGTTTGCCCAACTGATTTAGAAAGTATTTCCACACCAAAAAATCTACACACTATTGTTCACAGCAGCGCTATTTGTAACTACCCAAAATTGGAAATAATCAAGATAGGCAAATGGATAAACATTCATACATTGGTGATATCAATGCTGATAATTTACACTGAGAGTGATGAGATTGGAACTTTACCTACATGGTCTTCCTCTCCAAAATCCATGACCAGAATATGAGAAAAACATCAAACAAATCCCAGGAGAGGGACATTCTAAAATATCTCACCAATACTCCTCAAAATTTCAGGTCACCAGAAACAAGCAAAATATGAGAAACTGTCCCTGCTAAGAGAAGGCAAAGGAGACAGGATAACTAAATGGATTGAGGAAAATCTATATGGAAACCTCACAGAGAAAAAGAACCTTAGGTAAAACTAAGGATATCTAAATGAAGTATGAATTTTAATAATAACACATCAAATTTGATTCATGAGTAGTGATCAATGTACCATTCAAAGATGTTAATAACAGGGAAACAATGTGGCATATATGAGAATTCCTTGCACTATTTTTATATATTTTCTATAAATCTAAGACTACTCTATTTAAACAAGTTTGTATATTTTTTAACATTTATTTAGTAAATATAAATTTCCAAAGTACAATTTATGGATTACAATGGCTTCCCCCCCCCATAATTTCCCTCCCACTTGCACCCCTCTCATCTCCCACTCCCTTTCCCATTCCATTCACTTCAAGATTCATTTTCAATTATCTTTATATGCAGAAGATCAATTTAGTATATATTAAGTAAAGATTTCAACAGTTTGCCCCCACACAGAACACAAAGTGCAACATACTGTTTGAGCACTAGTCATAGCATTAATTCACATTGAACTACACATTAGGGACAGAGATCCTACATGAGGAGGAAGTGCACAGTGACTCCTGTTGTTGACTTAACAAATTGACATTCTTGTTTAAGGCATCAGCAATCTCCCCAGGCTCTAGTCATGAGTTGCAAAGGCCATGGAAGCCCCCTGAGCTCGCCAATTTTGATCTTATTTCAGCAAGGCCATAGTCAAAGTGGAACTTCTCTCCTCCCTTCAGAGAAAGGAACCTCCTTCTTTGATGGCCCATTCTTTCTACTGGGATCTCACTCGCAGAGATCTTTCATTTAGGGTTTTTTTTTTTTTTTTTTTTTTTTTTTTTTTTTTTTTTTTTTTCTTACCAGAGTGTCTTGGCTTTCCATGTCTGAAATACTCTCATGGGCTCTTCAGCAAAATCCGAATGCCTTAAGGGCTGATTCCGAGGCCAGAGTGCTGTTTAGGACAACTGCCATTCTATGAGTCTGCTGTGTATCCCGCTTCCCATGTTACAAGTTTATATTTTTTAAAAAAGAATCTATTGGTCAGAGCGGCAAGATGGTGGAATAGGCAGGGAGCACACTATTAGTCCGGGGGAGAGACAGTTTAATATAAGTGGAGATACTGCAGGGTCAAGGACGAGTAGGGGAAGAAACAGCAGAGGAAACTCTTCCGGAACTAGTGATTCACTGTGGACCTGCGTGGAGAGCGTGGGAGCCCAAGTTCGGGACACCAGCGGCAGACTCAACACACCAGCACTGGAACGCCAGGTGAGCCGAACCTCAATAGCCCGAGACACCAGCGGGCAAGCGGAAAGAGGAGGTTAGAGGGAACGAGGCTTGAAACTCCGTGGGGAAAAGTTCACCAGGCTAACTAGAAGAGAGAGAGGAAAAAAAAAAGTGACTGCTACGGACACAAGTTTCTCTCTCTCCGCTCACCTCTCAAAGGCGAGCAAGACAGAACAGGCGCCATTTTGGACATACGTCATAAGCAGGGCGACCTCAGGTCTGCACCGGCCCTGAGCCTAGCAGAAAAACCTGACTCTGGGGGGAGGAGTGAAATAACAGGAGATTAGCATCTAACTTGGCAACCCAGTGGGAGACTGCAGGAGAATTGGAGCCCACACTGAGGGCAGCAGAGATTCCCTGTGTGGTCCTTGGGAAAGAGCTTCCGATCTCTGGCTCCTGTGGGTATATCATTTGCCTGCTAACTACCTCCAATTACGTTCAGCTGTGCGGAATTACTTCCCTTTTGAATCAAAAAAAGAAAGAAAGAGAGAGAGATTTACCACACCTAACCTGGGAGTGTCATCTTTGACACACCCTCAACCCTGAGGAACCAAACACAGCTCTCAGTCCACACTCATCTCAAGCCTCTAAGGCTCCACTGAAAGCAGACAGTCCACTTAATATAGAGCCATAGTGTAACAAGAAAAAACACCACAGTGAAGAAACCAAATATCTCCAACATGCCAAACAACAAACGCAAAAACCGAGGTAACAAGAACAAGGAAGATACTATGACGCCCCCAAATGAAAAAGACACCCCAATTCAAGATTATGAAGATGATGAGATCGAAGAAATGCAAGAAGCGGATCTCAAAAAATTGATAAGAACATTAAGAAGTTCTCAAAAACAAATTCTTGAACTACACAAATCCTTAATGGACAAGATAGAAAATCTCTCTCGTGAAAATGAAATATTAAGGAGGAATCAAAATGAAATGAAACAACTAGTGGAACAAGAAACTGTGATAGTGACGAGAAACCATAATGAAATGAAGAATTCAATAGATCAAATGACAAACACATTAGAGAGCCTTAAAAACAGAATGGGCGAAGCAGAAGAGAGAATATCAGACTTAGAAGACAGAGAACAGGAAAGGAAACAGGCAAACCAAAGAAAAGAAGAAGAAATTAGAAATCTAAAAAATATTCTCGGGAATCTACAGGATACTATTAAAAAACCCAACATTTGGGTTCTAGGAGTTCCTGAAGGCATGGAGAGGGAGAAAGGATTAGAAGGCATTTTCAGTGAGATACTAGCAGAAAATTTCCCAGGTTTGGAGAAGGACAGAGGCATCTTAGTAAAGGAAGCTTATAGAACCCCTAATAAACATGACCAAAAGAGATCCTCACCACGACATGTTGTAATCAAACTCACCACAGTGAAACATAAAGAAAAGATCCTAAAATGTGCAAGAGAGAAACGTCAGATTACTCTTAGAGGATCTCCAATTAGACTCACAGCAGACTTCTCATCAGAAACCCTACAAGCTAGAAGGGAATGGCGAGACATAGCCCAGGTACTAAGAGAGAAAAACTGCCAGCCCAGAATACTATATCCTGCAAAGCTCTCATTTGTGAATGAAGGTGAAATTAAGACTTTTCATAGCAAACAGAAACTGAAAGAATTTGTTGCCACTCATCCTGCCCTGCAAAAGATGCTTAAAGATGTGTTACACACAGAAACACAGAAACATGGTCACCAATATGAAAGAAGGTAAAGGAAGGAAACCTCACAGCAAAAGATCACAGGAAGCTCAATTTCTCTTTGACATAGAATTAAACTCTGATGCTCTGTTAAAGCAATGTGTTAAAGTAATCTATTATGTTCTCTTGATGTCTGTTAAATTCTAATTGTTCAAAAACAGCTGAATTTTTATTAAGAGCTATGGGTTATTTAAATATGTGCTTATTTTCAAAGATTTGAAGAATCACCTTGTAACAATGATCAAATTTGGTCTATGTTATGTCATGATTTTAAGGAATCTTATTTCAACCAGATATTTTGGATTTTGAGCCTTCTTGGCATTCTTGACAGGCATTCAAAAAATCAAAGTTTCAAACAATCTGGTCTCTAAAATTTCCAGTAAATCCTGGACTTTGGTTTTTCCAGTTTGGGCCCAACTGAAAAAAATCGAAGGACCTATGTCTCTCATCTTATAGAGACACCAACTAATCAGTCTATTTGGATTATATTAGAAGGACTGTCAAGAGGTGATGTGGTACCAGACTTTAAGTTTCTATAATGGAAAATGCTATTAATACAAATGTTTGAGAATTAAAAAGTCTAATGATCTTGTGTTACTAGACATGATAGTTATCTTAATGAGAAAGCCCCAGAGGCCTAAAGGGTTAAATACTTGTAAAATCCTACAGGTGCTTTCAAAAAATACTGTGAAGTAAGCAAGTGCCTCTTGTTGGTTGATAAGTTTATAATTTTAAACATGGCGACTTAAAGTCTTTTGTCATCCACAGTTATATATGATGTGCTGCTCATAAAACCAAAGCATTGTTGGTTCTGTGTTTAGCTGTCCTCTTATAGGTTCCTATGGACTTTTTCCAGCCACTTCTATTGTATTCAGTACTTTGGGATGGCTCTGTAAACAGATGAAGCCAATAATGTATTAACAGTACCAACTGAGAGAAAGTATGGTTAACTGAGGTTACTAAAAACAAAAAGCAATTCAAATCAATTGGCAATCTACAAAAAGAGTTAAAGATTTTAAAAGCTATTATTAAAATTGCTATATTGGTCTATTATGCTATGTTATATGTGTGTACATATTGTATGTCCACATGGGGAAATTTTATTAAGAGTTTTATTTTAAATGGCTTATAGATAAGATTGTCCATAAATTTAAGCTGCTAAAATCAATCAAAGATACATTTTAATTTGTGGGACCTGAATCTGTGTATCATATGTTTTAAACGTGTTGGTAGAAAGAAACTAAAAACATTTTAGATGGTTGTGCTTAAGTTTACTGGTTAAACAAATTACATCATATTAGATATTTAAGAGGTGTTTTCAAATACATGATTCTTAAAATTTATAGAAGGCATTGGACCTTCTGGTAAATGTTTTCTTAAGTTGTTATCTAATGGTTGAAACAGTTTGCTAAGTATTCATGTAATATTGCTATTGTCAGCAAGCGATCTAGGACTTGCTCCCTCATTTCTCTATTCTAAGCCCAACTTGTTCTTTCATTTCTCTATTCTCTTCAAGGTAGGAAACTAATTCTATTATGAAGGAATCTGTAGGACGCACAATTTAATCTTTAGACCTTATAAAAGAGATGGCTAACATTTTTCTGTAATAGCATAGCCAAAATAAGAACTTAAATAATAATCTCATAGCTAGATTCACTTCGCCATCAGCGAAGTATACAGTAAGTAGAAAAAACCTCCCTTTCAGACCAAAGGGAAAGAAAGTTTTAAAGTGAGAATATAATTTTCCTCATGGGCATTGTCTACCTTAGAAAAACTACTACAGAACATGCCTGTGACTATAGACTTGTAGTTCAGGCCACCGAAGATTAGAGATGGGATTTGGGCACTCCCTTGACTTGCATCCTCTGGTCTGCTTGAACACAAACCAGGAGGAAAAGAAAGCTCGGCATCAGAAGCAATGGGTGGCAGGCCTATTAAGGGCTGATCTGTACAGTGATCTGCCCTCAAGGAGACCCAACAGGCCAGTCCACTGCAGTGGCTTTCAAAGTGGGAAGCCTGGGCTTCAGCAGAAGTCAGCTTGTGAAGAGCCCTGGCAGCTCTGCCAAGAGTTGGATCACTGGAAATGGACCTGCCCTGGAGTCGAAGGATGCCCAGGTCAGAGCCACAGATCTTATTGGCTCTAAGCTGAAAAGCCCTTCACTCAGCCCAACTTCCAAAGTGATCACTGCAGCTGAGGGGACGGCCAAGTAGGGTCAGCAACATTGCAGGCAGAACTGTAAATTTCTTGTTAGAGATGCCCCCTGCCTTTACCTGGCCAGCTCTCCTCCCAGGCCAGCCAAGTAATGAAAGTCAACAGAGTGCCTTCCCCTAGGAGGTTCACACCTCCCTTAGGATATACCCCATGTGAAGAGATAGATAGGTCTTAACTTACAAGGCCTAAAGCCCACCAGATTATTATCAAGCCCCTTCTATCAGGTTCTATTTGCCTCTCAATCAGAAAACTTAATTGTAGCTTAGACAGCACCTTTCTTAGCTCCTCTAATAATGACTCTGTCCTTTGTTCTAGGCCCTGTCTAGTGCACTTGGGCCTCATTCCTTTGTAATCATAACCTCTACTCTACCACCAATGGCTCTACTCCCAACCTGTGTGTACTGATGGTCCTCTTCCCCACTTAATGCTGTATAATTGTTCAAACCTGGTAAATGCCACTCTTAGGATCATTGGTTACTATCCTCACCCTGTCTTTTATGACCTTGTCTAAATATGATCAGAGTCGGCAAACTTGGAAGGCTTCCATAGCCTTGGCAACTCATGACGAGAGCCTAGGGTGGTTACTGGCGCCATCAACTAGAGTGTCATTTTGTTGGGTCAACAACAGGAGCCACTGTGCACTTGCTCCTCATGTGGGATCTCTGTCCTTAATGTGCTGTACATTGTGATTTAATGCTATAACTAGTACTCAAACAGTATGTTTCACTTTGTGTTTCTATGTGGGTGCAAACTGTTGAAACCTTTATACTAAATTGATCTTCTGTATATAAAGAGAATTGAAAATGAATCTTGATGTGAATGGAAGGGGAGAGGGAGCGGGAGAGGGGAGGGTTGCGGGTGGGAGGGAAGTTATGGGAGGGGGAAGCCATTGTAATCCATAAGCTGTACACTGGAAATTTATATTCATTAAATAAAAGTTAAAAAAAAAAGAGAAAAAAAAAAGAGAATCTATTTCTGGCCACTTTGCTTAATAGAGGCTGTTGGGCAACAAGGGTGGCGACAAACAGGGCTTCTGGAGGGAAACTAAAGTAACACAGCAGGAGAGATGGTGATGATGTTAGGACCAAAATGGCAGCAGTATGGTTGGTGAAAAATGGGTAGGTTCTGGGTATATTTTTCAAAGGCCCGTTTCTGAATTCAGAATCCAGAAAGCAGTCAGAATTCCAGAATACGTAATGAAGTAACTTAACTCTGTTGTTTGTAGCTACTCCACCTCCCTCACAATACATGTATTTCATCTTGAAATTTATTCCCCCTTGCAACAGTATTGAGAATTTTGGCCTTCAGGAGGTAAGTAAGCCCCAAGGATTCTGCTCTCATACATAGGATTTGGCACCTTTTTAAAGATTTACTTATTTGAAAGGTAGAATTAGAGAGAGAGAGACAGAGAAAGAGAGAATATTCCATTTGCTAGCTCATTCCCTAAATAGCTATAACAGCCAGGGCTGGGCCAGGCTGAAGCCAGGAGCAACATGGGTGCACATGGGTGCATGGGCCCAAGTACTTAAGCCATCCTCCACTGCTTTCCCAGGCACATTACCAGGGAGCTGGATTGGAAGTGGAGCAGCTGGGACTAGAACCAGCACCCATGTGAGATGCCTGTGCTGCAGGCTACAGCTTTAACAAACTGAGCCACAGTGCCTTTGTTAAACCCTTTTATAAAGGGTTTTTTTTTTTTTTTTTGACAGGCAGAGTGGACAGTGAGAGAGAGACAGAGAGAAAGGTCTTCCTTTTCCGTTGGTTCATTCTCCAATGGCCGCTGTGGCCAGCACACTACGGCAGGCGCGCCGCGCTGATCTGAAGCCAGCAGCCAGGTGCTTCTCCTGGTCTCTCATGTGGGTGCAGGGCCCAAGCACTTGGGCCATCCTCCACTGCACTCTCAGGCCATAGCAGAGAGCTGGACTGGAAGAAGAGCAACCGGGACAGAATCCGGCGTCCCGACAGTGACTAGAACCTGGTGTGCTGGCACCGAAGGCGGAGGATTAGCCTATTGATCTACAGCGGCACCGGCTATAAAGGTTTAACAAAGGAAATTTCCACCGCACCTCAACCCCGTATTTCTCTCCCTTTCCTTTCGCCAGTTAAGATACAGGTGTCCTCCCTTCTGAAGGATGCAGAACAGGGTGCCATCTTGGAAGCAGATCTTGATCTTGGAGTTCCCAGTCTCCAGAACTGGAGAAAATTACTTCCTAGTATTTATGACCTACCCAGACTTAGGTATTTTGTTATAGTAGCACAGATGGATTAGACACTAGATGATGAGATGTTGAATGTCTCCTCCCTTCAGCCTGGGCACATTACCTCTCAGAACATGGGTAACTCAAAGTCAGAGCAGATATTACTCTCTTGCCTATTTATTTTTCTAGAACAGGGATTTTCTTATTGTAAAAAATCTAGCTAATAATTGCCTTTCCTATAAATGGCCTATGGGGTTCTTTTGTGGCTTTTGTTTGTCATGAAAACACCTGAATTGATTTTATTTTAACAATTAACACAGGACTAAAAATGATAAAGTCTCTGTTTTTGTCTCAAAAAAAACCCACATAAATAATTTCAGGACTGAAATTTATATTTCCATTATACTATTTACTGATAACTTCTACAATCCAATGAACACTTGAGGCCAGTACTTTACTTTTAAATTCGTTTGTACATCCTACTCTAGAATTGAATGATTAACAAGAGGTGGTCATGCTCACTGTGAAAACTGTCACATCAGTTTTACTTGTCATTACAATGATTGTGTAGCTCAGTTAGATATTATATAAAGTAAAGCAATGTAATCACAAACAAGAGTTGCTTCTATCATAACTAAGTAAGATGCATACTGGCTTGATAAGGCAAGCCTCTGTAAACATTGCTTTAGATATGAATGAGAAAAGACGGGAACAAAGAAAATGGGGGCTGCTTTTGGATTACTTCACAAGTAATGGCAACATCTTACTTTAAGTCGAATTAAAAAAAAAAAAAAAACAACCAGAAATGGAATCTGAACATTCTAGAGGAGGGGTGCATGTTTGTTAGCATGGTTCATTAAAGCTACATACAGTCTTGGGCAGCTATTCTGCCTATCAGTTATAACACTGAACTGGATGACCGAGTTCAATTCCCAGCTCCAGCTTCTGACTCATCATATCAGCTTTCTGATAATGCAGACCTTGGGAGGCATTGATGAAGACTCGAGTAGCTGGTTCCTGCCACCCGCCTGGGAGACTTGGATTGCAATTTCTGGCTCCTGGCTTCGGTCTGGCTTGGCCCCTGCCATTGCAGGCATTTGGGGAGTAAACCAGCACATAGGAGTTCTATTTCTCTGTTCCTGTAATTATTTAATGAATTATTTTTAATCATACATAGAGCCTTACTCAGTGGATTCCTACACAAAGAGAAGTCTCCGGGGGTCAACTCTATAGTGGAGTGGGTTAAACTGCCGCCTGTAGCACTGGACTCCCGTGATGCTATTGTGCCTTGGAAAGCAGTGAAAGATGGCCCTAGTATGTGGCCTCTACACCAACATGAGAGAACTGGATGAAGCTTCAGGCTCCTGACTTCAGCCTGGCCCAGCCCTGACTGTTGCAGTCATTTGGGTAGTAAACCTGAAAATGTATGATCTGTCACTCTCTGCCTCTCTCTCTCTCCCTGTAACTTTGCCTTTCAAATAAATAAATAAAGCTTTAAAAACTAAATTAATTTAAAAAACAGAAGTCTCTGCTGTCCATCAAAAGAATTATAATGGGAGTTAGTGTACAAGTTTTATGCTATTAAAAATTAAGTATGTACAAATCATTTTTAGTATTTCTTGCTTACTTTCTTCAATTAACTCATTATTATCTGCCAAATTTTGTTGAATATGAAGTTTCTACTGCACTGATCCTTCTTGCCTTCCTTCCTGTTCTCCTTCTCTTTTCACTGTTTCTTTCTCAGGACATCTTCAATGAGAAATAAGCTGCCAGTATGTGATCCAGAAAAATTTCCTATAGAAAGTTGTGGACAATTTAGGTTTTATCAATACATACATCATTTACTTAAATAAAGAACAGTGTACAGAGAGGACACTAGAGTATAAAGGCCTCATGGATTGATGTTATTAAGGAGGTTAGTCTTGTGCAATAGAGAGAAAACTGTGAAATGATCTTACTGAAGAATCAAGAATTATGAAAAAGATCAATAAATCTGACAAGTCCATTCTTCAGTGCAGCGAGGGAAGTGAGCTAAAAATAAAGTGAAAGTGGAAAATGGAGCATCAGTCAAAACTATTTTGCCAGAAAGATAATGTAGAGATGCTATGAGCACCACTTTGTTTCAGGATAATGAGAATTAATCCACATAATGACCCTAAAAAGGAAGCAGGTGCAGATGCAACCATCCAGCAATCCAGAGAAAGCAGAAAGAAGCATGCTAGGGTGAAAGGCACGAGGGAAAAAAACATTTGTTGTTCATGATTTTCCTGGCTGACAATGCCTACAAACTCAATTCTTATATTAAAAATGTCAACGCCTGCATTTCAAATCTAGAGACTGTGTCATTAAGTAAACATTGAATACTGGCCTTCACATCACACGTAGGAGGCATGTAAATTCCTGGCAAGCCAGCAGACTAAATCTTTCATACATAATAGGAACATCATGTTTAGAGCTGTTCATCTCTTCTAAGCCAATAAAGTATCAACAGCCCTAAAGCGGTTGTGATTGTGGTATTTTCACTTAGAGACAGCTTCACTGAATAGCATGCTATAAAGTGCCTCAAAAACTCCACATTTAAATACACTGACCTGTGGTCAATGAATATTCCTGGTCATTTATAAGCAAGGATTTAAAGCTTACCATAGCAAGGGCACGGCAACAGGTACAGAGAATACAAAGAGGAGGCCATAATTTGATTATCTGTTGCCCTGAACTCAGGAATTTGGTCCCCAGAGTCTTATGTTAATGGTATTAAGAGGATGGGAACTTCATCCAGTCATGGCGTTCAGAGGTGGGGCCTCTGGGAAGTGCTTACATTGGATTAGGCCATTAGGGTTGTGCATCTGTGATTGAATCCTTGAGAGTTTATAAGGAAAGAGAGAGACCATGCCTTAGGTGTTTTATTACAGTAACAAGCTGTAGTAACTGGTAATACAGAGGAATAACAAAACACTGAAGCACTGACTGTAACAGTGCCAGCCTCACTGTGCTATTGCTCTCACTAAGGACATGTCTGTTGCTAAATCCAGTGGCATCATTCCACTTTGAGGCCTTGATCTCTGTGAGGTCTAAGATGTTGCTGATCACTCTTTTCTTGTTTTCTAGTACACTATATCTTGTTTCATGAGACATTTCTCAATCTCTTTTACTGCATCTTCCTCCTAAACCTGGTTCTTAATTTCTGGTCACCCTTGTTGGGAGCAGTACAAGTTCAAGCAATTTGGAGGGCTCCTGTCTTAAGACCCTTTCACATTTACCCTGTTGACTTATCTAGCTCAATCCTAGGATTGTGTGCTTCTTGTGTGTGCCAGCTTGTTAATCATGGCCTTTGGAGTTGAATGCAGTGACCATCTGCCACTTTTGGCTTCTCTCCTTGATTTCCAGTCCTTGTAGTCTGGCCAAGTTTTACCAGCGGCTAAGTAGTTCAGGACTCATTGGCTAGAGGACTCATACCCCTCTGGCCACTGGACCTGGTTCTGGAAAGACCATGTGATACAAAAGGAGTCACTAAGGCCCTGCCTCAGGACTTTGGCAGAAACTGTCAGGAAGGATGCACTGTCTTTTTGCTGAGATTAGCAGGTATAAAATAGTATAAATCTAGGACTGCTAAGACCAGAGCTATTGCACTGTGGAAAGAGTCAAAGAATGACACCAACTTATGTAAAGAAAGAGAGAAAAAAAAAAAACCACAGAACTTCAATGCTATCATTTAAGCCTCTGGACTATCCAATTATTTACTGGATCTTTTAAATTCTTTTTTCATTAAGCCATTTCATTTGGGTTTCTGTGATTTGTGACCACAGAAGTTCCAATTAACACAGAAAGCTTTGAAACAAATGTCTCTTGATAGGGGAATGACTAGTCACATTCTGCTGTGTGCTGTGGAATACTGTGTTGAAGTCAAAAGCAAGAGGCAACATTACACATCCTATCAGACAAGTTCTCTAAGACATATTTTAAATATAATTTTGACATTTAAAAATGGAAGTGTAAGACATGTAAAGGATGGACTTGTTGATATTTTAAATTTGTGGTTGTATGTTTGGATATTTGTGTGTGTGTGTGTGTAAATACACAGGAGGACTGGGAGAATTTATTCCAAAATGCTTTTAAGAGTTATCATAGAAAAAGGATAAGGTTAAAGAATAAGGAATGTGTATAAAAATGGACTTTGTGGCTTTTGATTGTTTTCCTAATTTTATTATAAAGAGCGTGTATTTATGTATTACTGATGTAAGTTAAAAAACTAAAGGAGCAGATATTTAGTCTAGCAGATAAGACAACTGTGTTCCAAATGAGAGTGCCTTGGTTCAATTCCTTCCCTGGCTCCTGATTCCAGCTTTCTGACAATGCAGACCTTAAAACATAGTGCTGATGGCTCAACTACTTGGGCTCCTGGACTGAGGTCCAGTTCAGGCCATTGCGGACATTTGGGGAGTGAACCAGCAGAGGGGAGCATTCTCTCTCTCCCTCCTCTCTCTCTCTCTCTCATAAAAATAAAATTAAAATAGGGAAAATTCTGTTTCCAAGTTTTTTATTTTCAGTCTTCATTGCTTCTCATTGCATAATTCAGCACACCTAAAATCAACATCCTTTTCCTCCAAAACGTCTTTCTCCACTGGTTCACTCTACATTTCCTACTATGGCTAATGACATCATCTTCTACCCAGTATTTTAAGTGTGCTGAGAAATCTCGCAGATGTGACTTTCTCCCACAGTCACCACATGGTCACTGAATGTGTCACTCTCCCTCTTACACACTGCTGGGATGTGTCCCCTTCTTCTCCTCACTTATGCTACCCCAGTGCAAGTCCTCATCATGAGTTCTCTGACTACTGCAAGAGCATCCTTCCAGTTCCGGGACTCCATGGTTGCTCATCTCTTACCTTCACAGAGATCTTTCTAAAGTGCAATTCTGACCCTGTTATGCCTCTGCTTAACAACCTACAGCTGATGTAGCAATTAAGTCCAAACTCTGTAGAACAGCGTGCTATGTCCTTCAAGATCTGACCTAATATAACACCTGCAGTTTCCTAGCTCATACCCTGACCACCCATTCCCTTCCAATGTTTTCACACTTGAACTTGAGCATCTTATAGGACCCAGAACGTGCCAAACTCTCGATTCTGTACCTTACACACTCAGTTTCCTCTTCGTAACTCACTTTCCCTCCCTTTCTTGCCTTTCTCTTCAAAGCTTAAGGTGGGGCTGGCATTTTGGCATAGCCGGTAAAGCCAGCACCACCTGCAACAACGCCAACATTCCATATGGGCACAGGTTTGAGTCCTGGCTGGTCCACATCTGATCAAGCTTCCTGCTAATGCGCCTGGAAAAGCAGCAGAAGATGGCCCAAGTGCTTGGGCCCCTGTGCCCACAGGGTGACCCAGAAGAAAATTCTGGCTCCTGGCTTCTGCTTGGCACAGCCCCAACTATTGCAGCCATTTGTGGAGTAAACCAGCAAATGAAAGATCTCTCTCTCTCTCCTCACCCTCCTCTCTGAAACTCTGCCTTTCAAATAAAAGATAAATAAATAAATCTTTAAAAAAAATGAAGCTCAACTTAAGTGCCTTTGTTTCTGATTCTCCCAGGTTGGACTGGGTAGTATTTTGATGTGAGCTTTTGAAACTATGTCCTGGTCACCTCCCTTATCATAGCTTATGTAATTATCTCTTTACCTGTCTGCCTCCTTTCTCAGACTCCCCAAGTAGAAGGGAGGAGGACAGCATCATAAAATGGAGACTCAGAATCAGACTTCTTGGGTTTGAATCTTGCTCTCCTATTTTATTCATTTTAACTTAATCTTTATTATTTGAGGCAGGCAGACAGAAAGAGCTCCCATCTGCTGGTTTACTCTCAAGTGCCTTCAGTGGCCAGGACTGGGCCAGGACCAAATCTGGGAGTCAGGAACTCAAACCAGGTCCCCTGCTTGACTGGCTGGAACCCAATTACTTGAACTATCACTGCTGCCTCCCAGAGACTGTATTAGCAGGAATCTGGAGTCAGGAGCTAGATTCAGGAATCAAACTTGGGCACGCCAATGTGGAACACAGGCATCTTAAATGCTAAGCAACATGTTTGTTCCTGTTCTTCCATTGTGTACCTATGAGAACAACTGGCGATGCACTGAATTTCTGTGCTCCAGCTCCCTCACCTGTACCTCAACTACAAAGCTGCTGTGAAGATTGAGTTAACATGCTCAGTGTTCAGAATTGTGTCTGCCCACGGAAAGTGGAAGACAAGGATTTACTGTCATTTGCATGACTAATAATCTTTGTACTTTGTGCAATGCCTGGCACCTAACCGAAGTTCAAAGAATGAACAGCTCCTTTTTTGAACAAAGTGTTTTGAAGATATAATTTTGTAAAATGTATGCATTCTAAAAATATGATCCCAGTTTAATCCAAGACTTTCTACCTGTACTCACAAAATGAAGGAAAATGCCATAGAAACTGATTTCAAATGACTTCAACAATAATTGCAGTCATCCATAACACAGCCATCAGGGGCTTGGGTGCAATTGCTAACAGAGATTTATCATAAAAGCAACCTCAAACATTAATTTTAATTTCCTAAATGGTAAAAGCACTAGCCCCCTTGTTGAACTAATGGCCTGTAGAATCTCATGTTTAATGCATTCTGAAAACATTGGCAGGGTTATCTATGGCAAGATTTTTTCAAGTTTTGCTTCTACATCCTCTTACAACCAAAAGATTCTAAGACTTTCAAGACTGAATGATCTTTAAGAACTTACTTCAAGGCCAGTGGGACAGCATGAAAGAACTTTTGTTATCTTTGTTCCTATTATAACCAAATACCCTTACCTGCATGTCTTATTTCCAAAAACTAAGACAAATCCAGAAATGTTGCCAGTGAATTGCATGAGATCTTAAAAGAAATGAATGACTAAAGGGATAAGAGAGAGACGGGGAAGTAAATAAGAAAGGGGGGCTTGTGGGAATGAGGAAGTGAGGAGGTGATGCAACTTGCAGAGGTGTGGCTGGAGGGACACACATCTCTGATGGGACATGCAGGGGCCCTACTTTGTCACTGCCTGTCCCCCACAAACCCACACGCCTGGGGTGCCATCCACTATGAAGAGCTGCATAGACCATGTCAATGTTTGGGCAGCACTAAATCTGACCTGATAGACTCTGGGCCTGGAACTCAGTATTTCCTTTTTTTCACAGCTCTGGCAGACTGAGAAATATTCATCCCCCAGACTTCAATGAATTCTAGGAGGTGAGGAGTAACCTACAGGCAGGGCTTGGGCCCTCTGGAAGCCACCTACTCTCTTCTCAGGCCTCCCAGCATCATCTCTCTAATTGCCTCGCTCCTTTCTTTCTACCCATAAAGCCAGAAAGATTAGAAGCAACTGACTCAGAATAACAATGTGTTGTATATTTATGCAGCCCCTTTCTTCCAAGGAAACCATGTGCCCATTCAAATGTTTCTTCCATAATCTCAGTGCCCTTCTGGGAGGGGGTGGCCAGGCTAACAATAACTCTCTACTTAGTCAAATGGTTGCAGGCCTGTGGAAGGCCTTAGCAATATTTGCAATGGTCAGGTGATGTTGTAAGCAGAACTCATGAACCTACTAGACAAATAAACCTCAGAGTGTGTAATAAAACAAGATAACAGTGTTGCCTGCAAACACAGTATCAGAGGTTTCTTGAAAGCCTCTAGGAAGTACATTAAAAGAGAATTAAAAAAAAAATCTATGAAAGTGAAGAGAAGGAAGAAGAGGCATCACTGGGATTTTCTGGCAAAACCTTCCTAAGAGACAAAAAATGTAGGCTTTTCTTCGCCACTGCTGGCTTCTGTCACTGATATATATTTGTTTTGATCAGGGAATAAGATCTTGTTTTTCATTCTGGAAAACACACTGTGGCCAGCTTTCTCAAGATCAAGAATGACCTGGTACCAGGAGGAGTTTAGAGGGGTCAGGACTCAGAACCCACACTCTCTGACCTGCCATACAGCATGCCAATTTTCTGTCTTATGTCTTACTTGCTTTCCTATTTTTTAGATTTGTTGACTCTCCCAGACTAAAAGCAGGTTATTCAAATTATGTGTGTGAATGTGTGAATGAAAATAAGAAGGTTGCTACTACAGTTCTGTTTGAAATTATTAGTATTTTATTTAGTGCTTCAAAAAATATCATGGGGAAGGCAAAGTCAAGTGCCTGCAGCAGCTACATTTTCCTGGATTTGTTTTTTTTTTTTTTTTTTTTTTTTTACTTTTTGACAGGCAGAGTGGACAGTGAGAGAGAGAGACAAAGAGAAAGGTCTTCCTTTGCTGTTGGTTCACCCTCCAATGGCCACCGCGGCTGGCACGCTGCGGCCGGCCTACCGCGCTGTTCCGAAGGCAGGAGCCAGTTGCTTATCCTATCTCCCATGGGGTGCAGGACCCAAGCACTTGGTCGTCCTCCACTGCACTCCCTGACCACAGCAGAGAGCTGGCCTGGAAGAGTGGCAACCGGGACAGAATCCGGCACCCTGACCGGGACTAGAATCTGGGGTGCCGGTGCTGCTAGGCGGAGGATTAGCCTATTGAGCCGCGGCACCGGCTGGATTTGGTTTTGACTGTGTTCTGCTAGGTCCCACCCTCCTCATCCTGCACAGGATGGCACTGAGTGTCCTCAAGGACAGCAAGGATGAGTAGCAGCAACACACACATCCTTTCTGTGCCCTCACAAGTCCCATAGACTGGCACATGCATCTGGCCACATCTTTTCAGCAATGGCTTGCTCCCAGTTGGCCAGCAGGCAGCTAGATGAGGCATGGCTGCCTGTGCCCCAGCCAGTGAAAGTCACTGCTCCCACTGCAGATGAAGAACTATTTAGAAGCCACACTTCAGATTTTCATGATAGGACCTCTCACTCCTCTCTGCTATGTTTTCTGTTTACCTGGGATATACATTTACATAAAATGATACTAAATTGACAGTTCAGTGGAAAAACTAGCCACACTCCTTCAGAAACACTGTACAGCTTCTCTCTTCCTACTAATACACTGGAGAATAGGATCTCCTTACAAACTTATATTAGTGAATCCTTTCAACAGTTGGGTGAGATTGACATTATTTTCCATTTTACAGGAAAATAGGGTTTAGAAAGGAATGTATGAGGACTTTTCAAAAGTTCATAGGAAATGCATGTTATTTTAAAAAATGCAAAGATTTCAAAGATATTTACCCTAAAATAAATGTTTATTTTAATACTAGTCTCCATGAACTTTTAGAAGTACTCATAAATGTCACCATGTGGAAATATAAATAATGCCAGAGTCAGGAACTGAATTTATTCTGGAGCATTTCACATCTGGTGAGAAGCCCTAACCCCCAAGAACAGTATAATAATTTATAATAATTTCATAAAAGCATTTAAAATCATAGGATATAATTTGCATGGGAATTGATACATAATGAAGGAAAACAGAATCAGGAAGCCTGTGATGTGAATGGAAAAATGAGACAAAGTAACTTAGAACCAAGTAGAACTCACACAAACAGGAAACACATGTTTGTGGCCTGGGCGATCAAGCCAGGGTCTGAAATAAAGTATGAAGATTGGGACAGGCTGCACAAATGATAATGAGGAGCCTATGGAAGATGACACAAGAGGGACTCAGGTGCCTGAAAGACTTATTGCTCAGTTATAAGAGGAAACTTGCATGCAGTAATGGAGTGATGACTGGTACACATGGAATTCCTTTAATATGAGAGTTTCAATTCTTCTTAGAAGAAGAAAGATAGTAGAAAGAAAAGGGAACTAATAAGGAGAACATAACGATGAACAGAATTGATTCATAAAGAGGTGAAAAAACAAAATTCATAGGGGAAAAACATTAACATGTAAAAATGACTGGCCAAAGGGGTGCAGGTGTTGGTTAAGTTAGTCTCAGGTAGAAACCCTATGGCTGCTATTAACCTGAGTTCATTTACTAGCAGGGGTCTCAGCTTCTTTCCATGCCCGTTTACAGTCCCCGATTTGTGACAGCAGACAGACTACGTATAGTCATGGAGGCACTGCCAAGTGTCCAGATAATTTTATCTCCCTCATGTCAGATATTATACAACATCTCCCTATATTTGCCTGAATTGTAATTAGGATTTCACATTGCCCATGCACAAATTTATTAAAGAAGAAACCTGGACTTAAGACAAGTTAATGAAATGAAAATACTCCAGGGGACCCTACTTTTGGTATAAGGTGTCAAACTGTACTTTCAAGAGACAAAATAAGAAATGGAATAAATAAATGAATACATCTGGTTGTCTTCTTTTGTTGAATGGAGCACATTTTAAGATAAAGGGCAGATGTATAATGAGATTATTAACAAAAAGAGCATAAAATTTCAAGTCATGATAATGGCTAATTAATTTTAATTAGTGATTTTCAGCAGGTAACAAGGCATACGCATATATTCCATGGGGAATTTTCCCAAAATGGCAGCAGGAATGTGACATATATAAATAATTGCATTTTATTTCCTTCTCTCATTTTGTTGTAAAGAAAAAGTTTTCGATTCTTAAACATTTGATGAGAAGTACTCTCTTGAAAAAAAATGTTAAAATGAAGAAAATAACCAATTAACTTGCCTTGCTGAATAAAATCGACACCATGAAGAAATCCAGTAAGAAACTCTCTGAGATATCTTTGTAATCACAGTGGAAAAAGATGACAGTGAAGCTCAAGTTAACAAACTGGTGAACTGGGTTGCAGAAAGAAGTCCGCAACAGCTTCATGCCAGCCATGATCATCAGAAAAATGTCCCAGCTGTTGGAAAGCAAATAAAAACAGCAATCAATGACAGCACGCCAACTACAGAGGAGTTACAAAAGCCAACATTTCTTGGGCATTGATTGTGCATCGCACATTTTCCAGGCAGAAAAATCAATATGGTGAGCCCTGTGATTGTCTGCGTTTTACAGAGGAGAAGACGCCATCTCACAGAGTTTGAGCCACCTGACTGAGGCCTCGCAGGGGCTGAGCCAGGATGGAAACTCAGTCCTGAGCGGTGCTCAAACACTTGAACTCTGTCACTACTGACATTTCTTCCCTCATGTGCTTTCCTAATTCTTGTTCCTAGCAAGGACACAGAGCTCCTTTGGTGCTTATCTGAACTAACCACTGCGACAACAAGCCAGGTTCTGGGGAAAGCTGGACTCCAGGTAAGAAACAGACCACGTGCTGCCTTTCCCGGAGTCTGCGCAACATATGGCTTTTCAACATCAAAGATGTAACCATAACTGATATTAAGTTCTGAACGGAGATAACTGCAGTATCTTAATTAAGCCATCTCTATTTTTACATATTAACTTCCGATGTTTTTCAGCATATCTGTCATCCCAGTGAATGTTATGTTTCCTGGTCTCCCTTTTTTCACTCATAATTATATCATAATTTTTCCCTTCTATTATGCCCTAGGAGCTCCCCAAAGCAGAGATGGGCCAACAAACAGACCAGAATTTTCTTTTGAGAACAGAACTCCTACATGTTTTTGTTTAGGGAGTCCTATTATTTTAATCAGTATAGGAAGATGTGTTGTGTGTATAATTTCACTCGATGATAAAGCTGACTAGGAATAATGTATCTTGAAATTGGCAGATATGACAAAAACAATACAGCGTAACAGAGCAAGCAACTACCTTTCTAAAGTGCCTTTCTGAGAAAAAACTTTGAATATTTTAACTCTCCAGTTATAACACACTATTGGGGAATGCAAAGACAGTGAGGAAACTTCTAGAGAATGGTTGCATTTGGAGTTTTCTTTCTTTGGCTAAGTACAGAACCCTGGGGACATGCCTCAATTTCCCTAAGCCTAGAAGAATCCTAGATCTGACCCTAGACCCTTAACAATGCCTTATCCCAGGATGAAGGCATTTAAGAAGTTCTTTTAAAGTCTTTGCTCCTATCAAATACAAAATTGTCATTTTTGTCAACAACAAGATGTAATGTTGGCAATTCCATATGCCTGACTCTGACATCTTATATGCATTCAGGTTTTGACGGTTTCCACTCTGCCTCAGCATGTGCGAGGTAAGGCTTACCCAAGGCCCCACGTGTCAGGCTTGGACTTGGCTTCTGAGAAAAATTAGCCCTTGACTACATTCTGATTTGGGAAGAGCAGAAAAGTTTTTCTGGATCCTCAACACAGATCCTTCAGTATTCTTGCAGCAAAGCTGGATATTGTCCAAAGCTTGCCCTCTTTGTCCAGTGGACAACGAATGTCCCTGATGAAAACACAGGATGAAAACATGACTGTGGATCAAGTTGCCTCTGACCACACCTCAGGGTACAAAAACGTCAGAGCCCTATGGAGGAGCCCCAGTGATGCGGTATCACCAGCTTAGGTATATTGGTTTTCAAGAGAAATCAGTTAACCAGTCAAGATGCAGATGAGTGCAATCTAACTCTCTGGGGCAGTCGTTTGGTGCAGCAGTTAAGATTCTGTTTGAGTCACTCACATCCCACAAGGGAATGCCTGCTTTGGAGTCCAGGCTCTGCTTATGGTTCTACGTTCCTGCTAATGTGTACCTTGGGAGGGAGCAAGTTGATAAATTAAGTAGTAGAGTCCTACCACTTGCCTGGGAAACCCAGATGGAGTTTCAGGCTCCTTGTTTTGGCCTAGGCCATCCCAGGCTCTTATAAGCATTTAGGGAATAAAGTAGTGGATAGGAGACCTCTCTCTGTCCATCTTCTGTCTCTCTCTCTCTGTTTCTCTGCCTTTCAAATACATAAAAATAATTAAGTAGCATTTAAAAAATTAACTTTCTCTTTCACATAACCATGGTTCAACAGATTGAATTCATTCTGTTTGCTAATATTGACTGGTTAAAGCCATGGGATATTGCAAGGGCTGAGGTTCATGGGTTTTATAGCATTGAAACAGTTATGGATACTGCTAATCATTCATGCATTACTGTATACTTAGCTGAAGGTTTTATAATTACCTAAGTAGCAATCAGTGAACAATGACCTAGGACCAATGCAGAACATCCATTTACACAGGATGGGAAATAAAAATCTCTAGCAAGACATCACAATTCACCCAATCACCCATCTCCCTACTCCATCACCCATCTACCCATCCTAACATTTATCTGGGGACTTGTGCAGAAAGTTGAGGATGAACAGTGTCTGCTGCTGAAGAATTCACTACCTAACCAGCTAGTACAATGATTCTCAATAAAGGCAGAGGGTCAGATTTATCTAACTGGAAAAGGTCTCAAAGTAATCCTGATGGACAGCCTCCTGTTGTCCTGTTTGAAAAGAGCTAGTCTAATGGGCTGCCTGAAAGCTTGAGGGACTTTTCTTTTAGAATGCCTCAGATGGACACCTCAGGGAGAAAAACAAAGCATTAGTTCTAGAGCCTGCAAAAAATCACTCTGATAGAATCTTATGTGAATTAAAATTATTCCAAGGCATATACATAAGGTGTTTTCTTCCTGACTTTAGTGTCTGGGGAAAAAAATACAGGGATAGGGAGTAACATCACTTTAAACTGGGATCTCTCTGAACTATTTATTTGTTTCTGCTGGAGTCCTAGCCCTTGTATCTGTCTTATCTACCAGCACGACTTCAACCTGCAGTCTTAGGTCAAGGTGCTTATCCTAAATTGGATAGAGAGAACTTTAAATCCTTTTGGTCAATAACCCAGAGTGGAACTGCTTCCTTCTTTGCCACTCTGGCCATGACTGTGTGTCCTCATTCTAGAAACTGAGGATCTGCCAGGTTCTGGGAGGTAGTCATGGGTCGGTTCAGATTGCATCACACTGAGGATCCCTGCCACAGCAGAAGCACAGGATGTTCCAGATGTGGAGCCATCTCCTGGATCAGGCCCTCCTCAACCTTATAGCGTCTGTAGCCCCCTCATCTGCTGCTGCTGCTGCTGCTTCTACTTCTTCAATCCAGTGAGACAAGTTATCGTCCCTGAACATGAAGTCCAGGATGTTTGGTGCTAAATAATAAAGGACCCTTGCTCTGGCCTAACTGTAACAGGTCTGGATTGGAAGGAAGATAGAGCCCAAGAAGGACAGGAAGGTCACATGGTCATTTCATTTGGTATCTGCTGTGTGACTATGAATCTACTCAAAGTCCAACAGAGTATTACAACACCTTTTATCTTGGCTTGCTCAAGCTTTGGCAAATATTAATTAATTTGCCCTCATCACATGCTGAAAGGAAGATCCTGTTTGAATTAGTATGCTTGGGATTATGCATCAAGATTGACTTGGATACATAATGTTTAAACTCCGTGATAAAGAAGCAAATCGGGAAGAGGCTCTCCCGTCCTCCTACTCTAATAACTTATTTGACCAGCAACTTTCGCCTTTTGTCAGAATGACAAATCCACAAATTATCAAACAGATTTCCATTTGTAAATTCAGAATTAATTTTAATCTATGAAATCAACAACTTGGCTGTACACTGCTAATGCTTTGCAAAAACATGAGCATCTTGACAGTATGAAGTCTCTGTACTTCAGTTTTTCAATTATAAGCCTTCTCTTGATAAATGCAGAGAGAGCACTGACAATGATTAATTTACCCCTCCCCCAAGCACAAAATGATAGAGTATTTGCTAAATGAAATGACACAAAGCAGTTCACAAAGCTCCAAGCATGAGGGTAAAAACTCCAGGAATCCCGGATTCACACTGTGCTTCCGTCATCTTATTAAGGCTCACTGACTAAAGCTTTGCAGAATGATTTTCAAATCCACAGACATTTATTCACAACATCACTTCAGGCAGATCTTGCCTCATTTGCATCCTAGGCATTCTACAACAACATTCTAGCTCTGCAGGTTTGAGTAAAAGACCACCATGGCTTAATTTTACATGGCCAATAATTAGCAGATATAAGTTGGTCTCTTCTGCTGCCTGTTTAGAGAAAATTCACTTGATTTTGAAAATGTTGTGATCCAATTCATTATGAGAATAAACCATTATCCACTTACTGGGTACCAAGCCTCCGGTAATTGCTTATTGAAAATGCATCAATAGTGAGGGCATTCAAAATGATTGCTGGGTACAAGACATATTTTTCAAAACACTGAAGCCAAACATAGAGTCTTTCAAACCACATTAAATGGGCGACATCTGAAAGAAACACAAAAACCACTTAGAACAGCCAGAGGTCAAAGTAATTTGCTTTAAATACAGGTAATAATAGATTATATCCCCATCCCTTTAATTTGAAAGCTGTTGATTAAGAACTTTAGATACCTAGACATGACATACCAATCTTCTTTCTAGGCAGCAACTCTTAATGTTGCTTCTACACAGTTCACAAACAATAATATATAGTCATATAGATTGGCATCCCAATTTTTCAGCTCAATTGATGGGTTTATACATAGTTCTTGAAGACCAATGAAATGAGCTATCACCTTGGAGTAAGGGAAAGTGGCAAGTGAGTGAGGAAGACAGAAAAGGTTCCATGGAGTCACCTTCTTTTAATCTTGGGGTCACTTCTGAGTCTGGGGCTGGCTTCTGGGCTTTCCATCCTCTCATTTTAATCTTTACATTCCTGGGCAGTTTATACAACCAAGAGAAAGCAGATCCCCAAGGGCCTAGCATTATGTATCTATTGCACTTTTCTGAGCACTCAAGACAATGGGAGTAGCATGGAGAGTGAGTCCAATTTCATTAAGAGCTAATGTTTCAAGGCAGAGAAACCTGGGTACTGCATGTCTTTTTGCAAATATATGAGTACGTTTCTGTATATGTCTACGTATACTAGATTATTAAGTGTTCATACAGTGAGCTTTAGCATACATTGACAAACAATTTTCCAAAGTCATTATTGCCAATTTACACGCCTACAAACAAGATGAAAATTCCTTTTGTTTGCTACATTTTCTTGCCAAAATGTTTCCCTCTCCTCTTCCTTATAGCTATGCTGGTGGGTGTAGAGTGGTATCACATTAGGGTTTTATTTTACATTTTCCTGATGACTAACATAGTTGAGTACCTTTTCATATGTTCACTGGCAATTTGGATATACACTTTGGTGAAGTGGTTCCCCATGTGTATTGCCTGCTTCTTTTTCCTATTGGATTATCTTTCTTTCCCTTACCACTTTTTAGGAGTTCTCCATACATTCTAGTTATAAATCAGTTTATATATTGAGAATATCTCTTCCCATTTTATGGTTTGCTTTTTACTTTTTTAGTAGTGTTTTCTGGAGAAAAGAAATACGTAACTTTAACATGTTCTAATTTCTTATTACTTTTCTTTTTAGGACCATTAGTGCATTTAAAAGAGAAAGATCATGAACATGTTTTCCTCTGAGACCTCTTGTTTTACCTTTCACATTTTGTGCTACAAGCTATCTAGAACTGGTTTTTATGTATATTTTAATACAAGGCCAAGACTCTTTTCTTTTTTTGACATGTTGATATCTGATTAACATCATCTCTCAATGTACTGTTTATTGAAAACAACTTCTACAAGTATCTCTCTTTGCACTGCAGCAAACTAAGGTGTTTTATTCAGCTCTGAATTTGCTGGCTACTTTCCTGGAATGTCCTACAGTCTTTCCTGTTTAAGAAACTCTTAATATTTTTACAGGAACTGGCACCTTTCCTTCTGGTGATCTGAGGCCCCCACGATCCCCTGTTCCCAATACAGTTACCACCAGTGGCTGCCAGGCGCAGGGCATCTGAAGCACTATCCTGGTGGAGGAGGGTTACTGACATGTTTAGAACTTCAGGCACATGGTGAGAGTACAAAGGAGTCATGTTTACTGGCTGTATTATTGCTTTTAACTTCCTCATAAACAATGTACCCCCTTCCTGCCTGCTACTGGGTACACCTCCATCATTCCCCAAACCTGAGTGTCTTGGACTGCCATGTGTCTGGTGACCATCAGGTATCTACCAAACACTAAGCTAGGGGTTCTGCATCTACTACTCCTAGTTCCAAAGCAAAGTATGATATTCTTTCATACCATTATTGCACACTGTAAATTCTATAATTGTAGTATCTGTGACAGCTCAGAGTAACTATTCATTTAAATAATAACCTTCCCATTAGATTTTGAGTTTGCCAAGGGTAGGTACTTTATCTTATTTAGTTTGGTGTTTCAAGTATCTAGCAGAATATCTGGCACTGAGTTGCTGTTTAGTAAATGTTTTCTTATTCTCTTATTATCTATAGTAGTTAAGGAAATTCTGAACTATAAAATCAAAAAAGAAGAATTAAAAAAAGCAAGCTTTTAGAAAAACAAAAGCTCTCTAACTATGTAATATTAAACAAATTGTCCCATTTTAATCTCTCATAAAGTATGATCCATTACAGTTCGGTTTCCTTCTATGTAATTTTTATTCTGATTTCTCAATTTATAAGAGATTGAAAGTGTCAGATTGAGGCTATCACATCAAATGCAATTCAGCCTGCTTATAAAAATGCATTTATGGAGTTCTATCAGCATTTGTCACCAGTTCACAGAAACATGACAACCTTAGAAGATTCCTGCAAGAAAAAAAAAAAAAGTAAATGAAGAGCAATATAAACAAATCTCATCCATAGTATTGTTAGGAAACATCTGAATTTTTATGTGGTTCATCCCTATAGAATAATCCAGATACCATTTAGCTGGGGGAATGTGAGCCAAATCTTCCCAACCTTGTCACATTTACTTTTAGATAATAATGTTTTCCAATAAGTGGAGATAAGAATGATGTGGGGGAGGGGGGACATAATCCTATTGCTGTCTACAAGGATTTACTAGGGATCATGATAACAAAAACAGATTTTTGCAACAATTTTGGTTTATCCATTCCAGAAACACAGATAGCAATGAATTTCAAATGAAACAGAGATCACAAATAAGCTCTGAATTCACCATTCATACCTTTCTAAATATTTGAGAGTGAAATGACTTAGGCTTCAGCTGTGTGAGCTACATTGGGGCGAGGTATGTTTGTGTGTGAGACTACATCACAAGCACAACTTCAAGGCACATGATGAAGACACTTAGACTCTGGAAAGACTTGGATGGTAAGTGGTGTGCAGTTGGCTGGCTCCAGGCCAGTGTGTTTGCAGGGGCTATGTTTAGTACGGCCACAATAACACATCTGAGAATGGCTGCAGCCCCGGATCTGTGAGTCTGTAGTTCGAGACAAAGCAAGATGATAGCTATCAAGGAAATGTATATTGGATTTTTTGAATTGGGGGGGGGGGGAAGACTTGCAGAGAACTAGAAAGAGTTTATTCATCAGTTACAAAAGTCTTTATTATTTTTGCTAATAGAACTATTAGAGTCAAACAAACAAACAAAAAACAAGACTGAATTAGAAACCACACTGAACTGCATAACTGAGCTCTGCCCATGATCTCAGGTGCTGCAAGAGAAATGAAAGTGACACCTACATGTAAATATAAAAGCTGCCAATGCTTTCCACTGATTGCTTCTGAATCTCTAGATAAGAGGACAGTAAATATGTTTACACTGAGCACACACACCCCAGAAAGCACAGATACACACACCATACTTAACAGGGGAAAAAAGATTTCAGATAAAGGTTTGTCCTGAGGCACAGTTTCTATGGCGGGTATTTAGCATAATATCTCACCAAAAAAGTAGAGGGGTGTGTGAAAAAGGAGCTGAAGTGGTTTCTAGGGCTGCCAAAGTACAAAGAAAATTCTAGAGATCACCAGATCCAAACCCCTGATCTCAGGTTCTGTTAGCCCTGCAATTTGGCAGAAAACCAATTTCCCTTTAATTCTCACTTCCCTTAGAATGTGTCTCCAAGGTCAGTAATGTATCCTCATGGAATGCTTCAACTTCTAGATAAATCATTTAACAGCTACATGGCATTCATGCTAAGTGTTTATAGTTGGAGGTAGAGAGGGTCAAATTGAAAGGAGGAAGCTAAAACAAAATTTAAGATCAGTTTTCTGAATTCTCAAATACTATACTTAATTCTTTCTTATGGGTCAACCATGAAAAGCTAATAAAAAGGAAAGCTTGCAAGTACAGTAACACAATAAACATTTTTCATGTAAGTCCCCAGGTTGTCTTAGTATTCATACAAAGTAAAGTTAAAAGAAAATCTTTGCAATGATATTTTATAACTTCCTTTTTGTAATGTCCTGAATATGTAAAAAGATCATAAAAAGACTTCACTTTAGCAGTATTATTTCTCTTTTCTATGGAATATTAGGCCCTTGAGAAAAATAATGCAAACTAATTATGCCATTTACAAGTTTATATATGACTCATTACAACTAAAACCTTTAAATTTTCTTAAAAGCTTTTCAAGTTGTGTTTTATTTAGATGTTTCTGCTCCTAAAATAAGTCCTTCTCAATAATTAAAAGTGATTAAAAAATCCTCAGTATGTTTCTAACTTTGGGACGATGATCGTCTTCAATTTAAGTCCCGAATTGGTATTTAAGCTGCAAGGTTTTCTGCTTTGAAGGGGTCAGACACATTTCAGTGTAACTGCAGCTCAGATCAACTAGTGCAGATCGTTCTGCAGCACCTGAGGCAGAGAGACCCTGTGATGTGGAATGAACACACCCAGGTTGCTGGCATCCCCTTATTATAAACAACTCCTTTTTTCCTACAAGTATTTTTCACTCTCATTTTCCTGCTGGACCAAATTTCAGATTGCAAAGCCCTTAGCACTAAGTGTACACATATCATCATTTTTCCTCTAGAAACAGGCTTCACTTCTAAAACTAGGAACATGAATTGAGGGTAATTATTCACAAATGTGAAGGAAACCACATCACCCTTCCGCTCCAAGCCCTGGAACTCCATTTAGGATAAACCCAAGTTTCATGATCTATCTTTCCCCAAATAAGCTAATTCAGGAGCTAACTCATGGATTCCTCCTTTGCCTAGAATCCTCTCTCCCAATCTAGATGAAACTGAACTCATACTTTTCCTTTAGATCTCAATTGAAATGTTACTTCCTCAAGGACCCCTTCCTTTGCTTCAAATCTAACTTAGCAATCCTTAGCCACCAACATTTGCCCTTCACTGTACTTTAAGTATTGCACACATATATTAATTTGCATGATGTGTGTCCATCTCTCCCAGTGGGTTGTGACTGAGCCCGTAGGTCCAAGGCTGTCTTTCTTAGCCATATTCAGCGTTTTGCCGTGCTCCTTGTCCATAGGGGCCACTCAGTGTCAGGCAATACAGCTTATTAACTGGTTGATTAATAGCATAACTAAAGAAGGCACTCAGTGGAATCAACTCTGAGAAGCTGATGCTCCCCACAGTTGAGTCCTCCCTACCTGCATTGTATGGGTATGGGGTTAAGTCCTGTTCAAAGATGCTTCATATTGTCACAAGGTTCACACTCAGCTCTCTGGCATCCTGCATGGTGCTTGGCACATAGGAGGTATTCCATACATTTCTTTAATTAATTAATAAATATTCTCAGGTTCAATAATAGGGCAAACTTCTCAAAGAAATACAAGGTGGTCAAGAACTACATTCAGGAATCCAAATATTAAAGTTGACAATCTCCATGGGAAAAAAAAAAAAATCTTCCCTTGTCTCCTTAAGTGATTTTCCACTTTGGAGCCTATTTAGAAAATTCATTTTCCTTTTCCCCAGCCAAGATTATATAACTTGCCCTATATTTTCTTTCAGGGCTATTCTGGTTTTTTCTTTCTTCCTCCTCCCTTCCTTTATTATCTTTTTAAACATTTAAAATCTATAATACATCCGGAATTTCATTTGATACAAATTCTAGTTCAATTTTTTGAAAATTTTTAGCCCATCTCCTCAAATCTACCCCACTGATTTTATTATGATTATTACTTCAGTGGGAATAAAAACGTATCCTTCACATTTCCACAAAAGGCAGAAGAAACTCTTTGCAGAATTGACATACTAATGTGCTTTCTCTTCTTAAGAGAAGAGTTCTCTATTAACCATAGATCTCAAACCACAATATTTAAAACTTACAGATTTTCCACATGAAGAAAGTTAGGTCAACATTTCCACATGAAGACAAGAGGAAACTTCAGGTGTTCTGTCTATGGCCATGTGGTAGAAAATACTTCTTGTTAGAAGAATCTTCTTGCCAAGAGCAAGGGTATGTGCTGATTGAATTTTGCATTCTCAACACCTACATAGTGCCTAGTACATAGCAGGTGCTTGAAAAATGTCCAGTTTAGAAAATCACAAATCCTCTTCTTGTTAAAGTATGCTTTGTGTGTTATTTAAACTACAAGATGACTTTAAAACACGATTTCTAAATAGATTCTGTATATGATCCTATCATAAAGTAGTATGAATGTTAAACTACTTCAGATTCCAACAAATCTACCTTAGAGAAAGTGAATCAGGACTCATCACAATGACCACATTGACTACAGCTGAGAAGTGACATCATCCTCAAAAGAGCCCTTCCCATGCTGGTTGTGCTAACAGAACCCAAAGTCACTACAGCGCCACCCTCATACATCACATACTGTATATTAAAACTTATTTTAATATTATCTGCAACTACTGGCCATTCATTTTGTCTGCACGTTGCTTTAGGCTTATCTGCAGTTCAGGAGAATCCCCATGGTCTGCTTGCTGGAGAGCAGGAATCTACAGTTGGCAGCTGCTTGTGGAGCTCTGTCCGCAAGCCCTGCCCTTACTGCTGTCTGCAGTGGTCTGGCCTCTCCAGATTTCCCTCTGCCTCTGTTTGAGCAGAGGTAAAACTGGATTCCACTCTTCTTTTTGTCCTGCTGCAGAGTGAACTTGTCATCTCTGCCCATCTTCTTCTGCCACTTTCAGCCTTGTGGAGACTGCTGCAGGAAGATAAGAATCCCAGTGGGTCCGGGAGACGAGCCGGAGTGTGAGAGTGTGGGGGGAGCAGCAGGCAAGGAGGAAGACACAATGAGGGGAAGAGTAGGTGCAGGAAAATAACAGCAACAGAGGAAATAATTTATAAAGCCGGCTTTCAACTGACGGCTATTTTCCAAAAAAGTCTGAGTCACTTTTCGGCACTCAAATGTTCATTTACATACAAGCATCGTAGCATGTAGCAGCTATATTACCCACTAGTAATAGTTCAGTTCATGCTTTAAACAATGTTAGTCACTTTGAATTAAAAAGGCTTTGGAGAATTTTCCTTATCCTTCACTGCTTCCTGAAGCCAGTTTCTTTTTCACTGGAGAACAGAAGTGGCAAGGGGTACATTCTCCCTCCCCCAGTCTTGACATCTCCTCATCACACACAGGAAATGAGATCTTCCCAAAGATCAAAGCAGAGCCTTCATGCTCTGAAATCAGATAAGGCTTCTCATGTCATATTCCTTTAACCAGCATTGCAGATAGTTGAAAGGTTTTTTACATATATTATTGGGTTTGATTTAATCACCATGGAAATGCTGGAATGGGTCATGGAGATAATCCTATCACCTATTGAAAACAATTACATAACTGTAGGACATGCATAACTAGATTATCAAGGGCTACCAATTGCCTAGCACAATGGGGAAAATGAGGCCTTATAGCAAGGTGAAAAATGATGCCATTTCAAAGCCCTGGGGAAACCACTGTGCCAAAGGCTTTGCATCTCTTATGTTGATGAATTTCATCCCCTCACAATTCTTTGATGTAGGAATCTCCAGTCATAGGTGACAAAGTTTAATCATAATGGGTAAGCACAGCTAATATGTGTCAGGATTTCAGCCTGCCCAGTCTTGACTTAGAGGTTGGTCTCTGAACCATGACACTGTAATTCCCTCCTAAACTTCCAAAAGCTGTCTCCAAGGAAGAACCTACTCATGTACAAAGGACCAGGAGCCACAGAAATATCAAACTTCTCAACTGCAGCAGTGGAAGTTGAAAGACAACAGAACAATGTCTCAGAATTCTAAAAGAAATGAATGCACATAACCTGGCAGACCACACTGCAAACTATCCACTGAGTGCAAAGTAAAATAAAACATTTTGAGACAGAGGAGGTCTCAGCAAGTCTCCTTCTCATGTGTCCCTTTTTGCAGCAATTGACAGATGTGTTTCATTCCAAAAGAGGGAGGAAACAAAGAACAATGGCCTCCAGTTCCAGGATGGAGTCTGGCAGGGGGATGGGGCTAATAAATGATCTAGCAGTGCTGTCTGTGCAGAAAATTGGAAAAAGAAATATTTTACATAGCTATGGGAAAGGCTAGAAAATACAAAAACAAATATCTGCATAAGAAAGGAAATATAATCATGATATACTTCTGGACACAGAAATGAACAACATTTTAGACAATAACAACATTGTAGTTAGAACAGTGGGGGCAGGTGTTGTGGCCCAGCAGGGTAAGCTACTACTGCTTGGGAGGCCCACATCTCACATCAGCTGCTTCTAGTCCAGCTTCCTGTTAGTGCTCTTGGGTGGCAGTGGATGATTATTCAAGTACTTAGTTCTGGCCACCCACTTGGGAGACTTGGCTGGAGTTCCTAGTTCTTGGCTCCTGACTTCAGTCTGACCCAGTGCCAGCCATTATGAGCATTTGGGGAGTGAAGCAGTATTCGGAAGATATCTCTTTCTCTCTCTCTCTCTCATTCTTTGTCATTCTGCCTTTCTAATAAATAAATAAATCCTGTTGAAAAAGAACTATATATATTTTCAACAAAAATATTAAAACGAAACTGCAAGTAAAAATGTTAATGCATAGGTAAGATAAGAAAGATAAATCTTTTATCTTTCATAACAGGAAGTCAATAGAAAAGCAAATGAATTATAAAGAAGTAGCAGAACACGCACAATGTCATTATTTAGGAAAATTATGGTACATACCAGAAGAGATAGCTAAAGAGAAAAAAGTAAATCTTTTCTGGAGACGGGGGATCAGAGATGAAGAGTAGAGTTGACAGGTGTGTGCAGCTTTTCATCACAATCTGTTCTATTTGGTTTCTGACACTATGTATTACTTTGATATAAATGGAAAATACATGACAGAAAGCAATATCTCAGAATCATGTCTCTCACATGCAGAAACCACACTATCTACAAGTTGATAGACAAGATTTGTTAGAATGCAAGGTAAATCCCATTTAACAATTTCAAATTTGGAACTCATTAGTGAATTGATTCCATAACAGTGGATTTTTAAAAATTATAATTAAAATGCAATTTTTAATTGCTGCATTTTCCAATTTATATAATTCCTTATTCATTTATGTGAATGCACCCAAAAATTAAAGCTTAAGCTTTTCAGTAACCAGCAAGCTTCACACAAGTACATGCGAGTCCTTTAAATCACCCTGTGTCTCAAGAGGCTTTTTCTTGTAAAAAAAAAAAAGATTTTTTTAATGTAATTTCATTTGAAAGACAGAGAGACAGAAACAGAGCTGACAGACAAAGATCTCTCATCTGCTGGCTTACTCCCCAAATTTCCAGCAATCACCAGGGCTAAGCTAGGCCAAAGCCAGGAACTGTGAACTCACTTGGGTTCTCCCATGTGTGCAGCAGAGTCCCAACTACTAGAGCCATCATGTGCTGGCTTTAGGAATGTGGATTATCACTCTGTGGTGTAGCAGATAAGGTCACCCGCCTGCAGTGCTGGCATCCCATATGGGCGCCGGTTCCAGTCCCGGCTGCTCCCCTTCCGATCCAGCTCCCTGCTATGGCCTGGGAAAGCAGTAGAAGATGGCCCAAGTCCTTGGACCCCTGCACCCGCATGGGAGACCCGGAAGAAGCTCCTGGCTCCTGGCTTTGGATCGGCGCAGCTCCAGCCGTTGCGGCCATCTGGGGAGTGAACCAGTGGATGGAAGACTTCTCTTTCTGTCTCTACCTCTCTCCGTAACTCTTTCAAATAAATAAATCTTTAAAATAAAAAAATAAAAATAAAAAAATTTTAAAAATAAAATAAAAAAAGAATGTGGATTATCGCAATTAGCTGGCATAGCAGTTAAGGCCACCCGCCTGCAGTGCTGGCATCCCATATGGGCGCCGGTTCGAGACCCGGCTGCTCCACTTCCGATCCAGTTCTCTGCTATGGCTTGGGAAAGTAGTGGAAGATGGCCCAAGTGCTTGGGCCCCTGCACCCACGTTTGAGACCTAGAGGAAACTCCTGGCTCCTGGTATTGGATAGGCTCAGCTCCAGTCATTGTGGCCATTTGGGGAGTGAACAGCAGATGGAAGACTTCTCTCTCTCCGCCTCTGCCTCTGCCTCTCTGTAACTCTTCCTTTCAAATAAATAAATAAATCTTAAAAAAAAAAAAAAAAAGAATGTGAATTATCAGGAAGCTAAAAAGGGAAGCAGAGGTGGGAATTGAATCCAGCACACTAATGCTGTCACTCCAAGATGCATCTTAACTGCTAGGTCAAAAACTTGCCCCATCAAAAGGCTTTTTCTGGCACATCAGCCTAGAGGAAACCCTTCCTTCAGGGAATATACAAAGTACTACTCATTTACTTGTTCAGTGAACCAACATTTACTGAATATCTACTATGTTCCATATGCTAATTCAACATTTAATTATATGATTCCATATATTTTCCATTTAAATGCATATTCAACCAGTTGGACAGGATTAACTAAACGAAACATGGAATTAATTATAAACTCTTCACATAGTGCCTGAGTCTCTACTTCTTCCTGTTTTCTGCAGGACTGAACATAACGTTGTGCATCACAGTGCTGTGTGTGTACTAATCAGGGCTCTTCCATTGTGGCAAAGCCATAGTTTTACTTACTAGATTATAAACTCTTTGATGACAGAAACTATGTCTTAGTCATTCTTGTGTCACTGGTTCATGGGGCTTGTATAATGCAGGAACTCCACAATTATTTTTTGAATTAATGAATACAAAGCATATCCATAAGCATTTTCTGAGTGAATATATAAGTAAGCAAGTGAATACCAATGTATTTACTCTTTCTCAATATTTCTTAATTCCAATAAAACTCAATTTTATAGGAAGAATATGGTCATCAAATCAGATCATTTCAATTTTTCTTGAATTCTTAAAAGCTAAGAATTATATTATGGAAATTAGACCTTGGAAGATTATGTAAAAATGATCCAAACACATAATTCCCTTTTCAAAATAATATAACTATTTTGGAAAGTTCTTAGGTAAAACAAATTTTCAAACAGATTCAACTTTTTAGTCTTTAACAACTAGAGTCAGTCAATGAAATCATCTGTCTGGAATTATATCCTAATTAAGGAAATGGACTTTATGTTTTAAACATATAGTGCTTCTTTGATATTTAGTCCTAAACTACTAATAGGGTGCTCTCTCTATGGCTATCTACTCTGTCATGCTAAGCAGGATTCACTTAGATTGGTGGAAGATATGGCAGTTTTTAAAAAGTGATACCCACTAATGTAACTGTTATGCCCACATGATTCACCATGACAGCTGAATTGGAGTATAGTCATAGGATTTATTCTCTTAGCTCACATATTGGGGAAACAACATGTCAGGGTTAGGATAGGATAAGGTTTACTTCAAATAAATTGCCTCATGGAAAGCCAAGATACCATGGAAAAGAAAAAAAAAGAAGAAGACCTAAATGAAAGATCTCTGTGAGTGAGATCCCAGTGGAAAGAACGGGGCCATCAAAGAAGGAGGTACCTTTCTCTGAAGGGAGGAGAGAACTTCCACTTTGACTATGACCCTATCGGAGTAAGATCAAAGTCAGCGAACTCTAAAGGCTTCCATAGCCATGGCAACTCATGACTAGAGCCTAGGGAGATTACTGACGCCATGAACAGGAGTGTCAAATTGTTAAGTCAGCAACAGGAGTCACTGTGTACTTACATCCCATGTGGGATCTGTCCTTAATGTGTTGTCTAATGTGCAGTGATGCTATAACTAGTACTGAAACAGTATTTTTACACTTTGTGTTTCTGTGTGGGTACAAACTGATGAGATCTTTACTAATTATATACTGAATCGATCTTCTGTATATAAAGATAATTGGAAATGAAAAAAAAACAAACCTGGTGTTAAATTGGAAATGGCATAGAAAGTTAATTAATTAAAAAAATATTATGTAGGATCTCAGTCTTTAATGTGCTGTACACTCTTATTTAATGCTATAACTAGTACTCCAACAGTATTTTTTTCACTTTGTGTTGCTATATGGGGGCAAACTGTTGAAATCTTTACCTAATATATACTAAACTGATCTTCTGTATATAAAGAGAATTGAAAATGAATCTTGATGTGATTGGAAGGGGAGAGGGAGCGTGAAAGGGGAGGGTTGCGGGTGGGAGGGAAGTTATGGGAGGGGAGAAGCCATTGTAATCCATAAGCTGTACTTTGGAAATTTATATTCATTAAATAAAAGTTTAATATAAATAAATAAATAAATTGCCTCAAAGGTAAAGAACTAAATTGACTACAAAATGTTTTAAATTAGTATTCAACTTTAATTATAATATTAGTTTTATTTTATCATAGTCTGAATTTTATATCAAACTTAATGTGCTATGTCCATGTGCTGTCAGGTAGAAGCACAGATTCAAAGTATGGAGAAAGGAAAATAAACTGAAAGAAAATACATGCCCCAAATTCAGTATTTGTTCCAGTGAACACAAAGTTATGATATTCAAATTAAATGCAAATGATCAAATGTACCAGTGAGCCTACCTCTATAGGTGAGCACTAGAGGTTCAGCATGGGCAGGGCCATAGAGCTCATGGCCTACCTTAGGCAGTGTAGTCAGGGAGCACCTGGAAGCTTCCCAGATTTAGGAGATCAGGGAAGGACTTCTGTTGGGATAGATTTTTGAGCAGAGACAATACAACATATCAAAACTTAAGAAATACAGCAAAAGCAGTGCTAAAAGGAAAGTTTACAGCAACTGGTGCCTACATCAATATATTGGAAAGGCACCAAGTAAATGACCTATCAGTGCATCTAAAGCATCTAGAAAAACAAGAGCAAATCAAACCCAAAACTAGTAGTAGAAAAAAAATAAAATTAGAGAAGAAATCAACAAAATTGAATCAAAAAATACAAAATATCAGAAAAACAAAGAGCTAGTTTTTTTGAAAAAATAAATAAAATCAATACACCATTGGCCCAGCTAATCAAAAAAAGGAGAAAGAAGACCCAAACCAATAAAATTAGAGATGAAAAAGGAAATGTAACAACAGAAATAAAAAGAATCATAAGAAATTACTACAAAGAGCTGTATGCCCACAAACTGGGAAACCTAAAAGAAACGGATACTTTCCTGGACACATACAACCTACCTAAATTGAGCCATGAAGACACAGAAAACCTAAACACACCCATAACCAAGATGGAAATTCGATTAGTAACAAAGACCCTCCCAACAAAGAAAAGTGTAGGACCAGATGGCGTCACTGCCGATTTCTATTGGATATTTAAAGAACTAACTCCAATTCTTCTCAGGTTATTCAAAACAATTGAAAGGGAGGGAATTCTCCCAAATTCTTTCTATAAATCCAGCATTACCTTAATTCCTAAACCTGAAAAAGATGCAACAGAGAAAGAGAATTACAGACCAATTTCTCTGATAAACAAATACACAAAAATCCTAAACAAAATTCTGGCTAATTGAATCCAACAACACATCAGAAAGATCATTCACTCAGACCAAATGCGATTTATCCCTGTTATTCAGGGATGATTTAACATTTCCAAATCAGTCAATGAGATACATCACAGTAACAATCTGCAGAACAAAACCAATTGTTTACCCCAATAGATGCAAAGAAAACATTTGATAAAATACAATACTCTTTCATAATGAAAACTAAGTATATTCGGTATAAAAGGAACATTGCTCAACACAATCAAGGCAATTTATAACAAATCCACAGTCAGCATCATATTGAATGAGGAAAAGTTGGAAGCATTCCCATTGAGATCCGGTACTAGACAAAGATGCCCACTTTCACCATTGCTATTCAATATAGTACTGGAAGTTTTAGACAGAGCCATTAGGCAAGAAAAAGAAATAAAAGGGATACAAACTGGGAAGGAGGAAGTCAAACTATCTGTATTTGCAAATAACATGATTCTATATATAGGGGTTACAAAAGACTCCACCAAAAGACTATTGGAACTCATAGAAGAGCTTGGTAAAGTGGCAGGACATAAAATCAAGACACAAAAAAACAACATACTTTGTATACACAGACAATGTCAAGGCTGAAACTGAACTTCTAAGATCAATCTTATTCAAAATAGCTACAAAAAAATCAAATTCCTTGGAATAAATTTAACCAAGGATGTCAAAGATCTCTACGATGAGAATTACAAAACGTTAAATAAAGAAATAGAAGAATATATAAAAAATGGAAAAATCTTCCATGTTCACGGATTGGAAGGATCAATATCATCAAAATGTCCATTCTTCCAAAAGCAATTTACAGATCCAATGTGTTACCAATCAAAATACCAAAGACTTGCTTCTCAGATATAGAAAAAATGATGCTGAAATTCATATGGAAACACAGGAGAACTCGGATAACACTAACTCCCCATTCAGGACATCTGTCCTCAACAAGTTGTATTATGAGAGTTAACTATGATACTTGTTCTCAATTTGTGTGTGTGTGTGTGCAAACTGTCGAAATCTTTACTTAGTATAGAGTTGGTCTTCTGTGTACAAAGTTAATTGAAAATAAACCTTTTTTTTTTTTTTTTTGACAGGCAGAGTGGACAGTGAGAGAGAGAGACAGAGAGAAAGGTCTTCCCTTGCCGTTGGTTCACCCTCCAATGGCCGCCGCGGCCGGCGCACCGTGCTGATCCGAAGGCAGGAGCCAGGTGCTTCTCCTGGTCTCCCATGGGGTGCAGGGCCCAAGGACTTGGGCCATCCTCCACTGCACTCCCTGGCCACAACAGAGAGCTGGCCTGGAAGAGGGGCAACCGGGACAGAATCCGGTGCCCCGACCGGGACTAGAACCCGGTGTGCCGGCGCCACAAGGTGGAGGATTAGCCTGTTGAGCCACGGCGCCAGCCTGAAAATAAATCTTAATGGAGAATGGTACTGGGAAGGGGAGAGGGAAGAGGAGGAGGGGTGGGAGTATGAGTGAGAGGGCAGGAATGGTGGGAGGAATCACTATATTTCTAAAGTTGTACATATGAAATTTGTACTCCTTAAAAAATAAATTAATTAATTTTTAAAAAAAGAAATGGAACCTCTTTTTCATTATGCTCCTAATTTGTCAAACCTGTGGTTCTTGGCATCAGGCTGCAGGTGAACAACTAATGTGGGCAGGTGAGAAACATCTGCATGGTCTTTGCTGCAGCCTGTGGAGCAGTAGAGCATTTCCTAGCTCACAACCAGGGGACATGCCCAGGCCCATTCACACAATAACACACCACCCTTTACTTGTTCATTACCCTTATACAAGAAAGGTCGTGCAGGCTTAAAATAACTGAACGATTCCAATTTAACTGGTCTCTATTACATTCAGTGGAGAAAATAATCACACTAAAAAGAAAATCTTAAGTTGTTAACTGCCCACTCTTATCTTTCAATGTTGAATTCCTCATTGTGAACTGTCATAATGTCAGCAGCCCCAGCTGAATATGTTTCATTTTCCTTTCCTTCAGACTGGCCCAAGATCCTTTTCCTCACCACAAAGCATTAAATATGTAGGGATAAATGTAGGTCCAGGTCTACATCTGGGTCAGAATACACCATGAGGATAAGTATAGGTATAGGTGAAGGAGGGAGATACAGGAATATGTAAAGGTACAGGCACACATAAAGGTACAGGTACAGGTAAAAGTGTAGTTAAATATATAGGCACAAGTAAAGGTCTAGGTCTAGTTCTCTATCTAATTCAAGGTATAGACATAAGTGTAGAAATAGATAGTATAGATACACAGTACTACAAGTTAAAACTTAACACAGAGCTTCATCAACTAAAGATATCAAAATAAAAACTCCCAAACACTCCACTAATTTCATCCAAATTCAGTCTTTATAAAGGTTTAAAAGTGAAAGGGAAATATAACTTTCGTGTTGCAGAAGCTAGTCTTTTTCAACAGGCTTCCCTAAGGATACCCAAGCAGGCATCTGCTGGAATAGGGACCTTTCTCAACAAAGGACCATGAAATACACTAACCACTACGAATGGAGTCTGTTTTCTTTCACTTTTTCTAATACTGATAATTTATATTAAGTAGCATTTGAAATTGTACATACTCAGATTACACAGTTGATCATTAAGCTAGGTGCCTCGTTTTGTAGGTGAGAAAGGTAAGTCTATAGGAAGAGCAGAGTGAGCCACCTTTCCTGGGACTCTAAATGGATGCTGGTGACAGGTACATGACACTATTTCTTCATTAAGAAGTCTCCTCTTTTGGCTGTTTCTAATGAAGGCAGCTCCTTGTACCCACCTAGAGATGTTCCCTGTATAAATGTTCTCAGTATCTTCAGTAACTCACTTGCATCTTTGTTTAAAAAATTATTTCCCAACTTTTCATTTTGTCACACTAAACTACTCAAGTTGCTGGTGAAAAACCAGTACTTTCCTTTGTGTCTGCAAACCTTGATGCCCCTCACATGCCTTTGTGCCTGGACATAGAAACAACTCAAGCAACAACTGAGAAGTGACAATGAACAAAAAGAGCTGTGCAGAATTAGCAGCATTAGGCAGCATAGTTAACAATCTGTGATCAATAACTATGATGTAGCTTAACATGGGGATAAATCAGTTTTCCCATATGTTTAAAGCACAGAGTGAGGAATTGCAGAACAAAGGGAGCCCTAGCAGAGAAAGTCCTAAGTGATTTATCTAGAAGAAATCTGCTTCACTTATAAAAAGCTCTGAAATCATCATGATTACCAGGCTATAACTCCTGCTCTGGTAAACCAATCAAATATGGATACAGGTATAGTGTAGGTGAGCAAAGGAAATTAAGAAAATCAAGGCTTTGGACTCCTGACAGTAAATGGTCAGTCTCTGCTCCATCCTCACTGTTTTGTGAAGTGTGGTAGCAGAGGTGGTCAAGTCCCCAATCAACTCAAGATGATGAAAGACTAGTTTCTACAAAATTTCTGCAGCATGACGGTCATCACATTTCTCCTTCAGTTTTAAACTGTCAGGTGCTCTTCTCAGTCCCCAATCAACTTAAGCTGGAAGAATGTCATCTATAAATTGGAATGACAGAAATTAATTTTTCTGCAATGCCATAGCTAATTAATATTTGTAGAAAACATACTCCTAATTCATTCCATTTTCCACTTTCCTCTTCTGGTTGGCTAGAGTATCTGAGAACAATATTTTATACTCCAAGGTGCATACTCTTTTTTTTTTTTGGTGGCAAAATGTACATAATGTGGCATTTGTCATTTTTAGTGTACAGGTATGTGAATACACTCATATTTTGTGCATTCTCCAGTGAGAAGTACACCTACCACGTTTTTGTGTTTAATGAGGGATGTACCACTGACCTTTCACTTCCCGTTGCTGATATTCTTTGTTTTTGAGAATGGGGTGTGAAATCCACATCCACGGGTGGTGCTTGCGGAGCTGAGGGAGCAGGTAGTGAGTTACAAATCCCACAATGCCTGCCAGGGCGAACAGCACAATGCTGAGAAACGGCTGTAATTAAAAACAAACAAACAAAAAACCAGCAGTCTCATTATTCAGCATACAGAGCAGAGCAGAGACGGGATGCCCATAAATGCCTCTTCAAGAGTAAATCGCCTAACTCAGTACTTGTTTTAGGCCTCTGAAAGTTCCTTCTGCATGATCGGAAACAGACTCCTGTGCTGTGAATCAGTAGGCTGGGGATGGGGAACCAGCACATGGAAGTACAAAGACCGCTAAAATTATGGTCACTGGAATATGTGTTTTAAGTTGTCTCATTTAGCTAATAAACTTTTCCTCACCCAAAGGAGAGTCCCTAAATGCCCAATATTTTTATATGGAGATGTCAACTGATTTTAAGAACCATTAGCCAAGAAATCTTATCTGTAGCCTTCCACTTCTGCTGCTTCTAACTAAGAACTGTGTTCCAAAGATCCTTTAGGCTCTGTGACATCTGTCTCACCCCTCTAAATACCCTCATCTCTACTCATAGTGGTGTGCTGTTAGCCTGTCTCATCACTACGAATTGTCCTCCCAGTATCTTGTACACAAAACAACCTCACAGATGGTCGGAAGGGTAAATGACACACAATCCAACCTAGTCTGTGATGTGGACCAAACCACATCTTGGAAACAACTCTTCACCATCACATGGATATAATCCTGAAACTACTCAACTGGCATTTTGTTTTCTTCCTCTAGCTCAGCTGTGTGATCCGTATCCTACAGCTCCACAGCAACTGTTATTAAGGAGAATGAGGAGGTGGGAAGAGTACGATGTAGAAAGGATACATACTCGTAACGACAGGAATACAGTGCTGGCACTGACTGCAAAAGAGAGGACCGCAGCCACGGAGCAGATGATGAGATCTGATTTTAAGGTATCCTTCTGCAAAGAGAAGAGCAGCTGTAAAGTTCTGTTTCTCTCAGTAACTTTGCAGTAACAGGTGCACCAGATAATAAGACATTGACTCTGGATACACCCATCTTCTAGCCCATCACTTGCCTGACAAATCCCTGAAGGCACACATTAAATGGACAACTTGCTAGTTCCAGGTAGAGAAATTTCAGGGAGAACAGGATAGTAAAGGTTTTTTAAAGGTATAAGGGACAATAAAGTTCTTTTCTATTAACACAGAGCAGATACATGATGCCCAGAGAACCCCAGAGGGACCTTCCCTTACTAAAATCTGATAAGGGATAGCAAAGTGTTAATAACAGTCTCCAACTTGGCTACTGTGTGACTTGGATTTTAATATGCAACAGCTTGGGTACACTAAACAGAAGCTTCTTACATATTTCCTACTGCTTTGGATGAGATCAGAGTTTACATTTTAATTCACCAGTTTTCAGATCGAATAAAGGCCTCTTTAAAATTAATTAAATGTATATGGATTATGTACATACATTATATGCAGATAATGAAACGTTCAGTAACTTGCTAACAATTTTACATTACACAAAACTGGTGTCAGCAGGGGCAAAGGGGAAAAGAAAAAAAGCAAAGTTAGACACCCAGAATGCTACCAATACAGACATACAGATAATGTATTGGCTTTGACAGAGCATAATGCTCATTTAGCTGGTTAATAGATCTAAAAGGGACAAGAGAACATTGATTTTTTTCCCTTTATATAGAAGCACATTATTTATAATGCACAGTTACTGATCATTTTAAGGTACCACACTGTTACTTGAAAATTCTGAAAATACCAATACATGTATATCTCCCTTTCTCACAGTGAAAAGGAATTATGCCTCTCTAGTAATTGTTTTTAACATTTTCTGCCAGGAAATTTTATAGAAGATATACATTCATGTCTCTCCATCCACTCACATCCATTTTTTTCTCTTCTTGTTTTTAAAATTAAAATATAGAATTTTTTGCAAGTCATGCTGCAGGCTTGCTAACTATTAACATCCACAGTATTGGAAGAAATCAGGAAAACAGCTTAAACAGAGTAATAATGAACCCAACTGTCTGTTGTTGAGGAAATAATCAACATGGCTTGAAGATATACATTATCCGTACCAATATATGAATTACAAGGTTTTTTTTTTTAATTTCATCTCAAGAGTTTTTAATTCACCTAAAAGGACTGAATCAGTAAGAATAAAAAGTGATGAGGTAGGGATACTAGATTTATTCTTAGTAATGGTAATTTCATTTTTGAATAGGGAAAAATCATTGTTTTTTAAATTTAGAATTATGAAGCTTTTGTGATCAGAGATTTTCATAAAAAATTTACTACAAATAACAGGCAAAAATCCAGATATCACCTTTCATTTCAAACGCAAAAGACCAGACTCTGCCAAGAGCGAGTTCTATAATTCAGTAAATCTTCATGCTGTGGAGACATGTTAATTTTTCTTTTTCATTTTTCATTGGCATGGTTTTATGTCATCTAAAAGTTACTGAATGTGTATCCAAAAGGAAGATAAATATTTCCCAAATATTCAAATTTGAAATTAAATGTCATCTTTAATTGACCAATCATCCTTGTCTAAAGGAAAATTGTGGTCACTTGTACAACTTCTGGAGTGGGGCGGCAGGGGGTGAGGGGTGGAGGGTATTTCTAAGTTTCTTAAAGCAGGAGCTCAAATGAGCTCAAATTATTGTTATTTTTTCACAGTTGCGTGATCTATTTATGAAGGGTCTTCAAAAATTTCATGGAAAATACATATTATTAAAAAATATGCACTGATTACAATTTTTCCACAAACCTTTTGAAGCCCCCTTGGAATTCCACTATGATTTTTGTTAGTATTATGAATCACCCTAGTACTTATTAAAATGTTCTTTCCAAGTATTTCTTTTCTGTATTATAATTTCTAAGCAGCTTTATTGACATATAATTAACATACCAAAAAACTACATATATTTAACGTGTACAACTTGATGAATTTTAATATAATGTGTATCCCCATAAGATTATAATTAAGGAAATTAGCACATCCACACACCCCAAAGTTTCCTTTCCTGCTTTTGCCTAGTCTGTCCCTCTCCTCTTCGCACTACTGATATGCTTCATTAGAAAAGCATCTTTTCATTTTCCAGAATGCTGCACAGATGGAATCATAGAATAAGTACTCTTTCTTGGTATGGCGTATTTCACTTAATGTAATTATTCTGAAATTAAATCAATTAGTGTGAGTCGGGAATTCATTTCTTTTCATTGCTGAGTAGGATTCTTTGGTATAGATATATGAACATGTGCTTATATAGTCACCAGCAGAGAGATAAATTGAGTATGTTTCTACATTTCGGCTATTACAAACAAAGTTGCAAGGAATATTCATGACATATCTCTGGACATGTGCTTTCTTTGCTCTTGTGTGAATACCTGGAAGTTGAATGGTTGGGTTCTGTGGAGGTTTATGCTTAGCTTTTTAAGAAACTGCCAAACTGTTCTACAAGGTAGTCATAACCACTTTACATCTTTTTTTTTTAAAGATTTACTTATTTGAAAGACAGAAGATCTGTGTGCATGAGAGAGAGAGAGAGAGAGAGAGGGCAGAGGGAGAGGGAAAGAGAGAGAGAAAGAAAGAGAGAGAATATGAATGAATGAATATCTTTCATCATCTGGTTCACTCCCAAAATGGCTGCAACAATCAGGGCGGGGTCAGAACAAAGCCAGGAGCTTAGAGCTCCATCCGGATCTCCCATATGGGTGCCAGGGGCACAATCACTTGTGCCATTCTTTGCTGCCCTCTCAGGCATATCACCAGGGAGCCAGATTGGAAGTGGAGCAGCTGGGCTTGAACTGGCACCCATATGGAATGTCCATGTTGCAAGCAGCAGCATAACCCACTCCACCACAATGCCAGTCTCCTTAAATAACTGTTTTGCCAACTTAAATGTATAATACTACACACTTCTACTTTCTGAAAGGAGTGTGTGTGTGTGTGTGTGTGATTTTTTTTTTAGATGCATCATGTTTTACTCTCAGTTTTAGTTTTGTTAAACAAAGGGTGAATTTTAAGTATTACTTCTTCCTTCTCTGTTGTTTCTTTAAACAAAAGCTTTAGGGGCTGGTGCTGTGGCATAGTTGGCAAAGCTGCTGTCTGCAGTGCCAGCATCCCATATGGGCGCCAGTTCAAGTCTCGGCTGCTCCACTTCCAATCCAGCTCTCTGCTATGGCCTGGGAAAACAGTGGAAGATGGCCCAAGTCCTTCAGCCCCTGCACCCACGTGGGAGACCCAGAAGAAGCTCCTGGCTCCTGGCTTCGGATCGATGCAGCTCTGGCCATTGTGGCTATTTGGGGAGTGAACCAGCAGATGGAAGACTTTCTCTCTCTCTCTCTCTCTCTCTCTGTCTCTCTCTCTCTTTGCCTCTGCCTCTCCTTCTCTGTGTAGTTCCAACTTTCAAATAAGTAAATCAATCTTAAAAAAAAAAGTTTTAGAATCCACTTCCTTTAATAAATACCCCAAATCTTTAAAGTGAATCATACAATATTCGATCCTACAGAAACAAGTAAGGACAAAAGGGAATATACTAAAAGATTGAGAAAAATGGAAATTTAGAAGGTTTCTGCAATTTATATTATTAACTTTTCCATTATAGAATAATGCAATAACACTGCAAGACCCTGGAACACAGGAGAGAAAGGAGAAAATTATTCCTAACCATTACATCCTGACACTAACACCATTAACGTTTTTGTGTTTTTCTCAGCCATTTTTGGCTACGAATGTTGAACCATGGCTCTAGCTGTAATCATTGTTTATATTGATTTTTCAATGCATATTTTATAAAGGTCTAAACTTTAGTAAATCTCTACCTTCTCAGCAATGTCATCTTTTCAAAAAATACTTATATATGTAGAGACTTACTGGTATCACTTGATGGCCAAGTAATTTTTCAACTTGTGATGTCATATGTGTACATAAACACAAACATACATACACATACACTGCCACAGTGATTACTCAAAATATTAAGTTAGTGAATGAAATTTCATGAGCCATAGTCAGTGCAAACATTCGCTGACAGTCAGTGTTAGGTTGCCTTCCATCTTTTACCATGATGAATTAAGCAGAAATCATTATCATTATGCACTTAAATCTTTTTCCATATTTTGAGCTGATTCCCTATAAAAATCCAAGCATAAAGACTTACACCATAATAGGTTATATAATTTTATGATTCTTAGTAAATTATGTTTTTCCAGATGACTATAATAATTTATAGAAAAAACATATGAGTTCCCATCTTGTCACGTAGCACTAAATTAATTTTCCTGTGCTGAGTGGACAAAAACATGCGATTTTATTTTAATTTATATTTCTTTATTTACATGAGGGATAAACATGTCTCACACATTTACTTACAATATATGGTTACTAAATAAAATGGCTTTAATTTTGGTCTCAGATGTAGAAGTTTAAAATTTCTATGTACTTCAATCTATGTAAGTATGGGTGGGTGTGCACAGACAATGTGTATATGCTTTATTTACTTTATAGATTCCAAATCTGAAAAGTGATTATCTCTCTACAATTTGGATGAATTTTTTTATTTCATTTCAAAATATTTTGGAAAAACTACATGTTTTTAAATGTGAGACATGTACACACAACATTGCATGAAATAAGTATGTACAATCTGAAGAACAATTATCAACTGAAAGACTCTGTAGCCACCGACTAGCCCCAAATATTTCTAGCACCTAAAAGGCCACTGTATGTCACAAAAACCCATCTCTGGAGTGAGCACTGTAGCACAGAAATTAGCACCTACATCCCATATTGGAATGCCTATCTTCGAATCCCATCTTCACTTCCAATCCAACTTCCTGCCTCTGCCTGCTCTAGGAAGCAGCAGGTGATAGTTCAAACACTTGGATCACTGTCACCCTTGTGGGAGACTGAGATAGAGTTCCAAGAGCCTCACTTTGATCTGGCCCAGCTTGTCTCATTTGGGGACTGAATCAGTAGATGGAAGATCTCTCTCTCTCTCGCTTGCTCTCACTCTGTCACTCTGTCGCTCTGCCTTTCAAATAACTAACTAAACTATTAAAAATACAAACACTTCTATTTCCCTTGGAAGGTCCTATAAACTATTCTGACTGGTGAAAACCAATTACAAACTCTTTAGTTCAAGTTTTGCCTAGTTTTACCCTACAGATTGCATCATACTCTATGCATCTTTTGTGTCATACTTATTTTGCTTAACATTATATAGTTAAGATTTACTCGTGCCATTGCACATAGCTATAATAATGTCTGTCTCTTTGTTATATACTACTTAACCTACTGTTGGTGAAACTGCCTATTGCTTTAGTTAGGAGCTCTTATTAACAATACTACTATGAACAACCTTATATGTGTATTCATTCAGTTGTGCAAGATGTGTTTCAAAATAAATATAGCAGAGGCCAGTATTGTGGTGTAATGGGTGAATCCACTGCCTGTGACGTAAACAATTCTATGTGGGCATTGGTTCAAGACCCAGCTGCTCCACTTCCTGTCCAGCTCCCTGCAAATGTGCCTGAGAAAACAGTGTAAGATGACCCAAGTGTTTGGGTCCTTGCACCCACGTGGGAGACTGGGAAGAAGCTCCTGGCTGTTGGCTTCAGCCTGGCCCAGCCCCAGGCCATTGCAACCATTTGAAGAGTGAACCAGTGGATGGGAAATCTGTCTCTGTCTCTTCCTTTCTCTGTAACTCTTTTAAATAAATCTTTTTTTAAAAAAAGATTTACTTTATTTATTTGAAAGTCAGAGCTACACAGAGAGAGAGGAGAGGCAGAGAGAGAGAGGTCATTCATCCACTGATTCACTCCCTAGATGGCCACAACGGCCGGAGCTGCACCAATCCAAAGCCAGGAGCCAGAAGCTTCTTCCAGGTCTCCCACATGGGTGCAGGGACCCAAGGAATTGGACCACCTTCCACTACGTTTTCAGGCCATAACAGAGAGCTGGATGGGAAGTGGAGCAGCCGGGACTAGACCGGTGCCCATATGAGATGCCAGTGCTTCAGGCCAGGGCTTTAACCCACTGCGCCACAGCGGCGGCCCCTCAAATTAATCTTTAAAAGTAAATAAATACATATAGCAGTAGAAATGCTATCTTCAGGCCGGTGCCGCGGCTCACTAGGCTAATCCTCCGCCTTGCGGCGCCGGCACACTGGGTTCTCGTCCCGGTCGGGGCACCGATCCTCTCCCGGTTGCCCCTCTTCCAGGCCAGCTCTCTGCTGTGGCCAGGGAGTGCAGTGGAGGATGGCCCAAGTCCTTGGGCCCCCCACCCCATGGGAGACCAGGATAAGCACCTGGCTCCTGCCATCGGATCAGCGCGGTGCGCTGGCCGCAGCGCGCCTACCGCGGCGGCCATTGGAGGGTGAACCAACGGCAAAAGGAAGGCCTTTCTCTCTGTCTCTCTCTCTCACTGTCCACTCTGCCTGTAAAAAATAAAAAATAAATAAAAACAAAAAAAAATAGAAATGCTATCTTCAATTTGTAATACCTAATCATTTTACAAAATGGACTTAATAATTTACAGTCCCACTAGCAGTACATGAGTGTGCCCTTGTTCTACACTTTTACCAACACTTAGTATTGTGAGAGTGTTTTTTTTTTTTTTTGTGAGTTTGCAGGTTGGAAATGGCAAGTTAATATGGTTTTAATTTGTAGTTTTCTGAATTTTAATGAAGCTTCCCACATATTCATGCTTTATTATAATTTCTATTTTCTCCTTAGTGATGTATATGTACAAATCTTCTCTCATTTTCCATAGAGATATCCGATTTTCTTATTGATTTCTAAGAATTTAAAATTTATCTAGCTACTAGCACTTTATCAACTATCCACATTTTATATATATATATATTTTAAACTTTTATTTAATGAATATAAATTTCCAGTGTACAGCTTATGGATTACAATGGCTTCCCCCTCCCCCCCATAACTTCCCTCCCACCCGCAACCCTCCCCTTTCACGCTCCCTCTCCCCTTCCATTCACATCAAGATTCATTTTCAATTCTCTTTATGTACAGAAGATCAGTTTAGTATATATTAAGTAAAGATTTCAACAGTTTGCCCTCACATATCAACACCAAGTAAAAAATACTGTTGGAGTACTAGTTATAGCATTAAATAAGAGTGTACAGCACATTAAGGACAGAGATCCTACACGATATTTTTTTAAGAATTGATTAATTTTCTATGCAATTTCCAATTTAACATCAAGTTTTTTTTTTCATTTTCAATTATCTTTATATACAGAAGATCGATTCAGTATATACTAAGTAAAGATTTTATCAGTTTGCACCCACACAGAAACACAAAGTGTAAAAATACTATTTCAGTACTAGTTATAGCATTACTTCACATTGGACAACACATTAAGGACAGATCCCACATGAGACGTAAGTACACAGTGACTCCTGTTGTTGATTTAACAATTTGACACTCTTGTTTATGGCGTCAGTAATCTTCCTAGGCTTTAGTCATGAGTTGCTGAGGCTATGGAAGCCTTTAGGGTTTGCCGACTTTGATCTTATTCTGACAGGGTCATAGTCAAAGTGGAAGTTCTCTCCTCCTTTCAGAGAAAGGTACCTCCTTCTTTGATGGCCCCATATATTTTTAAAAATTTATTTATAATTTGACAGGCAGAGTTACAGGGAGAGAGACAGATGGGGAGAGAGAGAGAGAGAAAGAGAAAGAGAGAGAAAAATAGATTCCCCACATGGACACAATAGCTAGGGCTAGGCCAAGCTGAAGCCAGGAGCCAGGAGCTTCATCCAAGTTCCCATGTGGATGCAGGGGCCCAAGCAGTTGGATCATATTCTACTGTTTTCTCAGGTGCATAGCAGGGAGCTGGATAGGAAATACAGCAGCCAGGACTCAAACTGACACCCATATGGGATACCAGGATTGCAGGCAGGAGCTTAACCTACTGTGCCATGACACTGGCCTCAACTATCCACATTTTTAAAATTGTTTCTCATTTGTGCCTTTTTAAAAAAAAAATTCTCTTTTCTATATAATCTAAATAAATCAAAGTTCATAATTTTAATGACTTTGAATTTGTGTTTACACTTGATCTTAGCCAAAATTTGTGTTTAAAAAATTATCTTCTGATATTATAAAAGTAGTTTCCTTTACTATGATTCTAAGTGCTTTTAGGTTTTGTTCCTCAAAGTAAGATTTTATAATTCATGTGGAGTTGACTTTTAAGTATAGTATGACATAGAAGTCCAATTTGATTTTGTTACTTATACATAAGATGTTTTTTTAAAATGTTTTTCCATCTACCTGAAAGGTAGAGCGAGAGAGAGCAAGTGAGAACAAGAGTGACAGAGAATGAGAGTCGGTCTTTCATTTGCTGGGTCACTCCCCAAATGCTCACGACAGCACGGACTGGGCCAGGCCAAATTTAGGAGCTGGGAATTCTGTCCAGGTCTCTCAGGTGGGTAGCAGGAGCTCAAGCCCTTGAGCCATCATCTGCTGCCTCCCAGGATGTATGAGTAGGAAGTGGGGTCAGAAGCAGAGTAGTCTGGACTGGAACTGGCACACCAATATAGGATGTAGTTTGCAATAGCATCAGCTTAAACCATGCTACGATGCCCACTCCATCATCTGTTTTTTATCATTCCATTTTTCCTCTGTGTGGGTTTAGAAGCTGTATGCTGTTTTCATTCTTTTAGAAGGTACACTAAACAATCCAACACACATAACTGAAATTAATCAACATCTTTATTCTTTTCCTGGATATTACTAAGAATTTTGAAGTCTGGGAGTCCATTTCTTCTGCCATCTAAATTTGTATACTATTGTATACATGTATATTGATTCTATCTTAAATTTGTTAAGCCAATCACAACACTCTCATTATGATTTTATGCAGTAAATATTTGTTTAGATTTACCCACATTCCTGATACTTTTTTTCTTTGTTCATTCCTGTAAATCAGACCTTCTATCCAAGATTCACTTTCTGTGGGAAAATATTATTCAGAATTACATTTAGTGAGTATCTCTCTGCTTTTGTCTAAAATATTTTCTATTTTGCCTTCATCCTTGAATAGATTCACAACATATAGAATTTTAGCTTCGTAGTTATTTTTATTACCTTTATAAAATATATCAAACAATGCCTTTAGTTTCCATGATTGTTATTAATAAAGGGCCTTTCAGTCTGCCATTCTTCTGAATGCAATATGTTCATTTTATTTAACTGTTTTAAGATGCTCTGTGTCATAGGTGTACTGCAATTTCACGATGATCAGTCTGGTATGGATTTTTTTTTTTATTTCAAAGTCAGAGTTACACAAAGAGAGAAGGAGAGAAGGAGAGGCAGAGAGAGAAAAAGGTCTTCTATCCACTGGTTCACTCTCCAATTGGCCACAACGGCCAGAGCTGCGCCGATCCAAAGCTAGGAGACAGGAACTTCTTCCAGGTCTCCCACGTGGGTCCAAGGAATTGGACCACCTTCTACTGCTTTCCCAGGCCATAGCAGAGAGCTGAATAGGGAGTGGAGTAGCTGGGACTTGAACCAGAGCCCAGATGGAATGCCAACACTGCAGGCGGTAGCTTTACCCGCTACACCACAGCGCCGGCTCCGGTATGGATTCTTTCTTCTTTAATTTACCTTGCATGTGATTAACTGAGATTCTTGAATATTTAGATCAGTGTCTTTCATCGATTCTGGTAAATTCATACACGTTACCTCATCAAATATTTATGATGCTCCAGTCTCCCTCTCTCTTTCCCCAGGAACCCCAATTAGATATATGTTGGATCATCTCACTCTATCCTCCAAGTCTCTTCCTCTGTCATTCATACTTTTTCACTTTTTGTCCATTGATGTTGCATTCTGGAAACTTACCTAAGCCATTATTTTTCTGTTCATTAATTCTCTCTTCAGAGGTGTTTTATCTCCTATGGATGTAGTATTTTAGACTGAAACTGTCTCATTTGTTTGTTTCTTTAGGTATTGCTATTTTTCTCTTTCAAACATGTGAGATCATTTAAAAAATTCTGTTGTGTATAAAATGTAAAGTTTGCCTTATTACTTCTTTGAACATAGAAAGTATGCAATGGTACTTCAAAAAATTTGTGGAAAATTAATTAAAAGATACATTCACTTTGGTGGTGGAAAAGAATTTTGAAATCCACATTACATTTTATCCTAATATACATTTCCATGAATGTTTTGAACTATCCTTGCAGTTTTTTAAAATCTGAACCTGGGGAACAGTGCTATGGCATAGTTGGTAATGCCACTGCCTGCAGTGCTGGCATCCCATATTGGCACCAGCCCAAGTCCCAGCTGCTCCACTTCCAAACCAGCTCCCTGCAAATGTGCCTGGGAAAGCAGAAGATGCCCCAGGTCCTTGGGCTCCTGCACCCATGTGGGGGACCCAGAAAAAGTTCTTGGATCCTGGCTTTGGACTGGCCCATCCCTGGCCATTGTGGCCATTTGGGGAATGAACCAGCACATGGAAGAAATCTATTTCTCCCTCTCTCACTCTGTCTCTCTTTGTCTCTAATTCTGCCTTTCAAATACATAAAATCTTTTTAAAAAAATCTGCATCTGATACTTCCAATAATAGAACTATGTACCAATCTTTTTTTGCTGGTTCCTTGCTTTCTTGCTTAGTTTTACAAATTTTATGGTAAGCTGTTCAATTTCCTTGGAAATTTGGTTTAGGGAATACTTACAGGGGATCCTCTGGAGAGGGTTCTTGTTGGCTTCACTATGAGGCAATTCCAGGTGGGAACCACTTTAAATATATTCAAATATGAGGACTTCTGTTCCATCTGGTTGCTTGAACTTGGGCTGTAAACCCATGAAAAGTCCTAATTTCACGAGGGATTTTCTTGCTGTTATGCTCACCATGGAGGTAACTTAGTTGGCATTCCCTGCATTGAAGATGACAGAGCCAGCTTCTTGCAGATCATCCTCCCCCTGAGAGTGTGGCCCTTTAGTCTCAGCCTGAGGATCACGGGAAAGCCCGCCTTGGCAGGCCTGGGTTTTCATTTCTCCTGCCTACAATTTGATGGCTCAAAACAAGGCTCAAGACTTCCTATTTGGGCAGATGCCCCGACACAAAAGAAGCTTCCTGTCCTGATTTCTCTGGGTTTCCCTGTTTGCTTGAATTCTTATCTGATAACTCCATACTATCTTGTCAGTTTTTAAAGCAGTCATTTAGGTCCTTTCAGTCAGTTTGCCAAGAAGGGATTTAAGATGGATATTTTTAATCAGCAGAAAGTGTGGTATCTGGTTGTGGTAATTTACTCTGCAATAATATCTGACACAGAAAAGTCCCTTTGATTTTCCTCCCTCTTCCTCTCCCTTTCCACTTCTTTTCCCAAAACTGTTCAAGCCCTTTCTAATTTATATTGGTGTCTGGTGAGGGATTGGCACATGAAATTATTTTTATCCCCCACTGCTTAACAATTACCTCAATACCATACAATAAATAATTAGTTCTTGATTGTGAGATTTAATTTTCATATAATACATTCATATAAATAATTTGTCTCATTTCTGTATTTGATCCAGTAATCCTACTCTATAATCTGGAATGGGTCTCATATTTTCTTTCTGATTTACTTAGTTTTTAAATTATACTATTAAATCTCAAAGTTCCTATTCCTACTCTCGTTCAAGGTTTTAAAAATTGTTATCAACTGCTATTCCTCTAAATAAACCTTACAATCATTTCCTAATGTTGTAAATATAATTCTTTTAGAACTGTTTTGAACTATATTAAACCTATACATTTATTAGAAAGAGTTAGCGTCATATAAACCTCAGCCTTTCTATCCAAAATCAGGTTATATCTGTTTATCACCACTTATTCAGAACTTCATTTACATTTTAATAGGGTGCTGTGGTTTTCATTATTTGTGACACTGCTTGTTAAAAGCATGCCCATTATCAATTCATATATTTTACTGCCACCATGAGTTGTATCTTGTCTTCATCACATTTTGTAAGGTTAGTTCACTTATGTTAGAATGTTCTGGTTTCTCGAAATTTTCTTTTCTCTGTGGTATTTATGAATCTTCTTTTTACTCATATTTGATTTTAGTGAGCTTCTCTGTGCATTCTCTCTATATATAATACTCTTATCTATATTCATTTTCCTTTCTCAGGTTTTACACTAGCCAGGACTTCAAAACAACAGTCAATAATATTAATGTTTTACTCTCTATTTTTATGGTAAGTCCCCTCATGTTTAAACAAGAAATATCCTAGCTCTTGTTCTACTGAATAGTTTAAATGCACTGTGGCATTTTATGTAGCACTTCATGTTCCTACCCTAAAGGAAAGCTTTAGAAGCCCTGGCCCAGCAAATCATGTCCAGAGGGTTTAGAAAGCCTGGAACTGGGCCCATGCTGTGGTGCAGCAGGTTAACGCCCTGGCCTGAGGCACCAGCATCCCACATGGGCGCCGGTTACAGACTGGCTGCTCCACTTCTGATCCAGCTCTCTGCTATGGCCTGGGAAAGCAGTGGAAGATGGCCCAGGTCCTCAGGCCCCTGTATCCACATGGGAGACCCAGAAGAAGCTCCTGGCTCCTGGCTTCGGATCAGCACAGCTCTGGCCGTTGCGGCCATCTGGGGAGTAAGCCAGCAGATGGAAGCTCGCTCTCTCTCTCTCTCTCTCTCTCTCTCTCTGCCTCTCCTCTCTCTGTGTAACTCTGACTTTCAAATAAATAAATAAATCTTAAGAAAAAAAAAAGCCTGGAACCAAAAGAACAAATCTAGATGTCACAATCAATGGTTTAAAGAAAAATAATGTTTTTGGTCTCTGGGAACTGAGAAGGATGGATATAATGAAAGCAGCAAATGTAAACATGATCAAGAGTGCTGAAAATAATAAAATGAGTGAGGGTAAAAACTGAAAGGCCTGTGAATAAGACATGGGAAAAAGATTAAACTGGCAAGCCTCGTATGGAAAGTTTCTAGCTTAACTCATTACTGAGTTTCTGTAATTAGCTTTATGTGCATAATTTACCTTACTTTCATGGAAATCTATAAACCCACCATTATATCCCTGTGCCTAGATCAGTGTTTGCTGAAGCACACTCTGTGGGTCACCTGCACAGTATTCCTTGGACATTCTGGTTAAAATGTATTCAGCCCAGAAGTTGAGATGCCTGCATCCCACATCAGAGTGCCTGGCTTTGATATCCATCTCTGGCCCCTAACTCCAGTTTCCTGCTAATGTAGACCCTGAGAGGAAGCAGAGATAGCTCAAATAACTGGGTTCCTGATATCCACTTGTGGAACTGGGCTGAGATTCTGGTTCCTGCTTTGGCCAGCCCAGTCCCGCTGTTGAGGGAATCTGCAGAGTGAAACAGCAGATGGGAATTTTCTGTGTGTGTGTGTGTGTGTGTCTGTCTGTCTCTCTTCTTCCCAAATAGTTTTTAAAATGCAGATCCTAAGACCCCTTTACAGGCTAAGTGAATCAGAATAGGAGTGGAAGGGGCCTAGAAGACTGTAATCTAATGAGGCTCACTAGGCCATTTCCCATACAAACGAAAATTTACCCAAAGAGATTGGGAGACAGAGAAAATAAGAGGGAGATCTACAGAGAAATAAAATCAGAGACATTGTAGAGGGAAATTTTATACTTACATTAGAGCACAGGAGATATTTCACATCAAACTGTAAAAGCTGAACCTGATACTCCCATTAAAATACTATAATTAGATCAGAGACTTTGCCAAGAAATGAACACAAACATCATATTAAATCACCTAACAAGTCATGTGTTCTACATTGTACAAAGCATTTCAAAGGATATGAAAACCAAGGAAGGCAACACCGAGCTCATCACATCTAATTATACTCAGGAAATGCTATCAGCATCTATCAGGCAAACTCCTTGTCATGTTTCTTTGTAACTTATACATTATTTTTACTGCAATAACTCAGAAAGGAGAGAAGCAAATTCATTAGTTATGAAATCAACAAAGATGTAAGGGCATCTTTTTTTTTTCACATCTCCACAGGGAGATTTTTGGGTACACCTCCAAAAGACCTATGGCCTTTACAGTAGCTGACCTGTGAAGATTAGTTCGACCTTCTCCCTGCAAGTCTCCTGTGGAAATATTAGAGGTCAGGCTCTGGGTGCTCTGTTTGGATGTCAGATGCCTCTTTCCCATTTTAGCTGCCATCTCGTCAGCCTCAGCAGCCTCACCTCATACCCTGCTTCTAAATGTGTCTCTACTTTAAAAATTCATGATCCACACCTTTACTCATATTCATTCAGTGGCTTATCCTTCGATTCCCTTCTGGTGACAAACACGCTTCAATATCTTACCTTGAATTGTGACACACTCAAAGCCACACAGGGCTCAGGGTGAATATTTTTAAATATTATCATGTAGACTATGAGTCTTGCACATTTTCTTTCTGTATTTATTTCAAAGACAAAGTGGCAAAGAGGAGATAAAGTGCGGGTGCACACGCAGGAGAGAAAGAGAGAGAGAGAGATGGAGAAGGAAGGAGAGAGGGAGAGAGGGAGAGAGAAGGAGGGAGGGAGGAAGAAAGAGAGCCTCTATCCACTGTTTCACTTCCCCAAATAACTACAATAGTTAGGAGCAAGCCAGGCTACAGCCAAGACTGAGCCTGGCCGAAGTCAAGAGGCAGGAAATCCATCCAGGTCTGCCACATGGTGTCAGGGGCCTAAGCACTTGGGACATCATCTGTTGGCTTCCCAGGTGCATTGGCAGAAAACTAGATTGGAAATGGAGCAGATGGGACCCCAACCAGCACTCCAACACGGGATCCCGGAACTGCAAGTGGCAGCCTAACCTGCTGTGCCTCAATCCCTAACCTCTGTACACCTTTTTGAAACAAACAAAAGCTTCAATTTAACCCATGAATAGAGTGTCCTGAGCACTTATTCTGTACCAGGCACTGGCTCTGTGGATACCAAGACAAATGAGACACAGTTCCTGGCTGGAGTAAATTGTAACCAACAGATTACTGACCACTTTTCCTTTTAACAACCATTCCTAAAACACACAAGGACAGTCTGAGTTGAAGAAGTCAAGCTTGGGGCCAGTGCAGTGGCATAGTAGGTAAAGCTGCTGCCTGTAGTGCCAGCATCCCATATGGGCACCGGGTCAAGTTCCAGCTGCTCCACATCTGATCCAGATCTATGCTATGGCCTGGGAAAGCAGTAGAAGAACCTAAGTACATGGGTTCCTGCACCCATGCGGGAGACCCAGAAGAAGCTCCTGACTCCTGGCCTCAGATTAGCCCAGCTCTGGCTGCTGTGGTTATTTGAGGAGTGAACCAGCAGTTGGAAGATAGATCTCATTCTGCCTCTGCCTCTCTGTAACTCTGACCTTCAAATAAATAATAAATCTTAAAAAAAAATTCAGGCTTATCTAAACTCAATATGTAAATACATGAGAGTTGACACAACTACTGAGCATTGCTTTTCGAAATATTAATGGGCATCTAACCCAAGAAGGTCACATCTGCTCTGTGAATGTTCGAAACCACTTGGAGTCATTTTCTCAGTTAACAAGGAAATAGTATCATTACTTTACACTTTACAGCCTTAGGATTCTCCTCTTCATTTTTCCCTCATATTTTCCAAATAGCATGATTACTCCCTTCTGTGCTGCCCCAGCCAGAATCTAAAGCCCAGGGCTCCCTAGCAAGAGTTGTGTAGATGTCAGCCTTGAATCAAACGACACAGGCAAGGGTGCTCTGAGCTGAACATGAGGCTGAGGCAAGAAGAGCAGCAGGAGAGCTGTGCATAAGGCACATGAGGCATGCAGGCTGGCTGAAAGGTCTCTTTGACAAGCTTTTATATGTGCAGAGTCGCTGCTTGCTGCCAACAATGGGGAAAGTGACTTGAAGGCGGCTCACTTAAATGTCCAGGCAAGCTGTTGTCCACTGAGGATCAACGAGCACCTGTGGCACCTGTGCACATCCTCTGCCTTCAGGATGCTCAACAGTTCTGCATCTGGCACACAGCTCAATGGCCCAGTATACCAGGGATAGGCAAAGGTGGGGCACCTCTTCCTGCACTTGCCCTTCTCACATCTGCTTAGCTAGAGCCCCATTGAGTGCTCCTACTGTGTTGACAAGCCAGGCCCTCCCCTACTGCACTACACAATGCAGATGTCTCACCACGGAATCTTTCATCTTCTTGGGGAGAGGGTCTGCAGCTGACTCTTCCAGATTTTGATGTAAAAATTTAGGAAACAATCCGCATTGAATAAAGGACCTGAAAATGGAAAGTACACAGGTTTTACTTTTTAACAAATATGTACCTAGGACTGCGCTTGAGGTTAAAATTCTACCTTAGAATCTCACACCCACAAACAGCAAAAGCAAGTGCTTTCTCCACTAAAAAAATCATAGGAGAGGTGCCAAGTCAAGGGATCACAGAGATAATGTTTTGGTTATCAAATGTCATCCTATGAAAGCGTTAAGTTCCTGGGTGATATGGAACCCAATCCCTCCCACCTGTCTGTCATGACTGTCAACAGCAGGGGGACCTCCAATTCTGCCCCTACCACTCTAGGGCTTCATCCTGACAGAGAACAGCCAGCAGCAAAAATCAACATTCTGGGAACACATGCAAAGCTCAAAATTGTGCAAACCATGTTTAACTTTTTTCTTTTCTCTATTTTCCCATGCCTTTTCCCCTTGCTACACCTAACAGGCTAAAATTATGGTGGTGTCTCTGGGCCCCAAACAGGAAAGATTATCTTAAGTCAAAATATTTTGTAAATTTGGACAAATTACATGAGATGCTAACCTCAGATTCTGAAATTCACCTTAGCATCACATAAATGTTTTCCAGTTCCGAAGTAGGTATTTACCAAAGACTTAGGAAATGATTAAAGGAAAGACTAGAACTTATACTCCCAGGTGCAGGTGACCAACTGTTATATTACAAAACACAGGCTGGCGCTGTGGTGCAGTGGGTTAATACTTGGCCTGTGGGGTCAGCGCTGTGGCATACTGAGTAAAGCTGCAGCCTGCAGTAATGGCATCCCATATGGGCACCGGTTCAAGTCCTGGCTGCTCTACTTCTGATCCAGCTCTTTGCTATGGCCTGGGAAAGCAGTAGAAGATGGCCCAAGTCCTTGGGCCCTTGTACCCACGTGGGAGACCTGGAAAAATCTCCTGGCTCCTGGTTTCGGATTGGCACAGCTCCAGCTGTTGCGGCCAACTGGGGAGTGAACCAGTGGATGGAAGACATTTCTCTCTCTCTCTCTCTCTCTCTCTGCTTCTCCTTCTCTCTTTGTGTAACTTTGACTTTCAAATAAATTTTAAAAATAAATAAATAAATAAAAATTTAAAAAAAAACACACACACCTCCTTCTGTGGTGCCAGCATCCCATATGGGTGCTGATTTTAGCTCTGGTTGCTCCTCTTCCCATACAGCTCTCTGCTATGGCCTGGGAAAGCAATAGAAGATGGCCCAAGTGCTTGGGCCACTGCACCTGTGTGGGAGACCTGGAGGAAGCTTCTGGCTCCTGGCTCCGGATGGGCACAGCTCCAGCAATTGCAGACATTTGGGGAGTGAACCAGCAGAAGGAAGACCTTTTTCTCTATCTCTCCCTCTCACTGTCTGTAACTTTACCTCTCAAATAAATAAATAAAAAAATCTTATAAAAAAAAAACCAACACAATAAAAACCTATCATTTCAGAGGAGCTAGTAAGATCTTCACAGAGAAACTACCTAGGATGATGACAGTAGTGCTGCCTAATACAGCCAGCAAAGGCCCTTGTTGAGTCTGCTTCTCAGACAATTCACCTAGGCGAACATCACCAAAGGCTTGGATGCTGTCAGCTGTCTATTCTGTCATTGTGCATTTTACTCCAAAAGCATAAAAGCAAAGGAAGTGCTTGCTGGAAGTTCATTCTTGATTTTCATTAGCTCTGGGGGTCTTGCATTTGTCCTACCCTCACCCTCTGAGTGACCAGATAATCACAGAGCACTGAACAGCCAACTATCGCACCATCTCAGTGAGTGAGTGAACAAGTCTACAGGAACTTCATTACCATGCCCACAGACATGAAGAAGCCTAGCTTGGGTTACTCACAGGAGCACAGATGGGTCACTGCTCTGCCGGCTCAGATGATAGGAAAGTGCCACCAAGAGGCCACAGAAGGCTGAAAACAGTGCTGGGATATGTTGTGTACTCCAGGGTTCCTAAGGAAAAGACACCAGATGGTCACTGATGCTGGGGAGAGAATGGGTATGCTTTGGGACATCCCCAAGTTTCAGCTGGATGGACACAGTGTTCCTGTGGTCTGACAATAGGCAAACAAGATTATGATAAACACATAAAAAATTCACCTACCCTCTTATACACAGCTATTCTGAGGCAGGAGGGAGGATTTCAAACTGTACATATTTATGAGAATATGCTTACTTAATCTTTCTTGAAATTAAGCTTCAGATTTTCATAAAATGTGATAATAAGCATATATCACTTTTTCTGAATTCAATATAATACTTAACAACTAAGAACCATATTTCTTAGAGTTTATCAATAACTAATGCTTTAAAAGGTATATGGAGTTTAAGAATAGTATAAGAAACAAAATAGACCAGTAGACAAAAATAAAACTGGGTAAAGATTAGAGACAGTCCTTTGAAGTAAGAGAAAGATGATTTGAAATGAAAACAGCAACATACTTTAGGGTAAATATGATAGAAGCACAGATGTCATCCATCAACACATTGTACTTGGTGTGGCAAAGCAAAACTTGGTAAACACACATCACCACCCTGAGCCTTGTGGTGGCTTGGGACTCCCACTCTAGTGACACACACACATGCTATTCCTGCCAATACAAATGTGGCTTTTATCTATGTAGAAGAATATAGGCATATATTTAGCCCTGTCAATCATTAGCAATAGAAGTGCTGTTGATGGCTTCCCAAAGCTGAATTTAGTCAAGGACTTAAATATTATCTCCAGATTTGTTTCTTTGAGAAGGATCCATTTTTGATTGTGCTTAAAATCAGATCTACAAAGGAATGAGTCAAGTGTGTTAATATTTTATTCCTAACTGCTAAGATGCTCTGGAAAAGCAAATGCCACATAGGATAGAAAATGTGATTTTATTTTTATAGGCTGAGCTTTTCTAAAAAATGCAATGTATTTCTTCCATTTGTCCCATTGTGTAGGTCTAGGAGCTTGAGAGCAACATCTGGGAGCTGACCCTCGCAGAGGCTGTGGAGCCCCCGAGAAGCAGGGGCAGGAAGCAGGATAGACTGCCTCTACATGTCTCCAGGCAGCTGTCCAGGCTAGGGGACCTCCTCCAAGGCTCTCAGGTCAGCTTCCTCAGTGTCTGGCAACGTGATTTCTCCAGCATCCTCAGGCACCACAGCTGGGTTCATTCTTCTTCTGATTCTATGTGGATCTCTTTCCCACCAGTTTTGCTAGCGTTCCAGTCCAGTGATAAAAGCATTTTTGCATTGATCTCTTCTCCCTTTGCAGTTTCTTCAACATCCCCCCTTCCTGTGTTCCAGGAAGAGGTGCCCTTTAGCCTTGATGAGATCAGCCCAATGGGATGTCCCTTTTCTCATCCCTAGTTTGGAGGAAAGACATTCTCTCTTTTCATTGGTTCTGCCCATAAAAATGCTCCTGTTGCTAATATCTTTTAAAAAGAAGGCCTTCCCCTTACCCAGTTATCCATGCAAGCTACAACATTGCCTTAGTCTGTTTGGGCTGATAAAGCAAAATAGCATAGACTGAGTGGCTTATAAACAACAGCAATCTATTCCTCACAGTTCTGGGGGCTGACAAGTCCAAGTTCCAGGCACTGGAAGATTCAGTGTCTATGAGAGCTCACCTCCTGGTTCATAAATGGTGCCGTCTCACAGTGTCTTCACACAGTAGAAACAGGGAGCTCTCTGAGGCAACTCTTATAAGGGGATTAATCCCATTGAACAGGGCTTTATCCTTATTACCTAATCATTTCCCAAAGGCCTTACTTCCTATGAGCATCAACTGGAGGTTAAGATTTCAATATGAGGCTTTGGGAGGGTTCACAAACATGTAGTCTAAAGCATGCACTCTGCTTCGTATTTTATTCAGTGCCAGCCCAGCCTCTTGAGGCTCTAAAATGCACATTTCACTTCTCCATCTGCCAGCCACTCAAGACCATGTGGTTGGAGCATGGCCTTCAAGCTTGGCAGACCTGGATTTGGATCCTACTTCTGCTATGAACCGTATGGCCTTGTCTAAATCGCTTAACATCTCTGAGCACTCAGTTAGCTAACTCCTCTCACAGGGGAAAATCACACCTGTTCAAGGGTCTCCAAGAGGTACTCTTTAGTACTCTAGGTCACTGTTTGAAGTTTTGACAGGGAGGGGTCAATGCAGCCCCCATATAGTGACTGGCACCCAGTGCTCCCTGTCGGCAACCTGGTTGTCCTCAGAGCTGTTTTGTCCCCAAGATCTCCAGTCAGCCAATCCTCACATGTCATTGATACATCTTTCCAACACTTTTCTCGGGCTTCCTTCCATATTCCTTCCTTCCATGGCATCCTACCTGGGCAATGCCCCCACCATTTGTTCCAGCGCTACTGATAATGCTTCAGGGTGGGAGTCTCACACTCAGGTCTCCACACTCTCTTCTGCTCCATGGACCCCACAGTGTGTCTGCCACATGGATCACGTCATTGCCCTTCATTCTGTCCTTTTCATAGCTCCTGGTGGTCTACTGAAGACAAGGACTCCACAGACAGCTCCGATAGCCAAGCATTCAGCCTCATACCTTGTATCAGGCTGTGCACAGCACAGAAACAGTGAAGACAACTTGCTGGGATGGGCATCTGGCACAGTGGTAAAGATGACACTTGGGACTCAGTCCTGGCTCCTCTGCTTCTGATCCAGCTTCCTGCTGATGTGCACCCTGGGAGGCAGCAGGTGATGGCTCAAGTCCTTGGGTCCCTGATCCCCAAGTGTGAGACCTGGATTAAATTTCTGGCTCTTTGCTTCAGCCTGGCCCAGGCTTCACTGTTTTAGGCATTTGGAGAGTGAACCACAAGATGGGAGATCTTTCTGTTTCTCTGCCTTTCAAATAAATGAAAATTAACTAACTTTAAAAAATGTTAAATGGTATGATGCTTCCTGTTCTTCTGCCTCTGCACAAACGGTACTGTCTGCATAGAAAGCTCTTTCCGATTGCACTTCCCTCTGCCTGTGAGCTCCTACACATGCTTCTGTGCTCTGTGTACCCCTCATAGAAGCTCCACCCACCTAGTGCTGCCATCCCTGACTTCTCAGGCAGATTGGAGCTCTTCTCATTATCAAAATCATCTTTAAACACTGCGAGGGTAGCATGTAAGACATTTCATTCATTCTGTATGGACAAGGTTGGGCACTGCCCCTTTTCTGAGGGCCCTTAACTTCAAGAGTTATGTATACACATTTGCTAAGTCACAAGGACACAGTAGGTCATCAGTATGCTTTCACTGAATCAGCTGGATTAATAGAGCCTTTTATTATGTTCAGTGCAAAAACAACCTCTTATAGGACTTGTTGGCTCTAACTCCAAAGCCACTGGCTGGCTACTTTATCCCAGACAGAAAGGAGATCCTGATGTACCCTACTGGCACAATCACCCTTGAGACAAAACTTGCCTCATCATGTTTGAGCAGCCTTGTGATGCCACTGGGCTGTCCAGGCCCATATCCTGGGTATGCATCCTCAACTCTCATTGAGCCCTGATGTTTACATGTCTGATTCCCTGTTCAAAAGTGGGCTTGGTGACAAAGGGCAACTTTGCATGTTTCTTTCCTCTGTACCTGGCACAAATGTTAGCACATGGATGTATCCTTGAGAGAATGACTGCAAAGTCTCCATTTTCATAATGACCTGTGTAGACAAGAATTTTCAGCAGGAAAATGTAGCAAAGAAATTACCTAGCTTATAACAGTGTGGATTAGGCTGTGAAATGCCACAGAAATGAACATTACCAGAGTCAAGGAGATCCGTTGACTTTGTGCCTCTCATTTTTCCTGCTAATAGCACTCCTGATAACAGTAAAGCTATTCTGAAACTTGAGAGTTCGTTAGAGTTTAGTCATCAGATGTTTATTCACCAATACCACGTGCTATGCACCCAGAAGCACAACTGTGAGCACAACACAGGGCCTATGGAAAGTAAGAACTCAGGAGCCATTGCCGGCAGGCATGACAGGTGGGGCGACAATAAGGTACTAGGTGCCAGGCCATAGAGTAGGAAGCAAAAGCTCAAGCAAGGTGAGGGATGGTACTGGGAGCCCCAAACAAAAGAAATGCAGGAGCATGTGGCCTTCTCTTCCATGGCTTCTGGAAAGGCCACATGAGACTCCCTAAAGGATCCTTGTAGCTGCATGGAACTATCCTCAGCCATACTCCCATACTCCATATCCCGCTTTGCCCACCCTCCTAGCACTTCTCTTTCAATTCACAATTGGCCACTGTGAAAATAAATACAAAAACAAACAAACAAAAAAAAAACTGCAAAAGAGGAAGATCTTCGATTTCCTTCCATGAATTTCTGTGCACTTGCCAATGCTGTGTGTTTAATTCACAATTTTGTAAAGACAGTCTTTCTCTTACAGCCCATAGTAACAAACACTGAAAGCAACAACTGTGAGGACTTAGTAATTATGACCACGGAAGTCATTCTCTTTGCACAAAATAAAGACAAGACCAAGGGAAGCAGTGTGGGCAGAAGCTGACCACAGGCTTCTCAATGGCTGGGATGAGCAGTGCTGTTAAGAAGTTTCCACACTTCTGAGTGGCTCCTCTGTAAAAAGCTGAGGGTGATGCTTTCCTGAAAGTTTTTCTGCAATGACTTAGGAGATCTGAAACAGCCTTGTACCCTGCAGAGTAGCACATCATGTCAATTTTTCAATAATTGGAAAAGAAAGGGTACCCATGATGGATGGTCTTTGAAGATAATAAATTAAGTCCAGACTCTAAATATATTTAGATAATTAAGTTTATCTACTTTTATTCACCCAATACCCTTTACCTGATTCTGCTCTCATTTACTCTACTCCTCTATTTAATTATACCTCTTGAACACAAATGCCAAAGGACAGCCACACCTCACTGGTACCAAGGGACTCTTCCTACTAAAATAGAAATGACTAAAATATCCACTGAAGGAAAAGGCTGTGAGAGGAAAAAATATCAAATCAGAAACAATGAAGCTAGAGATGAGCAATATTGTCCCCTTCCCTTCTGCTTCCCAGCGTTTATCTCAGCCTGATTGCATAATGTGACTATTTGATTAAGATCTGAACCTTCCATTGAGTTGAGACCATTAACAGCAGGTACTCATCTGTCTTACCCCACTGTATTCTCAACACCTTGTGCAGAACCCAGGTCATGAAAGGAATTTAATATGGATAGAACCCATGTCCAGGGTTTGAGCAACTGTTACATCCATACTGTATAAGTAGACCTAAGATGGAGAATTCAGGCATGATTTTCTTTAAGTATATACAAGGACGGAGTAGGTTGGACTTTCACAATGCAGGACAGTGGTTAGAAGTGTGAGCTCCAGCACAGGACTGCTGACGTCAATCCAGACTCTCCTGGTGGCATGTACTAAGACATTGGGAAAGTTATTAAGCCTCAGTTTCCTTACCTTAACAAATGTAATGGTACAATAGTTGGTATAAGACACTCCACACATAACTTGCTATCACTATATATTCTTTACTTAGGGGAGTGAGGAATGCAGAAAAATCACATTTCCTGAAAATATTAGAATCGCCATTAAGTGTGGTATTTCTCTAGGAGACAAAGGGAAGAATAATGATTTTTGTGGGTTCCTTCTTGTATAAAATGAAAATTTGACCTTGCCAAAATGTGTTATTACTATCCCAAGCTGGACAGTCTGAACTGAGAGATCCTTATGATTTTTAAAAGTATTATTTAAAAAAATTTAACTGGCACACAAAAATTGCACGTTCCTATGGGGTACCATATAATGTTTGAATACATGTATACATTGTGCAATGTCCAGTCAAAATAAACATATAGGCCGGCTCTGTGGTGCAGCAGGTTAACACCCTGGCCTGAAGTGCCGGCATCCCATATGGGCACCGGTTCTAGTCCTGGCTGCTCCACTTCCCATCCAGCTCTCTGCTATGGCCTGGGAAAGCAGTGGGAGATGGCCCAAGTCCTTGGGCCCCTGCACCTACGTGGAAGACCGAGAGGAAGCTCCTGGCTCCTGGCTTCAGATCAGCATGGCTCCAGCCATTGCGGCCATCTGGGGAATGAACCAGCAGATGGAAGACCTCTCTCTGTCTCCACCTCTCTCTGTAACTCTGTCTTTCAAATAAATAAAATAAATCTGAAAAAAAAAATCTATTCTCTCAAATTTTTAATATTTCTTGATGGTGAAATCATTCAAACACTCTTTCTTCTGTTTTTTTTTTTTAAAGAGAAATGTACAGTACATTATCATCTATGTCCATCATACTTTGCAGAACAGTAAAACTTCTTACTCCTGTCTAATTTTAACTTAGTACCCATTAATCTTTCTCCATTCCTTCCTCCTTCTCCCTTACTCTCTTCCATCTCTGCGACCATCATTATACTTTTATCTTCAGGAGAGTAACTTTTTCAGATTCCACATGTGATTGAGATAATTTAGAGCACTTGTCTTTCTGTGTTTGATTTATTTCACTTAAGATAATGACCTCCATTCAGTTCCATTCATATTACTGCAAATAAAATTTCATCTTTTTATGGCTGAATAGTATTCTATTGTGCATTTGTGCCACCTTTTCAATATTCATTCATCAATGTCTGGACATCTAGGTTGTTTCCATTTCTTGACAATTGTAAATGGTGCTTCAATGAATGTAGGAGTGCAGATGTCTCTTTGACAGACCAATTTCATTTCCTTTGGATATATATGCAATAGTAGGATTTCTGGGTTCTACTTTTAGTTTTTTGAGACACCTCCAGTCTGTTTTCCACAATGGCTGGATTAATTTGCATTCCCATCAACAGTGTTCAAGAGTTCTCTTTTTGGCCAGTGCAGTGGCTAATCCTCCGCCTTGCGGCGCCGGCACACCAGGTTCTAGTCCCGGTTGGGGCGCCGGATTCTATCCCAGTTGCTCCTCTTCCAAGCCAGCTCTCTGCCATGGCCCGGGAAGGCAGTGGAGGATGACCCAAGTCCTTGGGCCCTGCACCCGCATGGGAGACCAGAAGCACCTGGCTCCTGGCTTCGGATCAGCATGATGCGCGGGCCGCAGCAGCCATTGGAGGGTGAACCAACAGCAAAAAGGAAGACCTTTCTCTCTGTCTCTCTCTCACTATCCACTCTGCCTGTCAAAAAAAAAAAAAAAAAAGAGTTCTCTTTTCTCCACATCCTATACAACACTTGTTATATTTGTCTTTTTTATAATAGACAATCTAACTGGAGTGAAGTGACACTGTGGTTTCGATTTGTATCCCCTGATGATAAGTGATGTTGAGCATTTTTTTTTTTTTTTGACAGGTAGAGTTAGACAGTGAGAGAGAGAGACAGACAGAAAGGTCTTCCTTTCCATTGGTTCACCCCCTAATGGCCACTGTGGGTGGTGCACTGTGACTGGTGCACTGCACTGATCTGAAGCCAGGAGCCGGGTGCTTCCTTCTGGTCTCCCATGCGGGTGCAGGGCCCAGCACTTGGGCCATCCTCCACTGCCTTCCCGGGCCACGGCAGAGAGCTGAACTAGAAGAGGAGCAACTGGGACGGAATCCGGCGCCCCAACTGGGACTAGAACCCAGGGTGCTGGCACCACTGGTGGAGGATCAGCCAAGTGAGCCGCGGTGCCGGCTAATGTTGAACATTTTTTAATTTACAAAATGGTCATTTGTATGTCTTTCTTGAAGAAATATCTGTTTAGATCTACTGCCCACTTTAAATTGGAGTATTATTACTATTACTACTATTTTGTTTTTCAGTTGTTGAGATCCCTATATATTCTGGTATTTAACCCATTGTCAGATGTTTAACTTGCAAATATTTTCTCCCATTCTGTAGGTTGTCTCTTTGCTCTATTGATTCTTTCCTTTGTGGTGCAGGAGCTCTTTAGTTTGATGAAATCCCTCTTGTCTACTTATTTTTGCTTTTGTTCCTGTGTTTTGGGGTTTTTTGAAAAAAAAAAAAAAACTAAAAACAAACAAAACTCTTTTCCACTCCAACGTCCTTAAGCTCACTGATTATTTTAAGCTGTAACACTCACGGTTTGTATCCATATCCGTAAAAGTCTATTCATTCTTCCATACATGTGATTTATTTTAAGCATAACGAATAATTTTAGGATAAATGGGAAGGCAGGCATCAATGGCAGTGGGACAGAAGGAATAGATACCTGCTTCAACAATATAAAAGCAAATTATGTTGGTTATGAGGGTGATCAGATGACAATACAAATCTCAATGAGCTGTACACTTAAGTGTATTTCTTGATATTTATACTGTATTTTAATAAAATGTTAAAAAACATAAAAGCAAGTTGATGCCGGAATGGCATACTTCTTCCAAGAAAAAGGATGGTGTGAAGGAGTTAATATTTCAGGTGTTGGTTTCCATGTTTTCCAGATTAACCTCAAATCTCCCTGCAACTTTTCTGAGAAAGAACCTGAGTTCTCCCTGAGTTTGGACAAATGGTCAAAAGGCAGAATGCCAGGATTTTCACAGGCTCTCTTGAGAACACCCACGTGCTCCATGTCCTTAACTTTGTTAACTGTTTTAACAGATGTGGATGTGCACACATACACACAGATATCAAACAGGAGTTCAATGTATCAAGAAATCAGGTTAAGACTGCTTGGATATCAACATGAGTTGTGTTGCATGCCAACATTTTTCAAAACCATGTCATCATCAAGAAAAGTTATTTTAGCACTGCAAGAAATCTCATAGTTGAGCTAGTCTCAACCCCTCAAATTACTGATCAAGCAAGAAGACTGAAACAACAGAAGACTTGGCCAAGCTGGCAAGAACAGTCCCAGATTTCAGATTCCCAAGATCAAAGTTCCATGTATCCCCACTGTATTAAACAGTTAACTCTAACAAATAGGTAGATATCTCACCATTTTACATGTAACAAGCATATTTTAAGTAATTGTTGTAACTTAAAACCTCCCAGCTTCACAGGCTGGACTGTTTTCTTCGTTTATTCTTTCCTCTCGCCAACAGTGTTTGCTCATCTATTCAGGTACCTGCCTGTTTTGATGCTTGTTACAACACATGGCTGAGTGAGGGCTCAGAGAAGAATGGATTTGACTTCATCTGGAAAAATCTCAGGGGCAACTTCATGGGGACCAAACGAAAATGGAGCCAGATTGTAAAAGAGGACTAGGAGGCCGGCGCCGTGGCTCACTAGGCTGGCTAATCCTCCGCCTGCGGCACTGGCACCCCGGGGTTCTAGTCCCAACTGGGGTGCCGGGTACTGGTCCTGGTTGCTCCTCTTCCAGTCCAGCTCTCTGCTGTGGCTCGGGAAGGCAGTGGAGGATGGCCCAAGTGCTGGGCCCTGCACCCGTATGGGAGACCAGGAGGAAACACCTGGCTCCTGGCTTTGGATTCGTGCAGCACGGCAGCTGTAGCAGCCATTTGGGGAGTGAACCAACGGAAAGGAAGACCTTTCTCTGTCTCTCTCTCTCACTGTCTAAATCTGCCTGTCAAAATAATAATAATAATAATAATAATAAAAAGAGGACTAGGAATGAGGTTAGGAAAGCACACCTAAGGGTACACTGAGTCACTTAGCCACAGGAACTTGCTCAAAAGCATGGGCCTGTCTGTGCTGTCAGATGGGAATAGCCAAGTGTCATTCAGAAGGCAGGACACATAATATTGTAGTAGGAAGAGTACAATTATAGGCAAAAGAATGGGAAAGAATTAAGCTTGGGGAAAACACATTTATTGGAAATCATCTTTACTTTTCTTATCAGCCCGTCATTTTCAGTACAGGGAAGAGAAGCAGCTAGCTGCTATGTGGACTCTTGTAGATCAAATATAATGAAATACGTGTCAGCAACAGCCATGGAATTTGAATGTAAGTTAAGGAAGATGTTTCTAACAGTGATGATTAAATACCAAAGTTACAATGAGAAAACACTAGCATTTCCTTTGCTCAAATTACTTTAAAACATGAGAGAGGTCTACCTTGGAGAGATAAGATATAATGTTGCCTCAAAGAGAAGGAAGGAAGAGAAGCCTCCTGAAGTCTTTCCTTATGTGTTTAATACTTGGAAAATAGAACTGTTTTAATAGGTCCACAGTCTGTCTGTCTGTCTCTCTGTCTCTTATACACACACACAACTCAACCAAGTCTAAGAAGAAACTACTTAGAAGAATTCTTTTACAGAAGTCAGACTGGGGAGGAGGGGAATGACAAGATAAACTTCCTTTCCCCCATTTTCCTACCCTCTTTCTATCATGATTATTCTCCAGACGCTCAGTCCTAATCAACCCTCCAGGGCCAGGCTTATCTCCCCTGTCCAGGCTCCTTGGGGAATTGTGCCCTGTAAGGAGGAACCTGTGACAGGGCGGTGCCAAGACTGATGGAGGACGGGGCAGATCCTATCTGCTCAAGAACATCGCACAGCCAGACATCTTAAAGGAACTGAGCTTGTCAAGTCAGAGGTATCATAAGAAAAAAAAATGGAAATATAATTGAGGGTTTTTTAATTTTAAAATTTATTGGGAAACAGAGAAGGAAATATTGACACTTGAGGTAGAAGAGATCAAGAAATCTGATGCGGGATTTTAAAGGAAAATGTCCGAATGCACTATATATTGGTCTGGATTGGTATGGTGCTCAGATTTGTTTCAACAAACAGAAGCAGTCAAAGAGAGGAAGTATTGATTGGCATCTCCAGTGAAGATTGAAACCTCTATCTCAAGCATGCAAGCATTAGTCTTGAATTATTTTGTACAATATACATGTACATATAACAGACGTGTACTGATTATTTATTGTATACACACAGACACACAACTATATATAGACCTATATTTCAAGTTTCAGAGGGAGGCAGGGTTTTAAATGATCCCTCACCCACAGGTAATAAAGCATATACCAGGTGACAGTTTGCTTCAAAATTAACATTCCTAATTGCTTTGAGATGTGTCTCATGGGCCCCTAAATTGGGAATGATATGGATTGATGCGTGCTGGTTTCCTAGAACTCCCATGGGTTTTGAAATCTTTTTATGAGGTAGAAATAAAACTGTCTGATAGTCCTGAAGACTGCGCTGGATTTCATGTGCATTAGGGAATTTTCTTGATGAACACACATAGGGTGGTTGAGCTTTTTACTAAGGCACATTCTGAAGGGAATCTTAGTTTCAGCATTTTTTTTTCTTGGAAATTTTAGACACCTCTTTTGATGGAATTAATGAAACAGATTGAGAGTTTAGATATAAAATGAATGTAAACAACTCAAGTTCTCACTTTGTTATGCCATACACAACAGATTAAAATGCTTTTTTTTTTTTTTTATCTTATCTCATTTAACATTGGAGCATTTCTGAGATTCAGGTTTTCATACATCCTGAAATAGGTACTAGATCATATCACTTTGACTCTAAGTCCTCATTTCTAGGTCTATTTTTGACATGACTGTCACCTTTACGTAAAAGCTACTCTGTGTCCATAAAGTTGCAGAAATTGAGTAAGATACAATGCAACCTGTCCTAAAACTATCTTCTCTGTTGATACTTCACATGTGGCCCATGGGCTTTCACGTGGCTCGCACATGTTGAGTGTGCAATGAATGTACTTCAGGCTCTGGGTTTCTCCAGCACCCAGTGGCCATCCCTGTAGCAGCTTCACTGATATTTCTCAAGGATCTCAAATCTTTTGAGGATATTCTCCCAGTGCCTAACACTGAATCTAAAGCAGAGCAGATAGTCAGCATGTGTCTAGTAAATAAGCAGTCACGTTAACAATTAAAAGTTAGACTTAACTGTTTGCTCAGAGCAGATTCTGCTTATTTTATACTGGATTTCATTTTGGGAAAAACACCATATGTTTAAGATTCAAGACAATATTCCACTGTTAGGAATTGGTACTGGAAAAAAAATGATATCATTGGCTAGCAAAACAGAATGACAAGTCCCATGTATTGAAGCCTATTTATATCTTCACAGATAGACACAAACATACATATACAAATATGTATTTTTTGAAAACACAGATATTTACTCTCCTTCTCATAGCCTTCTTTAAAACTACTTGAAATTATTCAACCCAACAGTTTATAGACTGTGTTTTATGACACACACTGGATTAAGCAAATAGGATATTAAAAAATACGCACATATAAACAGAAATCTATGACTTCAAGGAGCACATGGCCAAACTGGGAGCAGTGAAAAATGTGTACAACAAAAGTCATTCCTATATACTGAGTAATAATTTTCCTTAATATATATTATCACATTTTGTCCTCAGAACATCTTAAAACTAAATATTGGTCATTTTACACTTCTGGAAATAAGTACTGGGTGAACACCAATAGGCCAACATTATCCACAGGATTCTGGAAGCGAGAAAGACAAACTTCTGCTAGTATATCAGAACAATGCTTTCCATCACTATATGGATCACCATGACGCAGACCATGAGTCTGGGATGCTATTTCCATCCACCCCTACTTCTGTATCTAAAACTCTACACCATACACTTGCTGAACCCTGCCAATGTTGACTTCACTAGGTTTCCTAGATTTGATCTCTGCAGGTTTTCAGAACAAAACTTGAGTCCAGATCTTGTTCCCCTGCATACCTGCAATTCTGTTTTCACCAACTTCTCAGTTACTGTAATTCTTCCTTTTATGTAACCAAATCAGTGTCAACCACCACTATCAAAGTCATCCTTATCACATTTGATGATAATGCCAAGCTAGCATTAACTGGATTTGGGGATCAACTATACTTCTTCACTCTCTAGGAAGGGAAGATCCTTTGACAGAAGCACTCACTGCCTAATATCTGTTTCCCTTTTTTTCAGTAGCAACATCACTACAGCTGTAGAGACAGGTAAAAGATGCACAGTTCCACTTTCTTACAGCCAGAAGTGATATGATTCTAGCCATAATATGTCATCTGTAGTCTAAATAAATAAAAGTGAGTTAGAACTTATGTTTCATTTTCAAATGTATTATTATTAACATTGCCATGTGTTCATTATGATCATAACCATCAACTATTTATGCTAATGATAGTTATCGTTTGTGTTAGTTTTCTATTACTGCTAACAAATTATCACAAGCAATGGCTTAAAATAAAACAAATGCATTAACTCACAGTTTTTGAGGATCAGAATGTTGGGCACAGCATGGTATTCCACTCAGGGTCTTGCCAAGCTGAAATCACATTGTAGGCTGGGTCTCTGATCTTATCTGTGACTTGGGCTCCTCTTTCAAACGTACCACTTGTAGGCAAAATTCAGTTGCTTGCAGTTGTAGGACTGCAGTCCCTATTTTCTGGCTTTGTGTCAACTGTGGGAATCATTTTAACTTACAGAAGTTGCCCTCAGGTATTTGCTGTGTGGCCCCCTCTAAGAGCAGATCACAAATGGCTGTTTACTTCTTCAAAGCCAACATAGGAAGAGTCTGGCCTTGACATCTATACTCTCTGGTATAAATGTCCTCTGGTTAAATCAGATTCACGTTGGGTAATCTCCCTTCAGAAAAACCTCTTCATCTTTGCCAGACAACATAACCTAATCATGGGAGTGACATGCTTTTAACTCCACAGGTCCAGCCAAAAATCACAGGGAAGAAATTACCCAGAGTAGGTGCACTAGGGAGCAGAAGTTGTGGGGGGCAATCAGAATTTGGTTTACCACATCATTTAACAAGAACACTTGAGCCAGATCCTTTATGTGCATTATTGATTTATTTTCATTTACTTCTCACAATATCTATAGAAGGCAAGTATTCCTAACCCATTTCACAATTGAAAAACAATGTAACTAGTCATATGCCCTTCAGTAAATAACTTAAGCATTCTACACTTCAAGTTCACCACTGGAATATAGAAATGCTAATACCTTCCTTTTCTATTACATGGAGATATATTAAAGGGCAAATGAGTCAACACTAAAGAAATCATTTTGTAAATTAAAGTACTATAGGTCTGCAGGTCTTATTGCCTAGAAATCGTTCTGTTGGCTTGACAAATATATTTACACTTCAAATGTGGTAGGAAGGATGGAATATAAGAAGGAATATTGAAAAGACACTGATCTCAAATCTGGGATGTGTGATGTTAAATTATTTAATTTCTATCTGGATCTCAATTTCCTCCTTTTAAATGATAAAATGAAGGGAGTTGGACCATTATATCTAAGGTCTACTTCAGTGCAAAAAATATCCTAGAACTATGAGTTTGTTATATATCTACAATTAGATTTTAAATCCTGAGTGCAGGAAAGTGTCATTGTTTTAGGCTGCAATCTTGCACTACCTATAAAAAACAAGGGTAAAACTCTCCCAGAAGCAGTTGTTAATGATGCTTGAGAAACATTAAATTATAATAATGTGCTTCAACCTCTCGATCCCCTTGCCATCAATAAAAGAGACTCTCTTTGTAAGGGATGATAAAAAAAAAATCCTGTTTATCCAGACATATAGAAAACCCAGCTAATTAACGACTGAGCTATTTCTCCAGGGAGCATATATTCTGGTTGTTTCTGTACATCACTGTCAAATATTTATGTCAATGAGCGAGCCCATTTGTATGTTACTTGCTACCATCTTAAATGAGTCAAAGAGAATATAACATGAAAGAGGAATCAAATTTCTTTCATTAATTAATATTCCAGAAGGCAAAATCAACTCAAAGTCCCTCAATTTGCTTCTACTAAGCAATAACAGTAGAAATCAAGAAAATAAATATATATCAAGATGATACAGAGAAATATATCTCTGGCAAGGCAGATGACAAGCTGAAATATTTCACAATGACCCATCAATCCATCATGTTGACGTGGAGATGAAAGGGGGAAAAAATCAATTCCAGCAATGCAAAGAGTAAGCAAAAAAAGGCATAGACAAAAGCACTATTAAACAAGAAGTAGAATCACAGCTCTGGGTAAATGGGAGTAAGGTTGAAGATGGGTGAGTGTTTCTTAAGGACTCCCTTGCCAATTTACTAACCACATTCACTCAATTCACAGCATTTAATAGGTGCCACATCTTAAAGTGGAGAGTCAACCTGAGACCATTAGAAACTTTATGACTTACAAACTAAGGGAGAAATGCAAATTGCTCTATTTTTACCAAATAGTGTTTCAAAATTCAGCTAGAACATTAAGATTCTGTTACAACAGACAATACCTCTTAGCATAAGTGATCTTTGTTTTATATTGAGCAAGGGAAGTCAGTATCTCCCAGAGATGAAACAAATCCTGGCAAACTATGTCAGAAGTATCTGACAAAAGCCTGTTTCAATACCTAAGTAAACCCCAGGCCCTTAAAGTGTTCATTGCCACCACAGAGTTAGCAATGTGCTTTCTAAAAAGAATCTACTTATTCTGATCCAACAATTTCACCTAAAAACATGCTATAAACAGCATGCAAAAAAGAAATAAGTAAGTTTCAACTCAGATTTGTAAGTAGAGTTATCTCTTGGATGAGCTCTGATCATTTGGTATTGGCGCAGCATCCTATGGTGCCACTGACCTCAGTGCAAAAAAATAATGTGGCTTATTGGCAATGTCTGATATAAATATGGAGTCAGACTTGGGGAAGTAAGGGAATAATAACACTTGTTCCATAACTAAGTAAACCCTCCCCAAATTTATTACTTTTTCAATACCAGATACTTCAATAATTTCCAAACCTACTAAGAAAAGTCATGAGTGTATACTACTTTTGGTAATATTTGTATCGGTAAAATAATGAGCATTTAGCATCTTTTCAGTGAAACGGTTTTGGGTTGTCTTTGAGTATCAAACTTCTCTTTTTTAGAGATTAATCTAAGAAGTCTCATGAATTGTCCTTTTGTGGAAAGCATCCTAAAAACAGAAGAAGCTTCTATCTTCCATAGATTCAATCACGGTTCTATTATCAATGCATTTTATGATTTGCTGTCACATGAGTTTTACCTGACCAAAAGTATGAGGCATGAGACAAAGGCTGACACAAATTGAAGATCCAAGTAAGAAGATATGATTCAGAGGTCCCAAGATGGCAGTATAGCAATAATCTGAGTCATGCAGGGCAAAATAGTTAGTTAAAAAGGAGAGAAGATATACACCAGGGATAGAGTCGGGGAAATTCTAGACAGGAAGCCCAGGAGAGCAACAGAGACAGGACAAGTCCATGCCAAAGAAGCAATTAAGAAAGGGAAGTGGCAGAGGTTCAGACAGGGGAGGTTGGCGCCACCCCCCAGTGGACCAGATGAGATGGGAAATCCCAAGTTTACAGAGCTGCAAATAGCAGTGGGATGGATAGCTTGGTGAACTGCTTTTGAAGTTCCACATGGGAAAAAAGAGAAGTTATAGAGGAATGAACAGAGGTCGGGCACCCCTCTGTCCAATTCCCTACCCCCCTCCATACCTAGACCTGCAGCCAGCTTGGAGAAGCTATATTGTTTGTTTAAACTTTCAAACATAAGCAGAGGACTGACGTCTTTGCCTCCCGTGCACACACTCATCAATTGCAGGGGCCATCTCACTATGCCCCACCACCCAGGAATGAGGACCACAACATTTCAGAAGAATTTCTTCCCCACCACACAAGCTACACCACAAGAAGTCATGAATATAGAAAACTCAAGCCCACTTCATCCACCACTGAGAAGCGAGCCAGGCTACAGCAGATGGGGCTCCATGCTTATACCCACCTCCACCACAACTGAGAAGTAAGTTGGGCTCCGGTAGGCAGAGATCCGTGCTTCTACTTGCAAGGCACAGATACATAGCAGCTCATAACAGAGGGTAAGGTCAACACAAGAAAATCTCCACAGATTAGAGGCACAATTCATTAAGCAGGGTGATATAACACTGAACACACCAGAAACTAACACCGAGGTGTCCCCCAACTGTGAGGAAAAGGGCAGGTCATCTCCTTTAACCAAAAAATCAGAGGAAAGCTATAAAGCCCCATTGGGGTCTTACATTGGATATCCCCTCCATCCTGGAATACCGAACAGAACACCCAGGCCACATCCAGCACAAACCTCTTGGAACTCACTAAAAGTAAAGACATCCCACTAAATCACAAAAACACAAATTGAAGACAAAAACAACCAGACAAAAAAGAAAAAAATACACAAATGCCAAAAAACAAAGGAAAAACCCTAAATAAGAATAAAAAAGACACTATGAGCCCCTCCAAAGAACACTGCAACTTGTCAATAATAGAAGGTGAAGAAGAAGTGATCAAGGATATGCCAAACATGGAATTCAGAAAATTAATCATCAGATTACTTAGAAGCAATCAGGGGGCCAATGTGGCTCAATGGGTTAATGCCCTGGCCTCAAGCGCCAGCATCCCATATGGGCACTGGTTCAAGACCCAGCTGCTCCACTTCCGATCCAGCTCTCTGCTATGGCCTGGGAAAGCAGTGGAAGATGGCCCAAGTCCTTGGGCCCCTGCACCCACGTGGGAGACTTGGAAGAAACTCCTGGCTTCAGATCAGCACAGCTCCGGCCATTGCAGCCATCTGGGGAGTGAACCAGCAGATGAAGACCTCTCTTTCTCTCTCTCCCTCTCCCTCTCCCTCTCCCTCTCTCTCTCTGTGTAACTCTTTCAAATAAATAAATAAATCTTTAATAAAATAAATAAAAAATTAAAAAGAAGCAATCAGAGGCAAATTCATGATCTAAATGAAAAGTTCTCCCAATAAACTGAAATATTAAAGAGAAGTGAGAATGAAATACTAGAAATGATGAATTCAATGGGTCAAATAACAAATGCAGTGGAAAACCTTCACAACAGAATAGGTGAGACACAAGAAGGAATATCAGAATCTGAACTAGAAGACAAATTTCTGGAAATATTACAGTCAGACCAAAAAAAAAAATAAGAAATTAGAAAACTAAAAATCACAATTGGAAATCTACAAGATGCTATCAAATGCCCCAACATACGGATCCTAGGAGTTCTGGAAGGAATGGAAAGAAAGAAATGATTAGAAGGCCTTCTTAATGAAGTAATAACAGAAAAAATATCCCCATTCTGAAGACAGAATAAGACATCCAAGTACAGGAAGTACACAGAACTCACAATAGACATGATCAGAAAAGATCTTGACCATGACACATTGTACTAAAACTCCCCACAATAAAACATAAAGAAAAGATCTTAAAATGTGCATAAGAGAAATGCCAAATCTCAATCAGAGGAAACCCAATTAGACTCACTGCAGACTTCTCATCAGAAACTCTACGGATAAGGAGAGAATGATGAGATGTATTCCAAGTCCTAAGAAAAAAAAAAACAAAAACAAAAAACAAAAAACTATCAACCCAGAATACTGTTCCCTGCAAAGCTCTCATTTATGAATGAAGGAGAAATAAAGATCTTCCACAACAAACAGAAATTGATGGAATTTGTAACTATTGTAACTATCTACCCAGCCCCACAACAGTGCTCAAGTATGTGCTACACACAGAAATACAGAAACAAGAACATCACGAAAAATAAGATGAACTCAGAAAATGCTCAGTAAAAGTACCAAGATAACCCAAAGTAAAAACAAAAACAAAAACAGGACTATTAACAGAAATATAGCAGGGCAAAGTAGGTACTTAACAATAGACACCCTGAATGTAAATGGTCTCACTTTTCCAATTAAAAGACACAGACTGGCTGAATAGATTAAAAAAGAAAACCCATCTATTTGCTGCCTACAAGAAACACATTGTCTAACAAAGATGCATGCAGACTGAAAGTGAAAGGATGGAAAAGGATAATCCATGCTAACAGACTTCAAAAAAGAGCTGGTATAGCCATCCTAATATCAGACAAAATAGATTTTAACACAAAAACCATTAAAAGAGATGAAGAAGGGCACTATATAATGATTAAAGGATCAATACAACAGCAAGATGTGACTATTATAAATGTATATGTGCCTAATTACAGGTCACCTGTTATCTAAAATAAATGTTATTGGATTTAAAGAGAGACACAGACATATAAAAAATGTTCAGGATCACTAGCTATCAGGTAAATGCAAATAAAAACCACAATGATGTTTCACCTCACCCCAGTCAGAATGGCTTTCATACAGAAATCAACAAACAACAAATGCTGGTGAGGATGTGGGGAAAAAGGTACCCTAACTCACTTTTGTTGAGAATGTAAACTGGTAAAAGCACTATAGAAGACAGTTTGGAGATATCTCAGAAATCTGAATATAGATCTAACATATGACCCAGCTATCCCACTCCTGGGAATTTACCCAAGGGAAATGAAATCAGCAAATAAAACTTTATCTGCACCCCCATGTTTATTGCAGTTCAATTCACAATAGCTAAGACATGGAATCAACCTAAATGCTTATCAGCTGATGACTGGAGAAAGAAATTATGAGATATGTACTCTATGGAATACTACACAGCAGTAAAAAAAAAATTAATCAGTCATTTGTAACAAAATGGATTAATCTAGAAAACATCATGCTTAGTGAAATAAGCCAGTCCCAAAAGGAGAAATACCATATGCTCTCTCTGATCTGTGATAACTAATAGAGCACCTAAAAGGAAATCTGTAGAAGTGAAATTGACACTTTGAGAAGCAATGACTTGAACAGACCTTGTCTTGACCGTCAAAGACCATTTTTTTTCTTTTCTCTTCTTCATACTACTTGCTACACTCTTTACTTAACAGAGTTAATCATATGTACATAAAGTGAATTGAAAATAGATCTCAACAAAAATAAAAGTGGGAATTAGAGAGGGAGGTGGAAGTTTGTAACTGTAAAGCTGCATAGTTCTGCATACATTCCTATAGACTTACTTCTAAGAGTACAGTTTAAAAACTTGCCATGTGACCCCAAATCCCATTAAGCTGGGTGGTAAAAATGCCATCTTAAGTGTTAAAGGGATCATATTAATTATTAAAGTGATCATATAGATAGGATTAATTGTTAAAGTGATCATATAAATAAGATCAAGTGTCTGATAATAATAATAATAGATAGAATTAAAGGAGAGAATGTTCCAACATGAGAAACAGTCCACACAGAACACTCAGAATGACAATGGCTCTGACCTCAGAATCAGACCTTAAGACTTTCTGGTCTGGCTGAAAAGCCCATAAGAGCATATCAGGCATAGAAAACCAAGACACTGTGGTAAAAAATGTCCTATATGAAGGAACTCTGTGGGTGAGGCCCCAGCAGAAAGAAGTGGCTATCAAAGAAGGATGTACTCTTCTCTGAATGGAGGAGAGAACTTCTAGTTTGCTTTTGGCCTTGTCTAAATAACTGACAGAAATTGTGGGTTCAAAAGGCTTTCATAGCCATGGCAGCTCATTTCAAGAGCCATAAGTGATCACTGATGTCATACATAAGACTGTTAATTGTTAAATTAACAACAGGGGTCACTGTGCACTAACTCCCCATACAGGACCTCTGACCTCAATGAGTTTTGTTATGAGAATTAACTGTTCTCAAACAGTTTTGTGTGTGTGCATAAATTGTTGAAATTTTTACTTAGTATAGAGTTGGTCTTTTGTTTATAAGTTAATTGAAAATGAATCTTAATGGAGAATGGGACAGGGAACGGGAGAGAGAGGAGGAGCTAGGGTGGAAGTGGGGACGGGAGGGCTGGTATGGTAGGAAGAATCACTATATTCCTAAAGTTGTACTTATGAAATTTGAATTCATCAAATAAAAGGTTTATTTGGGGGAAAAAATACCTACGGTTATAAACTAAAAAAAAAAAAAAATGAAGAAGAAGAAGGTACTATTTAACAGCATGGAGAACACAGCTGACTAAGAATAAGGAGGGGGAGGATATAGGTCCTATTGGTCAGAGTGATTCACAAAGCCTGTGTTTACCATCACCACTGGGCTATCAGGTCATTTATGGTACTCACTATCTGAGCTGCTGACTCCCTTTTACTCTAAATTCTTTCTGTATATACCTTTTAAAAAAAAAGATCTAAATGGTATTTATTTATGAATTTATATATTTTTAAAAGACCTATTTATTTGAAAGGCAGAGTTACATACACACACACACAGAGAGAGAGAGAGAGAGAGAAAGAGTCTTCCATCTGCTGGTTCAGTCTCCAAATGACCATAATTGTAGGGGCTGGGCCAGGCTGAAACCAGGAGCCTAGTTCATCTGGTTCTCCCAAGTGGGAGTGGCAGAGACCCAAGCACTCAGGCCATCTGCTGCTGCTTTCCCAGGCACATTGGGAGGCAGCTGGATCAGAAGTGGAGCAGCCAGGACTCAACCCAGTGCCCATCTGGAAAGCTGGCATCAAAAATGGTAAATTGACCTGCTACACCACACTGCTGGCCCCATAACCACTATTCTTATAAAGCTCAGTATGCCCACAAGATTGAAAACAAACCTTTTTAGACCAGCATTTAAACTGTCCATAAGTTTGATGTATCCAGTCAAACTATTCAATGTTCTTATCATTCTGATGAGCAGGTAAATTTCCATATCAGTTGTCATGTTCCTTCTTTCCTATCATCAATGAAACTGTTTCACACAGTCAGTCAGGTTCAGGGATAAAATTTTGGAAGGCTGAGCTCAACAATTGCCTTTTCTGTGATCATTAACAGCACATCATCATGTTTGATGACTGCTAAGGCTTGCAGGAGAAAGGATCAGGTCCTTCCTTTCTTTCACATTTCTATACAACTTGGGATATTCCTGGCCTAACAAATAAATCTATGTTGACTACAGTGAAAGGGAAATTTTCAACTTTGTATCAGTTAAAGGGAACTTGCAAGGTCTAATTTCTAACAACCAAAGAAAATGCTATTTACTTCAAGTGTGTTATTCAGGATTACAGAGACAAGTGAAAAAGTATGGAGTTCATATCAAATTGCCATTAAGAGCAAAGGGAATCAGCTCTCCCCATCGTGGAAGAATACATTAAATGTTCAAGAAAATATTCAAAACATGAAAAGCTTGAATATTTTTGGGAACCAGAGAAGAAGGCTGTGTGCATGCCATACACTCTGAGGAATTTATAGCAGACTTTATATTCTATGTCTATCCTCCATTTGAGAGAGAGGATGTATTATGACAGATCTTGTTAAATCCCTGCTGGCATCACCTACATCAGAAATGGGAGTGCTCAGACGAAAGCAAACCAAGGAGCTAGCAGACAACTTATGGCTTGGATTTGCCCATCTAGGGTTTGGCAGTATTTGGAGACTACTACTATCTTGGAGACAGCAGAATTAATCTGATCAAGTTATGGATGAGGAAGTTACAGCCAAGAGAGTAGACCAGAGATAATCACTTCCCAGGGCTTCCATTACTATCTACTGTTGTGATAAACACTGTAATACAACTACCTAAAAAAATCTGTCAGTAAGACATTTTCCCAGGGGAATATTATCTTGAACTGGGAGTGTATTGCTAGAATAAGTTTTGATTTTTTTCCCCCTTTCTCACCATGTTTAAGATGTGAAATACCTCTGGAAAGATCTAGTCAGAGGTCAGCTCAAAGCCTACTTGTCTGTAACACAGGAGCCACAAAAATCTAGGTCAATGTGAGCAAACAAGTAAATTAAATATATTATGTGGGTCACATGGAAGAGATGAAAGGATATATATATATATATATATATACACAACATATACATAGATAACAATAGTGTATAGTACATACAAAAATCTGTTAGGCTAAATTTTGTCATATATTTTTACCACAAATATATATATATATATTCACCCCACATGTCATAATAATATACTATTTACATTATAATATTATATAAAATAAATACATAATGTATAATAACTAATACCATCCTAGCATGTAATAATTCCTCAACAAATATTTGGGTTATATTTTGTTGTTATTGAAACTCTAGAAAGTATACCAGGACACAAAAGAAAAGTGAAAAGAGAAGAAAATCATGAAAAGAAATAAAAGACATGAGAGATAAGTACTAAGGTCTGTAAAAAAATTATGCAAACAAAATCAACAATGCCATTAACCATAAAATGACAGGGTAAAATGTTTTTTATTTATAAAAAATCTTCAGTATGAAAAATGAGAACGGATATGGTTTTGTAGTGAACTTAAGGAAAAAGAACTATGCCTACCCAGATTCTGTTAACTTTTTTTTTAACTCAGATGACAAGAATTCTACAAGAATTCAAGAGGAAGTTTATCTTCTTTTTCTCCTCAAAGTCTCCTCAAAACTAAACACTGACCAGTGATGCCTCCACTTAAGATACAGAAATACACAAGAGCATTTCTTACACTCTGACAATAAGAAAATGCCAGGTAATTTACAAGAATCTAAGTTTAAGTAACTACAAAAATAACTAAGGGATTTAAAGGAAAAGGCAGACAGCATACTTGAACAGATGGGGAATTTCAAAAGAAAAATGGAAACTATATACAGGAATCAAGTGGAAATAACAGGCATAAAAGAACATGGTATAAGAGACAAGCTTATCATCAAACTAGATATATCAGAGAAAAGAATCAGTGAACTTCAAGGTAATTTGATAAAATTATGCAAATTAAAACTCAAAGGGAGTTCAAAAAACATAGAATGTAAAAGATGTGGAACAATATTAAATCATCTAATGTATGTACAATTGGAGGCTCAAAAAGGAAAAAAAAAATACAATAGAAAATGTATTTAAAGTGATATGGCCGAGGATTTTACAAAAATCGACAAAACAGAAAACAAATCAAAGCAGCTCACAGAACCATAAGTAAAATAAAACCTAAACACTATTCACTTAGTCACATCATTATCAAATTGGTGAAATCCAAAGTCAAAAAGAAACCTTGAAGGTAGAGAGAAAAGAAACTACAGAGAAAGAAATGGAACAACCATAGATTTTGATCAGAAATTCTACAAACTAAAAGGAAATAGAACAACATGCTTCGAATACTGAAAAGCGGCGGGGGAACCCCATAAGTGAGAATTCTTTACCAGTGAAGATACATTCTAAAAATGGAGGCAAAACTCAGAATGTTTCAGAATAAAAGCTAAAAGAATTCAGCACCAGCAGACCTTTATGAGATGTGCTAAAGTTCTTCAAAGGAGCTATAATAACATCAAATGCAAAGATGGATCTACACAACAAAAAAAGTACATTGGTAGAAGTTATAAAAGTTAAGGTAAAAAAAATACTTTCTCCTCATTTTTATATCTTTACAAGATGATTGCTTAACAATGGTATAAAACAATGTGTGTTCCACCTCAAGAAATCAGGAAAAGAGAGTAAATTATATTGAAAACAAGCCTATAGAAAGGAAAAATAAAGCAGAAATCAATAAAGTTGAAAAAAATCAGAAAAATGGTAAAGCTGAAAATAACTATTTGAAAAAATATAACAGAATTAACAAATCTCTCAATAAACTGATCAAGAAAAAGACAAGGCAAAAATTACCAATAATGGGAATAAACAAGGAGGGCATACCACCACAATGCCTATAGACATTAGAAAATAATAAAGAATGTTATGCCATAGTATAAAATATAGATAAAATATAGATGAAATGGATAAACTCTTTGAGGAATATAATGATTTTAATAATGAATAAATAACTTTTATAACTCCATGTTTACTGAATTTATTATTAAAAATCTTCCATCCAACAAAGAACATTGTGGGCACAGATCACTTCACTTATCAATTTTATCAAATATTTATGACATAAATAATATCAATTCTTTTAGAATATAGAAGAGAAGGAAATATTTTTCTGCTTTAGTTTGAATGTTCCCTCCAAAGCTCATGTTGAAATTTAATGCCATTGTAACAGTGCTGAGATGAAACCTTGAAGAATAGATTAAGTCAGGAGGACTCTGCCCTTCTGCGTGGATTGATGCCATTATTACAGGAGTGGTTTAGTTATCTTGGGAGTGGGCTCCTGATAAAAGCCTAAAGTCAGCCTCCTTTTTCTGCCACATATGCTCACTTGCCTTCCACTTTCCACTACAGGATAACACAGCAGATTCCAGTACCTTGGTATTTCACTTCCCAACATATAGGTTCCCCAGTCTGTCGTTTTCTGTTATAGCACTATAAAGTGGACTGAGACAATTTCCAACTGTTTATGAAGCCATTGCCCTTGTGCCAAAACAGGACGAAGCATCACAAGAAAATAAAAACTAGAAAACTAGAACCCTCATGAGATCAGACACAAAATTTCTTGAAAATAATTGGCAAACAAAATCAAGCAATATATAAAAAGAATAATATATCATGACCCAGTGGGACTCATCCTTAAAATGCAGTATTTATTTAACATTCAACATTCAACCATTGAAATTCCTCTTATCAACAGACTAAAATAAATAAATAAATACATGGATAAACAAATAAATATGAACTTCTCCATAGATACTGTGATCTTCTCCATAGGTGCAAAAAAATTGGCAAAGTTTCACATCATTTATGATAAAAATTCAGTAAAGTAGGAACCTAAGAGAAATGAACCCACAGTTCAATAAAGTACACTATAGCTAACATCATACTCAATGGTTGAAGACGTTTCCCTAAAACCGGTAACAAGACAAAGATGCTTATGTTAACACATATAGTCAGTGTTGCTCTCAAAGTCTTGACCAGTCCTGTAAAGAAAGAAAAAGAAACCAAAGGCATACAGATTGGGAAGAAAAATAAACTGTCTTTATTCTAGAGAGGATGAGTTACTAAAAAGCTACTAGAACTAATAAGTCAATATTCCAAAGACGAAAGATATAAGCCAAACTACTAAAAACTTATTTTTATATACTACCAATGAACCCTTAGAAATTTAAATCATAAAAAGATACCATTTAGAATAGCATAAAGTGCATAAAATACGTATAATAACTGTAAGTTTAAAAGTACAGAGTTTTGCTGGGATAAATTTAAAAAAGCCCAAACAAATGCAGCACTACACCATCTTTATGGACCAGAAAATTCAGTAATTGTTAAGATATTGCTTGTCTCCATAGATTCAACATAACCCAAATTAAAATTTCTCAACAATGGCAGGAATTGGAAAACATACTCTAAAAGTTATATCAAAAAAGTATAGCATTACTAACCACAACAGCTAGGTATAATATGAATTGTAAATGCTAAAATAGCTTTGAAAAACAATAAAATTTAAAAATGTATGGTATCTAATTTTAAATATTATTATAAAGCTGTAATATCAAAACATTGTGGACCAGCATAAAGACAGTCATACAGAAAAAAACTGTCACATACCTGAGCAATTGATTTTTGACAAGATTTCAGGGTAATTCAATGTAGAAAGGCTAGCTTTTTTCAATCAATAGTGCTAATAAATCTCAATCTTCACTCCATAGCATATACAAAAAGTGACTCAAAATAGATTATACATCTAAATGTAAAAGTTGCAAATATAAAGCTTCTATGAGAAAAATATCTGTGACCTTGAGCTAGGTCAATTTTTTTAGATAGGACATAAAAAATACAAACCATAAAAAAGTCTGATAAGTTGACTTCATAATTAAAAATTTACAGTTTGAAAAATATTGTTAATCAAATGAAAAGAAAACCTACAGCTTAAAAAGAAAATGGAGCATATATCTGACAAAAGGCATGTATTGAGAATAAGTAAGAGGGCTCTTACATTTCAACAATAAGACATACAATAGAATTTTAAAATCGCGAAGTATTTGAACAGCTAGTCTTATCAGTAAAAGAATATAATTGTCAAGTAAGCATATGAAAAGACACACTATCAGTTATTACAGAAACAAATTAAAATCATAATTAGGTACTATTCCTATTAGAATGCTAGTACATTTTTAAAAGCTGACAGTATAAGTGTTAACAAGATTTTGAAACATTTGGAAATCTCAAAGATTATTTATTGGGTAAGGAATGAAAAAAAATTTCTTAAAAGGAAGCAGAAAGACATTCTCAGAAGCACAAGGACTCAGAAAACACTCATTTAAGTACTTTATCCTGAATGAAATACCTGAGATCATAGGACTATATAAAGGAATATATGCAAGTCAAAAAGAAGAATGAAAGAAACACTGATGATCTACACAATCACTGGTCTACTTGATGGTACAAACATGGACATTTATGTATTTTTTACACAATTTTTTGTCCCTCTTCCCCCTCACTGATTTTGTTTTTTCTCAAAGAAAAGACCTATACAGAAGACATAAAAGATGTGAAAAGAGAATTAAACCACTGACTATGAAGATGAACTGTGAAGCACTGAGAATTAAACAGACTGAACTTCATCTAACACAAAAACAAATAATTATCTTCTTGCCACTGACACTGATACATTTAATAAGATTTTAAGTTAATATTTTTAAAAATTAGTTGAGAATTTTTAATATGGTATATATTAAAAACACTTTAGAACACATTCTTTTTACTTACTATTTTAATTTTTATTTGCCAAGAGAGCACCTAATAGTTTAAAATGTTAAGGGCAGGATGTCCATAAAGTTCAGAAATAATATTATTATTTTTTTACTGATGGAGATGCCCTGACAACATTTTGGGTGCTAGTATCTGAAGAATCTGGGACCACCTTCCAGTTCAACAACAGTGAAGACGGTGGTTACCACTGCATCCTCCCTAGCCCCAGTGCCTGCCAAAAGGGCACTGATTGTCACCTGTTTCATCTTCACATATTTGTTGGAATAATATGCTTGTTTTGTCATTTCTTGACTTAATTTTATAGATTACTTTCTGATTTTCTCATACGATAGAAAAAACTTATACCTCCTCCTACCATACTTCATATCCCTTTATCTTACATTATGGATATAATATAATGATTACCCAGATCATCATGAGTATATAAACATGATACACAGCTAAGTCATATGTGAAGAATAGTTACATGTCTTTTCTGATACTTTGTGTTGCTAAAGTTAATGACTTTTTATTTTTGATCATTTTAGGCTTTCCTTGTTGCCACCCTAGGTTTTTGTTTTCTCTATCTGGATGAGTCTATTGTCCATCTGTTTCCTAGATTCTAAAATTTTGTGGCTGCCATATCTAATCCTGTTCTTTTGTCTGAATAGCTTAACTCAACAGTACTTCTTTACCATCTTTTGAGTGGTATTTCAGAAGAAAGTGAAAGTAAACCATACCTGGGGCCAGCACTGTGGTGCAGTGGGTTAACGCCCTGGCCTGAAGCACCGGCATCCCATATGGGTGCCAGTTCAAGACCTGGCTGCTCCACTTCCAATCTAGCTCTCTGCCATGGCCTGGGAAAGCAGTGGGAGATGGCCCAAGTCCTTGGACCCTTGCACCCATGTGGGAGACTCGGAAGAACTCCTGGCTCCTGGCTTTGGATCGGCGCAGTTCTGGCCGTTGTGGCCATCTGGGGAGTGAACCAGCGGATGGAGGACCTCTCTCTCTCTCTGCCTCTCCTTCTCTCTCTGTGTAACTCTGACTTTCAAATAAACAAATAAAATATTTTAAAAAAAGAAATAAAGAAAGTAAGTAAACCATACCTAGTATCCCTCACTGTGCAGAAAGACAACTGCGGAAGGGTGCCCAGGCAGGGCCTTGTGCATCAGAGCAAAGCTTCTTTACCTGTGTTCCACACCAAGGTCTCCCTTAGTGAGGCGCTGTTACCCCTTGATCTGCTCAGATCCCATTTTTTTTGTAACTGGAGAAAACCTTTGCTTACTTAAAAAAAAAAAAAAGTCGATTGAAAGAATGTAGAAAGAAGGCAAGCCCACAGTCCCCGTACTTACCTTCACTGCGCTGAAACAGAAGGCATGGAGCAAGATGGCTGATGAGACACTCCGGGTCACACTGTAAACAGCTGATGTTATCCCAGAAACAGCTGGAACACAAACATTAATGGGACTTGTCTAGATTGGCCATTCTCAAAATCAATAAATGTTGTAAAAAAGTGAAGGTTGTAGCTTTCAGTAACAAGATGCCTGCCACAGGGGCAAAGGATAAGTCTACAGGATCCATCAACAAGCACCAGGTGACTATTACAGCAAGAAAGAGACCGACCATTTGTCAAAAAAATTCAAGAGAAAAGCATTTAGAAAGAATTCTTTATACTATGTGTGTCAGTGCAGAGGTAGTGAGACCTCAGGACTTAGAGTTGACAGCTGTTGGACAAGCAAAGGAGCACTTTCAATAGAAGACAGGGAAGGGAGGAAGAGGAAGGAGAAGGAACAACCAAGTATTCCTGATTGTGTGCACGTATGTATTTGTGTGTGTAATGGGGTAGTAACAGTAATTGCTTCTTGTATGTGATTTCATAGAATCTTGACAGCAGTTGTTTGAGGTCAACCTGTTTATTTCCATTTAGAGAAAAGAAGGTTGAAACGTTAAGCACTGTTTCCAGGTAGGTGTTCAGTGAGATTTCTATCTACCTTGGTCTAAATCTAAAGCACACAATATTAGGAATACAGGTCACCTGTCTTTACAGGTACACATACTCACAAGGTTATGCTCAGAGACTCACACTTATCCACTATTTGACTTAAATAAAAAACAAATACATACACACTTACATGCAGTCACCCACACATTCACACACAGAGACCACCTTTCTAAGCTATAGTTTTGAAGGCCCCAAACTCATTCCAAAGTACAGAAAATTCTATTCTTTCTTTTTCCTTTGCCTGTGAATTTACTCAGCCAACCAAGATGGACCATTTACAGTTTGGCTGAATGAGACTGGATGGGTCCACTATCACACAGACTGACCCAACTGAAGCAGTTTAACTGCTCAAGATGGAGAAAACCTGTCATCCTGTTATCCCCTGCCCAAGACTACTCAGCCCTTATCTAAACTTAGACTCCTTTACAGGAGTAGAATGTAAACAACTTACCAGAGCCTCCAAAAAGCAGCATGTCAATTTGCTCCAAAAGGTAAATGCAGAAAGTGTTGATTTGCGGAAAGAGCCCAAGGAGGGAAATTGCAGGGAAGCAATATAAAAAGACTGAAAACGAATGAACAAAATGGACCATTAGCATGAAGTAGCTGTCACCAAGGTTCCTACTGCAATGCTGCTTCCTTGTCCTTGCAGACCAACCCACCCTAACCCACCCAGGAATACTAAAGTCAGTGCTAGATTCCTCTTACCAGGATGAAACTAGAGACTGAGGTGGAAGCAACAAGCTGACATTGAGGAAGATGTCCTCAGGAAAGAAATGCAGATAAGCCCAGGACTAAACAAAGACCTCAGGGATGGTGAATGAGGCAGTAGAAAGGTCTTTAGTCTGGAATAGTAGAATTGGACTTGGGGGATATGAAGGTGGGAGAAAGAAGACTGGAAAAACTACAGAAACATGCAAAACATGCAGTTATGGTGAATCTTTTCCTGCATGATGGAGGGGAACAAAAATTGGAGCCAAAGGGGTTCTTTGTCTTGTGCTTCTGTAACCTCAAGCACTTGAGTGACTGAAAGTCCACTACATTCTAAACACCCATTGGTGAGTTGGAACCAAGTGAGGGTTCAAGACTCCTAAAGAGCACTAAGGCAGAGAGGCAATGAATTAAGTCACTGTAGCACACTGTGAAGATGAGGTGCTGATTCTAGGGAAGGTGAGGGAGTCACTTCGTAGATAGACATGCCCTGACTGGGGAAAGGAAATGTGTGCTACTTCCCATCATCGTAACAGTGAAATTGTGCAACCAGTTAACATTTTTAGATTATAATTCAATGTTTTACAGAAATAATTTGTCGGGAGGAGCAGAACTGCATTTTGTAACAACTATCCTATCATCCTGCCTTGCTTAGTTCTATTCAGGCTGAGTTCTATAGAAACACAGGAACACCCATAATACAACGGTCGTCCTGATTCAGATTACTGTGTCACTGAAGTTTCATACTGGTATATCTTAATCAAACTAAGAAAATCTGATTTAAAATCCAGTATGTCTAGACGTTGGAGCTATGTCTTAAAACTATTTAACCACACTGAACAATGGAGTAGGGATGACAAGACAAAGTGTTTTTGCTATGTCTGAAAAATAGGAAATACAATTTTCCCATAGTGAAATGGTAAGAATGAAATAATTTGTATATGTCTTTCTCTTTTCTGAGATCAAATGAGATCAGGTGCATTCAGGGTGGTATGGCTGTAGATTGACTTTCTCTTCAAGTAGCATTTAAAAGAAAGAATAGGACAAGTCCCTTTACAACATGCACTAAGGAACTGTTCCAACACTTTGGAAAGTAAAATGTTATGTGTGGAACATGGACATGGCCATAGATACTTTGCTTGGGAATGAAGTTATGATTTGATTAACATGCAATTTTGTTGTAGTGGTTTTTGTGGCAAGATTGTAACTGTATTAAAAAACGTAAAGCACCTGAAGCAGACATTCCTCAATCAAAGTAGGCAACATGATGCAAATACTAATGTGCTAGGCATAACTATAAAAGACACAATTTCTTTTCCAGTATTTACTAAAGGAATTCAGAGGTATGAAAGGAAAGAGATAAGAAATAAGCATAAATTTAATTATGGAGTATATAATTACAAACATAAAAAATTTAGTTCCTGTAATTCAGTCTTTCCCTTAACTTTGGAACTAAAAATTCAGCAATGAAGACTGTAAGCCATCCCAAGCCACCCAATTCTATGGCAGAGGCAGAGGTATGCTGCATTGAGATTTCATTAGTCTAACTTCCAAAGTGGGGTGTGCATGTTTGACAAACTTCAGTGAAAATGAAGAAAATACAAAGAAAATTCTTGGTGCGAAATGTCATTAAAGGCATCCAAACACTGTAAACTATTCAGCAAAGCATGAGTAAAGAGGTATTCTCTATAAGAAGTACATTAGCCAATGAAACCAAAACTAATGAAGTGAAAAGAACTGGGTTACAATGAATAATGACATGAGGAATATAAAATGACAAGCAACACCAGAGGTCAGCACTGAAGATGTTACAGCAGAGGGTACAGCACTATAACTTAACGAAACCAACTAGGAAGAACAGCAGGGAACAAGGAGATGCAAGCAGCTCTAGATATTCTCCAGAACATAGCAGAGGAGGAAAGCCCTGGTCTTTAAAAGTCCTAGAAGTGGAAACTGTCCTAGAAATGGATGCAACTATTTTTTTCTAAAAGGAAAAAATAAAAGGCCCCTGTGGTTCTTCACAATTTTCCCTTTGAGCAAACATTTTTTGTTAGCATACCACTGAGTAAGTCTGTTATTTTCTCTTTCCAGTTCCTTACTCTGGATTTCCCTAATATTGATCCTATATGCAGAAACTTCTGGTTCAATTTCATTTTTAAAGTAAAACTCATAAACAAAAGTGTTGCAGTTTAAGCCTCTTTATTTTGTTAGATGTGAATAATATGAATTGCTGTGGAGTCCATGTGAACATGTGTATTGGGTGTCTTCAACAGATCACATCTGTGCATGATGAACTAATTGCCCTCATCTGGACTAATGAGGCCAGAAAACAAACCCCAATACAAGACATGGATATGTGAGATCTGAGTGTTCAAGAAAGAACAGGAACCAGCCAGCAACTCGCTATAAAACCTCTGCTTATCTCCAAGGGTTACATTATTGAAAGTTGCATATGGAAGGCATGGATATATAGTCCTATAGACTAAAATGAGACAGACAACTCTGGGATCTGAAAGGATCACAGAGGCCATTTGGGAAAGTAGCCATCCAGGGTATGGACTCTGGCTGCAAATGATGGCACTCATCTCGCCTGAACCTTTCAAAGTCATGGAGCTCCTTGCTTCCCTAGGCAACCCATTCTATCTACCTAATGCAAATGACGGACGGTATAGGTCTTCCCATACCGAGCTATAATCCACTCAAGTGTTTATTCTCCAGATTGGGCATCCGCCATGCCATGACCAGTCTCCAGGCCTAGTGTTGCTGCTGTGGCTACCTATACTTCCCAGGGTATACATTAGCTTGATTACTGCTCTGTTTGACATATGGTGCTAAGAATATTGTCTTTCTCATTCATGGGATAATTACAAATCCAGTCTCATTCACAAGTTTTTGCTGAAGTTACTCAAATGAAAGTAATAAAAATTCTAGCCCAGAGGCCAGCAGTCTTTGACCGAGCACAGGAAATGAATGTTGACTAAGAAGGATTTTCACCTTATTCCTCAAAATAAAAATAATTTCTCCTTATAATGAAAAGAACATGCAGATGATATTCTGAATAAATATAAGAAATCATAAAAGAAAAAGAACTTACATAAGGATATTATCCTCAGTGTTACTATATTAACCTGTATCTCTTATCTCCTTAATTCAGTATAATTTCTCCTCCTTCTGTTGTTCCACTAGCTGACATTCTTTTCCTGCCTTTGAGATGTTCCTCTCCTTGTATCATAGGAAGGGGTCTTTAAAAAGGTTGGTGGAAAATGCATATTATATTATGTATGGACTTAAAAAATGGTTTTGGCTTAATAGGCTAATCCTCCGCCTGTGGTGCCAGCACCCCGGGTTCTAGTCCCGGTCGGGGCGCCAGATTCTGTCCGGGTTGCTCCTCTTCCAGTCCAGCTCTCTGCTGTGGCCTGGGAATGCAGTGGAGGATGGCCCAAGTGCTTGGGCCCTGCACCTGCATGGGAGACCAGGATAAGCACCTGGCTCCAGGCTTTGGATCTGTGCGGTGCACCAGTCACAGCGAGCCAGCCACAGCAGCCATTAGGGGGTGAACCAACGGAAAAGGAAGACCTTTCTCTCTGTCTCTCTCTCTCTCTCTCACTGTCCACTCTGCCATCAAAAAACAAACAAACAAAAAAATGGTTTTGGACCAAATATTATTCTTTTAATTCTATTCTTCCATGAACTTTTTGAAGCACTCTGTTTATAGGAGTTGCTCCATCTTTCCACCTACACAATGTTCACTCAATCCATCTCCTAGCACTGCCTTGGACATTCAACCCCCTCTGCATAGGAAGGCAGAAAGAGGCAGGCTCTCTCCCCACAAGCAGCAGATTCCACACTGTTCTCACTCCTTTCCCATTCCTGTTCCTCTGCCGCTGTCTCCTCCTCTGGTAATTTGACAGTGCTGAGATGAACCCAGGAACAGCATCGTGAGTAACAGAAATATCACCAACAGGGCATCACTGTAGGCAAAGCTTCATGTTCTCTGGCACTGTCAGAGGAGGACCAAGTCTACCCAACACAGTGGGAGGAAACACAGTTTACCTTTGGCCACAAGATGGTAAACAATGTCACATGTACTTAGTTCTTGCTTCTCTCTTGTCCTTTTTCTGAAATGCTCCTTGTTATGGGTTGAATTGTGTTCAACCCCTCCCAAAAATGTTGAAGACCCAATCCCCGGAAACTGTAAGCATAATCTGATTTGGAAACAAGGTCCAATAGGACTGGTCTAATAAAAACAAGGAGGAAATTTGGATTCAGAGACAGACATACATGGAGGGAAGATGTGTAAAGACACAAGACAAATATGTACTTAGAAGCCAAGGAGATGTGCCCTTCCACAGGGCCTTCAGAGACAGCATAGTTCTGCTAACCTTAATCTTCAACTTCCAGCCTCTAGAGTTATGAGACAATAAATTTCTCTTGACTAAAAACACCCAGTTAGTGGTACTTTGTTAGAGAGGCCTGAGGAAACTAATATACGCCCTTTTTCTACTAATAACTTCCATTTCCTCTGCATTTTCTTCTTCTTGCTATTCCTGCAGAGCAACAATGGCCATTGCTCTATATTACTTAGATCCCTTGATGATTGAGGGACAGAGGGTGAGGAAGCTCCACTAAGGAGAAATGACTTTGAATTGCCCTCCTTTTTCCTCATAAAGTTGGCAAATAATAGAAGCATCCATTTCCTTCCTCTTCCATTTGTTCTACATTTGTTTCATGATCTCTTCCTATTCTGTGCAAATTATTATGTTTAACACATTCATTCCATAGGGACTGCTACTGTTCTATTTTTCTATTTATCTTTTTTGGGGAGTAGCAAATTAAAGAAAAATAGGTATGAGGGAAATGCCCATGCACAGAAAAGCAATTTGTAAATGGAATATGTCATGCATTTCTTCCCCCAAATCTCTTTCTACAGATCATCTGCAAAAGTTGCTTATTAAGCCCCTATTTATTCTTAAAGCTGAGTTGAACAAGCCCAAATTGACTTTAGCTTCCCCTGATTTTTAAATGAAAAATGTTCCAAAAGTTTATTTGTCCATTAATTTCTTTAGTATTTAAAGCATGCTTTTATGTTCATTAGTTCATACACTTGAATACACATTTATTCAGTGCCTGTATATAGCAGATACTAGCCTGGGGCTGAGGATACAGTTGTGAGAGACCAGGCAGGGTCTCCACCTGCCAGGACTGAACAGATGAGTTAGTAATGGAGAGAGACCTTAATAAAACATCACAAATGTAAGCAGACTTCTACAAAACATATTAAGTGCTATGAAAAGTTTTAGAGGATAGAATATGGGGCCAAACTTTGGAAAATGGGTCATAATTCACCAGCACATGGCAGAGCTCCCGATCAGGCCACGTGTGATCTGTCACACGTGGAAGTCTGGCAACACTAACTCAACCTTGAAATGTGGGAAAAGATGTCTGTGAAGTACACCAGAAGGAATATGGGGTGCAGAGAAGATAATATTTTGATATAAGGGGCTAGCGCTGTGGCGTAGTGGGCTAAGCCCCCCCTTGTGGTGCCAGCTTGTCATGTGGGTACAGCTCCTCTTTCAATCCAGCTCTCTGCTATGACCTGGGAAAGCAATAGAGGATGGCCCAACTGCTTGGGCCCCTTCACTCACGTAGGAGACTGAAAGAAGCTCCTGGCTTCTGGCTCCAGATAGGCCCAGCTCCACCCATTGCAGCCATTTAGGGAGTGAATCAGCAGATGGAAGACCTTTCTCTCTGTCTCTCCCTATTTCTGCTTGTAACTCTACCTCTCAAATAAATAAATCTTAAAAAATATTTTGACATAAACAACTGTTTCCTGGACATCTTCCAAAACCCTTTTATGTCCCCCCTGCCTCAATTTCCCAGATCCTTGTGTTTCCTTTGGCTACAGACTCCAGCACTACTGTCTGTTAAAAGAAGGTGACAGGAAAAGCATTGTCCAAGAGTGCAATAACAGAGAGCCATCCCTGTCTGCTCAGACTCTGCCTTCAATGTGGCTGATCTAAGGAGGCAGATGGGGAGCTAAGTAATAATGAAAAGGTAAAAACGACTGAAAGCCTTTCTTGGTGTATGTGTGTGTGTGTTCCAACTGACAGAACTTCAAATAATATAAAAAGTAAAGTGAAAAATGTCGGGAAGGGTAGAATATATTCTTGGGCAGGAGGGCACTGGTGGGAAGTCTCTTCAGGGGATCCACTCTTGTTTTATTTGTCCAACATGTTTCTATTTCCTAACTGAATGCAGAGGTCTCTGAAAAATGGTGCTGAGCCCTTTGGCATTAAGAAGCTATGCAGCTCCCCACAGGATGTAATAAGAAAAGTGTTAGGATGCATATGAAGGTTGGCCTGTGGGGGAAGTTGGTGTGGGAAGAAGTGAATAGTTTGTTACCAACACAGCAGGAAAAGGAATAGGAAGAAGGGGACTGGGAAGGAAGTCAGAGGGTAGAGTGTCAACCAGAGTTTTCATCTACAAGGAACACAGAGAAAACTTACACCTTATCTGGGTGTCTTCCCCAGTTCCACTGGAGAGATTCAGGGAGGTGTCATGGGGGCTGGGAATAGGAACAGGTCAGACATAAGGCTTTGGCAGTCTCCTCTTGGGTAGGGTGTCTGGCTAGAAAGAAGGACATCTAGAGATGGTGCCTTTGATAGCTGCCCTTTATCAGCTCAATTGGTCAATGCTTATGTAGCCACCCACAGTTGGCAGGTATGTAAACCCCATAAATTCACTGTAGGACAAATGCCCTAAACAGCACTCTGGCCTCAGAATCAGCCCTTAAGGCATTTAGATACAGTAAAAAGCCCATGAGAGCATTTCTGGCATGGAAAGCTAAGGCATTGTGGGCAAAAAATGACCTACATGAAAGATCTCTGTGAGTGAGATCCCGATAGAAAGAAGGAGCCATGAAAGAAGGAGGTACCTTTCTCTGAAGGGAGGAGAGAACTTCCACTTTGATTATGTCCCTGTCTAAATAATGCCAGAGTTTGTGGACTCAAGAGACTCCCACAGCCATGGCAGCTCATGATAAGAGCCTCAGGTGATCACTGACATCATAACTAAGAGTGTCCATTGTTAAATCAATAACAGGAGTCACTGTGTACTTGCTCTCCACGTAGGACCTCTGTCTTTAATGAGTTGTACTATGAGAATTAATGGTAAAACTAATCTTCAAACAGTACTTTGTGTGTCTGTGTGGGTGCAAACTGTTGAAATCTCTACTTAGAATAGAGTTGATCTTCTGTATATAAAGATAATTAAAAATGAATCTTAATGAAGAAAGGGATGGGAGAGGGAGTAGGAGGTGGGATGGTTTAGGGGTGGGAGGGCGGATATGGGGGAAGAACCATTATAATTCAAAAGTTGTATCTATGAAATTTATATTTATTAAATAAAAGCTTTCTATTAAAAAAAAAAGAATTCTCAGGGCATCTTCAGTCAAACATTATAAGCCACAAGTCAATACAGAGGCAGACTTTTTACATAATAATGCCAACCATAACTCATGTCTGGTGCCAGTCATCTTTCTTTATGTTGAAATAAAACCAGTCTTTCAAAACTTCTAAGGTAGGAAAGATTTTTATACACATATTACTGTTGAATTTTGTTCAAGGTTATACATTTAGTCAAATGGCAGAGCTGGATTCAAACAGCCAGCAGTCTGGGTCCAGAGTCAGGGCACTAAATCACTACCATAGGCAGGTGACTTATGTAAATGAACAATTTTACATAAAAAATTGCCTAGACCTAAGAGCAACCGAAGTGTACCAGTGGAAGCCTAGGTGACCACAATATCCAGGACTGTGCTTAGACTGACAAGTGTACCCACCTATGCATTATCAGAGCCCCTATATCATGTGGATAGGGCTGTGGTGGCCACTCTGATGGCATGACCATTCTCAGCAGGCACGATTCTTCAAATACTACGTGCTGCAACTTCTTGGTCAGGGCTATCAAAATCCTTTCAGATAATTCCATTGTTGGAAGCTTTGGGCTCCCAGTCTTCCGTGGATGTGCAAGCCAAGAAGGAAACGTATATCTCCTTTTCAACAATCAAAAAGGAGGTTTCCAGGTATTGATCCAGAACAAAAAGGATAGATTTATTCTTTCTCAGCTATATTTTCCCCACAAACCCAAAATTAACTTACCTATTAAGTAGTCCCTGGCTGATTGCAGGGACGCTGGAGAGAAGAGCTTCAGGCCATACACAACATAGCTGGGAGGGTGCCTGGCTTTGGCCCCTGTATCAAGAAGCAAAATAAGGCCACACAGCACACAAAAATAGATTGGTCTGCTATAGGTTATGATTTGGTTGTGTCCCTAGAAAACAAACACAATATCTGAATGGTACTTTTTACTTTGGTTAAATGGCAAAAGCCTCAGAGTCAATTATATATGCCACATTATCCAGCTTATATAGCATAACACATTCCCTTCCTTCTCCTATCTTAATTCATACTTCCAAAATACTGGGGAAATAAAAAGGTCTGATATTTATTCTTGAAATCAGAATGAGAATATCAAAAAGGATGTTATGCCTCTCAATCACAACAAGATTTACCTAAAAATGTAATTACCATCCTGGGAGAAAGTCTGTATCTAATTCAATGCTTTTCTAAAAGTAAAACTTCCATTCATCTTGTTCCTTTCAAGTGTGAAACTAATTTAAACCATTATTTGCTCTACACGGTCTAACTTGGGCTCCAGTATTAATAAGAAATAAAGCTATAATTTTGTGGGTTTCAATTTCTTAACGTCTTAGAAAGCAAGACAATACAGGTGCAAAGGTATACTCAAAGAGACTGCATACAATGTTTAGTGTAGCACAACGGAATAATCCACTTTTTCAACTTGCTATTTATATTATTTATACAGTACTTTCCTCTGAGGAAAACCAAATACTTTGCAGCCTTCATTTTAGCTCTCAAAATATTATTATGAGAAGTAGAAACAGTTTTTATTTTTTTCCTTGAATGACAGGGAAAATACATAACTTCAACTTTCCAGGCCAAAAGCCAACAAATAATTTACATCTCACAATTCAATGCAAAATATTCAGAAAATTCATAAGATTCAGCACAATTTATACTATTCAGAAAAACAACCAAAATGAATTAGGGGGAAAGTATCCTTTGCAATTCATGAACTACCTTGAGTATAAAATATAAAGTGTATGATTTCAGATGTGAATTTTTAAATTAATTCCTGTAACACGCTATATTTAGAAATGCAATTTAAATTTGCCATTTATTTTATAACAGCAATAATTCTATTCTAGAATCATCTTTTCAATAGGAAGAAAAATACAGACTGTCCATGGAAGGACAGTGCCACATTCAGACTCAGTTTGGAAAAATATTTGCCCTCTGGGGCTGGCATTGCATTGCAGATGGTTAAGCTGTTGTCTGAGACACCAGCATTCCATATGGGGGCCTGTTCAAGACCCAACTACTCTACTTCTGATCCAGTTCCCTGCTGATATACCTGGGAAAGCAGTGGAAGATGGCCCAAGTACTTGGGCCCCTGCCACCCACATGGGAGACCTAGATGAAGTTCCAGGCTCCTGGCTTTGGCCTGACCCAGCCCAGGGCCATTGCAGTCATTTAGGGGGTCAGCCAATAGATGGAAGATCTCTCCCTCTGTCTCTCCCTCTTTCTCTTTGTAACTCTGCCTTTCAAATAAACAAATCATTTTTAAATAAAAAAGAAAAATATTTACAACTGTTATATGAAATTCCTTCAGAATCCAACTAGGCTATAGGTTAACGGATATGGGAATATTTCTTTGAGCTAAAAAAAAAATTGAAACCCAAGTCCAAGATAAATTTAAATGTACTATTCAAGTGAATAGCAAAGGTATACAATACATATGCATATGGGGCAGTTCCTCAAACTGACATGGTTTAGTAAATACAATCAAATAGCTATCTTCCACTTGTCCTGATTCTTCCTCCTATTAAAGGTTCAAAATTTATTATCTAGGAATTCAACGTGTTTGGCTTTGAGCAAGTTTGGGACATTATTTCAGATTTTCCAAGTCATACAATTTTAGGAACTGGAATGCTTTCTTTGTACTTCTAATTTATGAAACAAAACTTAAGGCAACCTTACAAAAGCACTGCCAACATCCTTACCTATTCTTCCAATCCTGTTTTGGGTCTGCAAAACATTGCAAACACATTGCTAACATGCTTCATAATTCACTTTTATTTGCCTTGACTCCTAAGAACATCTACTAATACAATGCCCCTGCTCTTCAGTTTCTACTTACACATGAGAATCAATCATCAAAACCCTCAGGGATGATTTTCAAATTTTCCAATAGAAAAATTCCACTCACTCCACTAGGTGAAATAGAATCATGATCTCTTAAAATGCACTTGACTAAGTCATTCTCCATCTGTTTTTTAACTTTAAAAACACACTGTGGCAAGCAGAATGCAGGCAGCAGAAGAATAAGATGAGAAAACCTAGCAAAAACTCCAAGGAGCCCACCTACTGAGAGCAGCAGTGTGTGTAGCTAAGGAATGAGGCCATTCTAATTATTCTCCTAGGGAGATAGTGGGATGGTCAATGCTCTAAACATTTTATCGTTGTTGAGGGGAAAAAAAAAGTTTGTATTATAAGGAAGATGGGTATCAGAGAATCTTAGAGTACCCAGGGATTAGAGTGCAGCTGGGCCTCAAAGGCGACTGACCCAAGGGCTATGCCTTGGCAGGCCAGGTTGCCTCCCCTCCATCTCTGCTTTACCACATGTGCCAGCTCCAGGTATCATCCCACAGAGCAGAAGGAAGCCACCTCACACCCAGCGAGTCTGCACATGTTACCATCTCAGTCACATTCACAGGTCCAGCTACTTTTGAGGAATTATGTAAAACAACAACACAGCTCATATGGATCTGGCCATCCCAGTGACCCAAGCACTTGCTGCTTATTTACTTGAAGTATATCCTCAGAACACCTTGAGATGCACAAAGTACGATTCTCATTTTTGATAAGAGTAAGTGGAGGCCTGAGGATGATGAAATTGCCTGAGGCCTCACACAGAAAACAGTGATAGAGCAAGGATTTGGGCTCCAGCTTCCTGGCCACCTGACCTTGCCGCTACCTTGCTCTATGGCTCCTCACAGTAGCTGGAGTGGTGTATGCATTTGGCACTGGATTCTTCCAGACCCATCTAATTTAACTAATGTTCATTCATAACATTATTCTGTGCTAGCATGATGCTTCTCATGTGAAGCAACTATACAAAGTACGGAAAATATTCATATCAGGTTCCAGGTGTCAGCTCTTCCTACAAGGACTATGGGTGGAGAAAAGGGTTCTTTACTCACAGGTATAGGAAAACCAAGCACGCTCTACCCAATCCGCCACCCCTGGCCTCTGTTTTTGGACTGTGATGTTATGTCCACCTACATTGAACTCTCATCACTGCCATAAGAAGGGCTTGCTGTTTTTATAGCTTCTTATGATGATGCAGGCTTACTTAAATATCACTTCTTGGTGGCTGTTGATTTCGCTTTAGTCTTAGCAGTTCACCTTTAGAGTCATCCTGAGAGTTTCCAAGAATGTACTTTGCTTCCTCTTATATGCAAAACAAAAGGAGGAAAGCTACAGTGGGTACCCTCCACTCTACAAAATGCTGAACCCCGCTGTGACCCTAGACAGCAGGTATTTTATTGACTTATTCTTTGTGCATATCAGAGAATCCACATTATTTTAGTGTGGATTGGGCAGAAGCAGCTGCCCAGCCAAGAGGTGATGAAACGGACAGATTCCTCAGCTGTGGTCCAGAGTGCTGCCATTCGGCTTCCTCCCAGTTCACACATTTTCCCACATCATCAGCATTTCCCTCTAAGGCAGTGAAACACCATCAAAAAGAGTGGTGACCTAAATTTGCTCCATTTAATTGTAGAAATTTAGAATGTGTGAATTACAAGAAGACAATTTGAATGGATACTGCTTTAAATTGTACTCTTTTGAGCAAAGTGAATACACAATTAATATAATTTGACTTTTAATCAAGACCTACTAAAACTAAGTTGACCTCATTTCTAGAGGCTTAAAAAATTACTTCTTATATTTTTTTACTCCATGTAATGATTCAAAGTCACTCCTCTGATAAACACTACCTTATCCTGGTGATCAAGGTCAGTGTCAACAGTGATAAGTCATACTGATAGCACTGATAGTATGTAATGTGATCTACCACACATTTTATCTCTGTGGTTTTCCTCCTGAAAATCCATTACCCTTATCTAATTATCAGATAAACACCAAACAAATCCCAACTGAGGGACAGTCTACAAAGTGCCTGACCAGTTCTCTTCAAAACTGTCAAGGTCATTAGAAACTATTATTACACTGCAAGTATAATATTGTGAAATATGGATTTGGTCTTTATCTCTGCTTCCTGGCATAGAACTATTAAAATCTTTGGAATCTCCCAAGTGATAGTGTCTTTTTGTATGTAATGAGTTGAGTGACAGCTGGCAGCCCCCAGGTAGTTGGATAGGATGGGAACTGGTGACCAGAAGGACCAAGGCTGGATTAGCGGGTTGGGACATTCAGTCCCACTCCCCTAACTTCTGTGGAGGGGAAGAGATTGGCCAGTGATTTAACCAATTATGATTATGTGATGAGCCTACCATAAAAACCTAAAAGGTCTGGATTCAGCGAGCTTTCAAACACTTAAACATATGGAGGGTTCTGCAGGTTGGGGTGCTCAGAGACAGCATGGAAGCTATGCACCTCTTCTATATACCTTTTGCCTTATACATCTCATCATAGGTATCTTTTATAATAAGAAGGTAAACAGGTTTCCCTGAATTGTTTGAGCCACACAAACAAATTAATCAAACCCAAGGAGAGGGTTCTAGAAACTTCAACTTTCAGCAGGCTATACAGAAGCACAGATAAAATAACTTGGGGGCTTACAACTGGCCCTTGAGGGGATGCAGCCTTGGGAACTGTGTCCTCACACTGTGGGGTCTCCAGACTGACAGGGTAAGAACTGGAGGACACCCAGCTGGTGACTCCTTACTTTGTATGTGAGAAAAACAACCCATCTAGTGTCATACGTCATCTGTGTTGTCAAAGGACAATAGGAGAAACTGAGTCTGAGTCTGTTTTTATTATTCAGTCAGTCTCTTCTTTCAGCATCCACCTTAATCCCCATTTTGCTAAGTGCTCTCAGGTCTGTTTTCTTTTAGAATCAGACTAGATTTTTTTCAGGCCTAGGGAGCATCTAAGGAATTTTCACAGCCAAGAGGAGTCCAGGAGACAGCATAGCAAAATGTCATTTGGTGTCCTTGATGAGAAACTCAAACAGGAAAAGGACATTAAGTGAAATCAGAGAAAAAATGGACTTCAGTTACTAATAATACATCAATATTGTTTCATTCATTGTGACAAATACAGCATATTGTGACTCATAGGATACAGAGTATATATGGCCCTGGGCTATCTTCCCCATTGTTCTGTAAATCTAAAACTTCTAAAATAAGTGTTTTTTTTTTTTTTTACAAGAATCATCCTCAATGATCTCTATGTAAACTGAAATGGATACTAAAGTCTTCACTGAATAGTGGCAACAGTTAATAGAATGAACACATAACAAAGGATAGCCCTTGTTCATTGGAGTTTGTGGTATATTTAAGGAAACAATGGAGTGAACATTTACAGGGAAAGACATAATTACAGAGGACTTAGTAAACTCAGTAAATTCTAGGACCTCTACTGGCTATTTACATAAATTTTCCAATACATTCTTTACCAAATCCAACTGCAGTTGTTATTGTTATCCATATTTTGCACATGTAAACCAATGTTAACATTTGCTAAATGCTTCCTCAGGGCCAGGTTCTGTGCTAGTTAGGGATAGACCTCATGCAGACATTTAAACTGCTAAAATATTATGGTAATGGTTAATGGATTAATGCTTGATGGATTAGGGTGGAAACTTGATCCAATTATGGTGTCTAAGGTGGGGCCTTTGTGGAGTGATTGCATTGGATTAGCACACTGGGGCACAGCCCATGATCAAATCATGACAGCATTATAAGGAGAAATCACACAGTCAGTAGAGGAGGAGCTTGCTCCTCTGCCTTTCTCTGCTTCTCGGTTTGCTATGTGATCATTCCTCTCTTATCCTCCAGCATCACCAGATGCTCAAACCACTGGGGCTGTCTGACCTTGTATTGTGAACCCTGAAAACTGTAAGGTGAAATAAACCTTTTTCCTTCCTAAGTTTCTCCTCTTAGGTATTTTAAAATAACAGAAAGCTGACTAATACATTGCTAACCCCTTGAAGTATCTTATCTTCTTTAATCTCCCTTACAATTCTGTTGTATTACTTCCTCTTTTGCAGATGAAAAACCTAAGATTCAGAGAAATAACTTTCATAAGACCACACATCATATATGGTAAGGTTGAATTCAAATCTGAAATCGGTTTGCTTCCAGTTACCCCAGTGTTTCTCAACGTGGGATCTGATGGCTCCACCGTAATCATCAAGGGAGCAGGGGTATGTAGATTCCCAGGTTCTGCCCTAGCTGCCTCAAACCAGAATCCCCAGAGGTTAGGCAATCAGCCTCTGATTCTGGCTTGTTCAGGTTGTCCCTACACACAACATTCCAGTTGTTTGCTGCCTCCAAGGTAGTCTACTGAATTTTGCTTTTGGGTTATCACTAACTGACAGACTTGTATGTAAAACTATAAACAAGTTATTGTAATTGTCCATACTATACAGCCAGCTTCCGACCCTCAGATTGTTTCCAGTATCCCCACTAACTCCCATCTCTCTAAGCTCTCCCAGACCTGTTAGAATCAGACTAATTTCTTTCAGGTCCAGGGCCTATATTATACCATAGCTCTTAACATGTAATTTTTAATTCTGCATTTAAAATTGCAATACAAGGCATGTTATGCAAAAATTTTATTTTCATTTTGGTATCTTCTGGTTTTAACGATCTGTTCAAAATTTGCCACCTTTACCCCTGGAGGCAAGCAAGAAGAGCCAATCAATAACTTTAAGGGCAAGGAGCAGGCTGAGGCTTTTAATAACCACCTCCCCACAGGTACACAAAGTCTTGGGGCTTTAAAAGCAGTTTGACTCATGTGACAGCTCCTTATGAATGAAAATCAGCCAAGGCTAGAGACAGCAATAGGCTGCTACCCCAAATCTTGGTTCACTCTCTTGCCATTTTCTTTCTGAAGTCTTGTCATCTATAAATTGGAGATAATAAATCTACTTTCTAAATACTTGCATAAGCTCAGTCAGATTGTAAGAGAAAATATTTTATGGCTACCCTATTTTCACTCTTCTTCAGAACTATTGGGGAGAAGCCAACTCAAATCAGGATCTAATTGGCTTAGAAATCCGTGCTAGTGAGTTAATCACTAAATGTCTGAGTGTGTCCTTCCCATGACAGTAAGATGAGTCATTTCTTACTGTCTTCCTCTGGCATGCTTGCTCAGATAAAAGAAGAGCAGTTTGGTCTAGTCCTCCTGGAGCTAGACAATATAACTCCAACTCACAACAGTGGCTCAGGAGTCACAGTAACAGGCATGACAAGGCCACATGGATTGTGCAGCTGTGCCTGCCACGGCCCCTTTCCTAGTATGTTCCACATTATTTCTGAAAATACATGCAGGAAAGGAATGCTTAATAGTATATCCCACCCTTCACTGAGTCACTCCTCTGAGAGAGGAGTTTACTGCAGGGGGAGGATGGTGCTGCAGCAATCTCAGGTGAGCTTGTACAAAACCCTTAAGAGTTGCACATCTCTCACATCACCTAACCCAGATTTCCAATGATAATCACAACAACACATCTTAATACCCTAATTATGCTGCTTCTACTTATCCTGACAGTCAGACAGGAGGATAAAAGAAGATGTATTATATGTAAACCAATTATGGGGAACAGAGGAATTTACAAGATAGCAGCGAATGCCATGTGATCATCCAATTATAAGCTTTCCTTAATTACTGTGAGTTAAACATGAGGTATGACAGATTTAAAATCAATTCTAAATCCTAGATATTAATTTTTTTGGAAAGCACAATACAGGGAAGATCAAGCTTTCTTTCATTAGAAGGGCTTTCAGTGGCTCCCAGGAGCTTGTCATATTAGGGAGAGAAGACTGCTGGTCACATGTCAGTGAACTTGGTGCAAAGGCATGGTCAGGGTGCATCATAGAAAGGGCCTGTCCCACAGCAGTGTAGGCCATGGCAGACCAGGGAAAGGGGCCGCAGGGTCACAGGAAGCCACGCGTGCCTCAGAGCTCAGACAAGAATGCCAGAGCACCAACAGATCCAGAGCAGGAAGCCCAGGGTCTCTTTGTGAGGTAGCGCAAAGTTATAAGGATAAAAAGGAATGCGAAATGAAGAATAAGATTTCATCTCACATCTGTTAAAATGACTTTCATCAAAAAGACAAAAGATTATAATTGTTGATAAGGACGTGAAGGAAAGGGAACACTCTTGCACTTCTGGTGGGGATGCAAACTGTAGAACCATTGTGAAAAACAGTATGGAGGTTTCTCAGAAAAAACTAAATAGAATGTATGATCCAGCAATCCCACTTCTGGGTACACATCCAAAGGAAATGAAAACAGTTTCTCAAAGAGATACTGATACTCCTCTGTTCATTGCACTATTATTCCCAAAAGTCAAGATATGGTCATATTTGGACTGTTCAGTCTAAGTATTCATCAGAAAACAAGCTATGTATGTGAGGATACATCAAAATATTTCTGTAAATTGGAATTAAAAATTTTTGAAACCCAAGCATAGGTTTTTCATAAATATGCATTTTCCATCAGTGTTTTGAAAACCAGTTGTATTCATGAATTCACAATCTTTTACACCAAAATAAATTTGCCTTTCAATTTAACTTTGCCTAAAGGTTTTGAAGTCTCCATATGTGTATAGACACAGAGAAGGGAAATTATTTAGCCTTGAAAAAAGGACACCCTCGGAGCCGGCGCTGTGGTGCAGTGGGTTAACGCCCTGGCCTGAAGTGCCAGCATCCCTTATGGGAGCCGGTTCTAGTCCCGGCTGCTCCTCTTCTGATCCAGCTCTCTGCTATGGCCTGGGAAAGCAGTAGAAGATGGCCCAAGTCCTTGGGCCCCTGCACCCATGTGGGAGACCTGGAAGAAGCTCCTGGCTCCTGGCTTCAGATTGGCGCAATTCCAGCTGTTGTGGCCAATTGGGGAGTAAACCATCGGATGGAAGACTCTCTCTCTCTCTCTCTTTCTCTCTCTGCCTCTCCTCTCTCTGTGTAACTCTTTCAAATAAATAAACAAATCTTTAAAAAAAGAGAAAGAAAAAAGAATATCCTGGAATTCTCATCAACATGGATGAACCTGAAGAATTCTATGCTACATAAAACAAATCAGATGCAGAAAGACAAATACCTGATCTAATGGTGAACATGGAAAGTAAAACTCATAGGAGTAGATGGTGGTTACCAATGGGCTGGGGTGCAGGTGGTATGGGGAAAGATTACTGAAATTATATAAGATTCAATTAGATAGAAGTAATGCATCCTGGATTCCTATTCTATAGCATGACAATTACAGTATACCTTAAAGTTTTACTGTATACCTTAAAATTGCTAAAAGGTTCTGTGCTAAATGTTCTCACCACAAAGAAAAAATGAGATGACACATATGTTCATCAGCTTGATTATTCCACAACATAAATATATAAAATTATCACATTATACCCCAAAATATATACATCTTAAAAAACACAATAATTCATGCCTATAATAACTGACATTACCATTAATAACAGCTTTTTAATTGAACAATCCCTATGTGCCAGGCACAGTTCTAAGTACAATGCATGTACTATATAATTCCCATAGGCCTTTTATTAGTCTCATATTCACATTAGGGAAACTGAGGTATGGAAAAGACCAGTATCTTTTTTTTTTTTTTTTGACAGGCAGAGTTAGACAGTGAGAGAGAGACACAGAGAGAAAGGTCTTCCTTCAGTTGGTTCACCCCCCAAATGGCTGCCAGGGCTGGCACTGCGTCGATCCGAAGCCAGGAGCCAGGCGCCTCCTCCTGGTCTCCCATGCAGGTGCAGGGCCCAAGGACCTGGGCAATCCTCCGCTGCCCTCCTGGGGCCACAGCAGAGAGCTTGACTGGAAGAGGAGCAACCCGGACAGAATCTGGCACCCCGACCGGGGCTAGAACCCGGGGTGCCAGCGCCACAGGCGGGGGATTAGCCTAGTGAGCCTCGGCACCAGCTGAAAAGACCAGTATCTTGCTCAGGGTCAAACATTCAAGTGGAGGCATCAGAAAACAAAGGTGGGCTGGTTAAAGAATCTCAGTCTTCCCAATCAGGCCCTGGGTCTTTCCTGACATGGATCCAGTGTGACAGCAAAGACTCTCCATACGGTACATTCTCCCACTACTGCCCATACCTTGCACACCAGAACTTCACCACCATACACTGATTACTATTATTACTATTTATAAATTCAAAATGTAGATAAAGATATAGATGGAGATTTTGCCTTTTGAATAGATGTTGGCCTTTTTTTCCCTGTCTTCAATACAAGCAAATAAGATAAGCTACTTGCCTGCATTTGAAACTTACGTGGATCGGTGAGGCAGGATCAGGCTGAACGCTCTAAAAGACAAATCAGAAGTGTCTGTGTCATCATCTCACGAGTCAAGGCTACATTAGTAAGAGCACTTGTTAGTGAGAAGAATAGATGTGATCTTGCCTTTAACAGCGAGTACTGGCAGCTGGCCATGACGAGGCAGAAGAGGAGCACCCACATATCTTTGCAAAAGCCTTGGTTCAAGGTCAGAAATCCAAGAAGGGAAACCAGGACAATGAGTAAAATTGCTAGCACGTTCTCCTTGACATCTTCAGTTCTGTGTAAAACACATAGGTTAAAAAAAAAAAAAGGATGTTTTCCACTGCTAAACAGAGAATACCTGCAGTGATAGCAGAGAAATGAACTTAAGCAAGCCTATGTATTTGGTTATAGAATTTTAAAGATATCTTTCTTTCCTTGTTCCTTTGCTACATAAACAAACTCTGTATTTTTAACCCTAGATTTATGTTACTGAAACAAATAAGTAGAATTCTATTGGATCTCTTTGACCACTACATGAGTAGTTTGCCGCCCCCTTCCAGAAGCACAAAGAACACCAGATAGAGAATTGAGAGGGAGCTGCAACCTCCCAACAGGCCAGGAGGCCAGGCAGAGATGATCATGTTGAAACATCCCCTTGTGTGGGGCAGAGAGGTGGGTTGATCCAGAGGTGGGTGCACAAACGAATAAGTTAAGTGAGTTTCAGGATATTGATATTTAGTAGAAAACTTCCAAAGAAGGACAAGATGCAAGGTGGAGCTATGAGACAGTGTCGCTGAAATGGATTAAAGGAGGATGGTGTGGACTAAGTCAAGAAACAAAGGGTCTAGCATATTAGATTGGTCATTCACAAGAATTCTGAGTGTATTTTCTACCCAACCAATTTTTGCTAAAAGACATATTGGTCTTCATGGGTAAATTATGACATTTTTTAGACAGAGTAATTGGCTACTTCATGCCTGGCATGCAGGCAGTTGTGAGTATTTTAATTCATGGACTTTATGTTTTAGAGACACTTTAGATTCACAGCAGAACCAAAGGGAAAGCAGAGTCCCCACAGACACACGCACAGCCTCCTGGACCAGCAGCATCTATACCAGAGATACACTGTTTATAATTGATGAACCTACACTAAGAGTTCATTCTCACCCAAGTTCATGTTACCATAGGTTCACTCTTGGTGTTGTACATTCATGGATCTTGACAAGCTTACCACAGCATATATGCAACATAATGGTATCACAGAGCAGTTTCACTAACCTAAATATTCACGGTGCTACACCTGTTCATTCCTCCCTTCCCCTAACTCCTAGCAACCACTGATTTTTGTATTGCCTCCATAGTTTGGCCTTTTCCAGAATGCTATATAGTTGGAATCAAACAGTAAGTAACCATTACAGATTGACTTCTTTCACTGAGTAATATACATTTAAGTTTCCTCCAAGTCTTAAAAAGTTTACTCATTAGGTAAGCAGTGCCATGATTAAGGCTGCACTTTAGACAGACAGCTTATTTCTTTGTGTCTCAGATAACATTTCATTGTATGGCTGTACTGTAGTTAATTTACCCACTTACCCATTGAAGGACATCTTGGTTCCTTCCAGTTCTGGTAGTTATGACTAAATCTGCATAAACATTCATGTGCAGGTTTTTGAACAGACATAAGTTTTCAACTGATTTAGAAAACTACCAAGGAACACAACTGCTAGATTATGTGTGGTAAGAATAAGTTTAGTTTTGTAAGAAACTGTAGAATTTTTTTCCAAAGTAGCTGTATCATATTGAATTCCCATCTGCAAAGAATGTGCACCCCAGTTGCTCCATATCATTGCCAGCATTTGGTGTTGTCAATGTTTCTGGCTTTTCATTACTCTAATATGTGTGTAGTGGCATTCCATTGTTTCAATTTGCAACTCCCTAATGACACATGATGTGGAACATCTCTCCACACACTTATTTATCTTTTGTGCATCTTCTTTGGTGTGGTGCCTATTCAAACCCTAAACCCATTTTGGGGTTGTTCATTTTCTTGCTGCTGAGTTTAAATGTTTACTATGTATTTTGGATAATGGTCCTTTGTCACAGGTGTCTTTTGTAAATATTTTCTTCTAGTCTGTGGAACATTTCTAATAGGTGAGCAAATAAACAATCTAGGTATCTATCATCCAATGAATGGATAAAGAAAATGTGGTATATATACAAAATTCAGTATCATTCTGCTGTAAAAAAGAATGAAATTCTAGCATTTGCAGCAAAATGGACACAACTGGAGGACATCATGTTGAATGAAATAAGCTGGACCCAGAAAGACAAATACCACATGTTCTCCTTTATGTGAGAGCTAAAATTTTTAAAAAACAAACAAAAAAGAAAGGTCTGTGTGTTATCAGTATTACTGCAAATATAGTACTGTAAAACTTTGTTTTACAATTTGTCAAACCAATGGTTAAGAATATTATACTACTACAGTTTTAATGACCTGTGATTCTTTAATATTTACTACATAAGAGTGAAATGGGGGGGGGGTGGTGGAAGGGAGCCTGATGCTGTGGCACAGCGAGTAAAGCTGTTGCCTGTTGCACTGGCATCCCATATGAGCACAGGTTCAAGTCCTGGCTGCACTTCTTCAGATTCAACTCCCTGCTAAGGCACCTAGGAGGACAATGGGAAATGGCACAATCCCCTGAGCACCTGCACCCATCTGTGAGATCCAGAAGAAGCTCCTGGCTCTGGCTTCAGCCTGGCACAGTCCCAGCTGTTGTGACCATTTGGGGAGTGAATCAGCAGATGCAAGATCTCTCTGTCTCTGTCTCTCTCTGCAAATTTGTCATTCAAATAAATAAGTAAATCTTTAAAAAATAGTGCAATGGTCATTTTCCCATTCAATTATTGTTATAGTTGTTGTCTATATTCCCATTAAACTAGGGTCTTTTTGTTTTTACTTGCTAAACTTCTTATTCAGTTAAGTATTAAGGCTTTTTACTATAGTATAAAATGCGTTATCACAAAAACTAAACAAAAAAGAAAGGGAGAAGGAATTAGGGTGTGAGGAAGAGCAGGGAGGAAAGGAGAATGGGAATATCATATGTCCTTATAATTATATCTACAAATCACATTGAATCTATTAAAAACTAATTAAAATAAAAAATGACAAAAAAAAAAAACTTGTAAAAGAAAAAAAAAAACAGGTGAGCAAATAAATGAACAACAACAACAAAAAAAAACCAAGATTAAATCTAATGCTGAGGGGCCAGCACCATGGCTTAGAGGGTAAAGCTGCTGCCTACAGTGCTGGCATCCTATAAAGGTGCCTGTTCAAGTCCCAGCCACTCCACTTCTGATCTAGCTCTCTGGTATGGTTTGGGAAAGCAGTAGAAGATGGCTCCAAGTACCCGCATGGGAGACCCGGAAGAAACTCCTGGCTCCTTGCTTTGGATCAGCGCAGCTCCGGCTGTTGCGGCCATCTGGGGACTGAACCAGCAGATGGAAGAACTTTCTCTCTGCCTCTGCTTCTGCCTCTTTGTAACTCTTTTAAGTAAATAAATAAATCTTTAAAAAAAGAAAAACTAATGCTGACACTTGATGCTCAGAGAGTAATAACTAAGTACAAAACTCTTGAGGAAACACGTAAGTGTAGGCATCATTTGAGAGGGACATTTTATACATAATTGAAGAGAAAAAACTATGGATATGGATATAAATTTCAGAGATTTGAAGAAATAGAAAAATAAATGACTAGGAAAAAAAAAAAAAAAACAAGCCAAGCTGGACTTGCTAAGAATATGGCCATGGGATTTCCACAGATTGGAAAGCAGAGAAAACAGTCAAGAGATGGAGTGTAGGGACCAGTGCTGTGGCGTAGCAAGTAAGCTGGCATCCCATATGGACGTCGGTTCGAGTCCCGGCTGCTCCTCTTCTGATCCAGCTCTCTGCTATGGCCTGGAAAAGCAATAGAAAATGGCCCAAGCTCTTGGACCCCTGCATCTGTGTGGGAGACCCAGAAGAAGCTCCTGGCTCCTAGCTTCAGATCAGCACAACTCTGGCCGTTGCAGCCATCTGGGTAGTGAACCAGTGGATGGAAGACCTCTCTCTCTCTCTGCCTCTCCTCTTCCTGTGTAACTCTGATTTTCAATAAAATAAAATAAATCTTAAAAAAAAGAGAGATGGAAAGTAATGATCAATTCCGATCGGACTGCAGCTGACATATTACTGAAAAATAAAAGCAAGGTGGAAAGGTAACACAGAAACATGTAGAAATGTCAAATATTCAGATACCATGATGTTCAACTTTCTGGAAAATCAAAACATACTAGGTGAAAAGGGAAATTTGTGTGCCTTTTATTATACATAATCTATTTTTACATTTCTTTTTTTTAGTTTAGGACTATAAAATTCATTACATATTTTTCATTGTAATTAATATCTATGTTCCTAGGAACAAAACAAAACAAACAGTTCATGAAAATACACTTTTTCTATCTGACAGGAAAGAATAAAGTTCCCAAAAAGTTTTTTTCCCATATTCTCCTCCACTTAGACTCCATTCCTCTATCTACAGCCCCATATCACTCCCCTCCCTTGGTTTCTCTTGTATCTTACATTTTAAAATTAGGTTAAAAATTTATTCAATAGGAGCCGGCGCTGTGGTGCAGCGGGTTAACGTCCTGGCCTGCAGCGCCGGCATCCCATATGGGCGCCGATTCTAGTCCCAGCTGCTCCTCTTCTGATCCAGCTCTCTGCTGTGGCCTGGGAAAGCAGTGGAAGATGGCCCAAGTCCTTGGGCTCCTGCACCCATGTGAGAGATCTAGAAGAAGCTCCTGGCTCCTGGCTTCAGATCAGCACAGCTCCAGCTGTTGCAGCCAATTGGGGAGTGAGCTAGTAGATGAAAGATCTCTCTCTTTCTCTGCCTCTCCTCTCTCTGTGTAACACCGACTTTCAAATAAATAAATAAATAAATAAATATTTTTTAAAAAATTTATTTAATAGGCAAGGAGTGCCAAGATTAAGACTGCACATTAACTTTGGCCACAGAATCAGCCCTTAAGGCACTCAGTTATGGCTAAAAAGCCCAGGAGAGCATTTTTGGCATGGAAAGCCAAGCCATTGTGGCAAAAAATGACCTACTTGAAAGATCTCTGTGAGTGAGATCCCGATAGAAAGAAGGAGCCATGAAAAAAGGAGGTATCTTTCTCTGAAGGGAGGAGAGAACTTCCACTTTGATTATGGCCCTGTCTAAATAATGCCAGAGTTTGTGGACTCAAGAGACTCCCACAGCCATGGCAGCTCATAACAAGAGCCTTGGGTGATCACTGACATCATAACTAAGAGTGTCCATTGTTAAATCAACAACAGGAGTCACTGTGCACTTGCTCCCCCACATAGGACCTCTGTCCTTAATGAGTTGTACTATGAGAATTAATGGTAAAACTAGACTTCAAACAGTACTTTATACTTTGTGTGTCTGTGTGGGTGCAAACTGTTGAAATCTCTACTTAGAATAGAGTTGATCTTCTGTATATAAAGATAATAAAAAATGAATCTTAATGAAGAATGGGATGGGACAGGGAGTAGGAAGTGGGATGGTTTGGGGGTGGGAGGACAGGTATGGGGGAAGAACTGCTATAATCCAAAAGCTGTACCTATGAAATTTATATTAAATAAAAGCTTTCTATAAAAAAAGAAACTAAACAGAAAAAAAAAAGGACTGCACATTAGAAAGATTTATTTACAGAGGTATACAGGGTGCCCTGGATGGGAAAGGGACCAGGATAAGGATAAATAGCACTGCTATGAGAAGCTGGAGGACCTGGGAAAGTGGCATGACTGGGGAATCGGAGGATGTGTGACTAAGACAAAGTTCAGAAAGAGGCAGAAAGAAACTTTCGATCATTACCAAATGAGATATGTATAATGAAAGCTGGGATGAAAATGTGAAGATGATTGCAAGATTTTCATCTTAAGAGGAAAAAACCATGGTAGAATCAATGGTGGGATTTTGGAAGGGCTGCTGATGTGCAAAGGGAAAGTTGGTTCATTGATTCATGCAACAAAGGTGCCAGCACTTGGAACAATACTGATGGAGCTTCCTTTCTGGGAGGTAGTGCCATAAAGTAAGCATGAACCAAAAAAAAAAAAAGGGGGGGGGGTATATATTATATAGTACATGAGGATGCTAAATGCAATAGAACAAAGTGAAAAGAAAGGCAAGAGATTTGGCTGTGCAGATGTCTGTAGGGAGAATGTCCCAGGCAGAGGGAACTGCCAATGCAAAGGTCTTGAAGCTGGAAGAGTTCCTGGCATGGTTGAAGATCAATAGGGAGGCCAGCAGAGGTAGAGACGAGTGAGCAATGAGAGGAGGTAAGCTCAGGGAGCAAAAAGAGACGGCTAGGAAATGGAGGACTTGTGGTCTCAGGATATCATCATGAAATTTAACCTAGAAACTGGAAGGATGGAGTGGTCATCAGCCGAGATGGGGGGAGATCACAGGTGGAGCAGGTGTGGGTGAGTTTGAGAGAAAGAGCTCAGTTTTGAAAAATGATCATGTCAGTTTGATAGTTAGATATACACACCTGGAATTCAGGAGATAGATCCAAGTTGGGGACACAAATCTGAGTCATCAGCATATTGACAGTATTTAAAACCACAAGACTCAATGCAATCACCAATGAAAAGAGGGAAGACAGAAATAAAGACCAAGAGATGTGTGGCATCTCAAGATTCCAACTCAAAAGATCAAGAGGCATAGAAGCTTTTTAAAACCTTCCTGTGAAGGAGCAAACATCAAGACAGAAAGAAAACTAAGTCCTAGAAGTCAATATGAGAAAGTCTACCCAGAAAGAAGGTAGGAGACGGTGCTGTAGCATAGCAAGTAAAGCCGCCACCTGCAATGCCAGCATCCCATATGGGCACAGGTTCAAATCCAGGATGCTCCACTTCTGACCCAGCTCTCTGCTATGGCCTGGGAAAGCAGTAGAAAATGGCCAAGTTTGTGGGCCCCTGAACCCGCATGGGAAGACCCACAGGAGGTTCCTGGCTCCTGGTTTCAGATCAGTGCAGCTCCAGCTGTTTTGGCCAATTGGGGAGTGAACCAGTAGATGGAAGACCTCTCTCTCTCTCTGCCTCTCTTTCTCTCTCTGTGTAACTCTTTCAAATAGAAAAATAAATCTTAAAAAAAAAAAAAGGAAGAAGATAAACTCTGTCAAATGCTGCAAAGGGATCTAGTCAAATGAGGAATGAAGAATGGGGCCAATGGTGGCTGTGGTCAGGGCAGAATCAATGGAATCCTGGGGTCTGGAGAGTCTGAATGGAATGAAATTATGGCAACAAGCATGTGCAACACTTCAAGAGTTTTGTTATGAATAGAGAAATGGACTGTGGAACAGAGAAAGTGAGGGCAAGAAAGGATTTTTAAGGAGAGTAGATATTGAGAGCATGTTTTCATGACAATGAGTTCAGTTTGAACAATATGAATGAGTTTCTCTCTACTTGTCATGTGGCTATCACCTTCTCTGATTTAACACAATGGAACTTCTAAGAGTTCAAGAAAGATGAAAATAAAAGATAAGCTTATTTTATTGCAAATTTTTTTTGAAATTTCATATATATAGATATATGTAAGATCTTCAAGGTTCATAGTAAACGTGTATTATGAAAAAATACATGTGGGTTTCAAAATTTTTCAAAATAACCTTATCTTTGAATTCCTTTTTCCAAGAATTTTAAGAAGGGCCTACAAATCTCTGTGCTGCTTCTTCAGAAAATCCTTTTGCATATACCACTTCTAACAGCAGTCTCCTTCCTCTGCCAGGATTTTCTATTTCAGGTTTTTACATGTATCTTTCATGGCACCTAACAGAACTTGCTGTTCCCCCACAAGAATGTAAGCTCCGCCAGGGAAGATACCAAGGTCCTCTTATTCACCACTCTCAATCAGGTGCCAAATACAGACCATTTCATAGAGTAGGTAATCAGGTAAATATTTGTTGAATGAATGAATGAAAAGTTGAAATGATGCACAGATGGGCAATTTCTTATTTTGAATGCTAACCAGATGAACTAGATAAATGAAAATAAAACCTTGGTATTTTGCAGGAAGGGATAATGGAGGAATAAGAAAAAAATAATAAGAGAAAATAAACAAGAACAGAATAAGTCCAAAAATATCTGAGTAGAATTGATAGAGAACTGAAAGCTAATAGAAGAGATGGCAATTATAGGAACCACAAAGCTGCTATTCAGAAACTAAGGAAACATTTTCAGAGTAGAATAGCCTGAATCCAAGAGTGAAGTTAGAAACTACCAGGCAGGAGACCCTAACCTAGGGGAGATTATAGCAATGGTTTAGTGCTTACTACTTACTGATTTCTTCCCCTCTGTGCCCAGTGCCTACAGTTTGGTTTTCATTGTATATACTTTTACTTTCCAAACTTGAAATTTTGGTAATTTAAGTTCATTCATCCACACATGACTTTAAATATAATGCCTCTAACTGAATATCAAGGTAATTTATTTATACCTTAAAAACTTGGCTATCATGAAATATAAAATTCTTGTGAATATTCCTGTTTTCTTCAGTTCTGAAAGATCTCAGCACTCCTAATTAAACGATGAGCTGTTTGAGTCATAGGTCTGAAAATCTGCATTCTTACAGAGCTCCGCACATGGATCTGACCCAAGCCAAGTTTGGGGATGTCATTCCTTACAATGTTCCCCAATTGCTCCTGCTTTCTAGGTAAGTATTTTGAGTTTCTTCTCCATTCCAACTATGAGCTATAGGTCCATGCAGTCCTTCTCTTCTGCTTAATTGACTCTGAACTGGAAAACCAGGTCAACAATTGTTCTAGGTAGGATTTTGTGGCTCTATAGGACGGGTGTGGCACCCATGAATTAAATGACCTAAATTTTAGTATCTGGATTAACAATGTCTCCTTTGACTGTCCTAATTTTATTTTATTTTTACTTATGTTTCTTTTTTCTGGGCTCTGGACCACATTACAGCTAATAATAATGATAATAACAACAACTAATATTTAAAGAACTCTTTTTATTGCCTAAATTTATTACTCTTCACAAATTCCCTATGATATAGGTTATCCTCATTTGATAGAAATCTGAGGCACAGAGAGGCTATAGTCATTGCAAGATCACAGCATTAAAAATTAGTAGGTCAGGCTCCGGCACTATGGCATAGTGGGTAAAGCCATCACCTGCAGTGCTGGTATCATAGATGGGGGCCAGTTCGAGTCCCAGCTGCTCCACTTCCAATCCAGCTCTCTGCTATGGCCTTGGAAAGCAGTTGAGGATGGCCCAAGTGCTTGGGCCCCTGCACCCATGTGGGAGACCTGGAGGAAGCTCCTGGCTCCTGGCTTTGGATTGGGCCAGCTCCAGCCATTGCAACTATCTGGGGAGTGAACCAGTAGATGGAAGACTTCCCTCTCTCTGTCTCTGCCTCAACCTCAGTGTAACTTTGCCTTCAAATAAATAAATAAATCTTTAAAAAAATTAGTGGGAACTGTGTTCAATTCCCAAAGGTTAGGGTGAGCATTTAGTAAAGCAGTTAAGACACTACTTGGATGGCAACATCCCACACTAGAGTTCATGGCTTGAGTCCCACCTCTGCTCCTGATTCCAGCTTCCTGTTAACAGATACAAGTAGCAGAAACCGTCTAAGTGTTCACAGTGAGGCCACAGCCTCCTGAATATCAGACATGGCTGCAGTCCTGCTCTGTTCCCCACACCAATGAAGGAACTATAGATAAGCATGGATATGGGGTGGTGCTGTCTCAGTCATACCTGAGCATAAAAAAATAAAATAAAATTCATTGTGAATTACAAGAAAAATGGTTAGAACCATAAAACTAAATACTTTTCAAATCTGCAGTAGTATTCTTTATCACTTTTAGATTCAATGTGATCTTCAATTAACTATTTTGTTAATGCATAGATTTTAAGAAAGCAAGCAGAGAAATCTACAGAAATATTTGTCTTTAACATGAAGAGTTAACACAAGCTAGCCCTTTAGTAATTTGTTTTTAACAGAAAAAAAACTAATATCTCAAAAAATTCCTCATCTAAAAGCATGTATTATCTTGGATTATTAGTTAAGTATTAAATGTTGCTCTTAAGTGTGTGCCCTGTGGGTAACAGCACTGTTATAAAAACCATTATAACTCCATTCTCTGACTCATGGGTCCTGAAATTTACTGTTGTAATTTTGCATGACTATCTTTTTTTGTATGTGATCACACCACTGAAGACATTGGTATAACAAATAGTCACTTGGGGACCAACAATAGTAAGGCAGGCAAGCAGGCAAGCAGCCATGTCGTTGTCTGCACTATCTAGCCTTGCACTATGAAACCCAGCATTTGTTAACGACAGTATTAATAATAGCATCTTATATTTTCAAACCAACCTCCATATCACTACACAGCCCTTAAAGATGGCAATCCTGTCATTTGCACATCTTGAAGGAGGGGAAGATAGAAACAGGAAGTCCCTACCCTGCCCCCTCCCTAGCATGCCATAACCAACCTTCACTTCATCTCATTTCTCTCCCCTCCCAGCCACCACATCTCCAACCCTGTAGCCTTTTTTTCTTTAAGGCCATAGTAAGAGGAGGTAAGAAATAGGGAAAGAGTTTAATGGAAAATTTAATATTCAAGTTAGTGTACATCAGAGTGAAAAATTAGAATTCAAGTTGTTCAGGAAAGAGCTAGAAATCACCCACTTTCATCATCCCTCCTGTCCCCAAGCCCACACCCAGTCAAGCCAAGCCTGTGCTACAGATAGAACCCCAGACTTTCATACAAAAATGAGGATAAATGTGAATGGTCAAAGGGTAATACTCTCCCCATGGTTAAACTTAAATTCAAACCATGTTACCTAATCCTTACCTCTCCCATCGGTAGCCGTGAAATTACAATTTTTTGTCACAATCTCACTGTTTAGACTTTGGGTTCACAACAAAAGAGGTATATACCTGGGAAATGTCCCAGGAGACCCTAACAAGAGCAGTTTTCTTTCAAAAGTGTGCACTGTCATGTCCCCATTGTATCTTTTTTTTTTTTAACTTTTATTTAATGAATATAAATTTCCAAAGTACAGCTTATGGATTACAATGGCTTTCCCCCCATAACTTCCCTCCCACCCGCAACCCTCCCCTTTCACGCTCCCTCTCCCCTTCCATTCACATCAAGATTCATTTTCAATTATCTTTATATACAGAAGATCAGTTTAGTATATATTAAGTAAAGATTTCAACAGTTTGCACCCACATAGAAACACAAAGTGAAAAATACTGTTTGAGTACTAGTTATAGCATTAAATCACAACGTACAGCACATTAAGGACAGAGATCCTACATGAGGAGGAAGTGCACAGTGACTCCTGTTGCTGACTTACAAATTGACACTCTTGTTTATGGCATCGGTACTCACCCTAGGCTCTTGTCATGAGTTGCCAAAGCTATGGAAGCCTTTTGAGTTCACCGACTTTGATCATATTTAGACAAGGTCATAGTCAAAGTGGAAGTTTTCTCCTCCCTTCAGAGAAAGGTACCTCCTTCTTTGATGACCTGTTCTTTCCACTGGGATCTCACTCACAGAGATCTTTCATTTAGGTCATTTTTTTTTTTTTTTTTTTTTTTTGCCAGAGTGTCTTGGCTTTCCATGTCTGAAATACTCTCATGGGCTTTTCAGCCGGATCCAAATGCCTTAAGGGCTGATTCAGAGGCCAGAGTGCTGTTTAGGACATCTGCCATTGTATAAGTCTGCTGAGTATCCCGCTTCCCATGTTGGATCATTCTCTCCCTTTTTTGTTCTATCGGTTAGTATTTTCAGACACTAGTCTTGTTTATGTGATCCCTTTGATTCTTAGTCCTATAATTATGATCAACTGTGAACAGAAATTGATCAAATGGACTAGTGAGATAGCATTGGTACATGCAACCTTGATGAGATTGAATTAGAATCCCCTGGTATGTTTCTAACTTTACCGTTTGGGGCAAGTCAGCTTGAGCATGTCCCAAATTGTACATCTCTTCCCTCTCTTATTCCCACTCTTATATTTAACATGGATCACTTTAAGAGACTATTGGAACTCATAGAAGAGTTTGGCAAAGTAGCAGGATATAAAATCAATGCACAAAAATGAACAGCCTTTGTATACACAGGAAATGCCACAGCTGAAGAACTTCTAAGATCAATACCATTCACAATAGCTACAAAAACAATCAAATACCTTGGAATAAACTTAACCCAGGATGTTAAAGATCTCTATGATGAGAATTACAAAATTTTAAAGAAAGAAATAGAAGAGGATACCAAAAGATGGAAAAATCTTCCATGCTCATGGATTGGAAGAATCAACATCATCAAAATGTCCATTCTCCCAAAAGCAATTTATAGATTCAATGCCACACCAATCAAGATACCAAAGACATTCTTCTCAGATCTAGAAAAAATGATGCTGAAATTCCTATGGAGATGCAGGAGACCTCGAATAGCTAAAGCAATTTTTGTACAACAAAAACAAAGCCGGAGGCATCACAATACCAGATTTCAGGACATACTACAGGGCAGTTGTAATCAAAACAGCATGGTACTGGTACAGAAACAGATGGATAAACCAATGGAACAGAATAGAAACACCAGAAATCAATCCAAACATCTACAGCCAACTTATATTTGATCAAGGATCTAAAACCAATTCCTGGAACAAAGACAGTCTATTTAATAAATGGTGCTGGGAAAACTGGATTTCCACGTGCAGAAGCATGAAGCAAGGCCCATTGTATCTTTTTTACAGTACCTTTGCATGCTCAGTTGCTTACCGATCAAGTAACGCCAACAAGGTGAGTCGATCATACCAGACTTTAATCCACTTGCCAGGGAAAATGATAAATTTGTAAAATTGCTCTCGGTTAAATTTTCCTTGTGTCGAAGAACATGATGAGTCTTCCAGATCCTGACTCACATGCTTTTAGATACCGAAAGAAATAAGAAATAAAGAGCTTCATATCAGCATGCCATTGTTACAAACAAACATCATAATTTAAAAATACAAAAAAGCAAATGTTCAAATTCTGAAATGTAAACACTCATTTAATGGATACTTAGGAATAGTACAGTAACCAACTTTAAAGGCCTTGCACAGCAACACTCTCCAATTCCATTATAATGTACCATTAATTATGCTACTCATCATATCTAAATACTGCTCTTCATTAAGGTTAAGACACTGCCATGAACGTCATTCCTATGAAAGATAAGAGTTCAACAAAACTCAACAAAGCATCTCAAATGGCTTAATTTTTTTTATTAATTTTTTTTTATTTTTTTGACAGGCAGAGTGGACAGTGAGAGAGAGAGACAGAGAGAAAGGTCTTCCTTTGCCGTTGGTTCACCCTCCAATGGCCGCCACGGCTGGCGGGCTGCGGCCGGCACACCGCGCTGATCCGAAGCCAGGAGCCAGGTGCTTCTCCTGGTCTCCCATGGGGTGCAGGGCCCAAGGACTTGGGCCATCCTCCACTGCACTCCTGGGCCATAGCAGAGAGCTGGCCTGGAAGAGGGGCAACCGGGACAGAATCCGGCGCCCCGACCGGGACTAGAACCCGGTGTGCCAGTGCCGCAAGGCGGAAGATTAGCCTGTTGAAATGGCTTAATTTTTGAGAAATGTGTCATTTAATATAATGTAATGAAAAATATTCAAATTTTACTAACAGAAAAAGAATGTCCATTGACAACACCTAGATCACTGGTGAAGCATGCTTTAAGAAAAATGAAATATTTGGGTTCAAAAACTAAATCAATACAACCGAAACACAGAAAGACTCAGATTCAGATTTTAGAAGTTTTAACCCCAAATTTATCCATAATTAGCTCTAAACCAATTGCAGTGGAAATGAATTCAATTGTGAAACAAAAGTAATCTTCATTGATCTATGAAATAAGTAAGGTGGGACACTTAGGAGCCGGCATGAGGCTAGAAACAGGAATGTACTAAAGAATACAGAAGTGGTGGGGACGGTGCCATGGCTCACTTGGCTAATCCTCTGCCTGTGGTGCCGGCATCCCATATGGGCACTGGGTTCTAGTCCCACTGCTCCTCTTCCAGTCCAGCTCTCTGCTGTGGCCTGAGAAGGCAGTGGAGGATGGCCCCAGTGCTTGGGTGCCTGCATCCACCTGGGAGACCAGGAAGAAGCACCTGGCTCCTGGCTTTGGATCGGAGCAGCGCCGGCCGTGGCGGCCATTTGGGGAGTGAACCAATGGAAGGAAGACCTTTCTCTCTGTCTCTCTCTCTCTCTCTCACTGTCTAACTCTGTCAAAAGAAAAAAAAAAAAAAAGAATACAGAAGTGGGGCCGGCGCTGTGGCATGGTGGGTTGGTGGGTTGGTGGGTTGGTGGGTTAAAGCCCCAGCCTGCAGTGCTGGCATCCCATATGGGCGCCGGTTCCAGCCCCAGCTGCTCCTCTTCCGATCCATCTCTCTGCTGTGGCCTGGGAAAGCAGTAGAAGATGGCCCACATCTTTGGGCCCCTGCACCTGCGTGGGAGACCTGGAAGAAGCTCCTGGCTCCTGGCTTCAGATCAGCTCAGCTCTGGCCATTGTGATCATCTGGGGAGTGAACCAGCAGAATGGAAGACCTCTCTCTCTCTGTCTCTACCTCTCTCTGTAACTCTGTCTTTCAAATAAATAAAATAATTCTTTTAAAAAAAATACAGAAGATAGTACAGACAAAATCAGATGCTGATTACATCAAGACAAGGCAATACACACACTAAAGAAGACGCAGGCTCAACTCTGGAGAAGCAATGGGGACAAGGACCTTGATGAAGTGAAACCAAAGAAATTTGCCCAAGGAAGAGCACAAAAAGCAGGAAGGAGAAAACACTTGAAAGGAGGAAAATCAAAACTTACCTGTTCTGACACCTAATATCCCAATTTAAAGTGTGATCGGTTAAACAAACCGTTACTATGCCAAGGGATTATATTTGCAATTAAAAAATCAATTAATATTTACTTCATGTATATTATCAGTGAGGAATAAAATGTTCCATACTGCTAAGTTTCCCAGAAAAAAAACAATTACTCTCTTAAACTGGATGTATTAAATATTCACTCTGATACAGCTACCTTCCAAAATTACGTGATTTGATCTCTGTGCTCTTAAATACCATCTATAAAGTGCAGTTCAGCATTTTCTTGCTGTGTCATGCACTCAGTGTTCACAGAGCACTAAATCAGTGAAAGGCCCAAAGACTCTGAAGTGCTTAGAGTGCGTTGTGTATATTTATTAACACTAGGGACCATACTTTAAAATAGTTTAATTATTAAATAAAAGCAAATACATATGTTAAAAATGTGTATAAGGTACAACAAAAGTAAATGAATATATGGGTATCACCCAGAATAAGAAAAACTAAGTCATCATTAGCACTGAAGTTCATGGATGTCAAGTCCCCAGTCCCATCACCTTGCTTCCCCCCTTCCTGATATTTGGGAATTAACATTCCCTGTCTTTTCCTATTTTGCTATTTTTACATCCAAAATCTCTAGATTCCTGTTTTGTGGCTTTTACTTTATAGATGTGAAATTATAGTTTGTGTATCTTTTGCAACTTTCTTATTACTTTTTTCCCACTTGACAGTATGTTCCTTAAATTGATCAGGTTGTGTTTTATTACTGTAACCTAGATTTCCATAGCTGTGTAGTATTCCATTATATGGATATGCTATAGTCTACTTATCTATTTTATTGTTGTACATTTAAAAGTTCCTTTTTTCAAATTTTGGCACCTATGAACATTCTTGGACAGGTCTCCTAGCCAAATGCATAAAAACTTCTTTAGAATATGCACCTGGGAATGGAACTGCTAGAAATATAAAATGTTCAACTTTACTCGAAAACAAGCTATTTGACTTTCCCAGGAAACACACATATTTATAAATAATGGAGTTGCTGGGTATGGAAATGTTCAGTTACCAGATAATATCAAAATTATTTTCTAAAGTGGTTCTGTCAGTTTATATTCCCACCAATAACTTAACAAATGTCTTTTCACTCCACATTCTCACCAACTTGATAGTGTCAGGCAATTTTTAATTTATGTGATCTTCAATGGACTACTTATTTATCTTTGATTTGTTTGTACTTGTATATGTATATATGGGTATGCATGTATGTGTATGTGTGTATATCTGTACATGTGTGTGTATACACTCATATGAGTTTTTGCTACTTATAGTCTCAATCCCTTCTTTTATTTCCTTCTACACATTAAATATACTGAATTCATCTTTCAAATCTTATAATTACAATTTCTAATTTCAATGAAAGTCTCTTTCCACTGTCTGTTGACTTTTGCCCATAGTGGCATGTTCTCTTGTATCCTGCATAATTTTTCACTTAACTGCATTTTTCTTGGGTCTTTATTTATGTGAATTATTTGAAAGCTATATCGAGTTATGTTATTCTAGTTAAAATTTATTTTTCTTTCCTTTTTAGGCACTAGAAGGCACAACTACTCTAGTACCATTTGAGATTCTTCATTTGGACCATTCATGTGAATGAAGGATGCAAACCTCCACGGAGGTTATCCTGTTGGCTGAAGTCTTAGGAGACATTTCTGTCCTTTCATTCAACACAAAGATTTGAGGTTAGCAGTTTTCCGTGCAATCCCTTAGTGGGGATGCAATGATTTAGTGTGTGAGATTCCAGATTAAGCAGAGAGGCACCTATTAGACATCCCACCTTGGGCTTTCTCTCCTATTCTCTGTGTACTGAGATAATTAAAACCAAAGCTCCCATTCATCTCCTCCTCCACTGTTTGGTTCTTGCTTGTCATTTCTTGCTACTATCCACAAGCCTTCTCTAGATGAACCAGCCCTTCTAGATCTTCTACTGCTAGTCTCTATGTTTTCAATTATGGAAAAAGTAAACAACATAAAATTTATAGTCATCAATTTTTATATTTATTTACTAATTTTTATTTATTTAAAAGGCAGAATGAAACAGAGACAGAAAAAGCAAAGGGTGAGAGAAAGAGAGAGAGAGAAAGATCTTCCATCTGCTGATTCATTCCCCAAATACCCACAATAGTCAGTCCAAAGCTAGGAACTCCATCTAGGTCTCCCACATAGGTGGCAAGGACTCAAGTACTGTGGCCTCTCAAGTACATCAGTGGAAGTGACACTTGATCCCAGGCACTCTGATATGGGATGTGGGCTTCTCAGCAGCAGTGGCTTAACACAGTGTGCCACAATGCCCTCCCCTTAACTATTTTTAAGTATAAAATTCAGTAGTTCTAACTATGCTTCTGTTCACATTGTTGTGCAACACCTCTCTAGAACTCTTTTATCTTGCGAAACTGAAACTTTGTACCTGTTGGACAACACCCCCATTTTCTCTCCCCTAACTCCTGGCAAACATCATTCAACTTTCTGTCTCTAGGGATCCGAATAATCTATATATCCTGTGTACATGAAATCATATAGCATTTGTCCTTTTATATGACTGGTTTAGTTCAGTCCTTGAGGTTCATCCATGTTGTTGTATGTGTCAGAATCTCCTTCCTTTTGAAGGCTGAATAATATTCCATTTATGTGTATACCACATTTTGTTTATGCATTCGTCTGTCGGTAGAAACTTAGATTGTGTCTACCCCTTCGGTATTGGGAGTAATACTGCTATGAGTATGGGTGTGCAAATCTCTCCTCAAGATCCTACTTTCAGTTCTTTCAGATCTGCACCAGGAAGTGGGATGGCTGGATCATCTGCATAAGTATTTATCTACTTTTTCCCTGGACTTCTCCAGAATCTATTTGAAGTGGGCTCTAGTTTCCTGTAAAGTGACAAACATAAGACCTAGGAGACTGAAAAGAAGGTCAATGACAAGGAATGGAATGACAAGGGACAGAACAGCAGCCCTGGAGTGGTACTGTCTGTAAAGGCAGTACATATTTCTCTCCAGTTCATAAAGCAGAAGGTCACACGGGGCAGACGTAAGCCTCTTCCCCTCACTCAGGAAAGCCACTGATGCCGAAGCACCTGGCACACATGAGCGCAGCACAGCTGCTCTGTGAGGGACACTGCAGAACTCTCTGAGAAAGCAGATTTCACCACGTCCCCATTCCCACATGTGAATTCACTGACTCAGCCTATGGAGCATAGAGTTCAGAATATAAAATATTAATGCAAAAGGCACTTGAAGGGAAGGCTGATTCATCACAATGCAATATATAATGGGTTAGGCTATTGAGAGTTGAAATCGTTAAGAGCTACTTTTGTCTGGATTCTATTCCAACGTAAAAAAGAATACCATAGAAACTGCCTGGTGTCATGTCAGCAGGAAGAGCTTCTTCTTTTAATGATGGTAAACTTGTGGTTCATAGTAAACCTCCATTCTGAAAGAGATCCTTTTATTTGATGCCCCATAAAGAAAGTGCAGGCAAGAAATCCATGCAAAAGTAACCATGGCTTATTGTCTTGTGATGTGGGAATCCACATATCGTATATAAATAGGTCAAGGGTAAACACCAGCCAAAAGATAACAGCATTCTTCCAAACAGAAAGAAAACCACATCCATAAGTTGAAGTTCAATATTACACCCTTAGCTTTCAGGGAAGGTCAGTGTGTGTATATATATATATATATATATATATATATGCATATACATATATACACATATATAAATATATTTTAAAATAAAAGAAGACTAGATGTATATGTTTTATAAACTATATTAAAGATTCTGGCATATTGTGCTATATTCAATGCTTCTTAGATGGAAATTCTTGGTTAAAAAATATTCCTCAGAATTTAATGAAAAAAATAAATTCTATTAATAAAATAATAAAATTTCCTGGTTGGCATTAAGTACCAAGGAAATTCAGAGCTTAATGTTTAAGTGAATACTAAAAACTGTTCTTAGATTGTTTTCCGTTATGAAATCAAATTGAAGTTAATTTTTTTCTCAATGTGTATCACTCATCCAACAAAATATAAGCCAGATACTATATATAATATACGCTGAAAAGGGAAAGGATAATGAGAAATTGTTGCTATATTAAAGAGGTTTAGAAATGTCTGGGATTTGACAAGCAATTCAGCCCTAATAACAGAGTGACATACATGTATAAACATATCTATGTCTGGGGCTGGCGCTGTGGCACAGCAGGTTAAAGCCCTGGCCTGAGGTGCTGGCATCCCATATGGGCACCAATCCCGGCTGCTCCTCTTCTGATCTAGCTCTCTGCTATGGCCTGAGAAAGCAATAGGTGATGGCCCAAGTCCTTGGGCCCCTGCAACCGCGTGCAAGACCCAGAGGAAACTTCTGGCTCCTGGCTTCAGATTGGCGCAGCTCTGGCCATTGCGGCCATCTGGGGAGTGAACCAGCAGATGGAAGACCTCTCTCTCTCTGTCTCTACCTCTCTCTGTAACTCTGTCTTTCAAATGAATAAAAATAAATCTTAAAAAAAATAAACAAACATATATATGTCTGAATCCCTATTTCTAGAGAGTTAGTTGTGCCTTAAGGCATGTAGGATTGCTATCCCTGGAGAAGGCATGGAGTACAGGGTTCCAAAGCAAAATCCCTAGGGAACATTAGCAACTGAGGGACTAGCAGAGGTGAGGGCCACAATGGAGACTAAGAAGGAGTTTCAGAGCTATGACTTTTTAAAAATGTCTTACTTCTTTATTTATTTGAAAGGCAGAAACACAAAATAGGCAGGTAAGCATATAATACATTTTAGAAATACTTCTGGCAGAATTTTTTAAAAGTCTAAGAATGGGAGCCAGTGCTGTGGCATGGTAGGTTAAGCCTCCGCCTGTGGTGCCTGCATCCCATATGGGTGATGGTTTGAGTCCTGGCTGCTCCTCTTCTGATCCAGCTCTCTGCTATGGTCTGGGAAAGCAGTAGAAGATGGTCCAAGTGCTTGGACCCCTGCATCAGTGTGGGAGACCTGGAAGAAGCTCCTGGCTCCTGGCTTCAAATCAGTCCAGCTCTAGCCATTGCAGCCATTTGAGGAGTGAACCAGCAGATGGAAGACCTTTCTCTTTGTCTCTCCCTCTGTCTATAACTCTACTTTTTCTCAAATAAATAAATAAAATCTTTAAAAAAAGAAAACATAAAATGTAAAAGGCTTGACTTTCCCTAGCTACTGAAAATCCTATTGTCCAAAATAATGCCACTTCTAAGAGTTCTGGAAAACTAATAAGAAATTTGATGTTATTAATAATTCCTACCAAATATTATAACTATAATTTTCCAATATACTGTTTCTAATCCTTACAAACTCTTAATAACTTTTCCAAATAGATGTTATAATCTACACTTAAAATATGAGAGAGAGGGGACAAGCTTTGTGGTGTAGTAGTTAAAGTTGCTGCCTGTGATGCTGGCATCCCATATGGGTGCCTGTTTGAGTCCCAGCTGCTCCACTTCCAATCCAGCTTCCTAGTAATGGCCTGGGAAAATCAGAAGATGACATAAGTGCTTGGGCCCCTGCCACCCTCATGGGAGACCCAGATGAAGCTCCTGGCTTCGGTCTGGCCCAGCCTTGGCTGTTTTGGCCATTAGGGAGTAAACAAACAGATGGAAGATATCTCTCTGCCTTTCCCTCTCTCTCTGTAACTCTTTCAAATACATAAATCTTTAAAAAATATTTAAGAGACAACAGCATTTTCTTTAGCAGTTAATACTGTTATGTCCCATATCAGAGTACCCAGGTTCAACTCCTGGCTCTGGCTTCTGACTCAGCTACCTACTAATGCAGACCCTGAGAGACAGTGGTGATGGATCAAGTAATAGGGTTCTTGCCACCCATGTGGCAAGACCACGTCTACAGACACTCCCCCACAGTTAGAACAGGCACAGATATTTTTAAATTGTAGGCCTCGTTTCTGGAGAACCTTGAACAACCACTGAAGGTTCTCAAAAGGTCTGTATAGGTTCTACCTAAAAGGGCAGGGGGTAGAGAGAAGAACTGGACTAATGAAGAGTAGACAGTGTGGAAAGCTACCAAACCCAGCATCACAAAGATGGAGTAGTGGAGACTATGGTATCAGAAGTTGGCTCATGAGCATCACAGCAGAGGCTGCCAAGGAAGATGTGAGATGAACTAGAAACCAAAGTGGTGACTAAAGGATGTGGAAAAGGAGCACTGATTCAGGGTCCCATTAAAGCAAAAGTTCTAGGACCCTCTGCGCTACAGTTTCCTTAGATGTCATACTCAAGGTGAAATAATACCTAACCACAAAAACCGTTAAGTAAGGTGATATTAAATAGAACACTTGGCACAATCCTGTGCACACAACCAGTGTCAAAAACACACAAGTGGAATGAGAATTATGTCTATATTTGAATAACACTTTGAAGGATAAAACATCTAAAGCAAATGTAGGATGACACTATTTAACAATGACTCTATGTAGCAGATGGAATTCATAATAAATCATGTAGAGTCTAAACACATATTTTAAAGGAACTTCTGAGCTTGATAAATGAAAGGTATGTAAATGTTCATTTTTTAAAGCCTTAATATACTTTCAAATAAATGAACAGATAGGATGAAAAAATAAATATGCTGAAGCATTATAATTAATGCCTCATCTCTTTCATCTCTATAATTATTTAGGCTGTTTAATATGTTAGTGAATGTTAATATTCTCATTAATTCTTCCTAGTTAATGATAGTAAATTAATGTTGTAAATGATTTTATTATATTAACCAGGAATAACAGTCAACACTGTTATTAATACAGTATACCCATTTTTGCAATTCTCCTCAATTCCAAATAGTTCAGGACCAATGAACTAGTTGGCTTTCATTATTTCAACAATAATAATAATAGTAAAATAATAATTCCACTATTATAAAGTTACATAGAACTATAGAGTTTACAAAGTACTTTCACACATGACACAATCTCATTCTGTAATGTAAGAAAAACTGAATGAGTTTAAGACCAGATCCAAGTGGGGGTAAATGGAAGCAAAAGAGGGTGTATGCACACAGATCCAATGCTGCCTGCAGTAGACTGCACCTGCCTCTCAACCAGCAGTGTAATGCAGAAGACATTTCAAAGGAGCTACTCAAGTACCTTGCCCCTCTAACACAATGAGGTGATGTAAGATTTTAAAAGTAATGACAATGAGCCTACAAAACATATCCTATGAGGCTGGAAGCACAAGGCACAGAGAATTACCCATTTATAATATGGAACAAAGCACCAGTTTATAATATGGGTGCACCTGACAGTGTGATAGATAATTAAAGCTCCTTAATGTCTGAATGCCAATTTCTAGCTCAGGCAACCATTTCCACCAGTTCCAATTGGGGATAAGTGGGAGAATATGTTCCCCTTTCCATTGTGTGCAGGAGCTAGGATTTTCAGCTATCATGAACAGAAAGAACCCCCACATATTGTTAAAAAAGAAGGTGACCACTGGAAGCTTCCTTTTCAGGGCCACTTCATTGTATTTGTGCAAAGGAAGAATTTCAGACAAATGTTTTCTCAGGCTTTGGTCCATCTCTTTGCCATCCGCCCAGCTGACCCTATAGAATTTGATCCATTGCTAGAGTTAGAAGAGATTGTATAAGATTGGATGGGAGTAGGGGTTCCAGGACTTGCTGCACTTGGGCAACAGAGAATAAAAGAGGAATGGAGTAAGAGAAGGGAAGTAATTAAACAGAGTTGATCTCAGAGTGCCAAGTCTCACCTGGTTTTACAAGACTTATCTAAGATCCAACTTGCTGCTCACATACCCAGGAGGCAGAGGATGATGGCTCAAGTACTTGGACCCCTGCCACCTATGTAGAGACCAAGATGGGGTTCCTGTCTCTTGGCTTCAGTCTGGTTTAGCCCTGGTTGTTGCAGCCCTTAGAGGAGTGAAAGATAGATGGAAGATCTCCCTCTCCTTCTTTGTCTCCCTCACCATCTCCCTGTATCTGACTTTCAAATAAATAAATAAAATGTTAGGGGAAAAAAAAAAATTTTCCAACTCATGGTGGTAAAAGAAGAAGTTCACTCAGTAAGCTCTTGTGGGAATCATGCCTACTGGCAACCGAAAGTCAATATGAATGAATTTCTAATGCACTTAAAAAAGCAATGAGATAACAGTCATCATGTTAACAGCAACTGAAGATCACCCGATACCTAAATAGCTTCTTTTCAGCTTCACTCAGTAGACTACCATGCAGTGATGTATCAACTGGGTGAAGCAAAATTCAGAGCGAGACTTAATTCTGGAAACAACCTGGAAATATGTGTTCAAATTTGCTGCTTCTACCTAAATGAAAGATCTCTGTGAGTGAGATCTCAGTGGAAAGAATGGGGCCATCAAAGAAGGAGGTACCTTTCTCTGAAGGGAGGAGAGAACTTCCACTTTGACTATGACCCTATCGGAATAAGATCAAAGTCAGCGAACTCTAAAGGCTTCCATAGCCATGGCAACTCATGACTAGAGCCTAGGGAGATTACTGACGCCATGAACAGGAGTGTCAAATTGTTAAGTCAGCAACAGGAGTCACTGTGTACTTACATCCCATGTGGGATCAGTCCTTAATGTGTTGTCTAATGTGCAGTGATGCTATAACTAGTATTGAAACAGTATTTTTACACTTTGTGTTTCTGCGTGGATACAAACTGATGAGATCTTTACTAATTATATACTGAATCGATCTTCTATATATAAAGATAATTGGAAATGAAAAAAAAAAAAAAACAAACCTGGTGTTAAATTGGAAATGGCATAGAAAATTAATTAATTTTTTTTAAAAAAATATTATGTAGGATCTCTGTCTTTAATGTGCTGTACACTCTTATTTAATGCTATAACTAGTACTCCAACAGTATTTTTTTCAACAGTATTTTTTTGTGTTGCTATATGGGGGCAAACTGTTGAAATCTTTACCTAATATATACTAAACTGATCTTCTGTATATAAAGAGAATTGAAAATGAATCTTGATGTGATTGGAAGGGGAGAGGGAGCGGGAAAGGGGAGGGTTGTGGGTGGGAGGGAAGTTATGGGAGGGGGGAAGCCATTGTAACCTATAAGCTGTACTTTGGAAATTTATATTCATTAAATAAAAGTTTAATAAAAAAAAAGAATATAAAAAAAATTTGCTGCTTCTAAAAACATCCACAGTGATTCTGGATGTGCATACCCGTGGGGTGTCTGATTGGGTCCTCCGAGCCACCATGAGTAAGAGCTGTTGTTGGAGAGCACTGACAGCAGGGTCCCCGGAAGACGGATCTGGACTCTCAGAAGTTGTGGTACTGGAGGAGCTGATCTGCATCTCTCTGAGGGTGGGCAAAACAAAAGTTTTTATTATAAACCAACAGGACACTAGTGAAGCCCAGTGCAGATAGTAGATGAATTTCTACAACCTTACATATGCAATTCAGAATAAAGTATTTTGTATACAAGGCTCCCTTTTGGCAGAACATCAATCATCCTGCACTTATTTGGGCTTTCTAGGGTTGGAGTATGCCATGAGGTAGTTAGGCACACGCCTGTATGATAACAGAGGACAACCTACATTTTCTTTTTCTTTTTTTTTAAGTTCTTATATTCTCTTGCATAGTAGGGTAACTATAGGTAATGATCATGTACTCTGTATTTCCAAAAAACTGGAAGAAAGTAAGTATTTTGAATGTTTCCACCACAATAAAATGATATATGTGTGAGCAGATGGGCTTACTCTGATTTGAACATTACACAGTGCACACATGAATCAAAGCATCACATGGTATCTCATTAATAGGCACAATTTTATGTATCAATTTAAATTTTTTAAATTGATACATATTTAAACGGAGAGAGAGGTAGTAGTAACAGGTTGTAGACTCATCTTTTGTGAAAACAATCAGTCATGGGCTTAATAATTCTCCAGACACTAATAAGGAAGAAACAGCGATTACCAACACTCTTCATCTTCTCCCCCTCCTACCCCAAAGAAAGGAAAGTACATATTTGATCAAAGAAATGCCTCAGGTAATTGAAAAGAACACATTAGTATATTAGCTATGATATATCTCTAAATTGTTTTATTATCTTTAATCACATTTATGGATTAACAAGACTTAAATGAATAAAACTCTTTCTATTGAGCAAACTCAATCCTGGCATTCTTCCTTTGGCTCAGAAAGTGAAAACTAGGACATAAGGACATATATTTACTCCATCTGACTCTCTAGCAAAGTGCCTGTACCTAATTTGGTTGTTTAACCAACAGCCATTTCTCACAGAATTAATGCTAACATAACCCCATTCCATTCACTCAAGACTATATGCTTCAGAACAGGGATATGGTCCTTTGCTAACTCCAGGGATTCTAAGTCTTTCAGCTGACCAGTTCTGGGCTTTGGAATATGAGTATAACAATTCAAAAAGGTCATCGAGAGCAAAGAAAGGTCAGCTTGAGATAGAGGAAGTCATAGACAAATTTTTTTAGATGTGAAAAAGTAACAAAATCCCTCCTGGCCTTTAGATGCTACATGAATATGAAACACATGGAACTACAGCAGCCACTTTGCCAACATGAGTGTCAAGCCAAAGGGCCACAAGAGCTGGAAGATGAGCTGGTTTCTTGACAACAGCATCAAGTGTTGGAATCCACCAGTATTGTTCTCATCAAAACTTTGGGCTTCCTGTTTTCTGAGGTAATACATCTCATTATTTAACCCATTTTGAATGGATTCTTATGATACCTGCAGCCCAAGCAACAGCAGCTAATACAGACTCCTCAGGAGTATAGATGTTACAATAACAGAATCACTTTTCATTTTTAAAATTTATGTATTGGGGCTGGTGCTGTGGCGCAGTGGGTTAACATCCAGGCATGAAGCACTAGCATCCCATGTGGGCGCCGGTTCGAGACCCAGCTGTTCCACTTCCGATCCAGCTCTCTGCTATGGCCTGGGAAAGCAGTAGAAGATGGCCCAAGTCCTTGGGCCCCTGCACCCATGTGGGAGACCTGGAAGAAGCTCCTGGCTCCTGGCTTCAGATCGGCACAGCTCCGGCCATTCTGGCCAATTGGGGAGTGAACCATTGGATGGAAGACCTCTCTTTCTCTCCTTCTCCCTCTCTCTCTCTCTGCCTCTCCTCTCTCTGTGTGCAACTCTGACTTTCAAGTAAATAAATGAATCTTTACAAAAAAAGATTTATGTATTTATTTGAAACACAGAGTTACAGAGAGAAAGAGATCCTCCAGCCACTGGCTCACTCCCCAAATGGCCACAACAGTCAGGTCTGGACCAGGTCAAAGCCAGGAGCCAGGAGCTTCATCCGGGTCTCTCACACAGGTGCAAGGGCCCAAGCACCTGGGACCATCCTCCACTGCTTTCCCAGGAGCATTAGTAGGGTGCTGGATTGGAGTTGCTGGGACTCCAACCAGAGCCCATATGGGATGTTTGCGCTGCTTCTTCCGAGTCTTAACCCACTGCACTCCTGTGCCAGCACCACTTTCTGATTTTTATTCCAGACATTTCATGGTAAAGCTTCTGATAAGTTTTCAGATCCTTCTTTCACCTAATTTCTTAATATTGTAGCAATAAATATACAAATACTTACTCTATATGGACAATGTTTAAAATATTTCTGGGTGGGGCCAGCGCTGTGGCACAGCGGGTTAATGCCCTGGGCTGAAGCGCCGGCATCCCATATGGGTGCCGGTTCAAGACCCAGTTGCTCCACTTCCCATCCAGCTCTCTGCTATGGCCTGGGAAAGCAGTGGGAGATGGCCCAAGTCCTTGGGCCCCTGCACGCGTGTGGGTTAGTGAGTTAAGACCCTGAAGAAGCTCCTGGCTCCTGGCTTCAGATCGGCGCAACTCCAGCTGTTGCGGTCAACTGGGGAATGAACCAGCGGATGGAAGACCTCTCTCTCTCTTCTCTGCCTCTCCTCTCTCTGTGTAACTCTGACTTTCAAATAAATAAATAAATCTTTAAAAAAGAATATTTCTGGGGCCAGCGCTGTGGTGTGGCAGGTAAAGCTGCCACCTGCAGTGCCAGCACCCAATATGGGCACCGGTTCAAGTTCTGGCTGCTCCACTTCCAAACCAACTTTTTTCTGGGAAAGCAGTAGAAGATGGCCTAAGTCCTTGGGCCCCTGAACCCACGTGGGAAACCTGGAAGAAGCTCCTGGCTCCTGGCTTTGGATCGGCAGAGCTCCACCATTGCGGCCAGTTGGGGAGTGAACCAGTAGATGAAAGACCTCTTTCCCTCTCCTCTCTCTGTGTGTAATTCTTTCAAATAAAAATAAACAAATATTTTTAAAAAAAGTGAAACAACAAAGATGTGTAAAAATTTCATCCTTGTGTTAAAAAATAAAATACTTCCATTATTTCCTATACACAAGAAGCTCATAATTCTAAGACATAATTTCTGACTGATGATATATTCAATAAAATTTTCTTTAAAAAAACCACTTAGGAGACATATAATAAATATCAGGGTTTAGGAAGTGAACCAAGAGGCCTAAGTACATTAAATCTGAAAAAATCCTGTCCTTCCATTATTTGGATGATTGCTCCTGACAGTGCCTTTCCTTTCTGTCTATATTAGTGGTATACTCACTGTCACTAAAGGACAAAAGATCAGCTAGATTTATAAAAACAATGTTCATTCAAACTTCTCAGGTTTGCAAAGAAACTACTCAGTAATGTAACTATCATTTCACATTGAAATACACAGGACTGGAAGCACCTTATTAATATAAATCCAAAGGAAACTAAATCTCAGCACACGCCAGAACTTCACTAAAACCAAAAAATTAATCTGACAGCATTGAAAGTAAGCTAGGTAATGATTATAAATAGGAGATAAAAACATATAATTCTATGCAAAAATCTACAAGGTGCATGGCACCCTCTATTGCCAACTAAAATAAACTAAGAATTGACTGTTGTATCAACAGTCAACCAACTTGCTGCCAGGAAATGTGATACATAAGGAAGTGTCAGCTTAATTTTTCTTTATTCCTTAGTACTTTTTTTTTTTTTTTTGAGATTTATTTATTTGAAAGAGTGACAGGGGGAACATAGAGAGCATGTGAATGCTGTTTTACCCTTTGGCTCTCTCTCCAAATGGCTGCAACAACCAGCATTTGGCCAGGCTGAAGTCGGGAGCCTGGAACACCATCTGGGTTCCCACGTGGGGCTGGATTGGAAGCAGAGTAGCTGGAACTCAAACTGGCATTGTGGGCTACAGGCATCCCAAGCAGCAGCTTAACTTGGTGTGTCACAACACTCACCCCTACCTAGCACATTTTCTGGTCGCTAAATAATAATAAATCACATTATTTTCATATATAAGCCATTTAGATATTAAAAATCCAAGATTTGATGTTCTTTTCAAGATCTTTTGGATGAGCTATAGAATTAAACAGAACTAGGTTTACGTTATTGCTCCATTATTTACTGTGACTATAAGCTTTATTCTGCTACCTCAAATTCTTGACTACAAAACAGAGAAAATATTTTCCTCCTGAGGATTGCTGTGATAATGAAAGCAGACTATGTCTGTGAAGCACTAAATAGTGCCTCCCCTATATTAGTCACATAATTACCATCCTTGATCTGTCTGCTTCCTTTTGTTGATATAAGACCTGGGTGATATAAGACTTGCTTATTTATTCTCACATTAAATTACAATATGGCCTCTATACTTTAGCACAAATAATACACTAATACCATTTGTCTCTAGTAACAGGCACAGGTGAAGAGTATGTTGGCCTCAACTCATACCCAACCTTCTTTATAAAGACAGATTGAAGCAGCATATTAAATTCCCTATTAATTAGCCTCTTTTATAATAGTTGATCATCCTAGACAAACCAAGAGATATGGGCTCCCTGTTGAGTCAGAAGGAGATCACAAGCTTCAATTCAATAAGCATTACTCCAATGGCAGACATTTATTCCCTTACTTAGATACAGTTCTCTAGGGTCCTGGTGGTATAGTCCTAATCCATGTGCACCAGCTTTCCTACCCAAGTACTAGAGGCCAAGATATCCAGAAAAATCACTGGCATGAACAGCTAAGCAGGAGTCTCCCCACCAATCTTTGAAGACTTTCTAAGTCTACCTCTTTGCTTGTATCTCTTCTTAGATTACCTGGTGCTTATTCTCCCCTTTTTAAAATTATGGACTAGGTGCTGCAAAATCATCTTAAAAAGACCATGTTTTACTAAGTAAAGGTCAAAGATTTCTCCCATATTAATAAATACACTGTGAAAGTGCTAAGTGCCAAGCTGATGTTGTGGCACAGTGGGTTAAGCTGCCGCCTGTGGTGCCAGCATCCCATTTGGGATCTGGTTTGAGTTCTGGTTGTTCCACTTTCATTCTAGCTCTCTGCTAATGTGCCTAGGAAAGCAGCAGAAGATGGCCCAAGAACTTGAGCCCTTGCACTCACATGGGAGACCTAAATGGAGTTCCAGGCTCCAGGCTCCTGGCTTTGGCCTGGCCTAATTGGGGCCTGTGGTCATTTGGGTAGTAAACTGACAGATAGAAAATCAATCTCTCTTTCTCTCATTGTAACTTCCCTTCCAAATAAATAAATAAATCTTTTAAAAAACAAAAGTGTTAAGTTTCAAGAGCTACAAGTAGTAACATACAAGTAGTCATGTGCCTTTCCTACATTTTCCCAGTGATAGGAAAAAACCTTTCTGAAATTCTTCATCTTCCCAAGATTTTAAAAACTAATCTCACTAGTGTCAAGAAGAGGGCTTCTCTCTCTCTGTCCTTCTCGTTTTTCAGACTTCCTCACAGGCCATGGAAGCAACACACACTGAGGATGGCCTGGGAAGGAAAGTCAGAGCAACACAATACATTCGATACATGGAATATTTAAGTAAAGCAGCACTGTTCTGAACACTAAAACCTATTTATTTAGAATTTTAACAGGGATTCTTGTTTTAAAGTTGACCAACAGCTCTTCTTTTATGTAACAGCAGAATTTGTATGAGTATCTGTGAAAAAGGAGATAGCAGCCTGGAAAGGAGAAAGGCCTGGAACCTGGGTTCTGACTGCCCTCGTGTGGTAGCTGTAGCTGTGACCATAAAAACTGAAAGATCCTCTCCAGACCCTGGCCTCCTGGCAGGTGTGCGGAGAACAGAAGTCTTTCCAGACTGGACTCATGAATCTCCCGTCCTTAGCACGCTGTGGATGGAAGTGTCATGTCTTTGTAATGCATCTCAGAAAAAAATAATACATTCAATGGAAAGAGAGAAAAGTCTGAAAGACAACAGGGAGAGGGCATTTTAGTGATTGAGGAAAGCAGAAACTATTCAAAGGCAGATCCCTGGGTGATCAACTGCATTTGGGGATCATTTTTACCTCTGTGTAAGCAAAGGTGCCTTAACCCCTAAAAGGTTTTTTATTTTTAATTTGAAACTGTAAACATATTTATTATTGAAATTAATTGTAATGCAGCTATTTGCCAATATTTGTGATTAGAGCTGAAATTTTCAAATTGCATATCAGTGTGACACACAATTGGGCATATCAAAATTGAGTGAAGTCACATTTCATTCTGCATCTTGCACATCTAATTGTCTTACTCCAGTGCTCACATTTCTGCTCAGCTATTGCAAATCAGAGGTCACTACTTCTTTCAACTAAAGTAAAAAATTGAGATCATCATTTCTTGCAACTTTCTGCTTCCTATCTTCTCTGGGAACCAGATACATACTTAAACATTCTGACTTTCTTGACAGCTAATCCCAGTGGATAAGGGAGGTTTCATGGAGATAAGGGGCAGACAGGCTGATAATATCAACAAAAGAGGAAAAACTCTGAGGAGGCAACAAAGATTAAGTACAGGGCTTCCACCTACCTTTGGAGTATGGTACACAATAGGCCTAGAGACTTAGGGCAGCTTTCAAAAAGAAGTCTAATTTATAGGCAGAATAATACTCCAACACATGCTACAATGATTCAAAAACAAGACATGTTTGAGTGAACTGAGATAAATACTACATAATCAACATACTCTATATTTTTTAATAAAATATATTGAAGTAACTTTTTAAAGATTCATTTATTTGTTTGCTCGTTTATTTTAAAGGCAGAGTTACAGAGAAAGAGGGAAAGACAGAGAAAGAAAGGTCTTCCATCCCCTGGTTCACTCCCCCAAATGGCTATAAACAGCAAGGGCTGATCCAGGCCAAAGCCAGAAGCCCAGAACTCCATCCAGGTCTCCCAAAGGGGAAGAGAAGGCCCAAGCACTCAGGCCATCTTCTGTGCTTTCCCACACACATTAGCAGGGAGCTGGACAAAGTGTGGAGTGCTCAAGCCTCAAACCGGCATTTTTATGGGATGCCAGCATTAATACTGGCCCCAAGGTAACATGTTTGGTACAAAATTCTTCAATAAAAGTTCTGTAAACAAATCTCCAAAATGACTTTTTGGATCAGCTGACTACTATGCCCACTTTATGAGCTGTGAGTGCTCTAAATGTATGTAAATACTATGTCTTTCCATTATATTTTACTGGGGAGCAGATGATACATATTTCACATGCATTTTCATCAGACTACTTATGACACTGGAAAACCTGGATTAATACCAAAGGATGGCTATAGAACTTTCATAAGAGACATATAAATCTTGGCTTAATAAAGAACAGAAACTATCAAGTTCTAATTGTAAGACCTACAGAAGAATAACTTAAGTCCACAACGATGAATCCTTCAGACATAAAACATCCTTCAGCTTCCTAGGCAGCTTCAGCTCCAGCTTGCTAGGCAGGTAGCTGACTTCAACTATCCAAGCAGATTAGCTCCTTTTAGGCTTTGAGCTACTGAAAGACTCTTATAGTCTAGGCAATAACACACTGAAGTGAATTTTTCCTTTAGCAGTTTTTTCAACAAGCAATTCTAAATGCTGCGCTGCAAGCCATAGTTCCTTTATTCTATTTTCTTGGGAAATCAGAACTATGTTAGATAATGGTACTGAAGGTACTGCATTATGGACAGTTATTGTGCAAGCAGAAAATATGTGTTTCTTCGGCAGGTCAGGAGAAGTTCACTGGTTCCCACAGTGACAGTGGGGCCAAGGAGGGAAATTTGTTTCCTCTCCTGGTTTCCTCCAGGAATCCCCAAAGAGACATGGACATCACAATGTTTACAATTCCCAATTCATACTTGGGAGTCCAGGATATAAAACTGTCACATGGCAACAGGGCTTACAATAGCCAAGAGTAAAGACTTTCTTGCCAATAATAAGAATCAGTGGTTTAATGGCCTAGTTGGAGGCAATCCCAGTCACTGAAGTCCCTTATAGTGAAAAAGTTGCTTTTCCAATATCTTCCATGGCTGGATGGCTTAGAACAACAGCCCTGACTAGGCATTCTTCCAAATTCAAAAATCGAAGTTCATGTTTATGATGATAGGACTCAAAATGTAATGGTACTAAAAGCCAGAGATAGCATTAAATACCAATGTTAAAAGTGCCATGGATTCCAGTATATTGGAACACAATAGGTTGACAGGGAGAACAAAAAGTCTTTAACAACCTTAAAACTAGGTAAAGTGATCTTATGTAAGTACTAGAGGAAAGGCTTCTACCTGGCCAAAAGTCAGGATCTTCTGTCACATAGTCATGGTGAACTGTAGCCACTGTCTTACTGCCTCTATCCAGGACACTAACATCAGCTAACATTTCCTGAATGTCCTCTATGGTAGGTACTGTCTTAATCAGGAATTAATATTATTGTAGTCATTGTAAAAATTAATATACTATTACATTTAATTTTTTAAAATTTCTATGTATTTGAGAGGCAGAGAGGGAGAGAGACAGGACACCCCCAACCACTGGTTTACTTCCTAGATGCCCACAGTGGTCAGGCCAGGCCAGGGCTGGAATCAGGAGCTGGGAATGCTAAATGATAGGTACTCAATTACTTTGGGCCACCTCAGGTGCTTCTCAGGGTCTGCATTAGCAGAAAACTGAAATCAGGAGCTAGAGAGGTGAGGAGTCAGATGAGTTAATAGATAGTCAGGGGATCCCAATAGAATTTGGGGTGTAAAATACTTGCAAAAACAAACCTGCCACCCTCCTTTCTTCGGAATCTCCAAATTTACCATGAGAATAGCAATGGAGCACTTCCTGAGCTTGAAGCTTATTGTGAAAATAAGTTATCTATCTCACCCTTAGCAGGCCAGACAGGATGGAGAATTATAAATGAGGTCTTTTGATGGTTTTTGTCTCCGCCTGGTCACTGAGAATGCCAATCTGATTGTCAATTTTTTTTCCTTCAAAATTGTACTTAAAGCCTACTGACATTAGTCCCCTTTGAATTTTCCTCTCTTGGAAGCCCCCCTCCACACCACAGGAGGTCCTTGATTCCAACAAATACTTTAACATCTCTTTGCTATCTGCTTGGAAATTCTTCTTCCATGTGAGACAAAGAACTGAGGTAACAATAATTTCTCTGCTGCCATTTTCCTGTAACAGAGCCAGGAATCAAACCCAGGTTTTCCAATGTGTTGTGGGAGTCTTAAATGCTTGATGAAATGCCTATTCATACATTTAATTTTTAACACAATTCAGTGAATTAGTTATGGAATTATTATCCCCACCTATGGTTTAGAAAACTGATGTTTTAGATGGTTAAGGATGTTACACAATGTTGTAAAAAAAATAAATATTAGTGCTGAAAATTTGTTTTCATGCTGCAAGATACTAACTCTCTGATTTCAAGGAAGTATGGTTTTCAGTGTCATATTTTCCTCCACTGTTAGCTTTTGTATGAACAGAGAAGTATTTCTCTATGAATTAAAAGAACACAGGACTAGAAAATCTAATTTGAGTCTCTACATCTGATTTCTATGTAGAATGGTTTAAAGAGCATTGCTTGGCAGGTTTCTTTTTGCGCTACTTTCCCATTTACTAAAGGTGAATATCACATTTTATGTTCAGATGTGTTGACCAAACAGACTACTGCTGCTCCAGGCTCCCCCCAGCTTCCTACTCCCAATAATATTCATGATGATTCCACATTCATCAGAGGTATTTCTCTCTTCAAATAGGTCTGATCACTCCTGCTACATAGAGAACAGAGCATGAACTCCTCAACCAGGCTTCATGGCCCCCAGTCCCTGTTCACTGTCCAGTTCAGCTTTCTGCCTGCTATTCCTGAATGCTGGCTAGTCTCCACACCATGGAGATTACAGCTGGTCCATTTTGGTCATTTTGAGTGATAGAAAATCTTTATGTAATGTCCATAGTCATCTCTAACCTATGTGGTGTGTGGTGATTCCAACAAAGTATTGGTCCACCAGCATCACATGGCAAATCCCAGGTCTTTGTCCACTGCTTTTATACCAACATCACTTGAAAGTGTTGTTCTTATGAGTTCTAGGAAAGAATAACACTTTGCCATGCATATCCTCTCTTTCTTGTGCTTTTAAAAATAATAATATACATGTTTACTTTTACATGTATAGAATATTTAGGAATACACATGATCTCTTTACTGCCTACTCTTTGAGAGTCTACTTTCTGAGACTCTTTTAAGTCACATGGCCTCATAGCAAAGTACTGCAGAAACACATTCAGTATCCACCTCCCATGCCCTAACTGTGTCCCTACCTGAGCCTGCCCAACACCCTTTCACTAAGACTGAATGTGTTGTGGTGAACCGAGTCCAAGTTGGTGAATGTTTTTTCTACCTATCTGTCTGTCGCTGTCTCTCTGCCTCTCAAATTAAATGATAAATATGTAAATTAAATGGCATTACAAGTTAAATAAATAAATATGTAAAAGTAGTTTTGGCTTCATTGCTCTGAATGATAACTATACCTCTAATCCCCTGCTTGGAAGAGGTTTAATGATGTGTTTGCAAGCTTTATCCTCATCCTTCTTGGAGTATTATTATGTTTACATAGGGTTCCCTCTACACATTATATTCATTTTTGGAAGTGATGTCAATGAAAATGATTCAGTTCATTTTTCATTATTCTACGATGTCAGATTTTTTTTTTCACACAAAACCACACACATTGACACCTAAAATAGATTAACACATTCTTTTTACACCAACCTCTTCACTTCATTTTCAGAATAGGTTGCATGCCCCCGGCAATGTGACAGCTCTCAAATCTTCACAGCTCTACTCACCGCGCCTGAGAGAGACGCTCATGATTTGATGGCATATACTGTGAAGGGCCTTCTTTCTGATTTCCAGACTTTAAGTAACAGGATCGAATTTCCCCTGTAAGGTCACAAAATTTCAGCAGAGAATATTACACAATTATTTGTATACAATCATTCAGCTTTTGCTACATTCAAGTTAAAGGGAACTCCCTCATTTTGGACTGTTCAAATAAGCACTGAAACTCTAGGCCCATTCCTACCCTTTCTCCACAGAATGTGACTAACAAGAACAAGAGGGACATCCAGAGAAATTTTACTAAGAAATCTTTCTAATCTCCTTAATTGTCAAAGGACTTTTCTGTATCATCTATTAATTCACTTTTTTATATGATTTCTCTTTTCATGTTATCAGCGTGATATGTGATAGCTATAACCACGAGTTGGTGTGGGGCTTTTTGTTTTTTTTTTGGAGGGGATACACATACATGAGTACCATGAGCAAAACTAGGCTCATTGAGCAATGCAATTTTGAGTGGAGAACCACAGGAGACCATCCCTGTCCCTGAATATGCAGATGAGTAAGCACCACAGCACACTGCCAGAGTGTCAGTCTGTTAATGTGGAAAAGCAATGGACTGAATTCATTTGCAGAGTTAAATTAGCTCCAATAAAGGGACACAGGGTATTGAGGTGTGGAAATCCATTCCCTTTCTAATGTAAACAGTCTCTTCCCAGAAGAATTCTTAAGAATAGCTTCTTCATGGGCACAAGAAGCATAATCAACCCTGTGCATGTGAGCAGCTGGAAGATGGCCCTCAATTCAAAGGTGGACTCTACCAGAAAACCATTATAGAAGCTTTGATAGATGTGCTAATATTATTCTTATAACTTGAAAGTATTTTTGTGGATACAAAAACACTTAACAGCTACAAACTTAACTATCTGGACTCCAGATAACCTAACCACACAATTTATTATCTAAACCAGGATCCTCTGAGAGTAAACTATCAAGTATTAATTGCTCTATAAGTGAGGAGGCAAGACCCATCCCAGAAAAACTAGGACCTATATCCATTTCTTTGGAACTTTAAACATGTCAATGATGATTCCCCAGGCATACTATTTTAAACTCTTTTTATAAGAAGGCACTGAAAAAAGATGTCAAGGTCATATTTTTAGTATATATCCAACAGATATTTACTGGGGTATTGGGCAGTGCCCTCCTGAAGTTTATTTACAATTGCAAGAAAGAAAATATGAATCAAATTATTATTATTGTAAGTAAATAAATAGCTACAGGTTGTAATACTATCAAATAAAGAAATGGACAGGGTATTAAGAAAGTAAAGAACAGAGGAACCCAACTGTGTGTGAGGAAGCTAGGAAAGATTTTACTGAAAAGCCTACCTTAGAACTAGGACCTGAAGGATAAATAACATGCAGGCATAGGGACACAGCACCTGCAAAGGCCTGGAGGCGGGAGGGAATGCATGCTGTTCTAAGAATAGTATATGGGCAATCTCAGGATTAAAGTTTTACATTCCAAAGTCTGGTGCTCAGTCTAAGGGACCATGTAGAATCCCAGGAAAGCTGCAAGCTTGTCCCCTTTTTGCTCATTAGTAAAACGCTCTCAAGACTCACCATGTTCATCAATGAAAACATGCATAGCGTCCACAGACATTTCTTCCTGCACAGATGTTTCAGGCCCACTGATGACTTGCAAAACAGAGCTATCTTGTTGGGAAGTTACCCTGTAGATGATCTGTCTTTGTCTATTGCCCTGGAAACTTAACATACAATAAAAGTTTCAGAAACAGTTAGGAATTCCTCCTTATCCTTCATACAGCATTAAAAGCAGCAGCCAGTGAATGAGGCTGTCTCCTACTTCGCATCAAAATGAAGCTAAATAAGTCATCCTTACAAGGCCGTGGTCCTGGCAGGTTGAGTGAACATGGGGCTCGTACAAGGATGGTCTTCACTTTGCAAGTCTGGTTTCCCTTGCTTGGAATTGTGTCCACTGGGTTTTTCACTTGCCAAGAATTCCTCCTTTTTCTCCTGGGAGCAATTATCTGAAAGATATTCCTTGATCTGTTAATATAATGTGAAATAAGAAATGAACATGAAAGCTCTTGGAAAAAAGTAACTGAAACCAAAACAATAGACAGTTGAAATAGCTCCTCTGAATTCAAAATATTTTTAAATACGTTTTCATTTTACTAATTATGAAAGTACATAAGTGCATTTGGAAAGCAGAAATGTGTATATGTTTGAGACATGTTGTTTAGGCCTCTACAAACAGCATCTATTTGCATCTGGATTTAGGGACTCCTTTGAAATAACTCAGTGACTGCAGACCCGCTTAGGCAGGGATAACCCATTTAGGTCACATGGGCATGAAAGGTTCATAACTCGGAAATGAACAGTCTCAGATGACAAAGAGAAAAATGATATAAACAAAGGTGGCTGTTTCCAACAAGGTCCCATTCACCATTTTAAAGCCTAATCATTGTTTCTTCTTGCTCATTCTCCAAATCTAAATTTTCAAGCTAAACGTAGAATTGGTGCCTTCATAAAGTAGATTGTGGGTAAAAAGCGTAACTGATTTTGAACTGCATGCTTAGCACCATGGAGGACACAGTGAAATTCAGCTCCTACTCCTTGTTCTGAGGATATCTCAAGATGAATGTGAATTCCAAGATCAGTAGCTACAGCGTTGGTTTTGTTTGGTATTTTAGAATTCTCTTTAAACCACAGACCTAAATAAAGGTCTCACTTACAGCACTATGCAAAATGGAATATGGCCCTGAGGGTCAGTCCTTCCCTGTCAGCCAATTTTTAGGTCAGAAGGGCTGTTGTTATTGTTGACCAAAGATATGGAAAACTACCTCTGGGCAAACTGTTGGCTCTAAAGCTCACAGGCCTGGGCCTGAGAGAACAGGACTGAATGGTTGGGACCAACCAGCCCCTTCTAAGACACCATTAGGAAAGACCATTAGGTTCTGCCTTGGTCCTCAAAAAATGAAACTGTTAGTGTACACAGGGTGGCACAGTTCTCCTGGCTATATATAAAACTGGCCCTCCACATCCACATATTCCTTGTCCAACCAAGTGCAGGTTGAAAATATTTGGGGAACCCCTCTGGGTCGGTACTGAATAGTGACAGATCTTTTCATCTTGCCATTATTCCCTAAATCATACAGCATAACAAGCAGTATTTACATAGCGTTTACATTGCATTAGTTGTTAGAAGAAATCTAGAAATTATTCAAAGTGCACAAGAGGATGGGTATGGTTAGATGCAAACACCACCCCATTTATACAAAGGAATTGAGTATCCACAGATTTTGCTATCTGTAGAGGTTATGGAATCAATTCCCCAGGGATACTAAGGGAGGAAGGTATAACAAAGTTTTTCATCCATAGACCTCAATTAATAACAGGAAATCACTGGCATCTATGTGAGTTTTTAGATTTATCTATTTTTAAGAATGTTTTATAGTCAATATATATATTGACAGAGAAGAAGAGAGAAACACATACACAGAGAGACAGAGACAAAGAGACAGAGATCTTCTATCCTCTAGTTCACTCCACAAATGGCTGCAACAGCCAGGGCTGGATCAACCTGAGGAGAGGAGCCAAGAACTATATCCAGATCTCCCACAAGGATGGCAGGGACCCAAGTGGGCCAGCATCCATTGCTTTATTATATTGTACTACATTGTATTACATTTATTACATTGTATATTATCAAGAAGCTGGATCAGAAGCATAGCAGTGGGAACCAGCGCTGTCATTTGGGATGCCTGCATTGCAGATAGAGGCTTTAACCCACTGTGCCACAATGCCAGCCCCTCTAAATAAGTCTTGAAAATAAATATTCTCAATACATTTGTGAAACTAATATAAGAATTTATTTGGACAAAAATGTTTGCATTTCATTTGACAGCTTGTCAATATAGAAGTTTTCAGTTTTCAAGAAACACATTTATGAGAAACAGCTATCGTAACAAAACAGCTTTAGTCAATGATCATGCCTCACAAAAAAATCACAGAAAGGCACATTTAAGACAGTATTCCCCTTCACACTACATGTATTTAGATTCATTTGTTTCACATCTCTTTCATCATATCTTGGTCTCTCCTCCTAAATGTATGTATTAATGGGGTCGGTGCTGTGGCACAGTGGGTTAAAGCCCTGGCCTGAAGTGCTGGCATCAAATATAGGCGCTGGTTCCAGTTCCAGCTGCTCCTCTTCTGATCCAGCTCTCTGCTATGACCTGAGATGGCAGTGAAAGATGGCCCAAGTGCTTGGGCACCTGCACCCACATAGGAGACCAGGAAGAAGCTCCTGGCTCCTGGCTTCTGGCTTTGGTTCGACACAGCTCCAGCTATTGAGGCCATCTGGGGAGTGAACCAGCAGATGGAAGACCTCTCTCTCTGTCTCTACCTCTCTCTGTAACTCTATCTTTTAAAAAAAATGTATTAATTACATAGGTCAACATATAGGCTATTTTTTCCTTTCTCCCTTTAAACATTTATAATAATATTTGTATATAAAACATAGTAAGCATTCATTGTATAAAATTAAAAACTAGAGAAAGAAAAAAACTTAAGAAACTCTTAATCATGCCATCCTGACATTACCATTAGAGCCCATTAATACATATCACACCAGTTTTTTTTCCCTAGACATACACTTTGGTTTATAAAAATGAAGCCATAATTGTTTTAGACCTATCAAATTTATCTTAAAGTATCATAAATATTTAATGCTATTAGGTATTCTATACCATTGAAAGAAAGATAGTGGTTATATAATATTACATGAACACAGTAAAATTTATTTAACTATACCTCTGTTGTAAAGTTAGATTGATCCAATTTTCTATATTATAGATAATTCTTCAATTAGTACCAATACATACATTCATAATTATTTTCTCAGAAATTTATAGAAGAGACTGAAATATAAATGCACAATAGCCAGACAATATATATGAACACAGAACTGTGACCAAAAATCTACCTCAACCAATTAAGAAAAATAATCTATTATCTATAATAACCAGCCCAGAAGGTCAACATAATATGTATAAGTCAGACTTATACATAGTTATACAACTTATACAAAGTTGAAAAATTGGGGCTGGCACTGTGACATAGCTGGTTAAAAGCTCCAGCCTACAGCACCCGCATCCCCTGTGGGCATGGGTTCAAGTCACAGCTGATCCACTTCTGATCCAACTCTCTGCTAATGCACCTGGGAAAGCAGCAGAAGGTGGTGCAAACCCTTGGTCCCCTACATGCACGTAGGAGACCTGGAAGAAGCTCCTGGCTCCTGACTTTGGATTAGCTCAGCTCTGGCCATTGCAGTCATCTGGAGAGTGAAGCAGTGGATAGAAGACCCCTCTATCTACCTCTCTCTCTATAACTCTGTCTTTCAAATAAATAAAATAAATCTTTAAAACAAGAAAGTTGAACAATTGTTTCTAGCAGGCAATTCCAGAAGGCAAACAATAGCCTTTCAATGATTAGTACCAAATGGCCAGGGTTTGATTAATAACCGATGATGTGGGGTGGGTATATGCCACAGTGGTTAAGGCACCACATGGGATACCCTCATCTCATATAGGAGTATCTGGATTTGAGCCCTAGCTCTATTTCAGGCATCCTGTTAATGATACCCTGGGAGGGAGTAGATGATGGTTCAAGTACTTGGGTTTCTGCCACCCACATGGGAGAACCAGATTGTCTTCCAGGCTCCTGGCTTCAGCCTGGCCCAGTCCCAGCTACTTCAACATTTAAAGTAAAGTAGTGGATGGACGATATCTCTCTCTCTCCCTCTCCCTCTCTCTTCCTCTCTCCCTCTCTCAAGTAAATTTAAAATAAATTCAAATTTAAAAATTAAAAAATTAGATGGTGGAATAGGGAGGGAACTTACTGTTCTAGTCTAGGTGAAGATAGTTTTTAAAAAAGCACATGGAGAGAGCACAGTCTCAGGGAAGAGTTAGGGAGAGAATGGCAGAGGAAACTGCACACAAATTAGAGGGACACTGTGGTTCTACATGGAGACCCCAGCAGCCGAGAGCCGAGAGCCTTAGCACCAGTTCTGGAGTGAGGTAAGACCAGAATGCAGCAGCTCAAGCCACTGGCAATAAGGGTGCAGGAAGAGCCTGGCAGAAGTCTGGCTTGGAGCCCTGTGGGGGACAGTATACCTGCCAACCTAGAGAGGAAAAAAGGGGGACACATTTCTCTCTCCCCAACTACCCAGCACTGTTGTCTAGTAACTAGCAGAGAGAGGGCAGGCACCATTTTGGACATATAAAACAGCTGTGTCATGTCATGTCTGCACGCCCAGCAACCAACTAAGAGAAGACGCCTGAGTCTGGGAGAATTGACAGGAGGCTGGGAGCTCATGACTTTGGGAGCCTTGTGTGCCAGGACTGTGAAAACACTGTGGCTGCATATGAGGGCGCAGGGTGTGGCTGGTATTTGGACAGTCACTGTGGGCAGCTCCACATGTTCAGGGCTCCCTGATGCCCTCGTGAGGGTCACTGTTGCAGGATCTACGTTCACATCGAGGACTGCACAGATCCTTTGTGTGGTTCTTGTGGCAGTGCAGATGAAAATTGTACCCATTGGGGCTAGCACCCAGGCACTGGTTTACTTTGAGGAGAGGAGGTGATTAAAAAACAATTTATTATACCCAACTTGGGTGTCACCTTAGACATTCTCCTCATTCTGAAGCACTGAACAGAACTCCCTAACCACACCCACTACATGCTTCTGGGTATGCATGGAAAGAGCAACCATTCCATGAAGCCACAGAGGCAGAGATCAAAGATAAAAACCATCACAGGGGAACAAAAAAAAAAGTATCACCACAAATGCCTAATAATAAATGAAGCAATTCAAGAAACAAGAATAAGGAGGACAACATGATGTCCCCAGAAGAACACAACACTTCAGTACTAGAATGTGAAGATGAAGAGATTGACAAAAAACCAGAAATGGAATTCAAAAAATTGATCATAGGATTACTTAGAAATAATCAGAAGCAAATTCATGAACTAAAGAAATCCATATATGACATGAGTGAAAAGTTTTCTCATGAAATTGAGATTTTAAAGAGAAATCAAAATGAAATATTGGAAATGAAAAATTCTATAGAGCAAATAAAAATATGGTGGAAAGCCTTAAGAACAGACTAAGTAAGGCAGAGGAAAGAATAAGTGAGTTAGAAGACAAATCTCTAGAAATTTTACAGTCAGATAAAAAAATATAAGAAAATTAAAAAACAGTGTCAGAGATTTGTGGGATGCTTACAAACAAACCCCGCATATGGGTCTTGGGAGTTCCTGGAGGTGTGTAAAGAGAAAATGGATTAGAAGGCCTTTTTAGTGAAATAATTGCAGAAAACATTCTCAATTTGGAGAAAGGAAGAGATGTCCAAGAACAAGAAGCATATAGAATTCAGGTAGAAATGACCAGAAAAGATCTTCACCATGACACATTGTAGTCAAACTCTCTACAGTAAAACATAAAGAAAAGATTCTAAAATGTACATGAGAGAAACGCCAGATTATTTTTAGAGGATCTCCAATTAGACTCACAGCTGACTTCTCATCAGAAACCCCACATGCTAGGAGAAAATGGTGAGATATATTCCAAGTCTTAAGAGAAAAAAAAAAAAAACTGTCAACCAGAATATTGTACCCTGCAAAGCTCTCCTTTATGAAGGAAGGTGAAATAAAGACCTTCCATAACAAAAGAAATTTAAAGAATTTGTCACCACTCATCCAACCTTACAAAAGATGCTTAAGGATGTGCTACACACAGAAACACAGAAACATGGTCATCACTATGAAAAAAGGTGAAGGCTGAAAGTCTCCCAGGTAAAGGTAAAAAGGAAATCCAGAGCAAAGAATAGGAATGTTTATGGAAAAATCACAGAGCCAAGTCATTACTTCTCAATAGTCACTTTGAATGTAAATGACCTCAACTCTTTCGTTAAAAGATGCAGATGGGATGAATTGATAAAAAACTAGACCCGTCTGGTTGCCACCGAGAAGAAACACATCTCACCAAAAAAATAAACACAGACTGACAGTAAAGGATGGAAAAAGTTATTCCATGCTAACAGAAACCGAAAAGGAGCTGGCGTAGCCATACTAATATCAGACAAAATAGGCTTTAACACACACTCTTGAAAGAGACAAGGAAGTGCACTATGTGGTGATTAGGGATCAATTCAACAGGAAGATGTGACTATAATAAATTTATATGCACCCAATTACAGGGCACCTGGTTATTTAAAAGAAATATTAATGGATATGGGTCGGCGCTGTGGTGTAGCGGGTAAAGCCACCGCCTGCAGTGCTGGCATCCCATATGGGTGCCGGTTCGAGTCCCAGCTGCTCCACTTCCCATCCAGCTCTCTGCTATGGCCTGGGAGGGCAGTAGAGGATGGCCCAAGTCCTTGGGCCTCTGCACCCACATGGGAGACCCCGAGGAAGCTCCCGGCTCCTGGCTTCGGATCAGCACAGCTCCAGCTGTTGCAGCCATCTGGGGAGTGAACCAGCAGATGGAAGACCTCTCTCTTTCTCTCTCTCTCTCTGTGTGTGTAACTCTGACTTTCAAATAAATAAATAAATCTTTTTAAAAAAGAAATATGAATAGATGTAAAGGGAGATATAGATTCCAATGCAATAATAATGGGACCACTTATAGCAATGGACAGATCAACCAGACAGAAAATCAGCAAGGAAACAACAGAGTTAATTGACACTACAGACCAAATGGACCTGATAGATATCTATAGAACTTTTCATCCTACAGATGCAGAGTACATGTTTTTCTTACCAGTGCATGGAATTTTTCTAGGCTAGACCACATGCTGGGCCATGAAGCAAATCTCAGCAAATTCAAAAAAAAAAATCAAAATCATAGCATGTATCTTCCCAGCCCACAATGGAATGAAGCTGGAAAGTAGCAACTCAGCAATCTCTAGAGCATATTCAAACACATGGAGACTGAACAACATGCTCCTGAATAAACAGTGGGTCATAGAATAAATCAAAAGAGAAACCAAAAAATTTCTGTAAACAAATGAAGATGACAATACAACATATTAAAACTTACGGAATATAGCAAAGGCAGTGTTAAGAGGAAAGTTTATAGCAATTGGTGCCTACATCAAGAAATTGGAAAGGCATCAAGTAAATGAGCTATCAATGCATCTCAAGGATCTAGAAAAACAACAGCAAACCAAACCCAAAATTAGTAGGAGAAAAATAAATAATTAAAATTAGAGGAGAAATCAAAAGAATTGAATAAAAAATACAGAATATCAGCAAAACAAAGAGCTGGTTTTTTGAAAACATAAATAAAATTGACACATCATTGGCCCAATTAATCAAAAAATGGAGAGGCAAGATCCAAATCAATAGAACTAGAGATGAAAAAGGAAATGTAACAACAGACAACACAGAAGTAAAAAGAATCATCAGAAAGTACTACAAAGAGCTGTATGGCAACAAACTGGGAAACCTAAAAGAAATGGATAGATTCCTGGACACATACAATCTACCTAAATTGAGCCATGAAGACACAGAAAACCTAAACAGACTCATAACCAAGACAGAAATTGAATCAGTAATAAAGGCCCTCCTGACAAAGAAAAGCTCAGGACAGGATGGCTTCTCTGAATTCTGCCACACATTTAAATAAGAACTAACTCCAATTCTTCTCAAGCTATTCAAAACAATTGAAAGGGAGCAAATCCTCCCAAATTTTTTCTATGAAGCCAGCACCACCTTAATTCCAAACCTGAAAAAGATGTGACAGACAGTTTAACAGACTTGAATAGCCCTTGTCACTGTCAAGGAACAGTTTCTTTTTTTTTTTTTTTCATACTATTTGTTGAACTCTTTCCTTAACAAAAAGTTAATTATATGTGTACAAAGACAATTGAAAATAGATCTCGGTAAAAAATAAGAGTGGGAACAAGAGAGGGAGAAGGAAGTTTGTAACTATAAAGCTGTATAGTTCTGCATACATTACTTCTAAGTGTACAGTTTAAAAACTTGCTGTGGGACCCAAATCCATTAAGCTGGATAGTATAAATGCCACCTTAAGTGTCAAAGTGACCATATTAAGTGTTAAAGTGGACATATAGCTAGGATTAAGTGTTAAAGTGATCATATAAATAGGATCAAGTGTCTGTTAATAATAAAAGAATAAAAAGGAGAGAATGTTCCAACATGGGAAGCAGACCACACAGCAGACAATCACTTTCAGTAGCACTCAGACCTCAGAATCAGCCCTTAAGGCATCCTGGTTTGGCTGAAAAGCCTATGAGAGCATTTTAGGCATAGAAAGCCAATACACTGTGGCAAAAAATGTATGTTCTGCATGAAGGATCTCTGTGAGTGAGACCCAAGTGAAAAGAAGTGGCCATAAAAGAAGGATGTATTTTTCTCTGAAGGGAGGAGAGAACTTTCAGTTTGCTTATGGCCTTGTCTAAACACTGACAGAGTTTGTTGATTCAAAAGGCTTCCATAGCCTTGGCAGGTCATGTCAAGAGCCTTGGGTGGTCACTGACATCATACATAAGAATGTTAACTGTTAAATTAACAACAGGAGTCACTGTGCACTAACTTCCCATGCAAGACCTCTGTCCTAAATGAGTTGTATTATGAAAGTTAACTGTAAAACTTGTTCTTAAAGAGTTTGTGTGTGTGTGCGAATTGTTAATATCTTTACTTAGTATAGAGTTGGTCTTCTGTGTATAAAGTTAATTGAAAATGAATCTTAATAGAGAGTGGAACTGGGAAGGGGAGAGGGAGGAGAGGAAGGGGTGGGAGTGTGGGTAGAAGCGTGGGTATGGTGGGAAGAATCACTATGTTCCTAAAGTTGTACTTATGTAATTTGTATTCCTTAAATAAAAGGTTTCTTTGGGGAAAAAAATGCAATGACTTAACAGCTTTGTCTCAACTGTTGAGGAACAGTTTTGGTTTTTTTTTTTTTTTCACACAATTTGTTGAACTCTTTACTTAGTACAGGGTTAATTGTATGTGTATACAGTTAATGGAAAATAGGCCTTAGTAAAAATAATAATGGTAGTAGGAGTGGGAGAAGGAAGAAGAGTAGGAGTGTGGGTGGGAGGGCAGGTACAGTAGGAAGAATGACTATATTCCTAAAGTTGTAGTTATGAAAAGGATGTTTGTATTCCTTAAAAAAAAAAAAAAAATTCTTGGGGGAAAAAAACTAGTGGTTTCCCTGAGCTTTGTTCCTGCTTCCATCTTCAGATTAACTGGAGGAAAGCCAAATATACATCCCCTATGGAAGAACAAAGGACTCCTGGATTCTAGTCAGTGGCCCAGCTCCCCTTGCTGACAGCCTCCAGCCAGGGCACGTGTTGAGCCTTCCCTTCTTTCCACTATCAAGCTGTGGCTCACCCCTGTCTTTAAGTTTCTGCCAAGACCGAGTGATGATGTCTGCCACCCTTGCTTTAATAAGTTCTAATAGCCTTTGCTTGTCCTTTTTGGGTCATCTTCATTTATTTCCTCAAAGAAAAAAAAGCTATAGTAAACAAACAGGGTTTTGAAGGCTTTTTGAGAAGTTGTGGTTGCCACAGACTTGAATTTTAGGACATTCTCGAGGTCTGAAGATAACCCTAGAACCTTCTGTGGAGATGACCTGGACTGGACGTTAAGAGTATGTGGGGCTCAGAAATCTCTGCTGCAAAGCATGGCACTGTGGCCCGCTAAGCACGTGGGTTCAAGGAAAAACTGAGGGTCTAGGCCTCTCTGTTCTTCCCTCGTCTCCTGCCCCAAGTACAGGGAGGGGCTCTTTCTGAACATCTCTTACCTGGCTGAAAAAGAGCTTCTTCCAGGAGGAAAGCAACTGTCTTGGACTCCTCCTCCAAAACTTCACTAACCTAGGAGGTACCTGCTCGAAGTCCTCCTCATGCCAGCCCAGACAGACTTCTATCTCTTCTCTGCAGGCTGTCATCTGAGAGGCTTTGTTTGCAAAGTCAGCTCTGCATTTATTTACCTTGCCTTCTCCCCAGCTTTCCCAGAGCCTAGAGGAACTTGCTCCTAAACTACGTGTTCATTATGTCCACTCCTTTTCTCTAAAAATAATTTACTCTGCCTCTAGCACTGCCCACACCCTCCAATTCCCTCTTCCCTGTGAAGAGTATTTAAGCCTCAACTGTCCGGCACTTCTTTGAGTTGCATATTTTGTGTGTCTCCTATGCACACATACAGGTTAATAAATTTGTATACCTCTTCCCCTGCTAATCTATTATCAATTTATTTTAGCAGACTCAATTATCAAACTGTCAAGGAATACAAAGTTCTCTCTCTTCCACAAGTATCTTAGAGAGAATTGAGAAATCAGGTGACAAACATGTGGCAGAGTAGACATGCATTCCATGTTGGAGTTCCCAATTTGAATCCTGGCTACTCCACTTCCGATCCAGTTTCTTGCGAATGGACACCCCGAGAAACAGCAGGTGATGACTCAAGTAGTTGAGTTCCTGCCAAACACATGGAAGGCCCAGACTGAGTTCTAAGCTGCTGGCTTCAGCCTGACCCAGCCTAATTTGGGGAATTGGGGGAGTGAATCAACAGTTAGAAGATCTGTGTGTGTGTGTGTGTGTGTTATCTCTTTTCAAATAAAGTGAAAATAAATAAATATTTAAGAGAAAATTGAGAAATCACACATATTTTTGCAATTGGGATCAGGTCCAAGCATCATCCTACCATCAGTCGGGAAAAAGATGGGGAACATTCCCTAGGCTGCCTGTATCATTAAACATTGTCATGTTTTGTAATTTATATATTATATTTACATTTACATAGATATAAATAAGTTCCAAAATTGGACTTTCAGATTACAATAAATTATTCTTTAGTGATAGAAGAACAGAAGATAGTTCCAGTATTAAAAAAGACATCAGGTATCGGCCAGCGCCGTGGCTGAACAGGCTAATCCTCTGTCTTGCGGTGCCGGCACACCAGGTTCTAGTCCCGGTTGGGGCGCCGGATTCTGTCCCGGTTGCCCCTCTTCCAGGCCAGCTCTCTGCTATGGCCCGGGAAGGTAGTGGAGGATGGCCCAAGTGCTTGGGCCCTGCACCCGCATGGGAGACCAGGAGAAGCACCTGGCTCCTGGCTTCGGATCAGCGTGATGAGCCGGCCGCAGCGGCCATTGGAGGGTGAACCAACGGCAAAAAGGAAGACCTTTCTCTCTGTATCTCTCTCTCACACTATCCACTCTGCCTGTCAAAAAAGAAAAAAAAAAAAAAAGACATCAGGTATCACTGGAAACTAATTTTCTGCCTTTAGCACTGACAGCCTTTCAAGAACTAAAGGACTTACTACAGTATTTCTTTCTTCCATCAGTTAGATACCTCTGTCCTTTCCTGAAAAAGACCTATTATAGGTTATCCACTCCAACTCCTCCCTACCTACTGTACCTCTGAGTTCCACACAAACCAGCCTGTCTATTCTTCTCCCTGGGAAACCTCACAGAACCTTCTCTCCTTGCACACCACTTCCACTTGGAGTCTAACACTGCTTGGAAAGAAGATCGCAGGGTGAAACTCAAGAGAACAAACCATATAAATCCTATATATGGCCAGATGGGAAAATAAGAATAACTTAATCAAGTACCAGGACTTTAGGAAACTGAATTCTCACAGTAAATCTGTAGCATATCATTATTCCTGCTTTATGGAAGAAAGTGTGAATCAGTGGATTTGGTAAGATGACACCACTGCTCCCCCCTTCCCAAGGTATTGCAGAACCAAAATGTAGCCCTGGACTATCTGGTCCCAAAGTCAGTGTTCTATCCACCAGGCACATTTCTTCCCAGAAAAACACATCCTCTGATCCCTTTGGATCTTGGCTGTCAAATACAGTAGCCAAAGACACATATTGACACTTACATGAATTAAAATTTAACAAAATTAAAAGCTCAGTTTCTCGTAGAAAGTTCTGTTGGACAGTGTTGGTCTAGAAATAGGATCGGATCCTTCATACTGATTAGGGGAACTCCCAAATTTTATATCTCAGAGCTACCCCTGCTGAGATGTACTGCCTATGTTTGTTAAAAAGTGTAATTGAATCAGATCAAATAGCTCAGAGACTCCAGTATGGAGCCAAAGGAGCCCTTGAGTATCCCAGAGGGCAGAGAATGGCTAGCAGCAAAGAAACTGTCCTAGTATGGGAAAATGTTACAATCTACAGCAAAGAAAATGAGCCATTGGACACAACCACTACAGCCAGCAAGCAATATTACGTTGCAGACACTATTATCTTAACAGAGAAATACACAGAAACAATATACCCAGAAGTCATAAATCATAGAAGCTTAAAGCTAAAAGACTTTATAAAAACTCCAGTACAGTAACACCATCTTATTGATGAGGAAACTGAGGTCCAAAGATATTAAGTGACCTGAAAATAAATGTGTCTTATCATCATACAGGACATGTCATATTTTTCTGAGGAGGGACCCTGGAATGAGGCTGCCTGAATCAAATCTCAGTTCTGGTATTTCCTGAACTTATTAAACTCACTTGTGAAAATCTCTGAACTGCATTGATAGAAACGAATGATAATTGTAATCATAAGATAAGGTTATTTGAGGAGGGAGTTGATTGGCATAATGTTATTTCAGGAGGGAGCTGATATGAGAATAACTGATTTATCAAGCTGGGAACACTTCTGAGAGGGAAAGTCAGTGCTTTCATAATTATGTTGGTAAAAAGAAGTTCAATGAGGACCATCCCAGGCACCTTAGTGGGCTGGCCACTCCTGGAGTAGCTGGCTCAGAGTCAGACTTTAAACTAATCCTCTCCATGTCAACCACTTTCAGGTGGAGGGAGCTTTCCAATTCACCAAGAAGTTTGGGGTACTTGCTGTACAACCACTCTAGTTAATATATGTAAAGTACTTATAACAATGCTTGGCGTAAGTCAAGAGCTGTAGAAGTGTTTCTTGTTACTATGTTTACAACTTGACATCATTAGGAAATTCTGTTCTGTGTAATAAAATTCAACAAGAAAAGGAGATTCACTTAATAAAAAGTTGCTTTATGATCAACTTTCCCAGAATGTGTCTATTCTATAAAGAAAGAAACATCAATTGTAAATTATTGTCACTATAGCAAAATAGAATTGCTTATTTCCCTAGAAATAAATAGTATTGCCTTCTATAAAATCCAAAAATTCATTATGCCTTAAATCTTCTAGTAGAGTAGCCATATACATATATATGCTCAACACAAAGCTTAGTATTGGCACATTCAGCAAATATCAGTAGCAAAGCTAAGCAACAAATCATGGCCCAATAAGTGTCCAATTATTTGTGAAATCTAATCCCAGAGGGCAAATGACAAAGAGATGTATTGCCTTCTGTGTCATCATCAGAAATGAATGATAGGAACCATACCTTCCTGAGGCCCACTCTCTTTGCTCTGCTGTGCTGAGACATTCATTTGATCGCATGCCACCACCTTGGAAGTGTTAATTGATTCTAACAGGGAAACAAATTCCAGGAAGTTGGACTCATTTGGTATTTGTCCTTCCTTAGCCTCTAAGTCAGACTTGGATGTTGGTATTGTTTTCTCTTTATCATTAATAACTTCTGCACATCTTTTACTCAAGAAGACATCTGTCCCACTATCCACGCTGAGCACCCGGGCATGTCTCTTTTCATGGCTGGCCTTACAAGACAATGGGTCAAGGTTATCCTGGCCTTCCTTTCCTCCCTCAGACTTGGGGGTCACATCAGATGTGACTGGGGGAACTGTTTCCCAAGGATGCCTTGGGGAAGGACTTCCTCCTTCCCCAGACCCGTAGCCAGAACACTGATTGGATGATCCTTCTACCTGGAGTCTTTCTGGAGTCTTTTCAGTTCTATTGCCTTCAGAACAAGTAACACCTTCTTCTCCATCTTCAGACAGTTCTAGCGTGATCACAGGAATTCTGATCTGCTCTGTGTTTGTTGGGCTGGCCACTCTTGGGATAGCTGGCTCAGTGTCAGACTTTCCACTGGTCCTTTCTGTGCCAATCACTTTCAGGTGGAGGGAGCTTTCCAAGTCTGTCATGGAGTTTGGGGTACTGCTCATCGTGATGACAATTTTAATGGGTTCGTGCAGACTCAGTGGGTCCCCAGGTTGAGAATTATCAATAAGAGTAACAGCAACCTCACTGTCTGAGTAGTCCGCTTCATGGTTCACGGGCAGGTCTACCTGACAGGAAGTTTCTAGCAGCTCCTCCTCAGGTTTGGCCATGATGGTATCACACTGAGGGCAACTGCTGCTCATGCTGTCCTGAGGTGACTTTTTTGGAAACTGTTCCCTTATGGAGCCCTGAGGACAATCTATGGGTTCTGGAATCAAGACTGAATTTTCACTCCCCCATGGCTGGAAAGAAACATCTGTTTCTAGTAAGTCATACTGAGACAAAGACAGGTGTGGCAACTTCTTCAGGGCTCCTTTGTCCACTAGGCCACCCTCAGATCTGTGGCGGAAAGGGGGCTGCCCCTTGATGCCTCTTTCCTTTCCCTTCCCATTGATGAGAGTTCCAGTGGCAACTGGTTTCACCAGTTTTGCTGACCTGGGTGTGGTTTCTTGCATGTGCACTTGAGAAGCAGGTAAGCTTTGTGTTTTGATACCTGGTGAGGTAGATGAAACTGGTGCTATAGGTTGGTCTTCTGACAGAATGACACCTGTAATAAGTAACAAATGGCAACTTTATTAGCACCTGAATTGGATGAATAATATCCCAGAGCAAGACCATATAATTTGTTAGAGATGCCCCCAGCCTTTACCTGGCCAGCTCTCCTCCCAGGCCAGCCAAGTAATGAAAGTCAACAGAGTGCCTTCCCCTAGGAGGTTCACACCTCCCTTAGGATATACCCCATGTGAAGAGATAGATAGGTCTGGGCCTCTTAACTTACAAGGCCTAAAACCCAACAGATTATTATCAAGCCCCTTCTATCAGGTTCTATTTGCCTCTCAATCAGAAAAATTACTTGTAGCTTAGACAGCACCTTTCTTAGCTCCTCTAATAATGACTCTGTCCTTTGTTCTAGACCCTGTCTAGTGCACTTGAGCCTCATTCCTTTGTAATCATAACCTCTACTCTACCACCAATGGCTCTACTCCCAACCTGTGTGTTCTGATGGTCCTCTTCCCCACTTAATGCTGTATAATTGTTCAGACCTGGTTAAGGCCACTCTTAGGATCATTGGTTACTATCCTCACCCTGTCTTTTATGACCTTGTCTAAATATGATCAGAGTCGGCAAACTTGGAAGGCTTCCATAGCCTTGGCAACTCATGACGACAGCCTAGGGTGGTTACTGGCGCCATAAACTAGAGTGTCAATTTGTTGGGTCAACAACAGGAGCCACTGTGCGCTTGCTCCTGATGTGGGATCTCTGTCCTTGATGTACTGTACATTTGGATTTAATGCTATAACTAGTACTCAAACAGTATGTTTCACTTTGTGTTTCTATGTGGGTGCAAACTGTTGAAGTATTTATACTAAATTGATCTTCTGTATATAAATAGAATTGAAAATGAATCTTGATGTGAATGGAAGGGGAGAGGGAGCGGGAGAGGGGAGGGTTGCAGGTGGGAGGGAAGTTATGGGAAGGGGAAGCCATTGTAATCCATAAGCTGTATACTGGAAATTTATATTCATTAAATAAAAGTTAAAAAAAAAAAGAATAAAAAAAAAAAAACTAAAATGTGAAATATCAGCAATAAATGTCACTGGGATGCTTAATTTCAAAAATATCACTTTCACTCTGAAATTGTTCTTCAGATGTCTGTATTTGAAATAACAACTCAGGCATTTAGCTTTTTTTGTGTCATGGTCTCAGAACGCGGAGTGATATGATTTAAAGAATGTATTTAGGTCCCGTGGCCAGAAAGACCTTAGCTCTGCTATCTTATAGATACATTATCTTGGGTATATAGCTTAATCCCTCTAAACCAAGATTTTTCCACTGTGGTACTAGTGACATTTTGTACCAGATCATTCTTTGCCATGGGGAACCATCCTGGGCACCGCAGAATGCTTAGCAGCATCCCTGGCCTCTGCCAACTCAATGCCAGTAGAAGCTCCACCCCTAGTCATGAACATAAAAAATGCCTCCAGATATTGTCAAATGTCTACCAGGGCGCAAAACCTCTCAGCTGGGAGCTACTGCTCTAACACTCAACATTCTCATCTGTAAAACTTGCATACTCTATTACTAGGAATAATAGGACACTATCAAAAACTGCATGTTCATGTTAATAGAAGCAGAAGCATTTGACAAAATTCAACATCCTTTTATGATAGATATACTAAAACAATTGAGATTAGAGGGAAATTTTCAAAACCTAATAAAGGCCATCTATGAAACATTCAAAGCTAACAACATACTTAAGAGTAACAGATTCAATTATTTCCCTGTAAGAACAGAAATAAGCCAATGCTGCCCACTCTCACACTATCTCAAGTCAACATTATACTAGAAATTCCAGGCAGAGTAATTTTCAGGAAAAGGGGGGAGGGGAGGCAGGGAAAGAAGGAAGGAAGGAGAAGGGAAGGAAAGAAGAATGAAGGCAACCAGATTGGAAAGAAAAAGGAAAAGTATCTTTATTTATAAATAACATCATTGTATGTACAGAAAATCCTAAGAAATTCATTTAAAAATTACTAGAAGTAATGATGAAGTTCAGCTAGTTTGTAAGATATACAACACAGATGAATCTTGAAAATATTGGGCTAATTGAAAGATATCATTCACAAAACACCACACACTTATATGATTACACTTACATGAAATGACTAGAATACTGCAATCTATAGATGCAGAAAGCAGTATAGTAGCTGCCTTGTGGGTTGCAGAGAATCAAGGTGATCGTTAACTGTGTGTGTGTATGCGTGTGTGTGTGTGTGTGTATGGTGGTGGGGGCTTCTTTGTAAAGGAACGAAAATGCACTAAAATTACTGTAATGGTGGACACACAAATTTATCAATATATTATTTTAATTTTTAATTATTTATTTATTTATAAATTTTTTGCCAGGCAGAGTTAAACAGTGAGAGAGAGAGACAGAGAGAGAGATAGTTATAGACAGTGAGAGAGAGACACTCCCCAAATGGCGCTGCGCCAATCTGAAGCCAGGAGCTGGGTACTTCCTCCTGGTCTCCCATGTGGGTACAGGGACCCAAGCACACGGGCCATCCTCCACTGCCCTCCTGGTCCACAGCAGAGAGATGGACTGGAAAAGGAGCAACTGGGACTAGTACCTGGTGCCCCAACCGGGACTAGAACCCCGGGGTGCCGGCGCCACAGGCGGAGGATTAGCCAAGTGAGCCACGGCGCCTGCCTATTTTTTTTTTTTTAAGATTTATTTTATTTATTTGAAATACAGAGTTACAGAGAGAGGTAGAGACAGAGAGAGAGAGGTCCTCCACCCGCTTGTTCATTCCCCAGATGGCCGCAACGGCTGGAACTGGGCCAATCTGAAGCCAGGAGCTTCTTCCAGGTCTTTCACACAGGTGCAGGGGCCCAAGGACTTGGGCCATCTTCTACTGCTATCCCAGGCCATGGCAGAGAGCTGGATTGGAAGAGGAGCAGCTGTGAGTAGAACCGGCGCCCATATGGGATGCTGGCACTTCAGGCCAGGGATTTAACCCACTGCGCCACAGAGCCAGCTCCATATCAATATATTTAAAAACCTTTCAATTGTTCACTTTAAATGAGAATTAATTGTATGGTATCTGAATTATGTCTCAATAAAGCTATTAAAAATAAAGTCAGTGTGCGTTTTAACAACAGAAGGAATTGTATATCTCATAAAATTGGACTAGGAAAAAAACCAAAAAGCTTTAGTGCAATGTTTTGCTAAAAATAAAACTACTGGATTAGTAAAAAGATATGGGTTTAAATACTATCTGTGTATTTTACTTGCTATGACTCAGAATAAAATGATGCCTCAAAATCTCTACCACAATTCCTAGTACAATTAATAAAAAAGGAAATAATTCTTTCAACAGGAATGATGAACAGACAATCAAAGGATATCAGGTAATAGATGTTAGAATATGTAGAATATGATGGAAAAGTTTATATTTATATTTGTATATAAAATAGAGACATAGTAACAATGTTAAGAAACTGAGTATAGTAACTAAAATATGAGAAACCTAACTAATATGCATTTCATCTCAGCAGTAATAACATAGACAGAATAGGGGCAGGTGTTGTGGTGTAGTAGATTAAGCCACCAAGTGCAACACTGGCATTTCATATGAGCACTGGCTTGTATCCCAGCTGCTTGCTTCAGATCCAGCTCCCTGCTAATGTTCCTGGAAAAAACATGGAAGATGGCCCAAGTACTTGCACCCTGCTACCCACATGGGAGACCCGATAGAGTTTATAGTTCCTAGCTTCAGGTTCAGCCTGCTGTAGCCTTTTGCCACCAGTTGGGGATTAAACCAGAAGATGGAAGATCTCTCTCACTCTCTGTTTCTCTGCTGCTTTACCTTTCAAATAAATAAAATAAATCTTTAAAAAATAATAATACAGGAGCTGGCACTGGAGTATAGGGGGTAAAGCAACAGCCTCCAGTGCTGGAATCCCATAAAGGCACCGGTTCAAGTCCTGGCTGCTCTCTTTCCAATACAGCTCCCTGTTAACATGCCTGGGAAAGCAGCAGAAGATAGCCCACGTCCTGGGGCACCTGCAACCATGTGGGAGACCTGGAAGAAACTCTTGGCACCTGACTTCGGATCTGCTCAGCTCCGGCCATTGCAGCCATTTGGAAAGTGAGCCAGCGGACGGAGGATCTCTCTCTTTCTCTCTCTGCCTCTGCCTCTTTGTAACTCTGCCTTTAAAATAAATAAATAAATCTTTTAAAAAATAATAATACAGACAAAATAATTTGGATAATCCATTATATACTGTTATAATAGAATGTAACCAAACAATGAAAAACAAAACTTGCTTTTAAGGATTCAGGGCCATGGTGCTAATTTCAGTTGTTTTCTAGAATATAAAATTTAATATTATTTTCAAAATTTAAATGCATAAAATTTGTCTTCATAGTGACATTGGAAAAAAAAAATAGAAGTTTAGAAAAAGGAAGAAGTTAATTCAGACCTCCACAAGGTATTTTATAAGCCTTTTGAAGGCAACCAATAAACAATAAAACAAAAGTTTAGTTAAAAAACAAAAACAAAAAAACAAACCTCACTAAACCTTTAGGTTAAAAAAAATGTTTTGGGAGGAAGAGATGGGAAAAAGTTGATTAACAGGTATTAACAGGTACTTATATATGGGAGTACGAAGTTCTGGGGTTATGTTACATAGAAGGGTTAACTATAGATAATGTACTGTATATTGCTTTAATTAGGGAAAAACGGGCAAATAGGATTTTGAATGCTCCCACCATACAGAAATGCTAAATGTTTGAGGAGATAGATATATTTTCCCTGATTGAACATTACATAGTATATACATGTATTTAAACATCACATGGTACCTCATAAATATATACAATTTTTATGTGTCTGTTAAAAAAACTTTAAAAGATCTGGTGATGTGGCGTAGAAGGTTAAACCTGGGCATGGGTTTGCTTCCTGGCTGCTCCACTTCTTTTTTTTTTTTTTTTTTAATTTTTGACAGGCAGAGTGGACAGTGAGAGAGAGAGACAGAGAGAAAGGTCTTCCTTTTGCCATTGGTTCACCCTCCAATGGCCGCCGCGATAGCGCGCTGCGGCCGGCGCACTGCGCTGATCCGATGGCAGGAGCCAGGTGCTTCTCCTGGTCTCCCATGGGGTGCAGGGCCCAAGCACTTGGGCCATCCTCCACCGCACTCCCTGGCCACAGCAGAGAGCTGGCCTGGAAGAGGGGCAACCGGGACAGGATCGGTGCCCCGACCGGGGCTAGAACCCAGTGTGCCGGCGCCGCAAGGCAGAGGATTAGCCTAGTGAGCCGTGGTGCCGGCCTCCACTTCTGATACAGCTCCCTGCTAAAGTGCCTGAGAAAGCAGCTGAAGATGGCTCCTGTGCTTGGGTCCCTGCATCCATGTGGGAGACCCAGAGAAGCTCCTAGCTCCTGGCTTCTGGCTTCGGATCACACCAGCTCCAGCTGTTGCAGCCATTTGGAGAGTGAACCAGTGCATGAGAGATCTGTCTGTCTGTCTGTCTGTCTCTCTTTCTCTCTCTTCTTTCTGTAGCCCTGCCTTTCAAATAAATAAATAAATCTTTAAAAAGGACTTTAATTTGGAAACAGTTTCCCACGTTCTTAAAAGAAATGAAGATATGCAGAATGCTCTATAATTTTCTTTGTCATTTTCTTTTTTTTAAAAGATTTATTTTATTTATTTGAAATACAGAGTTACAGAGAGAGAGGTAAAGACAGAGAGAGAGGTCTTCCATTCGCTTGTTCACTCCCCAGATGGCCGCATCGGCTGGAGCTGCACCAATCCAGAGCCAGGAGCCAGGAGCTTCTTCCATGTCTCCCTTGCGGGTGCAGGGGCCCAAGGACTTGGGCCATCTTCTACTGCTATCCCAGGCTATAGCAGAGAGCTGGATTGGAAGAGGAGCAGCCGGGACTAGAACCGGCGCCCATATGGGATGCCGGCACTTCAGGCCAGGGCGTTAACTTGCTGCACCACAGCGCTGGCCCCTTCCCTGTCATTTTCTAATGTAAATACTTAACTAAATTTCTCATTGACAGACATATTTTTAGTTCACAATGATAAATTTATCACATGTCCACTATTATGAGCTATATGGAAATGAGACACAGACTTAGAAAATGACAGTGAAACATCACCAATAAAATATCACAATTTGAATGTAGACCTGATTTACAAATTCTGATGGAAAACAATTCAAATTAAAAGTTAAAGAAATGAAGTTAAAATATAACTGTACAGTCTTAGAGTAGTCCTTACTGGCATTCAGTTCTATCCAAGTATTTTTTATTTCACTGAGGATATTGCTGTGATAAAATATTAAATATTCTACCTTTGAGATCTTCAACTGTTTCCTGCGCCGGCAACTCCTAAACAAATGAAAAAGTGAAAATCAATGCATGAGTCAGCTCACTGCACATTTCCAGGCAGCCAGCAGCCACTGTTTTCCTAAATGGCACGTGGTGAAAAAAACAATACAGTATCCACTTTCCTTACACTTCTATAAAATGGGGAGCAAAAACAAATACCAATAAATAAATACAAAAGGATGAAAAATAGAAGTCATTTTATTAAGTGACATAAGCTAGGCAAAGAAAGACAAGTACCACATGATCTCATTTATCTGAGTAATCAAAAAATTGATCTCATAGAGGTTGAGAGTAAACTAGTGGTTACCAGAAGGCAGGGAAGGGTCAGAGGGAGGGAGTGTTAGGGAAAGGCTGGATTTGTGGGGACTCAGTTGTCATTAGAAGAAAAAAGTTTTGGTGTTCTGTTGCATAATAGGGTGATTATAGATTTTTAAAAATGCACTATATGTATATATATATATATATATATATATATATTTTAAAAAAAACTACAAGAAAAGATTTGGAATGTTTTCACCCAAAGAGAAGAGAAATATTTGAGGAGATAATTATGTTCATCCTGAATTGAACATTGCATAATGTAAATATGCACTGAGACACCACATAGTACCCCATATATATGTACAATAAAAGATTTTAGGGCCAGCACCATGGCGTAGTGAACTAAGCCTCCACCTGTAGCACCAGCATCCCATATGGAGACCTGTTCTAGTCCTGGCTGCTCCTTCCAATCCAGTACTCTGTTAATGGCCTGGGAAAAGTAGTGGAAGATGGCCCAAGTGATTGGGTCCCTGCACCTGCATGGGAGACCCAAAAGAAGCTCCTAGCTCCCGGTTCCTGACTTCAGATTGGCTCAGCTGCAGCAATTGCAGCCATTTGGGGAGTGAACCAGCAGATAGAAGACCTTTCTCTTTGTCTCTCCCTCTTTCTGTCTGTAACTCTACCTCTCAGATAAATAAATAAATCTTTTTTTTTTTTTAAAAAAAAGATTTATGTACAAACTATAAAGAAAGAAAACTGTACTGCAGCCAAGGCGAGAGAGGGTGTGTGCTAATTAAGAAAGTAAAAGGAGAAGGATTAAGGCATGACTTACACAATAATAAATAGAGCCCAATACAGCGAATCTAGAAAAAAGGTGATCTATTGACTTTCCAAGAAACCAGTGTGATTTAGTGTGAAAAGCAGTGGACAGATGCAGTTAACTCTAGGTGGAAAGCATCAGGAATAATAACAAATTAAGTGAATGACAGGAGAAGAAAGTGAAGGTCTGCATATTGGTTCCCTGGCCAGGTGGCTGTCCCCATAGGAGGACAGCAGCAGAGGAGGCCAATGGGTATGCTCTGAACACATGACTGGGTGTTTATCTTATGGTCACAAGTGCACCCCTCAGGCCATTTCCATATCCTGAGATTGATCTTCCACAAGTAAAGGACCAATATTTACAGTACATGAACTACAATCACAGCTACTGTCTGATCCCTCTCTAAGAAGGGATCAACACTAGAGCAACAGGAAGAGAGTAAAACCAGAAACAAGAGCACTAACCAAAGGCCCAGAAGAGTGATGAGAATTCAAGCTCTGCCCTCTGGAACTGCAGTGGAGGGGAGGCGTAGGGAAGGTTCGAGTGGCCTCTTCCTTTCTATCATTGTGAATTTGCCTGTTATTGCTAAGCCAGCAGGATAAACACAAGAGCAGTGATATTGTTAAACAAAACTGATTCTTTAGGTAATAGTCCAAAAACTACTTCCCCCTAAAGTCTATTTTGTCATACGCTTTATATACATCTCTTCTTTATAAAAGAGGGTAATAAACATTACTTTTAAATTATTGGACATATTTTCTTAAAGGATTATAGGATAGGAAATAGTTTAAGAATTGTGACATGCTTACTATTCTAAATATTTCAATTCTATGCACGTATATCAATAAACACACATGCTTTTCATTAAAATAATCTAATATGCTCTAAGTCACTTAAAAAACAGGATACAAATACTGAAGTAAAAATTTTTGCAGTGTTAAGTCTAAGGCAAATTAATTGAGATCATGGTTTAAAACAATGTTGATGGTTAAATTGTGTTGATTATGAATATCAATTTTATTATTAAGCATATGCTTAAATATAAAGAGAGCATACATATATATGTGTGTCTATACTGGTATATTTTCATAAGTAATAAATGAGAAAGACTATTTTAATCAAAATCAAAACATTTAAATTATGAACTAACACGTTAATTGGAAAGGTTACCTTGGAATTTTGTGGTTAGTCATGTGTTCACTGTTGGCATCTTTGTCTTTACTTGACTTTTCTTTCTTTCTGGAGGGTCTTTTCTGAATTACTTCTCCTTTATCAAACATGAGGTGTAGGCGATAACTGACCAGCTTGATTATTGTGAAGAACAGAGTCACTGACATGCAGTAAAAAAATACAATGATGGCATTTGGAGGAAAAGCCTAGAGAAGAGAAAAAGAGACTCACTTGCTCACAGGATTTTCTTTTTGTTTTAAATCTAGAAGCATTTTTGAGCATAAACTGTGTAAGATTTCAAATTTTATTAGTTTTGTAAGTTATCCTGATTAGAATACCCAAGGAAGGGTAGGAGCATGGGCAGGAGAGAGGGTAGGGTGAAAATTATCCCTATGTAGCTAAATCTGTATATATGATATACATGAAAGTTGTTTCTCTTAACTTAAAAAAATTTTTTTAAATACCTGAAGAGAAAGATCTGATGTCTTTATTTTCTTGTTTTTTACATTGTTTTTGTTTCTCATCTGTACTAATTGCACTGATGACCAATATTTGATTTGCAGGTAGAAAGTCCACAGAATAAGATCGGTGAGAGGGAAACTTTCAATTTTCTATTAGCTGTTTTACATAGCTTCATCTGATTTCCCTATCCAGTCTTAAAGGCAAAGGAAAGAATTTTCAGGATGTTGTTTCCTTCAATAACACACAAAATGCCTTGTGAAGAATAGAGGGAAGAAGGAAGGAGAAAAGTTGGGGTAACCTCTTCTTTCCCACTCTGCTGGATTGACACCAGTGGACATTGGGCTTCCCCTGGGTGGTGATACATAAAAGAAGCCCTGAAAGGGTCCTTGTTCCTAAAGGAGGTGCATTATTTCAAGCAATGATAAAGGATCTCAACATAGATATTATGGTGAAGCTCAGCTCAATTCTGTCCAGTCCCTTCAAGAAACAAAAGCAATCATTAAGATCCATGTAATTGTCCCACTCTACAGCATCCCTCACATATCTTCCTAATTCTCTCCAATGACCAAGGACCACCACAGATACTCTGGATCTTCCAAAATGAAATTATTATCCCTTGGGATGGAAATAGGGATAAGAATATCCTCAGGTGCTCTCAAGGGCAGCTTCAATAGCCAGTGAGACTTTTACCCCCAAATCTCCCTGAAGGATCTTGGGAATGCAGCATCAGCCCAGCCTGGACTGAAGCCTAGAGAACAAGGAGACCTGCAGACAACACAGCACAGCCCATGTCTGCCCCTAAGCAACTCCTGCATACTTTGCCAGGTTCCCAGATGATGGCCCACCATGCAGATAAGACCATCTCTAAAAAACACTAGCCACAGGGCTGGCACTGTGGTAAACCGGGTGAAGCTGCTGCCTGCGGTGCTGGCATTACATATGGGCACCAGTTTGAGCCCTGGCTGCTCCACTTCTGATCTAGCTCTCTCCTGTGGCCTGGGAAAGCAGTGGAAGATGGTCCAGGTCCTTGGGCCCCTATGCCCACGTGGTAGACCCAGAAGAAGCTCCTGGCTTCTGGCTTCGGATCAGTGCAGCTCCAGCCATTGCGGCCATCTGGGGAGTGAGCCAGCAGATGAAAGACCTCGCTCTCTCTCTGCCTCTGCCTCTTTTTAAAAGATATATTTAATAACTAAATATTTAATAAATGTTTATTGTTTAATAAATATTATTAATATTTATTATATTATTGTTTATTAATAATATTTATTAATATTAATACTTATTGTGTGAATAATACTTATTATTAAGTAAATAGTCTTTAATGCTACTTAATAAATAAATAAATATATCTTTAAAAAAAAAAGACCAGCTAGAAATAAAAGAAAGAGTAAAATACCCCCAACAGGTTAAAGGCAAAGTGAAGAATTTCCAAAATCACACATTTGCTCTTACTTCATGGGGAAACAGTCCACCAATAATATAAATTAATGAATAAATGAAAGAAAGAATGATTAAATAAGATAGATAGTTAGGTAATAGATAAGGCGAGGTTCCCCTACTAGCAGAGGGTAAGTTTCAAATTTACATATGCAACTGCTGATATGAAACTGTAAAGAATTTAAAGCATTATGTAGAAAAGTTGTTTGCTGAGTGAGAGAGAGAGAGGAGAGCAAAAAGAGAGAAACACATACAACAAATAACCCAACACATTTTCTTGACTATTCCAAGTTTAAAAAGTATAGGCTAAACCCAGAGTTACTTTGAAGAAACTGGTATTAGAAGGAAAAAAGCCTCTCAGATGTCTATGAGAATATGAGATAAGAGTATTTTTACCTACAAATTATATTCAGAATTTGCTTGAATTTTAGTATCACTAGGGTTTCATAGAACTCTGGCCAATAGGAGTAGCAGAGAGACAGAGAGTTTCCTAAGTATTCCCTCTGCCCCTCTACAGTTCCCTGTATCTCTTGCAGTCAGGCTTAGGGCCGTGTGGCCACTTTTAGTTGACAGACTATTAGTGAGCAAAAGTACAATTATGAGCTACATGCCTCCTCTATCCCCCCTTTCCCCATTTTACTTAATGGTCTCAGAGATCAAGTTTCCCAGAAAATACAACTCTAAGACCATAACGTTTCCTTCAGCCTGGGTACCTGAGGGACTCTATGGAACACACCCAACAGACCCGAAATGGACTCATAACTGGAGTTAAAAATAAATCTTTGATTTATGAAACCGCAGAGATCTTGGATTTTGCCTACTATGAAAACTATCATTGGTTAATATAATTAATACAGGTGATTTCATCTCCGTATGAAAGCTTCCATTCAAATTAGATCTGAGATAAACTGAAAAAATCCTAAGGCATTGAGAAGAATATGTTAAGGAAACAGGGTGAGAATGCTAGGGAAAAAGTGAGAGAGAGAAAAAAGATTATATATGGCTCTTGGGAAAATTCACTTGGGAAACAACTGACTTGTCACAATAAGGAAATATAGTACTTTTTTCTTATCCACATAAATACAGACTACAGCATAAGCCTTGTAATTTTAAAGTTAAGAGACGTCAAGCAGTTAGGATTTGAAGTTAACACAAGCAATAATGTTTGGTTGCAACCCAGATATGAAGAGTGTGCTGCATATGCGCACATTCCTCCCCAAATTCTCTGATCTCACAATTTCTTAATAAATAAACAAATTAAATAAACAAATACCTTTCCCTTCAGCAGACCATAAAAAATAAATCTACCATCTTCCCAGATACTGCTTTTTATGACACGCAGTCCTGCTTAGCCCAGGCTCCTGCAATTCTACATTCCCACAGACATCATTGAAAGTCATTTTCAAGGCAACTGTCCTGCAGGTATCATGCTCAGTCAACAAAACACCTCCAGCTTCTAGGATTTGCTCTCCCAGCAGGTATGCATGAGAGGACAAGAGTAGGCTCTAGGGAAGAACATGAAATGGATGAATAGTTATGAATTTGTTTTTAACATATATCAGAATTTTCCTCAACATAAAGTTTATCACATTTTGAATAGACATTTCCTTGTTCTAAATTCCTTATTTCCATGAATGTTTCCTTTTAGCATATTCTGATTAACACCACAAGGCAAAATTTTTCAAAATAGTATTCTTGGCCAAAGAAAACACATCACTGTTAGAAGGAAACGAATTCCTCTCTACTCCTGTAATGCCCTGTAGAGGGGATTACTCCTCAACATGGCTGGCCTCTCTGTGCCTCTGACCCACACTGCCATTAGCAGCTTCTGACTGGTAAATTTGGAGAACAGGAACTGGGTGTGTCTTCCTTCCACCTCCTCTTTTGTTCTCTCAGGAGCTGGCTGGGTAAGGAAGAGGCATGGATCCCCAATGCTGCAAGGCTTCCTGTGTCAGGCTTCAACTCAGGGAGGGCCAAAGATTTTTACAGCTTTGTGACAGTCAGAAAATCTACTTGCCTGTGAGTATAAGTTACAATCCCAAAACCAGCCTCACAAGTAATACAGAACTCCATCTGCTTGACTCTTCTGCTTCCCTCAAGTGGCTCAGGAAAGGTGGATGCCATTTACTGGGTCATCAAATCTACACATAAAGTTCATGAACTTGACTGGAAGGAGAGCCTCTCTAAGCTTTGTTGGACACTTTGTGCTCTTAGTCTAGGCTTAAATTCATTGAGGTAGCTCATGTTCAACCTCATAAACTTTGTTTCCTGGCCCAAAGCAAAAATTAGAAGTAGACACAATAGTGCAACGAGACATGATAAATGAGGGCTTAAATCACGAGGGAAATAAAAAAAAAAAAAGAAACAAAGGAAGAAAAAAAAGAAAACCACATCTATAAAACAGCAAGTGCACTTCTATGATCACTTTCTGAGACACAAAAACACCTGAAGACAGTACCACAAAAGAGTAATAAGATGTCTAGAATTACAAAGAAAATGCTCCATGACATTCAATATACTGTTAGAGAAGGCAGGGAAATTTAAAGCCACCCCTTCAATGAGGCTAAAATAAATTGAGTTTTCTTGCTTAAAGGCTAAACTTTGAGTCATTTGGAAGATGTTTTTACTCAAAATATGTAGCTTAATAAATAAAGCATTAACCTGCAGAGTGTGACATTCATATTCATATTGTTGACATTTATATACCTCTCTGAACACACTAAGGTTTTTCTGTTTGGTCTGGGTATTCATGACGCGCAGGGCTGACAAGGGCTTTGGAACCCACTATTTCATTTTTCAGGAAGCCTGATGAGTTTTACCAATGTTAGGAAACCACAGATTGATCTAAAAAGATGGAATTCGGCATGAGCAACTTGAATTGTGTCATCTGCTGCACAGATCAGAGAGATTCTATTTTGCTGATCTATTTTGTCAACTTAAGAGAGATCACATTTGTCTGTCTAGTTATCTACTCCCCATTTACTCATTCATTCCTGTAACAGATAATTGTTTAGTGTCTTGTCTGTGTCATTTAAGTAGGACTTTTGGGTCCTCGTGAAGTAAACTTTAATGTCTTGGTGGGAAGGCAGTGTTGGGAATAGGTATGTATGCCCAAAATCAGACCACATGATAGAAGCTATCATTTGTATGCATTTATGTATGTGGAGGAATTTATGAGTTTTCAAATCCAAAATAACAGTTCAGTACACATTTCATAAATTTATGTTATGAAAAAATATTAAACAAATATAGTATTTTTCTGAGAAATCTGTAACTTATCTTTTGAGAACTGGAAAGAATCCAGCAGAATTTGGGATTTCAGGAATATATGCCAAGAATCTCTGGTGGCAGACATGTGCAAAGAACGTGTATGAACCTGCCTCGAGGTTATAAACAGGAAGGATTCAGAAAAACACCCCTTAGAATTAAGCCAGTCTTGCAAATACATATTTTAAAAAATCAGAGGGACAGAATCAAGAAATCTGAGTCAAAATCCAGCCCTATTTGCACTTCTATCTTGCAAAAATGGATGAATAAAAAAGGTACAATACATCACTTCATCTTAGGCCTGCTACTTGGTTTTCCTTGGGTCTGCAGCTTTTGTTTCTTATTATATCTGCTCTAATTTCTTTGTGCTCCTGGGCCTCTTTTTGGTGAGCAGTTTTGATGAGGGAAATGCTGGATAATGAGGTGGCAAGAGGATGCCTGTACTATCAAGACAGGGAAAGATAAGATGGAGCATTAGAATTCATTGACCAGCAAGGTCATTAAAATGAGTACCTTTGTAGATCTACCTGCTTAAAAATTACTTTAAAAACAGGAACATGCAATTATTCAAACCTGTCTCTTCTCTTCTCATAAACAGTATTGAGTGGATAATTTAGTCAATGAACGTTTAATACAGTCAAGAAATTTGGACTCATGCTTTTTTTTCCCCTGAAACTCATTATTTAAGGTATAGAAACTTCATGCATTTCATAAACGCAATGTTTGTAGCATAGTGATTCTTCCCCCTGTACCCACCTTCCTGCCTGCAGTCTCACCCATTTTCGTCCTCCCTCTCCTATTCCCATTACTATTTTTTACTGAGATCTATTTTCAATTAACTTTATACACATAAAATTAACTCTATATTAAATTGAGTTCAATGAATAATATGAAAAAAAAAAAAAACAAAAAAAAAAAACTTGTCCTTCAACAGTCCAGAAAAGGGCTATTCAAAGTCATCACATTTCAAACTGTCAATTTCACTTCTATAGTTTACTTTTTAGGTGCTCTGTTGGTTATCACAGATCAGGGAGAACACATGGTATCTGTCCTTTTGGGACTGGCTTATTTCACTAAGTATAATGCTTCCCAGTTTCACCCATTTTGTTGCAAAAGACAGGATTTCATTATTTTTACATTTGTGTAGTATTCCATGGTGTACATATCTTATAATTTCTTTATCCAGTTTTCAGTTGACAGACATTTGGGTTGATTCCATATCTTCAATATTGTTCATTGAGCTGCAATAAACATGGGGGTACAGATAACTCTTTCATAAGCTGATTTCATTTCCCTTGGTTTAAATTCCTGGAGTAGAATGGCTGGGTCATGTTGTAGGTCTATATAGAGATTTCTGAGGTATCTCTACACAGTCTTCCATAAGGCCTGTACCAGTTTATACTCCCACCAACAGTGGATTAGGGTACCTCTTTCCCCACGTCCTCACCAGCATTCGGTGTTTGTTGATTTCTGTATGAAAGCCATTCTAACTGGGGTGAGGTTTTGATTCGCATTTCCCTGATGGCTAGTGATACTGAGCATTTTTTCATGTGTCTGCTTACCATTTTGATTCCCTCTTTTGAAAAATACCAGTTTAAGTCCTTTGCCTATTTCTTAACTGGTTTGTTTGTTTTGTTGTTATTGAATTTCTTGGGCTCTTTATATACTCTGGTTATTAATCCTTTATCAGTTGCACAGTTTGCAAATAATTTCTTCCATTCTGTCAGTTGCCATATCACTTTGCTGAGGGTTTCTTTTGCAGTGCAGAAGCCTCTATATTTGATAATATCCCATTTCTTAATTTTGGCTTTCATTGCCTGTGTCTCTGGGGTCTTTTCCAACAACTCTTTGTCTATGCCAAAGTCTTTCAGTGTTTCCCGAGTATTCCCTAACAATTTGAAGGTGTTGTGTCATAGATTTAGATCTTTAAATAATTTTAAGTGGATTTTTTGTAAGGTGTAAGGTAGGGGTCTTGCTTCATACTTCTGCACATGGAAATTGGTTTCCCAGCACCGTTTGTTAAAGAAACTTTCCTTGATCCAGGGATTGATATTAACTCGCTCATCAAAAAATAAGTTGGTTGTAGATGCATGGGTTTTCTGGAGTTTTTATTCTGTTCCATTGGTCTATCCATCTGTTTTTGTACCAGTACCAGGCTATTTTGATTATAACTTCCCTGTAATATGTCTTGAAATCTGATATTGTGATGCCTCTGGCTTTGTTTTTGTTGTATGAGATTGCTTTAGCTTTTTGGGGTATCCTGTGATTTCATATGAATTTCAGCACTGTTTTCTCTATATCTGAGAAAAATATTCTTAGTATTTTGAATGATATTACATTGAATTTGTAAATTGCTTTCCATAGGACATTTTGATGATATTGATTCTTCCAATCCATGAATATGGAAGATTTTAACATTTTTTGTGTCTTCTTCTATTTCTTCCTTTTTTAAAAAAATATTTATTTATTTATTTGAAAGGCACAATTACAGAGAGCAGAGACAGAGGCAGAGGCAGAGAGAGAGGTCTTTGATCCACTGGTTCACTCCCCCACCAGACAGCCACAACAGCCGGAGCTGCACCAATCCTAAGCCAGGAGCTTTCTCTTGGTCTCCCACGTGGGTGCAGGGGCCCCAGGATTTGGGCCATCTTCCACTGCTTTCCCAAGCAGCTGGGACTTAAATTGGAGCTCACAAGGAATACTGCCACTTCAGGCAGCAGCTGTACCTGCTACGCAACAGCACCAGCCCCTACTTCTTTCTTTAATGTTTTGTAATTCTCATTGTAGAGATCTTCGACATCCTTGGTTAAATTTATTTCAAGGTATTTTTATTTCTGTAACTATTGTGAAAGGGAATGGTTTAAAAAGTTCTTTCTCAGCCGGCGCCGTGGCTCAATAGGCTAATCCTCTGCCTGCGGCGCCAGCACACCGGGTTCTAGTCCCGGTCGGGGCGCCGGATTCTGTCCTGGTTGCCCCTCTTCCAGGCCAGCTCTCTGCTGTGGCCCGGGAGTGCAGTGGAGGATGGTCCAAGAGCTTGGGCCCTGTACCCCATGGGAGACCAGGAGAAGCACCTGGCTCCTGCCTTCGGATCAGTGCAGTGCGCTGGCCACGGTGGCCATTGGAGGGTGAACCAATGGCAAAAGGAAGACCTTTCTCTCTGTCTCTACCTCTCTCACTGTCCACTCTGCCTGTCAATAAAAGAAAAAAAAAGTTCTTTCTCAGCTGTGATTGTCTATGTATAAAAAGCTATTGATTTGGTGTGTTCATTTTATATCCTTCCACTTTACCAAACTCTTTTATGAGTTCCAATAGTCTCTTATTAGGGTCTTTTGGATCCCCTTATATAGAATCACATCATCTGCAAATTGGGATAGTTTGACATCTTCCTTCCCAATTTGTATCCCTTTAATTTCTTTTTCTTGCCTGATGGCTCTGGCTAAAACTTCCAGGACTATATTGAATAGCAATGGTGAGAGTGGGCATCCTTGTCTGTTTCTGGATCTTTCTGGGAATGCTTCCAACTTTTCCCCATTCAATAGGACACTTGTCGTGGGTTTGTCATAAATTGACTTGATTTTGTTTAGGAATGTTCCTTCTGTACCCAATTTGTTTAGAGTTTTCATCACGAAAGGGCATTGTATTTTATCCAATTCTTTCTCTATATCTATTGAAATAACCATATGTTTTTTTTTCTTCATTTGTCAATGTGATGTATCACATTGATTGATTTGTAAATGTTGAACAAATCCTGCATCCCAGGGATAAATTTCAGTTATTCCAGGTGAATGACCTTTTTATGTGTTGTTGGATTTGATTGGCCAGAATTTTGTTAAGGATTTTTGCATCTATGTTCATCAGGGAAATTGGTCTGCAGTTCCCTTTCTCTGTTGTGTCTTTTTCAGGTTTAGGAATTTGGGTGATGCTGTCTTCATAGAAAGAGTTTGGGAGGATTCCTCTCTTTCAATTGATTCGAATAGCTTGAGAAGAGTTAGAGTTAGTTCTTCATTAAATGTCTTGTTGAATTCAGCAGTGAAGCCATCCAGCCCTGGATTCTTCTTTCTTGAGAGGGTCTTTATTACTGATTCAATTTCCATCTTGTTATTGGTCTGTTTAAGCTTTCTGTATCTTCTTGGCTCAATCTAGGTAGGCTGTACGTGTCCAGGAATCTAACAATGTCTTCTAGGTTTCCTTGTTTGTTGACATACAGCCCTTTGTAGTAATTTCTGATGATTCTTTTTATTTCTATGGTGTCAGTTGTTAATATTTCCTTTTTCATCTCTACATTATTGATTTGGGTCTCTCTCTCTCTCTCTCTCTTTTTTTTTTTTTTGATTAGTTGGGCAAATGGTGTCTCAATTTTGTTTATTTTTTTCAATAAGCTTTGATTTTTTTCATTTCAATGAGCTTTTATTTTTATTTCAATTTTGTTTATTTCTTCTCTAATTTTAATTATTTCTCTTCTCCTACTACTTATGGGTTTGGTGTGCTGTTATTTTTCTAGGTCCTTGAGATGCATTGATAGCTTATTTATTTGGTGCCTTTCCAATCTCTGGATGTAGGCACCAACTGCTATAAGCTTTCCTCTTAACACTGCTTATGCTGTATCCCATAAGTTTTGATATGTTGTATTGTCATCTTCATTCATTTCCAGAAATCTCCTGATTTCTCTTTTTGATTTCTTCTATGACTGACTGTTCATATTCAGGAGCAAGTTGTTCAGTCTCCATGTGTTTATATATGTTCTAGAGATTCCTGAGTTGCTACTTTGCAGCTTCATTCCATTGTGGTCAGGGAAGATGCATACTATGATTTTGATTTTTTTGAACTTGCTGAGATTTGCTTTATGGCCTAGCATATGGTCAATACTACAGAAAGTTTCGAGCACTGATGAGATAAATGTGCATTCTGCAACTGTAGGAAGAAAAGTTCCATAGATATCTGTCAGGTCCATTTGGTCTATAGTGTCGATTAACTCTGTTGTTTCCTTGCTAATTTTCTGTCTGGTTGATCTGTCCATTGCTGAAAATGGAGTATTGAAGACCCCCATTACTAATGAAAAATTGGAGTCTATTTCTACCTTTAGATGTATTAAAATTTATTTTAAATAACCAGGTGCCCTGTTTTGGGTGCATATAAATTTATTAGAGTCATGTCTTCCTGTTGTATTAATCCGTTAATCATTACATGGTGCCCTTTCTTATCTCTTTTAACAGTTTTTGTGTTAAAGTCTATTTTGTCTGATATTAGGATGGTTATACCAGCTCTTTTTTGGTTTCTGTTAGCACCGAATATCTTTCCCATCGTTTCACCTTCAGTCTGTGAATCTTGGTTGGTGAGATGTGTTTTGTCTAGGCAGTAAACAGATGGGTCTTGCTTTTAATCTGTTCTCCTAGTCTGTATCTTTTAACTGGAGAGTTGAGGCCATTTAAATTCAAGGTGACTACTGATAAGTAATGACTTTGCCCTGCCATTTTTCCATAAATATTCCTATTGATTACTTTTCAGGAGATTTTCCATCTTAACCTTCTTTCATAGTGGTGATCATGTTTCTGTGTGTGGCACATCCTTAAGCATCTTTTGTAAGGCTGGATTAGTGATGACAAATTCTTTAGATTTCTATTGTTATAAAAAGTCTTTATTTCACCTTCCTTCATAAACGAGAGCTTTGCAGGGTACAATATTCTGGGTTGACAGTTTCCTTTTTCTCTTAAGATTTTGAACATATCTCGCCATTCTCTCCAAACCTATAATGTTTCTGATATGAAGTCAGTTGTGTGTCTAATTGGAGATCCTTTGAAAGTAATATGGTATTTCTCTTGTGCACATTTTAGAATCTTTTTCTTTACTATGACGAGTTTGACTACAATGTGTCATGGTGAAGATCTTTTCTGTTCATGTCTACCAGGAGTTCTATATGCCTCTTGCACTTGGGCATCCCTTTCTTTCTCCAAATTAGGGAAGTTTTCTGTAATTATTTCACTTCTAATCCATTCTCTTTCCATGCCTTCAGGAACTCCTAAAACCCATATGTTGGGTTGTTTGATATTATCCAACATTATTTTTAGCTTCCTAATTTCTAAATCTCCAACATAAATCTCCAATATTGTTTTTAGCTTCCTAATATCTTCTTTTATTGATCTGACTGTAAAATTCCCAGAGATTTGTCTTTTAACTTGGATATTCTTTTTCTGCTTTACCAAGTCTGTTGTTAAGGCTTTTCACCACATTTTTTATTTGATCTATTGAATTCATCATTTCTGATATTTCATTTTGATTTCTCTTTAGGATCTCAATCTCATGGGAGAAATTTTCCTTTATGTTATGTATAGATTTTTTTAGTTTATGAATTTGCTTCTGATTACTTTTAAGTCATCCTATGATCAATTTTTTGAGTTCCATTTCTGGCATTTCTTCAGTCTCTTCATCTTCACATTCTAGTATTAAAGTGTTGTGTTCTACTGGGGGCGTCATGTTGTCTTCCTTATTCTTGTTTCTTGAATTTCTGTGCTTATTTTTAAACATTTGTGGAAATACTAGTCTCCCCCCACCCCCCATGATGGTTTTTATCTTTGGACTATGCCTCTGAAGCTTAGTAAAGTGTCTGTTCTTTCAGTGAATACCCAGAGGTGTGTGCTGGGTGTGGTCAGGGAGCTCTGTTCAGTGTTTCAGTTTGAGGGGAGTGTCCAAGGTGACACCCACAAATTGGGTGTGTAAAATCTCTCTCTTTTTTTTAATCAGAGGTAAGGTTTGATTAGCTCTGTTGGTGTATTCTCATATTCACCTCATCTCCTCCAAGGAGACCAATGCCAGGGCACTAGCCCCAGTGGGTACAATATTTATCCACACTGCCACAAGAACCACACAAAGGATCAGTGCAGTCCTCAATGTGAGCACAGATCCACAGCAATGACTGTCACCAGGGAAACAGGGAGCCCTGAGCACATGCAGCCACCCATAGTAACTGCCCAAAGACCCAGCCACACCCTGTACCCTCCCACACAGCCAGTGTTTTCACAGTCCCAGCACACAAGGCTCCCACAGTCAGAGTACCCAGCTCCCTGTCAAGTCTCCCAGCCAGACTCAGGTGTCTCTTCTCAGCTGGTTTCTGGGCCCATAGATAACAAGCTGGCACAGTTGTTATGTGTGTCCAAAATGATACCCACCCCACTTCGGCTAGTTATAGGACACTGGTACCAGGTGGTCAGGAAGAGAAAAAAACGTGTCCCCTTTTTTTTCCCCTCTATTTGACAGGTACACTGTGGCTCTAAGTCAGACTCACACCAGGCTCTTACTGCAGCTTTATCACCAGTGGTTTGGGCTGCTGCAGTCTGAACTCTCCTCATTCTCCAAAGCTGGTGCTGAGGCTTTTGGCTGCTGGGGTCCTGAGTTGTACACATCCACACCCTCCATGAAGAACCACAGTGTCCCTCTAATTTGCATGGAGTTTCCTCTGCAGCTTTCTCCCTAACTCTTCCCTGAGAGTGCACTCTCTCCACTTCTATTTTAACTATCTAGACTAGAGCAGTAAGTTTCCTCCCTATTCTGCCACCTTGGAATCCTCCATGATTTAACAGACTCATGTTTATTTTAAATGGTCATTGTAAGAATTAACATTTTGTTTACATTTTAATATATATTGAGATAAACAGAACAAATCAATCAATAAGCTTATTAAAGACAAAGTAATGTCAACCTTGAGGCAAAGACAAGCTCAACCATAAATCTGTACTGATGTTGAGATTGGAAAACCATGTCATGTGTTTCCTAATAGAAATAAATGTATTATTTATAATTAAAAATAAGAATTAAATAATTTGAAGGTTTGGGGCTAATATTGTGGCATAGAGGGTAAAGTCACTGCCTGTGATACTGGCATCCCATTTGGGTACCTTTCGTGTCCTGGATGTTCCATTTCTGATCCAGCTCTCTGTTAATGGCCTGGAAAAGCAGTGGAAGGTGGCCAAAGTGTTGGCCCCTGCCACCCACATGGGAGACCTGGATAAAGCTCCTGACTCTTGGTCTGGTCCAGCCCTGGCCATTCAGCCAGTTAGGGAGTGAACCAGCAGATGAAAGAATCTCTCTGTGTCTCTCCCTCTCTCTCTGACTTTCAAATAAATAAGTCAATCTTAAAAAAAAATAATTTGAAGGTTAACAAAATATAAGCTACATCTGAGCAAGGCTATATTTTACATGTAATATAAGACATATATTATATATATAGTATATAAATCAAAACAATTTATTTTTCACTTCCAGATTTGGTAAACCCACTTACTTACTACTGGAACATCTGAGTGAGTTCATTGCCACCAAGTGCCTTGTTAAGTGTCCTATCTACCAAGGACTGTCCAGTAGGTTTCTGCTCCTTCCCTTCAGTATTTTTGTTTTTTAAATTTTTTATGTATTTATTATTTATTTCAAAGTCAGAGAGACTAGAGGGAGAGACAGACAAACACAGACAGACAAAGATCTTCCATCTGCTAGTTCACTCTCTGAATGCTCACAATAGTTGGAGCTGGGCCAGGCCAAAGCCAGAAGCCCAGACCACAATCCAAGTCTCCTAAGGGTACGGAGGGAACCAAGTATTTGAGCCATCACTGCTGCTTTCTGGGTATATAGTAGAGGAATTTGGAATCAGAAGCAGAGCCTGGACTCAATCCCAGGCATTCTGAGATGGGATGAATGTGTCCCAGGCAGTATCTGAACCACTGTGTGTTCCTCAGTTGAATAAAAATAATATTCACATTTGGGGCACAGCATCTTCTCATTGTGTAAGATGTTTAGAATCTCAGTCCTCCACTATTTTGACATTTAATTTAAGTGCTTTTTTGATAAAAATGTACTGAGAGAAGTCCAAAAATGTTCCAAACAAAAACTTGCCAATGGTCATGGAGGTTATCATTCCCAATGTGCATCCATTGTGCTGACTTAAATACAATAAACACAGGTAGAAGGCATGCTGCTGCAGCAGAGGTCACGACATTCATGGACCTCGCCCATTAGTATTACATAATGGTCACTTTCTTCTTTAGCTCAGGGTTTCTCAATTTGGCTCTACTGGCATCATAGGTTGGATAGTTTGTTGTTGGAAGCTGTCCTGTGCACTACAAGAGGTTCAATAGTATCCCTTACCTCTAACACCAGGTGCCACAGCCATCTCTCCAGCTGTGACAACCAAAAATATCTCCAGACATTGACAAATGTCCCCAGAGAGTGGTTCAGAATCAATACACCCCATTTGCAATTGAAAACAAAGGCTTAGCTGACCAATGTATAAAAGTCATTACTTTGATCCAAGCCTACACATGATCATTAAAAAAAAAGTCCCTATATCTACAATTTCAAATTCATGAAAGAGATATAGAAGAGCAGACAATTTCAAAGTAAATTAATGAAGGTGTTATAATTCAATTAAATGGAAGTGTGCCCAATTTGGTTTGTGGGACGGAGGTAGTGGGCCAAGGAAAACATTCCAGAGAAGTGACATAATGTAAAAACTATGAAAGACACAAGAAAAGCCACATGGATGGAAGAGAATCTGCAAAGCACAGGACCTCCTAGGAAGAGCAAATACATATTTTGGAATAATAGACTTGGGATATTTGAAGTAGGAAGCTAATGGTAAGACACAAAGATTTTATATACTAAGATTAGGAGTCTGATCTTCAAGTTGAAGAGCACAGAAGGCTGCATAAGCGTGGAAGCAAACTGTCGGTGCTTAGATTTTATAAGCTCATCATTATATATGGACAGATGGAGAGAGAAGTGGGGCCAGCAACAAGAAGACAAGGGAGGGGCAGCCTACTTCATAGAATTGTGACAATGTTTAAGGAAAGCATACATGTGAATGCTCATTATGCAACATAATCTGTGATTATTCTCTAAAATTGCTTCAAAAAACAAAACACTGACTGGAACATCAGCTTCACATACCAGGATATTTGGGTTTGAGTCCAGGCTTGGTTCAAAATTCCAGTTAATAATACTCTGGGAGGTAGCAGGTGATGGTTCAAGTGCTTGGGTCCCTGGCACCCACATGGGAGATCTGAATTGAGTTTCCAGTCCCCACTGTTCTGGGCATTAGAAGACTGAGCCATCAGATGAGAGCTCTGTGTCTCTGTTTCTGTCTCTCTTTCATTCACTGTCTCTCTTTCATTCACTTGCTTAAGCTCTCTATTTCTCTTTGTCTCTCTGCCTCTCAGGCAAATAAATAAAAATTATTTCTTAATCTATAAAAAAGCTTGGAGCTAGCTCTGTGACACAGTGGAATAAGCTGCAGCCTGCAACACTGGTATCCATCTCATATCGGAGCACTGGTTCAAGTACTGATTGCTCTGTTTCTGACCCAACTCCTTGCTAATGAACCTGGGAAGGCAGTGGAAGAAGGCCCAAATATCTGGGACCTTGCCACCCATGAGGGAGACCTGAATAGACTTCCAGCCTCCTGGTTTTAGCCTGGTCCAGTCCCAGCTGTTGTGGCCATTAGGGGAGTGAGTTAGCAAATGGAAGTTCACTTGCTTGCTCTCTTGCTTCTCTCTCTCTCTCTCTCTCTCTCCCCTTCCCCCCCTCTGTCACTCACTCTGTCTTTAAAATAAAATAAAATAAAATAAATCTTTTTTTAAAAAAAACCACTGCCTCTGGCCGGCACCGTGGCTCACTAGGCTAGTCCTCCGCCTGCGGCACCAGCACTCCAGGTTCTAGTCCCGGTTGGGGTGCCGGTTCTTTCCCGGTTGCTCCTCTTCCAGTCAAGCTCTCTGCTGTGGCCCGGGGAAGGCAGTGGAGGATGGTCCAGGTGCTTGGGCCCTGCACCTGCATGGGAGACCAGGAGGAGGCACCTGGCTCCTGGCTTTGGATCAGCACAGCATGCCGGCCCTAGCGGCCATTTGGGGGGTGAACCAATGGAAGAAAGACCTTTCTCTTTGTCTCCCTCTCTCACTGTCTAACTCTGCCTGCCCAAAAATAAAAAACAAAAAACAAACAAACAAAAAAAAACTACTGCCTCTGCTCTCTTATGCCAGTATTAGAAACTCAAAAACTGTTTCTAAAAGAAAGCTTTGATAGCTTTAGTTTTAATAGCACGACTGTTGAAATAGCTGAATAACCTTGCAAGGTGACTACTTGAAAGGAGCCAACATATGTAAGTTGTTGTATTTTTTTTTATCTTAGAAAGTAATTGTTTAAGCAAAATACTGTGGCAGCCCCCTAAAGATTTAAACATGGATTTACCATTTGAACGAGAAATTCTCAAAAGAAGTGAAAGCATGGTCTCAGAGATATTTATTTGCCTTATTCACAATAGCCAAGGGATAGAAACAACTCAAATGTCCATAAAAGATAAATGGATGGATAATATATGCTACATACATGCAATGGAAGATCACTCAGTTTTGAAAAGGAAGGAAATGCTGACACCTGCTACAATATGGATGAACCTTGAGGGCACTATGCTAAGTGAAATGGTGCAATTCAAAAAAGGAAAAACACTGCATGATTACATTATATGCAGCATTTAGAGTAGTCAAAATAATATATATAGAAAGTAGAACAGTGGTTTCCAGGGGCTGAAAAAGAGAGAGAAATGGGGAGCTATTGTTTAATGGGCACAGAACTTCAGTTCAGGAAAATGAAAATGTTCTGACAATGAATGGTGGTTTTGTTTGCACAACAGTGTGAATTTACTTAACTGTACACTTAAAAACAGTTAATACTGGGGGAGGGGCAGCACTGTAAAACAGAAGGTTTAAGCATTGCCTATACTAGTATCCCATATGAGTGCTGGTTCAAGACCTAACTGCTCCATTTCTGTTTAGCTCCCTGCTAGTGCACCTGGGAAAGCAGTAGAAGACAGTCCAAATGCTTGGGCCCCTGTATTTACATGGAAAACTCAGATGGAGTTTGTGTGTGTGTGTGTGTGTGTCTGTCTGTCTGTCTGTCTGTCTCCCTCTCTGTGTAACTCTACCTTTCAAATAAATAAAAATTTATTAAAATGTTAATATGGTAAATTTATGTATACATATTTCATCTCAATTCTTTAAAAAGTAATTTCTCTGATTATGGAGGATATAAAACCAGAAATAACAGTTCACCAGATTTCCCACTGATTCTCCTTCTAGAATAATCTCTCAACTTCAAATTTTAGCCATTAAATCAGTATTTGAAGTCCAGAGAAACTGCAAGCAAAAGTCACAGATTGTCAGGTGAGTCATAAAGATGATTAAGTACATATTTATTTAGGGTTCCAGATATTCAGCAAAAGCTTATTAAACACATATTCTGAAACAGGCACTATGAATGGCTTTGGGGAGAGAGCTGTGAACCATCAGGCAAATATCTGTCTGCAAACAGCTTCCATTATAGCACAGACTAATTACAATGAATTGAAAAATTAATTGATTTTTTTTCCAATGAGGGTACTTAACCTAGACTGGAATGTCAAAGAATAATCTAAGGAATTGGTGTTGAACCTAAGCACTAAAGAATGAACTAGAGTTAATTTGGGACATGGAGTGAGGAGATTCTAGGCAGTGGCAACAGAATGTGTGCAAAGGATACCAAGCAGAGTGACAGATAAAAAGGCCTCTGCAGCTGACCACCCCAGTGAGAGAGAGGGGAGGAGAAAAGTACAGTGAGGCTGGAAGGGGGGGGGGGGGGGCAAGGCAGATGAAATGTTTGCTGGGCCCCTGTGTTCCTTTACTTCTTTCTAGGAGGCCAGTGGTGACCTGCTAGTTAATCTCCCCACCTCCACTCTCCAGTTTTCAGGATAGTGCCTCCCAAACACCACTGTAATCACATCACTGCCCTGTGCAAGCACCAACCTCTCTGTTGTACTTCTTATATCAGTGCCAAACTTCATGTTCAAGGCCCAGTGGGTCTCCAAGGCTCTTTGTGAATTGCGTAACAGGAGTTTGCTGTCTTCCACCAAGGGCAGGACTCCAAACCAACATGGCTTCAGCAAGTACACTATCTAAATAGAGATAAGATTAACGGGCATAAAATGTTGTGTAACCAATATAGAGTCCACACAACTGAAGGATTCACTCAAGAGAACTTCCCTACATGAGCATCAAGGCAATCCAATCACAGGAAGTGGAGAAGACCACCAAGAATTGGATTGGTTTTTTTTAACTTTTATTTAACAAATATAAATTTCCAAAGTACAGCTTATGGATTACAATGCCCCCCCCCCCCCCCCCGCCGCCCCATAACTTCCTGGGATTGTTATTAAGGGTTCCATGGTGTAGGAATTAGATAGCAAAGATATGGAGCAGGGATCTGGATGAGGGCACTTACCACTACCACATCTGGCAACAGGTGAAGCCAGAATAGCGATCTGACTCTTCAAGGAAGAAAGGTGATGATGAAACCCAGAGACAAATTCAAAGAGAAGTTTCCATTTGGAGAAAGGGGGCAATAGAAGCAAGCAAAGAACACGAAGGAGCAGTGAATGAGCGATGAGGAAAGCCTGGATTCATCTTTCTTTTCAAAATCATAGGTTATGCTAATCATTCTTTACTGATCAATTAATTAGTAAAAGCTTTAGTAAATGTGGCCAGCGTTTTGGTGCAGCAATGTTAGCACTTGCAGTGCTAACATCCATATCAGAGTGCCACTTTGAGTCCTGGCTACTGCACTGCTAACCCAGTTCCCTGCTAATGCACCTGGGAAAACAGCAGAAGACAGCTCAAGTACTTGGGCCCCTGCCACCAACATGGGAGACCAGGATGGAGTTTCTGGCTCCTGGCTTTTTCCTATCCCAGACCTGGCCATTGTGGCCATTTTGAGGAATGAATCAGCAGATGGAAAATCAATCTCTCTCTCTCTGTCATCTTCCTCCTCCTCCCTTCTTTTCTCCCTCCCTCATTTTATAGCTCTACTTTTCAAAATAAAGAATTTTTTTATAAAATAAAAGTTTCAGTGAATACTATGAGTTTTCCAAATAGACTGCATCTGCACTACTCATAGATGATTGTTAGACTTTTATGGACTCTATAATCAAGTAATTATAAACTACTTGAATGCAAGCGCTGTGTCTACCTTTGTGTGACCTACAGTCCCTGACACATAGCACAGGGCCCTTTCTAGTCGTCAGCAGCATGTTTGACCCTGATCTCCCACAAACCCATTTTCAAGGTTGTAGAAACAGTGGCAGTGAAGAACTGTACTCTCTCAAGAGCTGAGAAAACCAAGAAGAGGGAAAGTCTAGAGAGAAGACATCATGCCATGCTGTCAGGGCTACCAACCAGATCCTCTTAAGACAGCAAATCTCAGACGTGCAGAGCAGAGAGGGGATCCTGCAGCAATGACATCATGTGAGTGGGACCAGTGCCTTAAGTGCCAGTTTACTACCATGATTGCAAGCAGGGTCAGGTCGTTAATCTCATAGAGTGAAGAAGGTCTTGAGAACTGTGCTTGGTAGTGGGAATAGGGGAGACAGGCTACTATTTGTGGGGGGGAGGGTAGAGATTTCTAGAAAGTCAAGGTTATTTGACAAGCAAGAGACATGAATCAGATTGTGTATCTCTTCCATTAGCCTGGCTTCTTTAGTACTTCCCAGCTGAAGACACTGATGCTATCCACTCAGTCCCATTCAGGTGCCCACCACAACCAGTTGTAGGCCTGGGAGCAAATCTCACTGCTAACAGTCCAGCAACTCAAGCTGACAGAGATGAAAATTAAAACATTAATTTCTCCCCTCACCCCATAGGATGCAACTCACTCCTAAATGCGCATCATTATATTATGACTTCATGAGGGCTGAAACTGAAGCATATTTGGCCACATCTTTCCCCTTAATATGGCAATAGTGTTATTCACTAACTTCTCTAATTTTAGACTCCTCTTCTACATTTTTCTGGCCCAGATATGAAATGAGCCATTTCTCAAAGAGCCTGTGGTAGGTACTTATCACTATCACTAAATAACCTGGCATAGGGTACTTTTGAAAAAAAGCTTTATTACAGCTCATGATTTTGGAAGTTCATAGTCCAAGATTAGGCAGTTGCATGGGTCCAGCACCTGAGAAGGCAGTGGAAAGCAGAAAGAATGTAGTAGAATAATCACACAGAGGGCCAGGAAGCAAAGAGAGAATGGCTGGGCCTGACTCAGGCTTATATAAGGGCTCCTACTAGCCCTCTCACAAGAATTACTCTCTGAGGACACATCCCCAGTGACCTAAGGCTCTCCTAGCAGTCCCGCCTCCTAGACCAAGTCTTTATCATTATTGGACCAAGCCTCTTTCCTATCAGGACTACCAACCTATAACTTTGGGACTTAACCAGATACATGAGTTAGGAAGCCAAATCATGTTAAAACTAGAGCAAGGCCCTAGTTCCTTTTAGACAAAAAAATGGCATTTAGAGGTTAGAATCTAAGTTCTAGATCTGTCCACTCTCATTATCATTGCTTCTAGTTTTTTTTCAAAATACAGAACCAAAAATACTCACATGCATTTTTAGAAAGAAAAATCATGATTTCTAACTTTAAAGATTAGTTCCACATAAGGTCTTGCATTGTGCATTTTATTTTATTCTTAAAATTTCTTGCTAAAAATTTTTTATCTTCTTTACCTTTCAGTACATATATGATAATTTCAAAATATTTATAAAATCTTATAACAAAATGATTACTGAATGCAATTTAAGACGTCTTAGTGGTTCTTCTGTTTTTAGATTATATCATTATGCCGAGAAACTCTGTAGTTGAAACCATTTGAAATAGATTTGGTTTGGGCATATTGCCAAAATATCAAGCACGGTTAATCACCCATGTCCAATCTTACTACTTCCCTCCATTCATTCTTTCCTTCTGTAACTACTTTTTAAAATAACTTTTTAAATTTATCTTTTCTCTGCGTATTTTTTAAAAACATAAGCAACTGCATGTATACTTCACTTCTCCTTCCCTCTTTTTAGTCAACACATAACTTCTGACTTTTTTTGTTTGTTTCAGTTAAAAGTGTTACCTAGAGATCATTCTACAGTCATCTCTTTTATCATTCATTTTTTGAAACCTCATAATACTCCAAATTAGCTATACTATGGTCCATTCAACTAGTTCCCTAGCAATGGACATTCCTTTCTAGTCTTCTGCTATAAGAAATAGTGTTTCATGGGGCCCTCACTGTGGCATACTAGGGAAAGCTTCTGCCTGCAGTTCCAGCATCCTATATGGGCAACAGTTCAAATCCCAGATGCTCCTCTTCAGATCCAGCTCTCTGCTATGGCCTGGGAAAGCAGTAGAAGCTGTACCCACATGGAAGACCCAGAAGTTCTTGGCTCCTATCTTCAGATCAAGCCAACTCTGGCCATTGTGGCCATTTGGGGAGTGAACCAGAGAATGGAAGACCTTTCTCTCTCTCTTCTCTCTTGTAACTCTGCCACTCAAATAAATAAAATCTTAAAAAAAAAAATCTTTTAAAAAAAATAGCGCTTCAGTGATTCACCTGGTATGCATACCCCTTTGAATTTCAAGAATGGCTATTCATTTAAACCTCATTAGAAATTATCTTTTAGATCATTGCCATATAGATGCACAAAATTATATTGTTTTAATATATAATTCTTGGATTATTAGTAAAACAATTTTTCACACATTTATTTGCTATGTAAATTTGTTTGACAATTTTTTAAGCCACATTTAAAATATACATATTTTCCTCATTGCTTTGTATTAATTCATAATAGTCATATAAAATGATAAAGTCCTGAGCACAGGGGACAGATCTGTTTTGTTCTCTATTGCACTCTCAACACTGAGGTTTGGTATCCAGTAAATACTTAGTTAAAAATATTAGTAACTAAATACAACTATTTATGATAGCAATTTTACATGACGCACTTTTCTTAACTTGTAAAATTGTGCAGTCTTTGAAAGTTATTTAGCCTTTGTAAATCTCTATTTCTTCTGTGAAATGGGAATAATAGTTATTAATAGTATTTTTATAATGAATAAACAGATAAGTAAGAAATAATTAATATATTATCTGGTACATAATAAGCACCTTCCAATACTAGTGTCTCTGATTATCACTATAATTATCATCTACCCATCATTCATCAATACCATAGAATAGTAAAGCATAATAATAAATATATGCTTTAAGATGCAGCCAAGAACAAAGCAAATTTTTATTGCCTGAATAGACAGAGGCATTAACATATATTAAGAAAATATAATCAAAAAAATCTAAGCAACTGCTTTCTAGGGGAAATTATTTGTTTCAGGGATATTTCTTATATGCAGGTATCTTTCTTCTTCCCTGATTATTAAGTATCTGCCTGTAGTCTTGAAAGCAGAAATTAGTTAACAAAAGACAGAGATGATCAATGGGATATGAGTATTAGTTCTCTGACTTTTTTTTTTTTTTAATTTATTTTTGTATTTTTTGACAGGCAGAGTGGACAGTGAGAGAGACAGAGAGAAAGGTCTTCCTTTGCCGTTGGTTCACCCTCCAATGGCCGCCGCGGTTGGCGTGCTGCGGCCGGCGCACCGCGCTGATCCGATGGCAGGAGCCAGGTGCTTTTCCTGGTCTCCCATGGCGTGCAGGGCCCAAGCACTTGGGCCATCCTCCACTGCACTCCCGGGCCATAGCAGAGAGCTGGCCTGGAAGAGGGGCAACCGGGACAGGATCGGTGCCCCGACAGGGACTAGAACCCGGTGTGCCGGAGCCGCAAGGCGTAGGACTAGCCTAGTGAGCCGCGGCGCCGGCCTTTGGTTTGTTTTTGAGATGGTATTGACTTAGGGGAAGTAACTGAAACATACACATACTCCAATATAAGTATTCCAGTCAGAGAATAAAAGATTAGAAAATTCTTAAAGTCCTTCACAATTTAAAACTTCTATATTTCCTTTCTATATTTAAGACTCATCATTAACAATAAATCAGCTAAAACTCATTTTTATTTGGACCAATGACCTATTTCTCAAGTCCAAGTTTCTCATGGTAGGAAAATATGTACAAATTATATAAATACCACAAAGCAATACATAATCACTACATAATTAATGAAACAAAGGTTATCCTGGAGGCAATACCAATTTGAACTTCAAGACCTGCCAATACAAGGAAAAATGTCTCTGTTTTTAAATTCCATTTTTAAAGACCTCCTGGCCATAGCATTGTGGTAAGCCTACTGAAATGGGTCTGACCACAGACTGTTCTGTGTGCTATCAAAACTCTCTTCCCTTTACTGAGTCAGAGTCCATTAATGGAAAAAGCTATTTGCTTATCCACCATGTATGAAGCATCCAACAGGGGACCAAGAGGGAAATCAAATCACAGCCCCACACCCACAGATTCTCTGAGCCTCCCTTGATTCTAAACCTTTCTCCAGATGCTGTGCCATTTCCCTGCTTCTGCATGAAAGAACCATCTTCTCTACGGTCTTCATTTCTTCACCTCCATTGCATCTTAAACCCACAGCAATCTGACGTCTACTTCCCAACATTCCTCTAAAAGTGTTCTTGTCAATGTCTCTAAAGACAAAACATTACTACAATTTGCTAATTTTCTCAATAGCACACAATGCAGTTGCTCAGTTGCAATGATGTCTTCCTTCTTTTTCTAAGACATGTGCCATCCTGGCTCCTCCTTGCCCTGCTGACACTTCCTCTATACCCTATCTCTGCATGTGGAGCTCCTTGGAGCTCACTGCTTAGGTACATCTCCCATTCTACACACTCAACCTAGAGATCTCACTCATTCTCTTGGCAGTAAATAAAATCTCTATATTAATGACTATCAATTTCCTATTTTCAGCTTGGAATATTCTCAAAGCTCCCCAGATGTATATTCAACTATCTACCCAGCATCTCCACTTTGATATGAAAAAGGAAACTCCAAACTACTATGTGCAGATGTCAATGTTTGGTTTCTCATCCCTTCCTGATGACTGTCTTCTTCCATCCTCCTTCATCTCAGTCAACGGCAACCCACACACCTCTTGTTTAAAGCAGACAATCAGGCATTGCCCTCAATTCCTCCCTCACCCTATCTCCTTCACTCTAAAAATGAACTTATCACTAACTCCTAGCAAAACTTATCCTCATTTCTCTATCTTGCTGCCACCTCCATCTCTTGGCTCAATGACTAAAATAGCCTCTGAACCTCCACTTCTGTTTTTACTTTATCTGATCTGTTTTCCACCCAGTAGTCAGAGAAAGTTTCCGATAAAATAGTTCAGCATAACTTTTTATGTTTTCTTGAACAATGTTAATGTTTTAAAAATCTACAACACGAATTAAATCAATAAGGATGGAGAAATAAATTATATAGCTACAAACGAACCTAACTACATATCAAATTGATAATAAAACCACAAAGATGAGACCTAATGAGAAAATAATTAATCCATGTAGCTTTAGAATGCAGTACCCAGGTAGTCTATTACTGGTGGATATATACTAAATAACAACAACCTTTAAATAATCCTGAACTTTTCTTTAAGATGTGTCTCTGGTAGTGTAATAGGGGTTGTAAGTTCTGTGTGAATCTTGGGATTAAACAAATGGTATTGTGAACCAGTTCTCTCTTTGGGTGAAGTGAAATATAAATGTGGAGCAGGGGAAGAAGAAAAAGAGTCCTTTGGTTTAGATGGAATTGAAAGTCTCAGAATAAACTCTCAATGGATTGATTGTTTAATCAACAGATCAATCAGTCTCTCAGCTCTGTCCACTGAAAGGGAATATGGGCAAAGACAACCAAATAATTCATGAGCACAACTCTTGATGCCTTCATTTTGATTTCCAAATAGTACTACCCATCCAATGAATCAGGGTTCTTTGGACAAACAACTGTTTTGTCCAGGGCTGGGGCAGGCCTGGAATGCTTTGTTGGGGCAGAAGACAAGATAATTCTCATAAACTGGCAGGGACACAACCAAAGAACTTGCGAACTGGGTGAAAGATGTCCTATTTGTCAAATTGTGGCTAATTTGAACATCAAAAAGAATGATGACAGGAATGGATTATACTCCATTGAATTAAATAACTCTGTAAGACAAACTTTGAAAAGCACAAAAATTACAGGGGCAGAGAAAAAGGAAAGCTCTTTTTTACAGAATAACACCAATGAATAAAGGTGGGAAATAAATTAGAAATAGAAAAACTACCATTGTAATAGTTACTTTAAGCAAGAATCATCAATTTATTCCACATCGATTGAGTGAAAGTTTTTGGGAATACGATAGATTATCCTACAGGTTTCATTCCCACAGATTACTTACAAAACACAAAGGGGGAAACAGGTACCTTTACAGAAGAGAAATCTGGCCAACACCACCTTATCCAATGACAAACTTCATAGCACCAAAATATGACGGTTGAAAATGGATGGGAGAATGACATCATGTTCCTCTGATTGACTCAGGACAAGGACAAAATATTTGCTTAGTTGTAACTAGGCCAAAAAAAATGCAAAATCAGATATCTAATCTCAAGGAAATAATCAGAAAAAATCAAATTTAGAAATCTGCACAACAACTCTCAGTGCCATAAAAGAAGACAGAAAGGCTTGAGAACTTGTTCTAGAACCAAGGACAAACAAGAGATATGGCAATTGAAAGCAAAATATGATCTTTGACTGAATCCTGGGTTCAGAGAAATAAAATAAAACAAAAAGCTCCAACTATATAAGACATTATTGAGAAAACTGGGGAAATCTAGATAGAAAATATATACATAAGAAAGTATCATTATATTAATGAAAGTTTCCTTGTGTTTGATTATTTTGTGGGAGAACATCATTTTTCTTAAGAGAGAGAATGTCTTGATGTCTTCAACTTATTCTGAAGTGATGCAGCAAAATGAAAAAAAAAAACTATATAAATATATAAAAGAGGGAGCAATAGCAGATGTGGTAAAGGACTAAGAATTTGATAAATCAAAGGGATCACATAAATAAGACCAGTGTCTGCTAATAATAATTGATAGAATTAAAAAAGAGAGAACAACCCAACAAGGGAAACGGGATACACAGCAGACTTATAGAATGGTAAATGCCCTAAACAGCACTCTGGCCTCAGAATCAGCCCTTAAGGCATTTGGATATGGCTAAAAAGCCCATGAGAGTTTTGCATGCATGGAAAGCCAAGACACTGTGATAAAAAAAAAAAATGACCTAAATGAAAGATCTCTGTGAGTGAGATCCCAGCGGAAAGAATGGCTCATCAAAGAAGGAAGTACCTTTCTCTGAAGGGAGGAGAGAACTTCCACTTTGATTATGGCCTTGTCTAAATAAGGTCAGAGTCTGTGAACTCAAGAGGCTTCCATAGCCTTGGCAGCTCATAAAAAGAGCCTCGGGTGATCACTGACAAGATAAATAAGAGTGTCAATTGTCAAATCAACAACAGGAGTCACTGTGCCCTTACTCCCCATGTAGGATCTCTGTCCTTAATGTAATATACTATGCAAATTAACAGTTAAAACTAGTCTTCAAACAGTACTTTATATTGTGTGGGTGCAAACTGTTGAAATTTTTACTTTTAGTATATACTAAGTTGATCTTCTGTATATAAAGACAATTAAAAATGACTCTTAATGAAGAATGGGATGGAAGAGGGAGTAGGAGATGAGATTGATTTGCAGGTGGAAGGGTGGTTATGGGGGGAAAAACCACTATAATCCAAAAGTTGTACTTTCAAAATGTATATTTATTAAAAAAAATTTTCTAAAACAAAAAAGAATTGATCAATCTAAGTGAAGGATATGTAGTATTCATTGGGCTATTACAACTTTAATGTAGGTTAGAAAAACTTCAAAATAAACACTGGGAGATTAAAAAGTAATTCAGATCGTATTTCAAACTTAAAAAAAAAATCAGTGGATCTCAGTGGACTGAGAATTAAAACCAAACTACTCGTGGCCTACAAGGCATTATGACCAAGCTCTGTGGACCTTTGCAAACATATCTCCCTGCCCTTCCTGTCATCTGCTACACCCTTGCCTAACTGGCCCTCTTCCAGTTTTTAGACCACACTGGGATTCCTCACCTCCAAGCTCTTCCCTTTGTAGCAAAGGTTCCTCCCTAAGCTCATGGCTTGTGCTCCTCATCTTGAGATTTCAGCTAAAGGGACACCCACCCAAATAATCCTTCCCTGACCACTCAGCTTCATGTAACAGTCTCTCCCTTCCTTCTACTGTAATTTGTAGAACTTTTTTGTTTTTCTCCTAATTATCTTTTCCACCAGACTGCAAGCTTCCTGAGGGCAGAGCTCTGGCTGGTTTGTCACCACTATAAACTCTGCATGGCACCCACTAAGACGAGGGGATGAAAGAGCAGCCACACAGAAACTACAAAATCACAAAATGACCCAGTTTCTTCAATGGAGGAAGAAGTAAAATGCCCTATAGTTGACGAAAGGGGGCACTGGTAAGAGCAGATCTAGTGACATCCACAAGAGAAAACCAGAGGAAAATTCTGGAATATGATAACTTTCCTCTCAATAACTCAAAAAGAGGTGGACATCATCTCTCCTTAATTAAGTGCATGGAACATCCATGAGTCCCTCACCTGACACTCCATTTCCAAACATGGTCAGCTGCCCTCTAGCCCAACCTAAACCAAAAATAGCAATGTTCTAACAGGAGACCTCCTGAATAATAATCCACAGAACTTAAACATTAAACTCAGGCCACCCCAACAACATAAAAGCCACCAAGTTTTGTATAAGAGAAATTTTAAAAGTTCATGGAAAATTAAAATACGTTTATCGTGGTGTAAAAAAATCTGAAATTCATCCATGTATATGTTGGGGGGAGAGGGATAGTGTCTCCAAAGAGCTCATGGAAAATGTGTACTATGAAAAAACTGCATGGATTTCAAAATGTCAGTGCAACCCTAAAAGACTGAAAATGAGTCCCCTTCCCAAATTGGAGGTAGAGTTGGCTGCTGTCTGGTTCCTCCCCAGAAGACAGGAGAGAGAGACAGATTGGCTGGCTGCTCTGACAGAGGGACGGAGGAGAAGTTGCTGTGTTGATTGTGGTCTGCCCTCTGAGACTGTGGTTGACAAGGGAATAGGTGAGCATTCACGTGGACTGAGTCCAAGACCCTGCACAAGTCTGCTTTACACAACATCTGAAAGGGCTGCTAGAAACTGCAAAAGAAGGAAGCTGGAAGTGGAAGAAATAAGCAAGCAGCTGGGAAAGAGATTCAACAGCCTTCCTCAAGGAAACTACAGGTGGGACAACAAGAATGGAGTCTTCGAATGTGTGTGAATGTACCACATCAGAGAGGCAGCTGGGAAACTGTGGCATGCCTGGAGTACCCAAAGTCAGCTAAGCACCATTCCAGTCAGCAAAGAACATCCCTAGTCTCCAATGCCCAGGGAATCAGAAACATCATCCAATGTGTGCGGGAGAAAGGCGGCAAGAAAGAGACCATGTTGCTTCATACCCCTTCCTGTCTGGCCAATGACCTAATGGTTGCAGCTTTGAATCAAGCCCGTGTTTTGAGACTTTAAGCAACCACAGGACTTGTATTATCTGTGACCTGAGTCATGGGACTTCCTCATATTTCTATCTAGATTATGCAAAACCTCCTCTAGAGAGAAAATTGAAAGGGAAAATGGAAGACCAAAGAGGTTGCTTTATTGCTTTACGGTTAAACCCATGACCCCACACATAACATCTGCTCACATGTCTATAAAATAACATTGGAAGAATACACAAGATGCTGTGTTCAGTGGTTGTCTCTCAAGTGTGGGGAAACAATTAAGTTTCACTATACTTTTGGGCACTTTCAGTGTTGACATTTCTTCACACCAGTGTGCAGGGCATACATGTCCATGCTGTGAAATTACACAGTAGAGGCAGTATGGCTGAATGTGTAAGACCTCCACCTGCTTGGGCTCTAATTCTGGTTAAGTCATGACAAACTGTGTATCTGTAAGGCTGTTAATCAAGTTGTCTGGGCCAGTTGCATCTGCTGTAAAGTGGAATGACAGTGCCTCATAGGGGCATTAGGAGGGTGGGATGATTTAGCATATGCCAAGTTCTTACAAAAGTACTTGCCTCTCATGTGGTTAATAAGTGGTGCCTGTTATTATCACCCATTCCAATAATTATAATACAATACAATTTATTAATGCTAAAGGAGGAAAAACTATCAGAAAAAGATAATGGAAAAATCTGAATACCATGAAGAGCTAGTTTATTTTCTTCTTCCAGAGTACAGGAAAGAGATTTGGAGTGCACAAAGTGGGAATAAGCTTGGGGAGTGTTTAAAAGTAATAATTTAAGAAAAAAATGATTAAAGACAGAAAATGATAATCACCTGGTGTTAGGTTCCACCTAAGAGAATTAACACCATTGAACTGGATGCTTCAATTAAAATTAAAATCAATAAAGTGTTAAAGCTTTAGACATAACATGGGGAAAATACAGTGTATATGAAAAGAGCACCCTGCAAAATATCACTAGTCACTAATGAGGAAAAATCTCAAGATACCCTAAAAGAAGCAGGAGAGAGACGGGAGACATAAATTTAACTACCAGAAAGTCATGAACATGGAAAACTAGAATAGAATTAAAAAGCAGTCCTGATTTTCAAAGGGTGCCTGCTAATGCTCCTGGGAAGGCAGCAGATGATAGCCCAAGTGCTTGAGCCCTATCAAGGCATGTGGGAGACCTGGAAGAGTTCCTAGCTCCTGGCTTTGGCCTGGCCCAGTCCTAGCTGTTGCAACCATTTAGGGAGTGAAACAGAGAATGGAAGATCTCTCTCTTACTCACTCACTTATTCTCTCTGCCTTCCAAATAAATAAGAAAATAAGTTATTTTTTAAAAAAACAAGGTCTATAAGCCTAAATTCAAAAGGCAGAAGTAGAAACAGAATATGTCCAGCTAAAATAAAGGAAAAGAAAAAAAAAAAAACCATAAAGTTGCATCCATGAAGATCCAAGCTTTCTGTCTATACATGAGAGAAAGGGTGCCCATCTTAACAATAATTATCAGCCCTGGAAAATCCTAGATGATGTGGCCCTGCATGGGGTCTTCAAGGATAGGACGATTCCATCCATCTTTCCACTACTCAATTTTTCCTCTCTACTAGAGTTGACTAAAATGCCACCAAGAATGTCACAATCCTATTTTCTGTGTGTCTACCCGTCAGCAGAGTTCAAAGTACTCTTATGTGTAGATTGTGAACTAGCACAGTGTCATTCATGGAAAGGCCTAAGTTTTGGATACAACAGGACCTCAGCAAAAATTCTGAATTTTACCATCTATTATCTCTAAATGATCTTGGGCAAGTAACTGAACTTCTCTGGACCTTAGTTACTAAATGTATAGAATGAAACCTATTTTACAGATGGGAAAAATGAAGGTCTGGAGAAGTGAAGTAACTTGTATAAGGCCTCAAATTAATAACAGAAAAACAGAAACAATGTCTTCTGACATGAACCTGGTGCTCTCAGAACTTACAAAAGGTCAGAATCATGCACATGTTCTCCTGTTCATAAAGCTCTCCACTGAGTTTTTCATCTCAAAATAATAACAAATGCGATAAGTTAAAGTTTAAATATCTTTGAAGACAAATCTTTGCCCAAAAATAAATAAATAAATAAATAAGTAGACAATTAATCAAGTAAACTCCAAACTATCCAGATTGGAATAATGTTTTTCACTGTGTTTTATTTTAAAATATTTATTTATTTATTTGTTTGTTTTGAAAGACAGAGTTACAGAGAGAGAGAGAGAGAGAGAGAGGAGACTTCCATCCACTGGTTTACTCCCAAATGACCGCAATGGTTGGAGCTGAGCCAATCTGAAGCCAGGAGCCAGGAGCTTCCTTCAGGTCTCCCAAGTGGGTGCAGGGTCCCAAATACTTGGGCCATCTTCTACTGCTTTCCCAGGCGCATCAGCAAGCAGCTTGCTGAAGAAGTGGGGCAGCCAGGACTCGAACCAGTACCCATATGGGATACCAGTGCTGCAGGCCATGGCTTTAACCCACTGCACCATAGAGCCAGACCCTCACTGTGCCTTTTTTTAGCATTTCTCATAAGCATATAAATAGTTTATAAATGCTAATAAATAATTACTTTGCACATTACTATTCATATCTAAGTAAATTCTAGGGCTTAGAAAAATTCATAAAATTTATATTCATATATTCAGGGTTCTCATCAAATTGAAATGTGTATTCTCCCAACAGTGGAACTACCTTGATTAAATATGTTTCAAATGAAATTGTGCAAAAACCAAAAAAATCCAGGACACATTAAATAACAGAATTTTTAATAAGCTTCTGTTATCACTGAACAGTTATCTTTTTTTGGATCCAATTCTTGCAAGTAGAACAAATTGAAAAAGATGTAACAGTCACAGGCAGCACTGAAGTGCAGAGGAATATATTTTAGCATCAAGAGCAGAGGATAGAACCTTCAGATGGGGGAGGGAGACTTTTTTATCTAAGGGCACATTCAGAGGCCAGGAGACCAGTATAAGAAAAATAAACTGTCACTTTTGAAAATGAGATAACCCATATATTAAATAATAGTACAAAAATAGATGTATTCACAGATAATTATTCTATGATAGATAAAGGTACATTGGCATAAAGATACAAAAATTTTGGTATAAATCTTTTGATCAAAAAAGTCCAACACAAGAGTAAATTTAATTTTTTTCTTATTATTTGAGACAGCACATGCATGTCAGAGTGTGAGAGCACACTCCCATCTACTAGTTCACTCCCCAAATGCCTGCAACAGCCAGGTTTAGGCCAGGCCTAATCCAGAAACAGAAATCCAATTCAGGTCTCCCACCTGGGTGACCAGGACGCAGCAACTTAAACCATCACCTGCTGCCTCCCAGGGTGTGCATTAGTGGGTAGCTAGAATTGGAAGCAGAATCAGGAATTGAATGAAAGCACTTCAACACGAAATGTGGGAGTTCTAAGTAGCATCTTAACCTCTAGGCCAAATGCCCAACCTTCACTAAAGAAGAATTTTAAAAAAGACAACTTCCTGTTTCCAAATACAAGATATAAATCAAGGTACTTAGTAAAACATGATTAGGTAGAAATTAAGGGTTCTGATCACACGTATATATCAAACCTTAAGTGATGTTTTATAAAAATGAATCTGTAGGCATACAGAAAACACTGCAGAAACATAACATTAAATATTAAAACGGAGTGGTGTTTTAGGTGCAGTGTATGTTGTCTTGATTACCAGAAAATATTCATGTATATATGGGGGAGGGGTATGATAAAGGCAACACAAATGCTGGTTGGAACAGAGAGATGCACCAGTTTATGACATAAGATTACTGTTAACTAAATGCAGGACACTCAGCAAGGTACTACAAGAAAAAAAAAAAAAAAGATGGATCAACAAAATCAAAACCTATGCCCTCATAAAGCTTGTGATCTAGGGGTAGAGGTAATATACACACATTTCAACAACTAAGTGCAAAGCACTTAGAGAAGGTGGACTTCAAAAAGTGTTGTAATACTCATAGTAAATATAGAACAGTATAATAGCAAAAGAGAAAAGAAATTAAGACTAGCTAGATGGAATCCTAGACAGGGAGGGCATAACATTGGGCTTTGAAGGACAAAAAGATTTTAAAAGATGGAGAAGGAAATGCAAAAACTATCTCCTATTAAGCAGTTGCTATGTGGCAGGTATTGTGAGCTCTTCCATTCATGAATCCATTCTGCCCTCAAGTTCACTCCATAGGAAAGGTACCGTTTTGTCCCTGCTTTACAAACCAGGAAGCTGAACTTCGCTGAAGCTTACTCAAGCTTCCACAGCTAGCAAACAGAGCCAGGACTTGAACCTAGGCCTGTGTTCCTCAAGTCTCTGCTATGCTACCCTCTAGCCAAAGAAGAAACATCGGGACCTATAGGCTAAGAGAAAAAGATGCACAAAATCACAAAAGGAAATTTGCATTTATGGAAGGGCCTCCATGCAGTTTCTGTATTAAATGCTTTTCATATAAAATTTTAATTTTTTTGCCAGCGCCGCGGCTCAATAGGCTAATCCTCCGTCTTGTGGCGCCAGCACACCGGGTTCTAATCCCGGTCGGGGCCCTGGATTCTGTCCCAGTTGCCCCTCTTCCAGGCCAGCTCTCTGCTGTGGCCCAGAAGTGCAGTGGATGGCCCAGGTCCTTGGGCCCTGCACCCCATGGGAGATCAGGAGAAGCACCTGGCTCCTGCCTTCGGATCCGCGCGGTGTGCTGGCCGTGGCACGCCGGCCGCGGCGGCCATTGGAGGGTGAACCAACGGCAAAGGAAGACCTTTCTCTCTGTCTCTCTCTCTCACTGTCCACTCTGCCTGTCAAAAAAAAAAAAAAATCCCTGAAAAATAAAAAAAAAAATTTAATTTTTTTGAAGTGATCATCACCACATCCATTTTAACAAGGAGAAAACTAAGGTTTAAAGAGGTCCCATGTCAGCCTAAACAGCTAAACAGGGTACTTCAAAAAGTTCATGGAAAAAATGGAATTAAAAGTAACTTTTCTGGAAAAAAAAATTTTGGAAATCCATACATGTTTGTTAATACTTTACATTTTCTGTGAACTTTTTGAAGACCCCTCATAATACAACAGAACTGTAAATCCAAGTCTGAGTCCAATCCCAGGTCAAAATAGACATATGGCTTTGCCATCTCATTTAACTCCCCCAAACCACCCCATAAATATGGTACAATCATGTTTCTCATCTTCCATGTGAGAAAAATGAAAAAATTAAATAAGGTAAATAACCTTCCCCAAGGTCATAGAACTAGGAAGAAGTGGACCCAAAATTTAACTCAGGAAGCCTAAATTCACTCAGAATTCTCACTCTCTAGTTAAACTACCATAAAAAAAAAAAAAAAAAAAAAAAAAAAAAAAGGAAAAAGACAATGAATCATCACCATGCAAACTCATCAAAGATTTTTGCTTGTGGAAGACATGTCCAAATAACATTTTAGGAATAAAGTCCTTCAGCAGACACATCAAAATTAGATTCTCAGCACACAAACTTTAACAAGCCATGCAGCACTTTATCAATATAGATTTTCAAATATAAGTAGCTACTGCTTCAATTCGGTATATTTAATTTACCTAAGAAGGTCATGTATGTAGTTATTCAGCAAATATTCAACTCTAATAAACGTTCAGGTCCCAAGTAGGTACCATAACCTCTGTTTATGTTGGATTTATCCATTTCTATATCTCCCTAACAGATTCCTTTGCCAGCAGTTTGGAAATTGCAAGGTGAGTAACTGATAATGGAACCTGCCTTCTCCAAGTAAAACAGGAGGGGAATAGGGTGAAGGACGCGTTAGAACTGAAATAGGTTTGCCTTTGACATTTCGTTTTGCCTTTTTGTCTATCCATGTACCATATTTTACACCAAACATTATCCCAACTAACCAGCAATGAGGCCTAGGGCTGTCCGTCTACTTGAAGGGGTCAACGTTCCCCAGCGACAGCAGAGTCTGACTCATCTAAATACTTGGCAACAATTCTTAGTGAGCCCACAGAGTCCGGTCTACTCCTTGCCCTTCCATTGACTCCCCCACCCCACGACGCCCCGTTTCCCTGCTCGTTCTCAGCCCCAAATTCCTGAAGCCCTCCCGCCCCTGCACCCCTTAGGAGATCCTGACCCGCTCCCTCGTGAGGCAGAACGCGCCTGGGGTTCCCTTCTCTTTCCCCGGAGCTTGGCTTCCCCCCACTCACCAGGTGCAGGGCCAGGGGCAGCAGCAGCAGGAACAGCCACAGGTAGAGATGGCAGCTGTTGGTGAACTTGCTCTGCTCAGGGTCGTGGTACCAGCCGCCCGTGAGCGCGGCCCACACGCCCTGCCGAAGCAGCTGCAGCACCTGGGACACCATGCCCGCGGCGCCCCGGGGCCCGCGAGCGCCCAGCTGCGCCCTGCCCGCCCCGGCCCGGCCCCCAGGCCGCCTCAGATTTAACACCCGGGCCCTTAGGCGGCGCCACCGCCGCCGCCGCCGCCACCGCCGCCGCCCCCTCCGCCTCCTTCCACCCCTCGACTGAAGCTGGAGTTGCTCTGCCCGGACGCGCGAACCGCGGCGCGGGAGCCGGCTGCTGCCGCGGCCGGGCAGGTGGGCGCCATGTCCGAGGGAGGAAGGATTTTCCCGTCGTGCTCCGAGGCGGCTGCTCAGAGGATGCTCCCGAGGCCCCTCCCAGCGCCCGCCCCCGGCCCCTCCCTGGGCCTGCCTCAGGGGCAAGGGTTTCTCTAAGCCCCTCAGGCTTCTCTCGGGCCTCTACCGGGGCCTGCTTTCTTGACCTCTTCTCCCTGCTCTTCCTATTAGGGAGCATACAAGGCTTAGAAGTCGAGGGTAGCTGGGTCACTTCTTTGGTCTTGGTGTTTTTTGCCACCTGAGTCTCGGAACTCAAGATCCTGTCCCACTTCTTCCAAGCGCTGCTGACCCCAGACCTTCTATTAGCCCAAATGCAACCTGTCCCTTCGGCACTGACCTTTTCTCCTCCTCTCACCCACCCCTACCTCCGTCCCCTCCCCTGTTGACAACTTGGCATGTGAAGTTAACTACTTCTGTGGTTTAGGAGGTTTCATGTCTTTTTTTTTTTTTTTTTTTTTTTTTTAGTAAATATAAATTTCCAAAGTACAGTTTACGGATTCCATTGGCTTCCCCCCCCTCCCCATAACTTCCCTCCCACTCGCACCCCTCCCATCTCCCACTCCATTCACATCAAGATTCATTTTCAATTATCTTTATATAAAGAGGATCAATTCAGTATATACTAACTAAGGATTTCATCAGTTTGCACCCACACAGAAACACAAAGTGTAAAATACTGTTTCAGTACTAGTTATAGCATTACTTCACATTGGACAACACATGAAGGACAGATCCCACATGAGAAGTAAGTACACAGTGACTCCTATTGTTGACTTAACAATTTGACACTCTTGTTTATGGCTTCAGCAATCTCCCTAGGCTCTAGTCATGAGTTGCCAAGGCTATGGAAGCCTTTTGGGTTTGCTGACTTCAATCTTATTCCAACAGGGTCATAGTCAAAGTGGAAGTTCTCTCCTCCCTTCAGAGAAAGGTACCTCCTTCTTTTATGGCCCCGTTCTTTCCACTGGGATCTCACTCGCAGAGATCTTTCATTTAGGTCTTCTTTCCCCCCCCCCCCCCGAGTGTCTTGGCTTTCCATGCCTAAAATACTCATGTCTTTTTGTATATTAACCAGACTGCAATCCCAAGCATCATTCAGCTCTCAACTCTTTCAGTGCTATTTCAGTAAGAAGACCCACTGGAAGAAGAATCTTTATTATATATTTTATTATTTACAGTAGATACATTTCAGATTCCCTTCTGAGAGCAGGTTTTGGCAATGGAGGAGATAAAAGGGAACTCTTCCTCCTTCAGAATGAGCACAGGAAACCCTGTATGAATTAAAGCCTTGGAAAAGAACAAAGAAGACTCTATGATCCCCAAACATGCCTTCCCTGCATCAAGCTGAACTTGTCTGTCCCAAAAATATCACACTTCTCTCCTCCATGTGCCTACCTGACTTGTGGCTGCCTCTGGTCCCAGAAAGGCATGCCAACCTTGCCACGCTGAAGTGAGATGAGGAGGCAGTGCTAAGGAGATGGGAGATCACAGTGTTATGTCTGCCTTCAGTCTTAGCCGCTCTTCATTCTGCTCTGTATTCCCCTGTAGCAATGACTGACCGAAACGCAGCATGGCTGCTCCTTTGCTGGAAGAGTAATTTTCTCATAGAGGAGGTGGATGTTTGTTTACACATGTCCTCCATGCTTGAAACCTGCTGGGTGCTCTCTAAGTGTTTAATGAATGGACCAGTCAGTTAACGCCCCACTAAAAACCCACACTGAAGGATCATCTTCTTTTGCATGGATATAGGAGGAATGGCCATAAAATAGATCTTTTCCTGCACTGAGGGAGAATCTTGCTCGTTTGTCCTATCAATCAAATATTTGATGAGCATCTTCAGTGTGCTAAGCATTGGGCTGAAGACTGAGAAAACAAATACAAATAAAATATAGTCCCTACCATGAAGTTCACACACTGTAAGAGAAGACAGGAAAAACAATAGGACTTGAAATAAACTATGCTAAGAAAAATGTGCTGCATGCTATACTAGGCCAATACATATGTATCCAGAAATATGGAAGAGGAGGCCTGTGCAAGTGTCTATGAAGGAAGCCCCAGACACTAGGGCTTAAGGCTAAGCAGTAGCTCTCCAGACTCAAAACCATGAATAGCTCTCCAGGCAGAATCAGGATACTTCAAAAAGTTCCTGGAAAATGAGTTGAAAGGAAGGTTTAGGAGTGGGTGTTTAGCCCACTGATTAAATGTTCACATCCCACATCAGAGTACCTAGGTTTGTTTCCTGGTTCCAGTTCCTGACTCCAGCTTCCTACCAATGTGGACCCTGAAAAAGGATAAGAAGCCAAGAGGACCATGGATTACAAGGATTAATTGCAAAAACCACCAAGGCCAATGAAGTGACCCAGCTACCCTCGACTTTTAAGCCTTGTATGCTCCCTAATAGGAAGAGCAGGGAGAAGAGATCAATTATCCTGCCATTCACCGGTAACAGAATTAAGAAGAGTTGGGAGCCTGAAAAAGTGGGAAGGGCTCCTGAATAGCCTGGTTTCTTCTCTTGAGACATCCAATCTCTACCCATATCTTCCACTGATTAAAACTACCTGGAAATCATAATACAAAGAAGCCTGGGAAATGTAGTTACCTATAATTCAAATGAGAGCTGATGAAAGGGAAGCCAGGATGATCCTTCTAAAATGTAGAGTAAACCTGATTAACCCTTTTTAAAACCCTTGCCATCATAGTAAAAAAAAAAAAAAAAAAAAAGCAAACAGAAAACAGTGCAGTGCTCTCTAAGATCTTGCTGTTACCCAACCCCTCCAACCTCATCTCTGGAAACCCAAACTGCTTGTTTTTCTTTACACATCGGCTTTTCTCCATCCCTCTGTGCCTTTACTGATGCTATTCACTCATCATGTCAACCTAGCTACACACAAACACATAAATTGGTGGGGTTTCATTGGGATTGTATCAAATCTACTGATCAATTTTGGGAAAACTGATATCTTCAATATAGAGCCTTTCCACCATAAACAAGATATAGCCTTCAATAACAACTTCTTAATAACAGTTTATAGTTTTCTATATTCAGGCATGAATGATCCAGCTAGCTACAGGTAGGAGAAGCCATGTAAAAAAGTGAAATAATATAGAAACTGGAGTAATTGATATTGAAATAACATGGTAGGTGGAGCTGCATGGCCTCATAGCCAGAAGCAAATCCAGGCTTCACTTAACACATGGATTGTTTGCTAAATAAAGTGTGTTTGGTGAGCAGCCCTTAGTAGAGGAGTGTGGGCAATGTGCCTACAGAGAGGACAATGACTCAGCTGTTTGAGTCACCAAAACTTAAATAGCGAGGTTGGTGTGGATTATGATATCTGCAGAGCAGTAAAGTCCCCTAATGTACGTGGCTTCCAGAGACCTCCCTCACTTCTTCCTGTGGACTACCATTCCAAATGACACAGACTATCTTGATATCAAACTAGAATGGGCATGATGATAGGACTATGCCAAAGAGCAGACCCCAATAAGCTGGGAAGTCATCCAGAGCCCTGGACAAGGAATGGGCTGATCATAGTGGCTGGCCCAGCCTCTGTGCTCCAAGACTAGTGAAGAGGTGACTTTGCTGCTCAAGGATCCAGGTTGCTTCACCTGCCCAAGGGCCCCACTGAGTAGCTGGACTGCAGGCCGGTTCTTGCTCACTCGCTTCATTCTTGATGACTGCCCTTGGACTCTGAAAGTCTGAGTGTGAGCAAGTGAGAGAAGTCATACCTGCCAGTGAAATGAAATAGTGATTTATCAGATTCCTCACAGAGCTAACACCAGGTACAGATGTAATAAATCTAGGGACCCTCATTCATAAATATGAGCAAAAACTAAAAAAAAAAAATTAAAACCACTAAAAATATTAAAGTTCAAAAGCTAAGCACTCCAAGAAAATGGCCCCTATTAAAGCAGAACAGGAAAAAAACAAGATAAATTCATAAATATTATAATTAATATTCACCATGAAATTTGAGAAAATATTCCAATAGTTAAAAATAAAATAAAAGGACAATGTTAAGGAAGAGTAATCTGGGTTTTGGCTGTTAACGGAGCTTGTGATTATCATAGGCAAACACATTCAGAAAATGCAGAAGGAAAAATATTTGCTAACTCACTCTATTAGGTCAATATTTCCCCGATACTAAAAACAAATGAAAGAATGACCAGAAAATTATAGAGCATTTATTATCCTCCTTTAACACAAGCAAAAATGTTTCACAAAAGAGTAACAGTCTGGCTCCAGCAACATACATGAAGACTATATATCATAACCAAGCAGGATTCATGCCAAGAATTCAAGATTGGCTTACTGTCCCCAAGTCAAAAAGTTCTTGGAAAAGTTGTATTAAAATATAAGTTTTAAAATCTTGCATGTTTTTTTCTTCATAATATAAAAATTTTTGAAGTGCACTTGTATTTGAGGGGAACCCTAATCTAAGTCAGGAGGACACCACGAGTGTCTGCTACTCTCACACACTCTTTCTCAGAGCTACTGGAAAATACACTTCGTAAAAAGGAGCAAATGTACTGAGGAAGAAAAAGTCATGGAACTAGGACAAGCTACTATAAAAGAAAATAGAAAAAAAAAAAAAGAATTTCCTGGGTAACAGCTCACAAAACAGCTGGCCTAGAAACAATCAAGATAGATTCTGAATGCCATTATCTCTATTCATTTTAGATCACTCTGAATATTTTATTCCTTTTGTCTTTTTGGTAATGATATTGTTTTCTAGAAATGTATCCACTCCATCTAGATGTCATCCTTTCTTGGTGTAAAGTCTTATTTTAAAAATGTCTGCAAGATATGCAGTGCAGTGACACATGCTTTTTGCATTCTTAAAATCAATTATTTGTCTTTTCTGTCTTTCATGATCACTTATGAGGGATTTAATTTTTTTATTCTTTTCCAAGAAAAATGTTTTGGCTTTTTAGGTTCCTCTCTTCTACCATGTCTGAGCTTAATTTGTTCTTTCTCTGACTTCTTGAGATGGATGCCTCCCTTTTGTTTTTTGCCCCCTCCTACACCCAAATATACTGAGAAACCTACACATTTTTCTCTAAGTATGGTATTGGCTGCATTCCACAAATTTCAGTATATTCAACCACAATTTTTTTCTAATTTCCATTGGGTTTCCTTTGACCCACATGTTATTGGGAAATACATTGATTCTCAATAATGTAATGCTATAAATACATCTGAGCATTTTCTAATGGCCTTTGATTTCTTCCCTAATTCCAGAGAACATACCTGATTGTTAAACTTGATTTATAGAAATTTATGGCAAAGAACATGGCAGTTTTGTAAATATTTACTGTGCTTAAAAAGAATGATTTAGGGACCAGTGCTGTGGCGCAGATGGTTAAAGCTCTGGCCTGCAGCACTGGCATCCCATATGGGCACCAGTTCAAGTCCCGGCTGTTCCACTTCCAATCCAGCTCCCTGCTAATATGCCTGGGAAAGCAGCAGAGGGGGGCCCAAGCCCCTGCATCCACGTGGAGACCCAGAGGAAGCTCCCGGCTCCTGGCTTCAGATAGGCTCATCTCTGGCTGTTGCAGCCATTTGGGGAATGAATCAGCAGATGAAGACTTCTCTGTCTCTAATTCTCTCTGTAACTCTGTCTTTAAAATAAATAAAATAAATCTTCTAAAAGAATGATTTATCTGTATTCCAAAGCTGCAATGTTCTATAAATGTTCCCCAGTTAAATTTGTTAATCATTTGTTCAAATATTCTTTATTTTTCAATTGAAGTCTTGACGTTGGATGTTATTTTTCTACCTTACAAAATCTTTTTACTTATATTTTATTAAATATTTAATAATTTTTAACATTTTTCTCTTACTCATTGCATTTGTGGACATTATACGCATGCATGTGCACTGGATTTGTTCTTAAAAAGAGGGATCCTTGTTACTCATTTTTAGCGCTAGATGGCACCAGCACGCTGTTTGGAATACAGTAAAATACCACGGCCGGCGCCGCGGCTCACTTGGCTAATCCTCCGCCGGCCGCACCGGCACCCCGGGTTCTAGTCCTGGTCGGGGCGCTGGATTCTGTCCCGGCTGCTCCTCTTCCAGTCCAGCTCTCTGCTGTGGTCTGGGAGTGCAGTGGAGGATGGCCCAATTGCTTGGGTCCTGCACCCGCATGGGAGACCAGAAGGAGGCACCTGGCTCCTGGCTTCGTGATCTGTGCAGTGTGCTGGCCATTGGGGGGTGAACCAATGGAAGTAAGACCTTTCTCTCAGTCTCTCTCTCTCTCTCACTGTCTAACTCTGCCTGTCAAAAAAAAAAAAAAATACCATATTTTATTGGTGTTAGAAAGCAATGGAAGGATTTTAAACAAGGCGACAGCATTACTACAGAAAGTTTCTTCCTAAATGACAGTTTTAATTTTCACCTAGTTTGTTTATGTCTTGTAAATTTTATTGCATATTGTGTGTGTGTTTTTTCTGGATAACAGTATTATTTACATTTTAGGTTATTTTTTCTTAACCTTCCTTATGAATCAGTCTCCCTAAAGAACAGCATAGAATAATGGAGGAGCCGGTCTTGTGGAATAATAGGTAAAGCCACTGCCTGCAACATCAGCATCCCACTTGGGCAATGGTCCAGCTTTCTACTAATGTGCCTGGAAAAGCAGCAGAAGATGGCTTAAGTGCTTGGGCCCCTGACACCCATGTGGAAGACCTAGATGGAGTTCCAGGCTCCTGGCTTTGACCTGGCCCAATCCTGACCATTGTGGCCATTTGGGGAGTAAACCAGCAGATGGAAGATCTGTGTGTGTATTTGTGTGTGTGTGTGTCACTCCCTCTCTCTGTAACTATGCCTTTCAAATAAATTTAAAAACAAAAAAATCTAAAAAAGAAATAATGGAACCCAAGGAATATTCAAAGTTACAGTTAAGACATTTTTCCAGAACTAAAAGAGAAAGCATATGCTCAAATTTTAAAGGATATCTTAAAAAAAAAAAAAAAAAAAAAAAAAAAAAGGGCCAGCGCCGCGGCTTAATAGGCTAATCCTCCACCTTGCGGTGCCGGCACACCGGGTTCTAGTCCCAGTCGGGGCACCGATCCTGTCCCGGTTGCCCCTCTTCCAGGCCAGCTCTCTGCTGTGGCCAGGGAGTGCTGTGGAGGATGGCCCAAGTGCTTGGGCCCTGCACCCCATGGGAGACCAGGAGAAGCACCTGGCTCCTGCCTTCGGATCCGCGCGGTGTGCTGGCCGCAGCACGCCGGCCGTGGCGGCCATTGGAGGGTGAACCAATGGCAAAGGAAGACCTTTCTCTCTGTCTCTCTCTCTCACTGTCCACTCTGCCTGTCAAAAAAAAAAAAAAAAGGGGGATATCTTATGCTCCACACCAAAAACACACAAATATACAAAAGAAGTTAGCGTCTTGGGCAATTGACTTCATAGTCAAAAAGGACGGACCATGAGAACCTATTTTGCCCACTAGCACAAGGAACTAAAGCAAAGTAATTAAAATCTACCTTTTCATAGCTCCAGAAATTAAACAAAGCCACAGATATACCTGAAAGTCATCTATCCAGAAGAAACAATTGGACCTAAGTAAGACAGTGATGGTTTATGGTGATGGTGATTTAACAGGAGCTATTCCTACACCGCCTCCATCGCAAGGCCAGTGACCTGCCTTACAGAAATATAAAAAGAAAGAACACTATATAATAATTCAAATCAACACAGATAAATAAAGACCACCGGAAAGGTAGCAACATAGATAAATAAAAAAACAGTAGGGGCTGGAACAGTGGTGTAGTGGGTAAAAGCTGCTGCCTGCAGTGTCAGCCTCCCGTATGGGTGCTGAATGAAGTCCTGGCTGCTCCACTTCCCATCCAGCTCTCTGCTAAGGCCTGGGAAAGCAGTAGAAGATGGCCCAAGTCCTTGGGTCCCTGCACCTGTGTGGGAGACCCAGAAGAAGCCCCTGGCTCCTGGCTTCAGATTAGCCCAGCTCTGGTCATTGTGGCCATTTGGGGAGTGAACCAGTGGATAGAAGACTCTCTCTCTCTCTCTCTCTCTCTCTCTCTCTCTCTGCCTCTGCCTCTCTATAACTCTGCCTTCAAATAAATAAATAATCTTTTTAAAAAACAGTGTATTTTGTATATAACTTCTTTATCCTTATATTTGTTTTCAAATACAACTGTATAAAGCAAGAAGTACAAAACTGGTTTTGAAGGATTTAAATGCTAATAATATAATTTTTATGAAAAAAACAAAGGAATGAGAAGGTATGGATCTAAATTGGAGCTAAGATTTTATGAAATCTTGAAGTTAAATTAGTATAAATCTGAATTAGATTGTTTTAAGATGTTGGTTATAATCCCTATGGCTGTCACTAAGAAATTAAATTTTAAAATACAGTAAAAAGATAACAAGATAATTAAAGTAGCATGCAAAAATAAATCCACCTAGCAACAAAGAAGGAATACAAAACAAAAAAGACATGACGTGTAAAAATAAATACATATGTAAATATACAAATTTATATAAAATATTAAATATAAATAAGTACAAATGAATGAAACATTGAAATAAAAAGACAAAAGCTGTTATAATGGATTAAAAAGTGTGATCCAGTGTAACAGCACAGCAAAGACCCGCCTCAGAGTCAAGGATGTCTGTGACAGGAAGCTGTCGTGGAGCCATAAGATATAACCAGACCGGTCTCTGACTCAGGAGAAAATCCTCACGGCTGACCCAAACACCTGCTCAGGGTTTTTTAATAAGCAAGATTAAAATGTTTCATCCTGTTAAGTAACTACACTTTAAGGGTTTGTTTGTTATCACAAAATAACCTACTAACAGTATAACCAATAACTAACATAGAAACTGCTACCTTGAAATAGCATATAAGCATAGTCAAACCCAAAAACAGCTGGCAATGCTTTAGCCCTTGTTTAACGAGTAAGGAGCAAGGAAACACATTTACTTGGAATAATGTAGATCATGCAGTGATGAAATGTGTGGCAAACCTATCCTTTTCAGAAACGTGGATAACTGGAACAGCTACCAGGCCCATGGCTCTGAGGAAGAATTTGGAAGAAAAGAAAATGTGTGTGTTGGCTGTAGGTTTGCAAAGCAAACTGTTATAAAGAGAAAGAACTAAACTGTTTCAAAGAACACCAGGACCCTGAATGGCTTCAGCATAGAGAAGCCCACTCACTACCCCAAACATGTGTCTCTTACATGGATATAAATTATAATGGAAATAAATTTCTTTTAATTGTATTAAGTCACCAAAATGTGGGGGTCCATTTGTTATTGCTGCGTAGCCTAGTTCAGCTAATATAAAACACATGGAAAATAAATAAATTAGATATTAAAATTAAAAAAGAGAAAACAGTGAATCCAAGGAAAGCAAACAGAGGTATAATGAGTAGAAATGAAGAAATTAATACATAAGAGAAAAACATTAGAACTAAGAAACAAATACAAAATCTGTTTGGGTGGGGGATAAGGACAGAAGGGAACAACAAAACAGATAATTCAATAGATAACCTAAGGGGCTGGCCCTGTGGCACAGTGGGTTAAAGTCCTAGCCTCAGAGCTGGCATCCCATATGGGCAATGGTTTGAGTTCTGGCTGCTCTACTTCCAATCAGTACCTTGCTAATGCACCTGGGAGAGCAGTGGAGGATGGCCCAAGTCCTTGGGCCCCTGCACCCATGTAGGGTACCCAGAAAAAGTTCCTGGCTCCTGGCTTCAGATCAGCTTAGCTCCAGCAGTTGCAGCCATTTGGAAGAACTCTCCCTCTTTGTCTCTACCTCTCTCCAACTCTGTCCTTCAAATAAATAAAATATATCCTTAAATAATTTTTAAAAAATAGATAACCTAAGCAGAAGCACAGGGTCAATCACAAATAGCATAAATAAATAAATAATAAAATGGAGAAAATCAGTAGAAGTAGGTAAAGAATTATAAGAGAATACTCTACTCCTGGGTCTGTAAATAAATGCAGGAACCTAGGTGAAATGAGTAATTTTCTAGGAAAACATAACGTGCCAAATCTCACACTAGAAGAGAAGGAAAGTCCAAAGAAAACAAATAAATTCTGGAAGACATAGAAGATGTTATCACCAGGCTGTACATTCAAGAATCAGCAGGACCAATCTGTTTTGCAGATTTCAATGTAAACTTTAATAAAACGAGTAATTTCAATTTAATTTAAGCTATTTCAGAACACTTAAAAGATGTTTCCAAATTCATTACATGAAGGTAATAACATTCCAAAAATCCAATTAAAGTTCGTAAGTATAACCAATCACAACTGTGAATACTGATCCAAACATCCAAGTTAAATATTTGGTACAGAATGCAGCAACACATAACAATCTAAGCAAAATTCATTACTGGAGAGAGAGATGGTTCGACAGGCACAGGACTTCCATTGAGGTAGAGTATTCAGGGTACCCATTAGCAAGACTGTTATTTAATGCTGCTCTGGGCCACTGGTCAATATATTAGAAAAAGATTCATATGAATAAAACCTTAAAATGTTCTCAAAAAAAGAAAAAACAAAAAATAACTCAAACAAATAGAAAAGCATACAGTGTCAGGGATACAAATACATCAATTTTTGCTAAACGATTTTGTAACTCTAACATAACCTCAAAGCTATCAAATAAAATTGCACAACACAACACAAAGGAAGCTTAGAAATAAAAAGTTGAGCTCAAAAAGCTGCAAAGAACTCAGAACACAGGATTCCTTGGATACAAAATTAGAAAACAGGCAAACCTAACTCATGGTATCTGGCCAATGACTGGGAGGAAGCACCATGAGTTTCCAAGGTTCAGCTTACGCTCCATGCCTGGATTTAGGTGCTGCTGATATGCATGAAGTTAGTTTGTCTTCAGAGTGGAAAAATAAGCAAAGCAGAATTGCTAGAAATATTCTGAAAAGAGTATTAATGAGAAGGAATAGTGCTAGCAGATACTACCATGGCAGTGGGCAGTGAGTAGAGTTGTCATTGAAATGCATCTGAGAGCCAGGAAGTGGTTAGGTAGATAGAGGAAAATCATTGAGAAAGACATTTAGACTATGACCCAGAGAGTCTACATTGAAAAGGAAAGGAAAGGAAATGGAACATCCACATAAAAATATCATCCACAAAGAATGAAAATTCTAGACCAACCAGGAAAAACATATTCATCTAGCATCTAAGACACCCAAGTAAGTTATTCAGTAAGCACAGACCTACAAAAAACCAATGAATAAAGACCAATGAAAAATGAGGAGGGGCCAGCGTTGTGGTGCAGCAGGTAAAGCCACTGCCTCTAGTGCCAGCATCCCATATGGGCACCATATGGAGTCTCGGCTGCTCTACTTCCGATCCAGCTCTCTGCTATGGCTTGGGAAAGCAGTAGAAGATGGCCCAAGTCCTTGAGCCCCTGCACCCACGTGGGAGACCCGGAAGAAGCCCCTGGCTCCTGGCTTCCTATCGGCGCAGCTCCGGCTGTTGCAGTAATTTGGGGAGGAACCAGGGGATTGAAGACCTCTCTCTCTCTTTTTCTCTCTCTCTGCCTCTCCTTCTCTCTCTATGTAACTCTTTCAAATAAATAAATAAATCGTCAAAAAAAAAAAATGAGCAAAAGGAAACAATAGATAGTTCATTAAAGGGGTAATTCTAATGACTCAAACAGGAAATGATGTGCAATGTCATTTGCAATAAGAAAAGCAGTATAAACTATGGGAAACCAGCTGTGTCTATCAGATGGGTAAAAAACAAAAGTTCCATGCCATGCATTGTTGTGCAGGGTGTGAGGAAGCACATTGCTGGTGGGAGGGTAAAACGCTGCAGCCCTCATGGAAGGTCATTTAGCCAAATCTATCAAAAAATTACAAAATCACATGCCCTTTGACTCACTCAGCCCACTCCTAGGACTTTATCCTATTTGCATGCTGACACTTGTGCGAAAGGCAAGTGTATGGGGAAATTCAGGGAAACACTGTGGTGGTGATAGCAATTGGAAGCAACCTACATTTCCATCAGAAGAAGTCACTAAAGAAATTCTAGCACAGCATATAGTGAATATTATGGAACATTAAGGAAAATTTTTAAATTTTTATTTATTTTATTTGCTTAAAAGACAGAAAGAGAAACAGACAGAGATCTCTGGATGTTTCATTCCCCCAAATGCCTGCAACAGGGGGAGTAGGGCCTGACTGAAGCCAGGAGTCCAGAACTCAATATGGTCTCCCACTTGGATGGCAGGGACCCAAGCATTTGAGCCATCACTTGCTGCCTCCCAGAGTGCACAGTAGCAGGAAGCTAGAATAGGGAGCAGAGTTAGAATTCAAACTCAGGCTCTTAGATATGGGATGCAAGCATCCCAAATAACATCTTAGTTGCCAAGCCACATGCTTAGTCCAAGGCAGCTCTAAATGTTCTGCTGTGGTGCTGGTGTTATAGCACAGTGGGTAAAGCCACTGCCTGCAATGCCGGCATCCAGTTTGGGCCCCCATTCCAGTCCTGACTGCTCCACTTCCAATTCAGCTCCCTGCTAATGTGCCTAGGAAACAAACCCTGCACTCATATAGGAGACCCAGATGAAGCCTCTGGCTCCTGGCTTCAGCTTGGTCCAGCCCTGGCCATTGTGGCCATGTGGGGTGTAAACCAGCAGATAGAAAGTCTCTCTGTGTGTTTCTCCCTCTCTCTCTGTAACTCTGCCTTTCAAGTAAATAAAATAAAGATGAAAAAAAAAAAAAGTTCTGTTGTGGAAGAATCCTACAGCACATGAAAACAGTAAGGTTAACATATGTGTGTTTGTAAACATACATATATAAACATAAACATACTTGAATACATCCATCTCCACATGTATCATATTCATCTATCCCTGGAGAGATATAAATGATGGACTCAAGCAGGAAAATAGGTGTCTGGAGAATAGAGGGAGTGTGAGGTAGATATTTAAGTCTTCAACCTCTCCTTTTTTTTTTTTTGACAGGCAGAGTGGACAGTGAGAGAGAGAGAGAGAAAGGTCTTCCTTTGCCATTGGTTCACCCTCCAATGGCCGCCGCGGTAGGGGCGCTGCGGCCGGCGCACCGCGCTGATCCGATGGCAGGAGCCAGGTGCTTCTCCTGGTCTCCCATGGGGTGCAGGGCCCAAGCACTTGGGCCATCCTCCACTGCACTCCCTGGCCACAGCAGAGAGCTGGCCTGGAAGAGGGGCTACCGGGACAGGATTGGTGCCCCGACCGGGACTAGAACCCGGTATGCCGGCGCCGCAAGGCGGAGGATTAGCCTAGTGAGCCGCGGCGCTGGCCCAACCTCTCCTTTTGTATGCACAACCTTTTAAAAATATTTTGGCAAAAAATGTAATTAGAATCAGGCTTCCTAGGTTCCTTCCACATCTATTCTAAGCAGGGAAAATATTAAAAGATGGAGGCAACTAATCAAGAGACTAAAGCAGCTAAAAGAACATGAGCTTCACTTTTAAAATCAGGCTTAGTATCAATCTAGGTGCAAAAAATAAGGTTATGAGTCCTTAAGTTAACGTTAAGCAGAGGAGAATCGGAGTCAGCATTACGGCACAGCATCCCATAAAGCAGTGCCTGTTTGATTCCTGGATACTCTGCTTCCAATACAGCTTCCTGTTAATGCACATTGGATGGCAACTGAAGAAGGCCCAACTCTCTGGACTCCTGACAGCTATGCGGGAGACCCAGATGGAGTTCCTGTCTCCTGGTTTCAGCCTGGCCCAGCCCCAGCTGTTGCAGCTATTTGGAGAGTGAACCAACAGAAAGATGTCTCTCAATCTCTCTCTCTTCAACCCCCCCGCCCATTACCTCTCTCCCTCCCCCTCTCTCTATTGTCCTGCCTTTCCAATAAATAAATAAATATTTTTTAAAGATAAGCATTAAAGAGAATAAATATTCTATATAAATGGAAGCTGGGGTCAGAATGTATCTATTCAAAAATACCTACATTTGCTACTGTTTTTTTTTTTCCAGGATTTTTCATTTCAAATCATTGAGAGTTAGGCTGAAGTTTTTTTTTTTTTGTTTTGTTTTTAATTTAAGAAAGAGGTGGAGAAAGAGAGAGAGAGAAAAGGAGAGACAGAGACAATGACAGAGCAGACAGAGAAATGCTCCTTGTCGGTTCATTCTGTGGTAGCCCACAAGGGCCAGGTGGGTGGGGGCCAAAACCCAGAGTCAGTTATGCAATCCAAGTCTCTCATGTGAGTGGCAGGAACTCAATGATTTGAGCCATCACCACTGCCTCCCAGGGTCTACATTAGCAGGAAGCTGGATTCAGGAGCTGGAATGGGGTCCAGAATCCAGTTGTTCCACTATGGGACATGGGCACCTTATCTACTAGACTAGCTATAGCTCGTAGGCTGAGATTTTTTAAAAGGTAATCTTGGGGCTGGAGCTGTGGTGCAGTAGGTTAAAGCCATGGCCTGCAGCACCAGCATCCCTTAAGGGCACAGGTTCTTGTTCTGGCTGCTCCTCTTCCAGTCCAGCTCTCTGCTGTGGTCCAGGAGTGCAGTGGAGGATGGCCAGGTCCTTGGGCCCTGCACCCCATGGGAGACTAGGAGAAGCACCTGGCTCCTGCCTTCGGATCAGCGCGGTGTGGTGGCCGCAGTGTGCCAGCTACAGCGGCCACTGTGGGGGTGAACCAATGGAAAAGGAAGACCTTTCTCTCTGTCTGTCTCTCTCTCATTGTCCACTCTGCCTGTCAAAAAAAGAAAAAGAAAGAAACAAAGAGAGAAAGAAAGAAAGAAAGAAAGAAAGAAAGAAAGAAAGAAAGAAAGGGAAAAAGAGAAAGAAAGAAAGAAAGAAAGAAAGAAAGAAAGAAAGAAAGAAAGAAAGAAAGAAAAAAAGAAAAAGAAAAGAAAGGAAGAAAGCAATGGAAGATGTCCCAAGTACTTGGGTCTCTGCATCCATGTGAGAGACCCAGAGGAAGCTTCTGGCTCTTGACTTTGGCCTGGTCCAGCCCTGGCTGATGGGGCCATTTGGGGAGTGAACCAGCAAACGGAAGATTCTCCCTCTCCCTCTCCCTCCCCCTCCCCCCCTCCCCCTCCCCCTCTCCCTCCCTCTCCATCTCCATCTCCCTCTCCCACATTCTCTCTCCCTCTCTCTCTCTCTCTTTCTCTGTCTATAACTCTGCCTTTCAAATAAATACATATATATTTTTAAAAAGTACTCTTACTATTATCATAGAAAACCAGTTTGTCCAAGAGAATATTCAGATACAAAAATACCTCTGAAAGAGATACTTTCTGGCAGTTTTCACTCATTGAGCTCTCAATATTATCAAGTGACACTTCAGGGATACTTCATATAAGTCTGGGATTAGCAGCAGCAACCACAAACACAATGCTTTATATGTACATGGTACTTCATAGTCATTTGTTTTTTCAGGATAAGAAAAGCAAAACTAAAAAACAACATTCTAAGGTAACAATAACACCCAGAAAACCAGGAAAGCCACATCATCAGGTTTATGCTATGACTTTAGGTCATGGAGATTCTTGGCATAAAACGTATCACTTATGCACAAGAAAGCAGCAACAGGAATGCATTAAAACAATGTAGTTGCAACTGAATGTGTTCTATATTTATATATGAGGGAAGGAGAGGTCAGCTAGATTATTGCAGTGTTCTGAAGAAATTTTAAGAAACACTTTAAAAGACTGAGAAAAAAAGAGATTACTCCATGAGAAAAAGCTGAACTACAATTCTGAATTAGCATGTGCTACATACAATGATCAGAAAAAAAGTGTTCATGTTTATTTAGTGTTTCTCCTCTAGGAAGTTCAAAGGAGCTGTTTAATTTTGTCTTCTTATCATAGTCCTCGTTTTTCTTTACGGGGGTATGTTAATTTTATATATGGATTAAAAAGACGGCAGAGTTGAAACAAAAGCGGGAGTTCCCTATGAAAAGTCAGTGGTGTAAGTTTGCCTTTTGTTCTGTGTCTCTGTCTACCTAAAGGGAGTATTAATCTCTAAAATAGATCTGATATGCAGGAAATCATCATTTTCGTGGAATGAGTAAGACAAAAGGGTACTGTAAATTCAGTCGCCAAAACAGGTAGCATGGCAAGCTGCTGGCACGTAGCAACAAAGCAAAACAAGCACAGACTGCCACCCCACAACTTACTCACCATGACCTTAGGAGGATAACTTGATCTTTTCTTCTTTTTAAGTTTCTTTGTATCCTGTGTCCTATGTTTAATATTTTTAGCAGGTTGTAAACAATTAGGTCATTACATTTCAAAAGAGCCCAGTAAATTGTAAAGCAAATACAACTAAATTTTGATAGGACAAATGTACAAAAATGGTAAGTCAGAGAGGAATGGTAGTCTTCCTATCTCAGGTCCAAGGTCACAAGCTTGGTAGTTTTACTTCAGAAGGGATATCATCAGGGGTTTAAACTAGATATTGTCTTTCTGGGACAACTCAGGTTTTTACATTGTTGCATTACTCAGTGAAGTAATTCATTGTTCATTTAGCAATCCAGGCCTTAATCTGTAACTTTGAGCATGGATAGGCAGGGCTCCAGCTTTCTCCAGTGATTAAAGTTACAGAACTCTAAAATTTAGGGTTATTCCATCTCAAGCTGAAAGCCAGTTGAAACTTTGAGAAAAAAAAAAGTGACCAGACACACAGAGTGAATTCAAAGCTTAGACACTCAACAATAGGTGCCAATAAATGCAACCTTGTTTTTGCGTTTTTTTCATCGTTTTTCACCGCTGCTCATCTTCAAAAGTATAAAAATGAAGCTAGAGGATAATATTCAAGAGAAATGGCAAATTTACAATATCATAAGATATTCCAAAAGAACTTTATCCTACTTTTCATTCATTCATTTATAGTTAACCAACTACAGAATTGAAGTAATGCATTGGGCGTTTGGAGAATGTGAGAGTCAGAATACTCCCCTGTGGTATTCGTTCACTTAATCTTTCTCCAGATAATTGCTTGTCCAAATCTCTCTTGTCCTTCAAGTCTCTGCACATATTTCAAGGCAACAATGTGTGCCCAACTGAATGCCCCAGCACACTACTGTTCACACCACCCCAACTCCTGATCCATGCGTCCACGAGTCTTCCTTCTCATTTTTGTACAGACAGCAGTTATCAGATTCTAACACGCTAGGTGATTTATTTGTTTTAACAGTTTTACTTCTACTTCTGCTGAAATACAAGCTCCAGCATGACAGGGAGCTTTGCTGTGATCACCTTTTCCTTCCAAATACCTAAATGAGTTTTTGACATCCAAAAGAGGATTTAATGATGAGCCCATTCTGTTCTATCTCCTTTACAAATAAAATTGCTAGGTTTCTGATTTAGTTTTATTGTAGCATTGTTCATGATGAATAAAAAGACTGGCAACAACAGGAAAAAGGCAGAGTCTTACACAGATGTAATTTGGTTTTCAGAAAAAGCCTTGCATTTTTAGATGTGATATGTTGAAGAGACCTGGAAGTTTCCATTCCAATTTTTGATTCAGAGTATCCTGTGGAAATTTTTGAGTTTTTTTTTTTGGTACAATGAAACTGACTTTTCCCTATAGGGAATATACCAACAGTAAGCAAAAAAAAAAGGGGGGGTGGAGGGGGAGGATGAGTATGCTTAACATGCTTTCTATTGAGTTTTCTATTTTAATGGTCCTCTACAATGGTAACTAATACTAAAATGACAGCTAACACTTGCCAGCATCAATGAAGTGCTATGCTTTAATACATTAGCTTAATGAATCTTCAAAACAACAACATGCGGCTGACACTACTGTCTTGTTCCATTTTGCAGAGGGGACAACTGAAGAACAAACACTGGATTTCATGCAGTAAATAATGACAGAGCCAAGACTAGAACTCAGGTCTATTTGCAGATCCATGCTGTTAATCACACCTTCTTGCACTGCTTAGTAGTCAAGGATGAATTATACCAAGTTGTATCACGCAGGCAAAACATTGCACAGATGCACACGCACAATCTCCCAGAGGTAATACAAAGTCAATAATGACAGCCAGCCTTTTCAAAGTTTCAGGATCAAAGTGCTTTTTAACAGAACCTAACAAGGGCAATCTTCACAAAAAGTTAATCATCTTTCTAAAATGTTGTTTTACATCTAGCAATATGAAGGTCTGGGAAAACATTAAAAATTAATAGAAACATTTAATTAATTTATTTGGGGGGGGGAGAGAGAGGACAATTGATTTATTTACTGGTTGACTCCCCAAATCGGGGCTGGACTAGGCCAAAGCTGGGAGCTGGAACTCAATCGGGGTCTCTCACATGGATGGCAAAGAGGCAACTACTTGAGCCATTCCCTGCTGTCTCCCAGGGCTTATATCAACAGGAAGCTGGAACTGGGAGCAGACCTGGAGCTAGGACTCAAGGCATGCTGATGTGGGATGTGGGTGCCCTTAAATACTAAGCAAAACTCCCATCCTGAAGGAAATATTTTGTATTCTCCAGATTTCTCCATTTTTGGAAGACTTCATGCACATAGTTGTTGAGGGAATATTTTCCCTTGCCCCTCCCCCAGATCTGTCTGTCTTACCTGTGACTCCAGCCGGGAAGGCCCCTGATGGCAAGGGCAGCTCTAGATCAATTTTCACCATCTGCAAGCCTGCACCTCTCTTGATTTTCACTGTAAACTGTATTCCCTCCATCCTTCTGAAGCTGGGGTTTAAACATTAGAGTTCTCTGCACAGATTCTAGGGGCAATGTTTTCCTCTTCTTCCTATCTGCAGAAAGCCATGACTGTCCCTGTGAGCAGATTAGCTCTCCTGTGAAATGCATGACTTTTTTTTTTTTTTTTTGCCATTAGCTACTATTGTTCCTTTCAGACAGGAACAAGTCAAAGCAGGAGGGAGCAGAGGGGAAAATCTGCTTGCACTCTTGGCCCATAGTCTTCTTGTCTAAGCGGAAGTCCTGAGGAGAAAGCCAAGTGTTCTTGGTTAACGCAAGAGACTACTTTAATTTTGTAGACTCACTACCTTTCTCAACATCTGGCTTAAATGTCCATCCTTGTCTCTACTGGCCAGTAGTATTGCATGGAATTGAGCAAACAATCTGATACCCCTGTTTAAAAAAGAGCTTTATCAGCAGAGTTGATTATCTTCCTTTCACCTAGGAAAAGTCTGAAATTTTTATATTGCAGGACCCCTGTAAGTGCTTAAAAAACTAGTGACTACTCCAAAGAGTTTTTGTGTGTAGGCTTTATCACTGTCAATTTTTGTGATGGAAGTTAAAACTGGAAATCTGTAAAATATTTATTTGTAGGTTTATTTCAATGTAACAATAATCAACCCCATTACATGGTAACAATTGACCCATTTTGTTTCTGGAGAATGCTTTTTCCAAAAGTAAAATATATAGGTAAGTTGATTGGCATTGCTTAATATTTTTGCAAATCGATTTATGTCTGGATAAATAGAATGCAGCTGTATTTGCTTATGTTTCTGCACTTACCTTGTTCCAAAATATCTTTTTGGTTGAAGTATATGGGAAAATTCTGTCCTTGTATAGATATGCAGTTGGAAAAGGCAGAGCTGTTTTTTTAAAAGCTTTTTGTTTGGAGATACTTGTATACTTACAAGCAACTGTAAGGAATAATACAGAGAGAGATTTTGTAAACTTTCACCCAGTTTCCTCCAATGATAATATTTTGCATAATTGCAATATCACAACCAGGAAATCAGCATTGGTAAAACCCAGCAATCTTAACCACATTTTATGAATTCCACATGCATTCATTTGTGTGTGCTTAGTTCCATGTGACTTTATCACATGTGCAGATTCACGTATCCATCACCACAGTCAAGATGCAGAACTTTCCAACATCACACAGACTTCTCCTGCTACCCGTTGATACTTGAGGCTACCTCCCATTCTCCCTCTCCCCTGTTATTAGGTAACTACTACTCTTTAATCACCTTTTCAGTTAAAAATAGATGGGTCCGGTTTTGTGGCGTGGTGGGCTAAGCCTCTGCATGCAGCACTGGAATCCCATATGGGTGCTGGATCGAGTCCTGGCTGTTCCTCTTCCAATCCGGCTCTCTGCTGTGCCTGGGAAAGCAGTAGAAAATGGCCCAAGTCCTTGGGCACCTGCACCCACGTGGGAGACCCGGGGAAGGCTCCTGGCTCCTAGCTTCAGATTAACTTAGCTCTGGCAGTTGCAGCCCTCTGGGGATTGGGCCAGCGGATGGAAGACTTTTCTCTCTGTCTCTTGCTCTCTCTGTGGCTTTGCCTCTCAAATAAATAAATAAATAAATCTTTTTTAAGAAAGTGGATATTCTTGGATACCACACCAAAACTCAAAAAACGGTAGTCAAAGATTAGCTGCAGTGTGGGATCTGAAGCCATTAACAATGAACATTTCATAATTCACTTTGATTAAACCTTTTACTTTTATGTCATTTTTATTTTATGTCATTGTGATACCAAAAATGTCATTGGTGTTTTGACAAATATTAGTACACTGAGCTATATTGGTTTTCCAGATGTCACCACATTTCATTACCCAACCTCTCCAAATCATACTCATTCCTATTACCACCAATCTTATCAGCAAAGACTGAAAGTGCTATATTTGGAAAGTTATTGAGTTCATGATAGCAGCTGCAAGTTCCCCAGAATTCTGTTTTTTTCTCAGAAGCTTAGACTTTAACATGGACAATAAATATTGCCATTGCTTTTCTGTGGAAAACAGACCTTTTTTGTTCATTTCCAAGAAAATGTCTTTTGGGGCCAGTGCTGTGGCAAAGAAGGTAAAGCTCCTGCCTGCAATGTCAGCATCCCATATGGGCACCTGTTCAAGTTCTGGCTGCTCCACTTCTGATCCAGTTCCCTGCTAATTGTGCCTGGGAAAGTGGCAGAAGGTGTCCCAAGTCCCTGGGCCCCTGCACCCACATAAGAGACCCAAATGAAGCTCCTGGCTCCTGACTTTGGCCTGGTCCAACTCTGGCCATGGTGGATGTTTGGAGAGTGAACCAGCAGATGGAAGTTCTCTCTTTGTGTCTCTCCTCCTGTCTTTGCAACTCTGCCTTTCAAATAAATAATCTTTAGGGAAAAAAAGTCTTTCTAATATTCAAGTATGAATAACTATAAATTTTATCAGTCATTTTTTCAAGTAAAAATGATGTTCCATAACTATGAAAAAAAGTCATAAGGCTCAAAGAATCAATCAGCCAAGTGATTTTCCTAAAACTGCCATTACGCATGAGTATGCAGCAAACATACTTTGTACACATTTCCCATTTTGTCATATAAACCTGTGGATTATTTATTTGCAAATCAGAGTTATAAAGCGAGTGAGCGAGAGAGAGATTGATTTTCCATCCAGTGGTTTACTTCCCAAATAGGTGCAACAGCCAGGGCTGGGCCAGGCCAAAGCAAAGAGCCAGGAACTTCATCTTCTGCTGCTTTCCCAGGCTATTGTCAGGGAGCTAGATTGGAAGTGGAGTAGCAGGAACACGAACCAGTGCCCATATGGGATGTTGGCGTCACAGGTGGCAGTTTTATCCACTACACCACAATTGCTGGCCCCAACCTGTAGATGATTTTTACTGCTTTGTCGAGGGCATTTAAAAATGAATCTGTCATTTTTTCTTTTACTCCAACTGTGTGACATTGAAGACCTTTACGGCTTGAAATTGTTGCCTTGAGTTGTGCTACGCACCCTTGCTTTAGAGCAAATGTCAACATAGTGAAAAAAATCTAATATTTTTGTGCCAGTATGAAAACAGTTTTGACCTTGTGAATCCTCTGAAAGAGTATAGGGATCTTTCAGGGTTCATGGACCACACTTTGAGAACTGCTGAAGTAAGATAATAGGTACAGTGGAAATTAATTACAGGAAGATTCCCAAGGGCAAGGTGATTTTTGTTTTAACTTTTATTTAATAAATATAAATTTCCAAAGTACAACTTTTGGATTATAGCGGCTTTTTACCCCCATAACCTCCTTCCCACCAGCAACCATCCCATCTCCCACTCCCTCTCCCATCCCATTCACATCAAGATTCATTTTCAATTATCTTTATATACAGAAGATCAATTTAGTATATGCTAAGTAAATTTTTCAACAGTTTGCACCCACACAGAAACACAAAGTATAAAGTACTGTTTGAGTACTAGTTATACCGTTAATTCAACAAGGTGATTGTTAAGAGTTTTCCTCCCAAGAACCTCACTTAAAAATCCAACATTATATATTTATTTTTAAGATAGCAACCCCATATAGCCATTCCCTCTTTGTCAAACACTAGCCTGGTGTTGTTCTTTTGTCCAATTCTTTCATGGTCTTCCCTTAGTTCTTGTTTCCATCACCTTCTATTTATTTATTGTAAGATTTATTTATTTATTTGAAAGGCAGAGTTATAGAGAGGACTCAACAGCCAGAGCCTGGAACTCCATCCAGGTCTCCCATGTGCGTGGCAGGGGTCCAAGCACTTGGACCATCTTCTGTTGCTTTCCCAGGTGCATTAGCAGGGAGCTGGATCAGAAGCAAAGCAGCTGGGACTAAACAGGCAAGGGGCTGCAGGCGGTGCCTCAACCCACTGTGCCCCAACTCCAGCCCCTTCACCTTCTACATAAATACGTGCTTGTCACTCAAGTTCTGTGTGCTGCTCAGAACCACCAGACGGGGGACACACTCCCAAGAATCCCGCTGCTCCAGGTTCAAGGAGGAAGGCCCTAGGAACCCTGTTGTGGACTGTTAGACACATGGCACTACTTTTAGCACAGGTGTGTGACTCAAGCGAGGGGTCAGGTTTACCTAAGTTGGAAGGCTCTGCGGACCATTCTTCTTGAACAGGCTGTCCCTCAGGGTGCAAGCCACTGTGACACAGCTTTAGACAGGCTTCTAAGTCAAGGGCTCACACTGGGCTCCTGCAGGCCACGTGAGCCGGGAGACTCGGTGCCTGACATCCTGCTTACGGAGTGACGTCCCGAACGTGATTTCCTCCATCCCTGCGCACCCTCTCTGCTTCCTGATGGCCTCAGGTTCCCACTCTAACTAGTCGCCCCCAAAGTAACACGCCCATTAATTCCCCAGCCACTCCCACCGATGTTTAGAGTGGTGTCGACTTCCCAGCCTTCGCTTTGCCTTCATTTAAGGGTTTCTGAAAATGTACAGCGACTCGGCTGCCTCCGCCTGCCAGAACTCGTGGGGACCAATCACCAGGGCCCCGGGAGCGGGCGACCTGGCACCGGCGCCGACTGGGCGGGCTCGGGAGGGTGCAGCGGCCCCAAGGGGTTGGGCGGGCGGGCGGGGTGGGGACACTGAGGGGCGGCACTGACCTGCAGAGGGCCGGGCGGGTGCAGGAGGTGCTGCGGGCTTCGGGGCCGGCTCCAGGGAGCTGGGCGGGGCCCGGAGGGCGGGCCGGGCCGGCCCAGGAGGCGGGTACTGAGGGGCCACACAGACCTGGAGAGGGCGGGGCGGGCCCAGGCCACGGCTAGGCGGGCGTGCGGCGGGGCGGCCGCAGGCCCAGCGCGCCACCATGGTGCGACAGCGCCCGCGGGCTCGGGGACCGCTGGAGCCGAGGCGGCGGCCGAGCAGGCACGCGGGCTGAGCTGAGCCCTTCGGGAGTGGACGGGAGCAACGCCGTCCGGCTCCGACTCCTGCCCACCAGCCTCCCCTCAGGCGCGGACGGTCACCTCGCCGAACGATGCGCGTCCCCGGCCGCCCCGGGGGCTGAGCCCGCCGCTCCGCGCTCCGCCCTCGCCCCACCGGCTGCCCCCCATGGCTTTGCCCAGCGCCGAGGGTGCGGCCGACACGCCGGTGTCAGCGGCCCGGGGCGCCCGGGCCGGCTCCGCGTCGTCGTCGTCCGGCTCCTCCGGCGGCTCGGCCTCGGCGGGCCCCGGGCTGTGGGCCGCGCTCTACGACTACGAGGCGCGCGGCGAGGACGAGCTGAGCCTGCGGCGCGGCCAGCTGGTGGAGGTGCTGTCGCAGGACGCCGCCGTGTCGGGCGACGAGGGCTGGTGGGCCGGCAAGGTGCAGCGGCGCCTCGGCATCTTCCCCGCCAACTACGTGGCGCCGTGCAGCCCGGCCGCCCGCTCCGCGCCGCCGCCCGCGCCGCCGCCGCCACCGCGGCCCGACTCGCCCGTGCACGTCGACTTCGAGCTGCTGGAGCTCAAGGAGCTCATCGGCGCCGGCGGCTTCGGACAGGTGTACCGCGCCACCTGGCAGGGTCAGGAGGTGGCGGTGAAGGCGGCGCGCCGCGACCCGGAGCAGGACGCCGCGGCGGCGGCTGAGAGCGTGCGGCGGGAGGCGCGGCTCTTCTCCATGCTGCGGCACCCCAACATCATCGAACTGCGCGGCGTGTGCCTGCGGCAGCCGCACCTCTGCCTGGTGCTGGAGTTCGCCCGCGGCGGCGCGCTCAACCGCGCGCTGGCCGCCGCCAACGCCGCCTCGGACCCCTGCGCGCCGGGCCCGCGCCGCGCGCGCCGCATCCCCCCGCACGTGCTGGTCAACTGGGCAGTGCAGATCGCGCGGGGCATGCTGTACCTGCACGAGGAGGCCTTCGTGCCCATCCTGCACCGGGACCTCAAGTCCAGCAACAGTAAGTTGGCGGGGCGGGGGGGGGGGGGGAGGAGGGCGCCGACCACCCCTGTGCCAGCTGCGGGCTGGCTCCGCAGGGCGCGGTGCCAGGTGCCAGGAGGCGGGGGTCAGTCTTGGCGGCGCCGGCGCTATCTCATGCCCCGGCCTTGCAAGGCTCAGAGGTGCAGCTAATCCTTGGTTCCCTGCTGTGGGGCAGGTGACAAGCCTGCCTTGACGTCCTTGGGTGCCTTTTTAAAAACACGGACCGGACTTGCTAGCAGATGCCACGTTTGTGAAATACCTGAATCTGCTGGAAACCCTAGGCGGCATTTTGGTCTTGCGGTACCGTGGGTGGGCAGACCTTGCCTTCCACGGAGCGTGAGGGACCCGTGGTGGTCCTTCCCCACCTGGTGGCCCGCCTCACACTGCCCCTTGCTTTTCGCATTGCTTTTCTCTCACTTTAAACGTGGCTTCACTTGTTTTGACTTTTCCCAAACATCTTCATTCGGGTGTTTATATGAAATAAAATTCTATCATCCACTCGGTGAGTTCATTTCTCCGGACAAGAGGCACCTGTTTATGCTGCTATGCATTTTTGGCTTAGGGGAAAGTGTACAGTCCTTGCCCAGGTACTTGAAATCTTAAAGACTTGGGCTGGGCTGTGTCTCTTAACTTTTTGTTATTTATTTGAAAGAGTTACACACACACACACACACACAGAGAGAGAGAGAGAGAGAGAGAGAGAGAGAGAGGGATTCCATTTGCTAGTTCACTCCTAAGATGGCCAGAGCTTTATCCAGGCCTCCCACGTGGGTGCAGGGGCCCAGGCACTTGGGCCATGTTCCGCTGCTTTTCCCAGACCATTTGTAGGGAGCTGGATTGGAAGTGGAGCAGCCAGAACTCCAACTGATGCTGGCATGGGATGCCGCAGCCACAGTCAGTTTTTCTCACTGTGCCACAACATGGGCCTCATCCCTTATGTTATTTATAAATAAGGAAGAACTGCAAGCAACATTAATTTTTTTCTATATAAAAGAGCTAATAGATTGGCCATTTGAAGTTGTTTCTTTAATATTGAAGATCATTTCATTTTCTTAGCATGAGATGAAATCTCATGAAAGAGTAAAGGATGCAGCCTGAACTGGCATTGGCCTGCCACAGCTGCATGTCTTTCAGCCTTGTAAAACCTGCTAGGACAGGAGCTAACTGAAATGGAAACATTGTCCTCTGAGTGCAGAGAGAAGCGTGACAAGAAGGAGTGATATATTTGCTGCATTCTTATGTTCTTTCCTATTCAAAATTCTTCAGTACTGAAAATTTACTTGAAAATTACCACTGTAGCATTTTCATTATGTGCGGTGGATGTAACTTGAAGGTTGTAGCTTTATACAAGCATTGGATACTTTCAGGTTTTATGACCTTTCTTCCTGGTAAGTCTCTCATTATTTAGATTGCAACTGCTGAAACAATGGGAGCAAAGTCTAACAAAGTACGGTGTAGAGAGAGTGGTAGTGGTAGATGTGTTCTTAACCTGAAGGCCACCTGAAGGAGTCTAGAATGATTTGCATGCATTTAGACTATTTGGTAAAAACGAAACACATGATTTTCATTGCACTTTTTGTAAATGTTTTAAACCTAATACAGTCTTCACTGCCAATTTGTGCTTTTTTCCCCTAAAATATGCTTTTATTGAAAGAAATGTTTAATCAGCTGCTGTAGAGCAAGTGAATTTCCCATGTGTGCTGCTCAGTGACATCCTGCAAATCTGTCTGCTGGGAGCTTTCTGCAGAACCAGGTATTTTAGGGATAGCAGCAACATCATTCCCTCCTCTGCGTCTCGGCAGGTGCAGCAGCAGTGTGACAGTATGGAGCCTGGCCTTCCGCAAACTTATTCTGTTCTGAGATATCAAATCTCCAACAGAAACACCTCCAATTGCATAGTTCCTTTTATGAAAGAGTGACAGGGACTGTAGCATTTACATTTGTACTGGACTTAGTGTTGTTTGGTTGCAGTAATTCTTGAGGTCTCTGTTCACACGGCAGAGTCTGGTTGCTAGTGTTTATAAAGCATCTGAGGGACTGTTAATCCATGCTGCATTTTTGCAAATAGTGAATGTGTTTATGTAAGACGTAAACTTTTTTTTTTAAAATGTACTTATTTATTTGAAATTCAGAGCTAGAGAAAGAGAGAGAGAGAGAGAGAGAGAGAGGGAGGGAGGGAGGAGTGGCAGAGAGAAATCTTCCATCTGCTGGTTCACTTCCCAAATGGCAGCAACGACCAGGGGTCTGGGCCGATCTGAAGCCAGGAGCCAGGAGCTTCCTCTGGGTCTCATTCATAGGTTCAGGGGCCCAAGGACTTGGGCCATTGTAGCTGTTTTCCCAGGTACATTAGCAGGCAGCTGGATGGGAAGTGGGGCAGCCAGGACTTGAACAAGTGTGCACATGGGATGCCAGCACGGCGAGCTGCAGCTTTACTTGCTACACCACAGCGCTGGCCCCGAGATGTAAACTTTTTAAAGACTCCTATTGTTATTAAATAGTGAAAAGAACACAACCCTGGAATAATAACTATGGTCAAATAATTCGTGTGGACGCAAGAAAAAGTAGGACAGTTGCGTGTAGACTATGTGTTCATAGTAGATATTATGTAATTTGAAGGTGATTGCGTGCTACTAAGTTTTCAAAGACTTCTCACACTTATAAAAAAAATTCTCACTTTCTGGAGCATGTTAATTTCTATAATTGTCACATAAGAGTCCCTTTAAATTGTTATACCCTTCAAAAGACTTAATTGGCTAGTCCCCAGCCTAGCCAAATATTTGTTATCATATGACCATTATTATGGTTATTTAACTACCACAAAATGAAAATGTGCCTAAAGTGTGTGAATCATAGTGCCTAGCACATGGCCTTGTTTTGGCTGCTTCATTTTACTTGTTCAATGAATAAATTCAGGTATTTTGGAATTCTGCTATGATAAATGAAGCTCCAATTCTTGTTCAGACTTCTGAGCATAGCAGATACCCTATTAAAGTATATTTGTTTGACTTTACTGGATATTTGCTAATGGTGGTAGTGAGTTAATGATAATGTAAACAGGTTTCAAAGATCATATTGAATTTTATTTTCACTCCAAAGTCTACTTATGTAACAAAGAGCCAGTGAAAGACAGCTTGGAACAAAGGTATTGGAAATTATTGTTTAAAACAAATGTGTAAATTTGTCCAAAGGATATATTACTCCAGACAAATTTTCTTTCATCTTTTCTAATGGGTCTTACATTTTTATCACATCTTGTGAAACAATGTCTATGTTGAAATTATAGCTATTATGTTGTAATGATATAAATAACTTTGTCCCTTTGCTAGCAGCAACAGACTGAAAGTTGAGCCAAATTGGTAATCTTTAAGCATCATTTGTGTTGTAAAAACACTGAGTCTGGTAACTCCCAGTGTGCAAAATAGGTAGAAGACACTGTGCTTAAAGTCTGTTCATATATTTCAGCTAGGGAACAGTAGAAGGCAGCTTTGGGTTGTTGTGGAAGTTGCTCCTGAGCTTCAGCTCATTTATTTGATACCTTCTGAGTGCCTACCATGTGCTGGTCACCCAGGGACACACTGCCAAGCCTGAAAAACCTGCTGTCATAGAGTTGAGTCTGGTAAGAAAGACAAGAGGACATCCATGCAGCTACAGTTATGAGTATGTGGTGCTATCATGAAAATAAAGCCAAGGGTTGGAGAGTGACCGGACGGAGGATGGGGGTACTCATTCAGAGAGGTAGTGCAGGGAAGCTGCTCTAAGGAACATGAAACCCCTAAGCCAAAATCCAGGCAAACGAAGATGGAGCAGCAATGAGCCTGGCTTATTGGAGGAGCTGGGAGAAGACAGCGGAGGCTCAGGTCTCTAGGTGGAGAATGGAGGGCCAAGCAGGCATGGATCAAACCTTGTGGCATCCATCCATGTTGGATGGATGTTGGTTAGATGTTGGATCCTCCTTCATCTGAGGAGTCTTGGAACATTTTGTGCCGAGGAGTGGTGTGATCTGATCTCTGAAAAAAGACACGGGCTGAGGTGCAGGAGAGACTGCCGTGGCCCATGAGTTAGGGCTGTCCAGGTGGGCCAGGGTGCTGGCTGTAGATGTGGTTTTCAGAGCAATTCCTGGGGGAAGTGAAGCTAAAACAGCACACATAGGAATTGCTGAGGATGGTTAGAATTATTAGAATTTAGTCCAAGTGTTTTATTTATCCTGGCACAGTTCAGGCTTGAAGGAAGATCATGTGGTGTCCTTCATGTTTCCTTGTTTCTTTTGGTAATATTGCTTACTATAACTACCTTTGATTTTCTTCAGAGGAAAATGATGATTCAAAATGATGAGCCACACATTAAAGTAGCCACTTAGATACTTTTTATGTCAATGGTTAAGCATCTTTTATCTTGATGTTGTTAGCCTTTCAGACTAGTTATCTGTTATTTTACAACTACATTTAGACTCTATAAATAGACTAAGTAATATTTATGGCTGGCGCTGCAGCTCAATAGGCTGATCCTCCGCCTGCAGCACCGGCGCACTGGGTTCTAGTCCAGGTCAGGGCACCGGATTCTGTCCTGGTTGCTCCTCTTCCAGTCCAGCTCTCTGCTATGGCCCGGGAGTGCAGTGGAGGATGGCCCAGGTCCTTGGGCCCTGCACCTGCATGGGAGACCAGGAGAAGCACCTGGTTCCTGGCTTCAGATCAGTGTGGTGCGCCTGCCACAGCGCGCCAGCCGCAGCGGCCACTGGGGAGTGAACCAACGGAAAAGGAAGACCTTTCTCTCTGTCTCTCTCTCACTGTCCACTCTGCCTGTCCAAAAAAAAAAAAAGTAATATTTATTATGAAATGTGATTTTTAGTCCTTTTACTGGGACACACTACAAAAGGGATCTAATTTTTTTTTTTAGCTTTCCCTAGCACAGTGTAAATAAAGAAACTATTTGAGAAAATTATAGCAAATATAATCTCCAAATAAGATGTTTAAATAGCTCATAACAGTGATTTGGGGTATCTCTTAATGACACTGTTATCAGTTAAAAGATGAATGTCCTCTCTCCTTTGTTCTTTTACTGGAGGCACGTAGCTTCATGCTATAACTGCTTCCTGTTCAGGGAGCATAGAGAGGTCAGTCCAGGTATCTCTGTAGTAACAGAGACCTAAACCTACTCTTGGAACAAGGTTAGCTATAGGCTATATATTTATTAATAGCAATCTCAATACTGTCAATGCATCTTTCCCTACCATTTTCATACTTGGATATTAAAAATATAAATAGACCACATTTTTTGGGAACTTTTGGGCAGGAGCCATTATTTAGTTCTAGATTATGCAAACCATACATATCTAATCATTTTTTGTAGTCATTAGTTCTATCGAAGCATGATAAAGGAAGGCAGGGAGGAAACCTCTATGCCACCCATCTCAGAAGGTCATGGGTAAGCCTGCTTTCTCACACTAGCCTTTGCGTGTTAAAATGTTCCAGAACAGGGCAGTGAAGAGTAAGAGCCTTCACTTTAAAGTGCTAGTGTCGTTGTATACTAACTGTGTGACCTTAGCTATGGAACCTGAATTGCTTGATTTCTGATATTGTATAATGAATTCCTCTCCTGGAGATTGACAGAAAGTCTGCCTAATGTTTCTTACCCCTTCTTACCCCTTCCAAGGCAGTTGGTAAACACTGGCTCAGAAGTATATGGCCTTCTCAGGGAACACTGAATGGTTGGGTGTGGCTAGAATGGAAAGCGGGAAGGGAACAGGCAGTTTGCATGTGACCAGGCAGTGAGGGCCTTGGATGCCAAACCTTGCTGTCTGGCTATTTCACAGCACAGAGAGCCATGGAAGCTTCTAGAGGAGAAAAGTAGTGCAGTCTACTCCTCATAGACAGAGATCGGCACAGAAAACCAAGGCCAACTCCCTTATGACTGTACTGTCAAGGATGGTGAGAACTGCAGTTACTAATAAAATGATTTACTTAGACTTTGGTTTGATTTTAATTGTTTATCATTTACAATTGGAGACTAATTTTTATAATCCCAGGTTGTGTAGTATAAATTTAGACCACTTTCTCTCTCTTATTTCTAGCTCCTTCTAGAGTTACAAATTATTGTCTAGATTTACTACATCATGTTGACAATTTTAACTGCAAATGTCAGTGACTGTCCCAAACCCTGCAAGGTAACTGAGATGCTCCCAAAAGGTGGACACACCCTGATGATGAGATTTTATGGGGCAGAAGGGTTCCTGAGGAGGCTGGGAGAGTGGAAAGGATTTTATGGTGGAACCTACAACTTTACCTTTTTTTTTTTTTTTTTTTTTTTTGGTAGGCAGAGTTACAGAGAGGCAGAGGCAGAAAGAGACAGAGGTCTTCCATCCTCTGGTTCATTCTCCAAATGGCTGCAATGGCCTGAGCTGGGCTGATCTGAAGCCAGCAGCCAGGAGCTTCTTCCGGGTCTTCCAAGCAGGTGCAGAGACTCAAGGACTTGGGCCATCTTCTGCTGCTTTCCTAGGCCATAGCAGAGAGCTGGATTGGAAGTGGAGCAGGCACAACCTGAATTGGCACCCATATGGGATGCCAACACTACAGGCCAACACTGCCTTACCCACTATACCACAGCACCAGTTCCAGAAATTGAATTTAATTGTTTTTTTTTTGACAGGCAGAGTGGAGAGAGAGACAGACAGAGAGAAAGGTCTTCCTTTTGCCGTTGGTTCACCCTCCAATGGCCGCCGTGGTTGGCGCGCTGCGGCCGGCGCACCGCGCTGATCCGATGGCGGGAGCCAGGTGCTTCTCCTGGTCTCCCATGGGGTGCAGGGCCCAAGGACTTGGGCCATCCTCCACTGCACTCCCTGGCCACAGCAGAGAGCTTGCCTGGAAGAGGGGCAACCGGGATAGAATCCGGTGCCCCGACTGGGACTAGAACCCGATGTGCCGGCGCTGCAAGGCGGAGGATTAGCCTAGTGAGCCATGGCGCCAGCCCTAGAAATTTAATTTTTAAAATTCATCTTCAAGTATTTCTTCATCTTGAGTGCTTTTGACTAGATGGTAGTGATAATAGGAGTAACAGTTCACATTTATTTAGGGCTTATTGACTGTTGGGCACTGCTCCTAGGCTACCTTCAGTGATTTTGCACAGCAGCTTTCTGAGGCAGGTCCTGTATCATCCTTGTTTTATAGGTGAAGGACCTGAAGCCAGGAATTAATTGACTTGGTCAAAGTCACTCAGCTTGTCAGATGTTAGGGTTAAGAACTGAATACACTGGCTGGCGCCACGGCTCACTAGGCTAATCCTCCGCCTGTGGCACTGGCACACCGGGTTCTAGTCCCGGTCAGGGCGCTGGATTCTGTCCTGGTTGCTCCTCTTCCAGTCCAGCTCTCTGCTGTGGCCTGGGAGTGCAGTGGAGGATGGCCCAAGTCCTTGGGCTCTGCACCCGCATGGGAGACCAGGAAGTAGCACCTGGCTCCTGGCTTCAGATAGGCACAGTGTGCCGGCCACAACACACTGGCTGTAGTGGCCACTTGGGGGGTGAACCAACAGAAAAAGGAAGACCTTTCTCTCTGTCTCTGTCTCTCTCACTGTCTAACTCTGCCTGTCAAAAAAAGAAAGAAAGAAAAAAAAAAAAAAGAACTGAATACATGGCCTCTGATTCTAGCACTAGAGCTTATAACCTGTCCATAGAAAGCCTGGATTAGCAGTTGCCCAATACTTGTTTTTAGGACTCCCAAAGAGCTTTTGTTTCCATGGGATATAGCAGTTGATACTTACCCTATCCAATGTTTAAAATGATACATTTAAATTATTTAATAATACAGAAATAACAATGGGCGCATTACATGTTTAACATAGAATTTTTAATGGGGAAAATGAGCCCGTATTTTCCAAAACAAATTTAATAAGGCGAGTGACATGCTTTATACTTCTGAAGCTCACTTTAGTGCCACACTTTGACGGGAGACACATAGGTACTCATAGCTGCTCATACATTCTATCTATTGCCATGTTAGGGACCCACAGGTCCCAGGAACATGTACTAAGAACCTCTAAGGCTAAAGGATTTGTTTTGTTTGTAGAGAATTTCTCTGGAGCAGAAATTCCCAACAGAGCATCAGATAACATAAAATTCTGATACAACAGGATTTAGTCATGCATTTCCTTTCCAACATTTTTGGAAATCCTTAAATGCACAGAATTTTAAGCAAACATTTACATACCCTTTGACTAGAACCTGCCATTAACATTTTACCGACTTGCCTTAACACAGATCTAACTCTCATCCATCATTCATTAGTGCATTCAGTTTATCATGCAGCAGCATGTGTGTGTGTGTGTGTGTGTAAAATCTTCCAGTTGGTTCTAATATAGAGCCAAATTATTGGACCAGATTTGTGGAGTCTTTCTCATGGTTGGTTACCTGGGTTGATATATAAATTCTCCCATGGCCACAGGCTGTATCCAAATCAAGTTAATGATGGTTGCTTGTAGAATGTGCTGGGTGAGAGTATGCTTGGCTTTTCTGTGGCTCTCAAGAAACGAACACATGTAAGGATGTGACCCTCTGCCTCTGGGGACAACTGGTGATTGTAGTGTTTGAGATTTGAATATTGACTGCACTGTATGTGGGCCTGGCTTTCTGGATAGGTTGATGTGAGGATCCAGTGAGATAGTGTGTATCTGGGGTTAGCGAACTTTTCCTTTCTAGGCCAGATGGTAAACATTTTTAGCCTTGCAGGCATAATGGTCTCTATTCCAGTTCCTCATTGCTGCTCTAGCTGAAAGCATTCCTGATAATGTGTAAACCAATGAGTGTTGTTGTGTCCCAATAAAGCTTTATTTACAAAGGAGGCATGGTGTGAGATTTGGCCCATTGGCTACAGTTTGTCAATTTCTGATATATGTCAAAGTGTTTAATAAACTGTAAGGCAAAATCTACATGTAAGCTTGTACGTAGTTGCTTTTTTTAAAAAAAGATTTATTTATTTATTTATTTGAAAGCCAGAGTTACACAGAGAGAGGAGAGACAGAGAGTGAGTCTTCCATCCGATGGTTTACTCCCCAATTGGCCGCAACGGCCAGAGCTGTGCCAATCGGAAGTCAGGAGCCAGGAGCTTCTTCCAGGTCTCCCCTGCAGGTGCAGGGGCCCAAGGACTTGGGCCATCTTCTACTGCTTTCCCAGGCCATAGCAGAGAGCGGGATCAGAATTGGAGCAGCCGGGTCTCAAACTGTCACCCATATAGGATGCCAGTGCTTCAGGCCAGGGCTTTAACCTGCTGTGCCACAGCACCAGCCCCATGCATTTTTATATTTAGTTTAGGGACACTTGGAGTCCTTTAAATATTTCCTAATTTATTTTTATGTGAACTCAATGACACTAACAATTTTCTACAACTCTGTATAAGCGAAGAGCATTTATTTATTCTTTATTCTACACAATGTGGTACCATTTAATCATAGTTATCATTTTGTTTGTCGATAAGGGTAATTTAATTTGGATGAGTTGGTTGAGCCAGGTTGGTCAGGCAAGCACATGGGGAAACAGTCCATGACTTTGTTCTCTGTGGCAGAGCTGAGATCTGCATGTTGGGCAGGTCTGCTTGTGACTTGGGTTGATAAGTTGGGTCAAGGAGAAGGCATAAAGTAATAAATTGCTCTTGTAACTGTTTCATTCCCTTGGCTCATTGTTAGTTTGTGCATTTTTTTCAACTATTGGGAAAAGAGCAAATCATTTGCCATTTGGGGAAGTATTTTGATTTTATATACAGTGTTTGAAGATTTGGTTTCATAGGATTTTAAGTGAATTCTGTAAAGTTTTCTGCAAATAATACATTATTTTGCCAAAAATGTTGCTTTCTTTTTATAAATATATAAGTTTAGGATATTCTAGAAGATTCCTGCTTCAGTTTGCCTCACTGTTAAAATATGAAGTAGGTAGATTTTGGAACTAGATTGCATATAGAATGCAATCTAATATGTTTTCTAAGTTTTCTCGTGAACATTGAGTATTATATATGTGCATGAAATGCCTTGTTCTGTGAAAAGTGGTTCTGTTTTGTGGTGAGCATGCTGAAGCTCTGTTTTAGCTGACTGCTTCTATATTTTCCTTAGGGAAGTCTGGTATTTGCTAAGTTAATGTGTTCCTTCATACAGCGGTTACTTATTGATAGTGGACTGTGTGCTAGGACCATCCCTAGGCTCCTGGACATTTAGTAACTAAGAAGCAGGAAAAAATTCCCTCCCCTAATGGAGCACACATCCTAGTGGGTGAGACAGACATTAAGGAGAGTAAATGATAAAATATGTAGTATGCTGAATAGTGGTGAGTGCTTAGTGTAAAAACCAAAGTTGAAAAGGAAGATGAAATCGATGGAGTGAGCAGTACAGTTTTGGACTGTCTAAGGAAGGCCTTATAGAAAGTTTGATTTTCAGCAAAATCTGAAGTGAAGTTGATCATTTGGGGAAGGGCACTCTTGTTAGAGAGAACAGAAGTTGCAACATTTCTGAAAAAGAAGCCAGTGAAACAGGAAAGGAGTTAAGGAGTATGGAACAGAAGGACATGAGAGAGAAGCAGAGGTCAGTAAGGACACGCAGGGCCTTAAGAGGCCTTCCGAGGGTTTTGTGGTCCATGTTCCATTGGTAGCAGTTTGAGACTAGAGGTAGCAGGACCAGGTTGGAAATACAAACTTGGGAATCATCAGCATAAGCTGGTATTTAAAGCCCTGAGCTTGGCTGAGATTAACTAGGGAATGAGTGTAGATAGAGAAGACCAGAGGTCCAAGGCCTGAGTCCTGGAGTCTCCCTAAAGGTCAAGGAGGTCAGGAACCAGGAGGAGACAAAGTGAGAGAGTGTTCTCTGGGGGCCACCAAGAGAGTTTCAGGCAAGAATGTTCGGCAGTAGCAAGTGCCACTGATAGATCCGTATTCAGATAACTTTCACTATGATGATTTTAGTTTTCATTTAAGAAAAAAAGATTTATTTACTTATTTTAAAAGAGTTACAGAGAGAGAGGGAGACACACACACACACACACACACAGAGAGAGAGAGAGAGAGAGAGAGAGAGAGAGAGAGAGGGAGAAAGAGATCTTCGCACCACTGGTTCACTCCCCAGATGGCTGCAATGACCAGGGCTGGGCCATGCCAAAGCCAGGAGCCAGAAGCTTCATCCTGTTCTTCCACATGGGTGGCAGGGACCCAAGCATTGGGGCCGTCTTCTGCTGCTTTTCTCAGGCCATCAGTAGGGAGCTAGATCAGAAGTGGAGCAGCTGGGACCTGAAATGGTGCCCCAATGGGATGCTGGTGTTAACAGGCAGCCTCGTTACCCACTGTACCACAGTGCTGACCCTTCATTCCTTCATTGTATAATATCCTAATACATTTTCAGGAGGCTAGAAGTGAAATAGTTTTATGTAATTAGCAGCTGACAACATGACACAGCTTGTAATAATTCATCTTCATATTCATTCTTAATAGTATTCATTATCCATTTACTTGTTCATTTAACTACTTGAACATAAAAAAAATGTTAGTTGCAATACATTAGTTAAAAAAAGACATAAGTTCTGTCCTCAAGCTACTTTTCTTTTTATAATTTCTAAAAATTCTTTTAATTAATTAATTAAATTGTGTGTGAGAGAAAGGTCCCCCTCCCACCCCATCCACTGGTTCACTCTCCAAATGCCTGAAATGGCTGGGACTGGGCCAAGCTGAAGAAAGGAGCCAGGGACTCATCCAGGTCTCCTACATGGGTGGCAGGTACTCAACTACTTAAGCCATCACCTGGTAGATCCCAGGGTGTGCAACAGCAGGAAGCTGGAGTAGGGGAGCACAGCTAGGACTTGATCCCAGGCACTCTGATTTGACATGTGAATGTCTAAAGGACATCTGAACTCAGGCCAAATGCCTTACCTTCAAGCTACTTTTGATTTAAGAAGAGAGATGTGACTGTATCTAAGTGTAACAGGAATGGCACAGTCCAAATGTGTTAGAAATGTAGGGAATGTCTTGCTGAGAAAAGACAATGAGAATGTGTTCATTATGTATAGACTTACCTAGTTTTGGAGCAGGGTAGTGTTGAGATTCCACAGGCTAATGGACTTGTTAACAGCCTTGTAGTTAATGACTGGACTACTAGTCCCGTGCTCTGGTGCCCTGGTGCTGGAGTGGGAAGTAAGGTTTTTTCAGTGAGTGGAGGGGAAGATTGTTTCCTAAGTAGGCTTCCTACATGGAATTATTAGAATGTAGGGTTCATTTTGTACAGTACAAACAAGCCAGAAAGAGATCAAGAAGGGACTTGCATGTAGGCCAGGATGAAAGTTTGGGATTTACTCCACAGGCTGGTGAGCTGGGTCTGGGGAGGAGGCGGTAATGTCACAGTAGAAATGGATAGAAAGCAAAGGGAGAAACATTCTGTGGTCTGTGGGAGGTGCAGAAAGTTGCCAGTTATTGCCTGTGAATCCTTCATCATTGTCAGAGTAGAAATTCACAAGTCACTTTATGACTTCAGATTGCAAGAAGTAATGTTTGTAAATATATTTGTTTTTTTTTAATTTTTTTTATTTTTTGACAGACAGAGTGGATAGTGTATTTGTTCACACTGTTACTTTTCTCAACTTGTTTTCTTGCTTAAGACATTCCTTTTGGATAATATATTCCTAGTTAATGATTAACTGAAATCCATTTGTCTCATTAAGTGGAATTTGGACACAGTGATCCTATAAATGTTGGAGAGAATGGGGTAGAGACATTATAATTGCTTTTTAAAAAATATACATTCTATTCTATAACTCTGAAAATACCAACATGAAACTTCAAAGCACCTGGAAAAAAAGTCTCAATGGTTGAATGAATAGGCTAAGTACAAGGTTATAAAAACCACTTGTTAAAAAATAGGAACAACAAGGGACAAATGTCTTCACTCAGATCCCAGGAAAAGGTGCTCACAAGGATTTGCCACTTCTCTGGCCGTGAATGTTTGTGTACCTGGGTTGTACAGGGTAGTTGCTGGTGGGCAAGAGTGTTCTGCAGTTCTCCCTGGTGGACTGACAGGAAGCGGAAGTTGGCTGCCAACCTCCTGTCTTTAGGCTGAAACCTGGCCAGGCTCCTGATTGTATTACCTGTTGTGAGACAGGCTATTTTTGGTTTCGGTCACACTGCCCAAAAGATAAGGAATTTCAGGAATTCTGCTGGAACACCTCCGAAATACAATCCCAAACAATGGAGCCTTTCATGGAACTCTAAGTGTCTAACATTCAGAGTGTTATTGTAACTTGTTTCTGTTAGTTCAAAGTGTGGAGGCTTTTAGTTCCTGTGGAAACTTTAGACCTGGAGAAGGAGGATCCTGCCTTGCAACACATGCTTTTATCACATGCTGCCAATATCGGTGTGTAGGCAGGGAGCTCATTTTTTAATATTTAGTTTTCTTTCTCACTTTTAGTTCTGTTTTCATTTATGTCAGAGCTGTGTCTGGCCTTCGCATCTCAGGGGCTGCCAGCCCCTCCCTCAGGGTCTGCAATTTGGTACTAGTTTTGAGTTTGAGGCCTATTTTATTTTATTTGTTTTATTTTTAGATAAATTTACTTATTTGAAAGAGAGAGAGAGAAAGAGACAGAGAGAGGTCTTCCATTCACTGATTCACTTCCTAAATGGCCACAAGGGACTGAGGGGACTGGGCCAGGCTGAAGCCAGGAGCCTAGAACTCCATCTGGGTCTCCCATGTGCATGGCAGGGGCTCCAGTACTTGGGCCAATCTTCCACTGCCTTCTCAGGCACATTGGCAGGTAGCTGGATTGGAAGCAGAGCAGTTGGGACTCTAACCCATGCTCATATAAAATGCTAGTGTCACAGTCTTCACCCACTGGACCACAATGCCTTCCTATGTGGATTTATATAAAAGTGTGCTCTGGAAAACAAAGTTTTATAGGACCATAATCCATTGTTACCATCCATTTGATGTCTTTTTGATGGTTGGAACAATTATTGTTTAAAAGTCAAATTAAGTGCTCTTATAAGGGGGCAAGAGGAGGTAACAAACTACTTTTGTTTTGGTTTGCATTTCTGTGATTCCAGTAAATAAGAATAAAGGATTGAGGCTCTGAATTTCCTTTCCTGTAGGTATTTATTTTTCTTGATGTTCTTGAGTTATAAGGACCAAGAAGGAGATATGCCTTTAGCTGACATGGAAGAACATTGAAAATTAATCTCTTCAGCAATGTGCAAAATGAGGTGGATTTCTGCTTGCCTTGCCCCCTTGGTATAAGCAGTAGCGTTATGGGTAGCACGGAGGAGGGTGGAGAAAACGGTGATGCAGACTGCAGCTGAAACCCAGCCCTGTGTGTGCAGCCCTTTGATCCTGTGTAACCTTTGCAGATTGTAATTCTCACCTCCTAGACTAGAGTGAGGGTCAGATGAGATGGTGAGTTGTATGGAAGCAGCTCCACAGAGCAGGGCGTCAGCAAATGGGAGGCAACATTCTGATCGGGACTGGTGATAATTATTAACAGAAGCTATTCCATTGAACATTGTGATATGCAAGGAGCTATATTAGTGATATGGTGGGTGCAGGAGAAACTATAAAATACAGCTCCTGGGATTAAGGAGTTTGGATATAACTTAGGCAGAGAAATCTTAGGTAAAACAAAAACTGACAAAGCAATATAAAATCTGAGCAATGAATGATAGAACAAATGAAATAGTATCCAGTACGCAGGAAGTGTTCCCAAGGAAACTGGACGTTGAACATCGGTACAGTCTGAGGGATCTTGGGCAAGTTCATAGGAATGCATATTGTGAAGAAACAATCCATGATTTAGAAACTTTTTACACCAAAATAAGCTGATTTTTTAAAAAGATTTATTTATTTATTTGAAAGTTAGAGTTACAGGGAGAAAAGGAAAGACAGAAAGAGAGGTTTTCCATCCGCTGGTTCACTCCCCAAATAGCCTCAATGCTCAGGACTGGGCCATGCCAAAGCCGGGGGCCAAAAGCTTCTTCCACGTCTCCCACATGGCTAGCAGGGGCCCAAGCACTTGGGTCATCCTCTGCTGCTCTTCCCAGGCTATTAGCAGGGAGCTGGATTGGAGGTGGAGAAGCTGGGATACGAACTGGTGTTCATATAAGATGCTGCCCGTTAAGGCGCAATGCCACCCTTCCACCCCACCTTTTTTTTTTTTTTTAAGATTTATTTATTTATTTGAAAGTTAGAGTTACAGAGAGAGAAGGAGAAACAGATAGGAAGCTGATCTTTTAATTCCATTTCTCCACAAGCATTTTGAAGTACTCTCAGATAAGCAGGAAGACTAAGAGGCTGTTGCAAACAGAAGTGGGTCTCTAACTCCTTTTCCTTTCTCTCCTTCCTTTACTGCATGCCTCCCTGTGCATGTTGGAGAGCATTGAGATTGGAGTAAAAAAGGTGGTAACCATGGACTCATACCCACCCTAAACCTGATTCCCCATCTTGCTAATGGGTATAACATTGGAAAAAGGATCCTTGCTCTCTAAGTCTCATAGTTACAGGATCAAGTGGGAGAAGAAATGTGGCAATACATCCATTGTTATTTAGTACTGGTTACTTCTCTAGTAAGTCCCTCTTCAAATATCCCTCCGTGTTTAAACCTAGTGTGGGTCATCTCCAGTTGCATTAATTTTTAAGACTAATGACAGCATAATACAATGAAGTGCAAATCCATTGCTAAGTGAAATTTCAGACTTTGCCAGAGACAGGATTACCTAAAGTCAGGGTTAAGTCACCATCTGCAGCACCGGCATCCCGTATGGGTGCCAGTTTGAGTCCCAGCTGCTCCACTTCCAATCCAACTGCCTGCTAATGCACCTGGGAAAGCAGTAGAAGACAGCCCAATCCTTGGGCCCCTGAACCCATGTGAGACCTGGAAGAAGTTTCTGGTTCCTGGCTTCAGCCTGGCCCAGACCTCTGGCCATTTCAACCCTTTGGGGAATGAACCAGCAGATGGAAGATCTCTATCTCTGTCTCTCCTTCTGTCTCTGTCTCCCTCTCCCTCTTTCCCCCTCTGTTTCTCTGCCTCTCTGTAACTCTGCTTTTCAAATAAATAAATAAACCTTTTTTAAAAAGATTTTTTAAAAAGATTTAAAAGATTTATTTTTTAAAAAAGATTTATTTTATTTATTTGAAAGACAGAGTTGTAGAGAGAAGTGGAAACGGAGAGAGAGGTCTTCCATCCACTGGTTCACTCCCCAGATGGCTGCAATGGCCGGAGCTGTGCTGATCTGAAGCCAGGAGCCAGGAGCTTATTCTGGGTCCCCCATGTGGGTGCAGGGGCCCAAACACTTGATCCATCTTCCACTGCTTTCCAGGCCATAGCAGAGAGCTGGATCGGAAATGGAGCAGCTGGGACTAGAACTGGCACCCATTTGGGATGCTGGCACCTCAGTCTAGGGCTTTAACCTGCTGCGCCACAGCACCAGCCCCAAATAAATCTTTTTTTTTTTTTTTTTTAAAAAAAGAATGCTTAGTGTCCCAGGTTCTGTTCTAAGCACTTTATTATTTTTTAAAGATTTTTATTTATTTATTTGAAAGTCAGAGTTACACAGAGACAGAAGGAGAAGCAGAAAGAGAGAGAGGTTTTCCATCCTCTGGTTCACTCCCCAGTTGACTGCAATGGTCAGAGCTGCGCAGATCCAAAGCCAGGAGCCAGGAGCTTCCTCCGGGTCTTCCCACGCAGGTGCAGGGGCCCAAGGATTTTGGCTATCTTCCACTGCTTTCCCAGGCCATAGCAGAGAGCCAGATGGGAAGTGGAGCATCCGGGAGTCGAACTGGTGCCCATATGGGATGCTGGCACTGCAGGCGGCAGCTTTACCCACTACACCATAGCACCGGCCCCATCTAAGCACTTCACATGCACTACTATCCATTTAACCTTCACTATGTTTTTTTTTTTTTTTTTTTTTTTTTTTTTTGGACAGGCAGAGTGGACAGTGAGAGAGTGTGAGACAGAGAGAAAGGTCTTCCTTCCATTGGTTCACCCCCGAAATGGCCCCTTCGGCCGGCGCACTGCGCCAATCCGAAGCCAGGAGCCTGGTGCTTCCTCCTGGTCTCCCATGCGGGTGCAGGGCCCAATTTCTGACAAAAATGTCATTTGATAAATGGGGAAATAAACTGATTTTTACATTATTTTTCAGGGTAAAACCTAAAGAACAATTCTTCCACCCTCACACATTTATTTTTTGTGAAATTTGTATTGCTATTTAAGTGAATTCCCCTTGTCATTTTAGTTTTTCAGTATGATTTCTCCTTTGGTAATAAACGCCTATCTTTTTGGGATTTTGTGAGGATTGAATGAAATAGTGCATGTAAGGCATACAGTGAGCACTCAGTGCTTGTGTGGTGATTTTTTTTTCTTAATTATTTTTATTAGCTGGAAATGGCATGAGCAAAGTGCAGATATAAAAATATAGGGCCACGGCTCAATAGGCTAATCCTCCACCTGTGGCACCGGCACACTGGGTTCTAGTCCCGGTCAGGGCGCTGGATTCTGTTCCGGTTGCCCCTCTTTCAGGCCAGCTCTCTGCTCTGGCCTGGGAGTGCAGTGGAGGATGGCTCAAGTCCTTGGGCCCTGCACCCCATGGGAGACCAGGAGAAGCACCTGGTTCCTGACTTCGGATCAGCGCGGTGTGCCGGCCGTGGCACGCCGGCCGCGGCGGCCATTGGAGGGTGAACCAACGGCAAAGGAAGACCTTTCTCTCTGTCTCTCTCTCTCACTGTCCACTCTGCCTGTCAAAAATAAAATAAAAATAAAAATATATAGGGTGGTGAAGTTACCACTTAGGACGCCCACTTGCGACAGCAGAGTCCTGGCTCCTCTGCTTCTCATCCAGCATCCTGCTAATGTGTACCCTGGGAGGCAGCAGGTGATGGCTCGAGTCCTTGGGCCCCTTCCACCCATGTGGAAGCTATAGACTGAGTTCTGGGCTACTGGCTCTGATCTGGCCCAGCCCTGGTTGTTGGTGGGCATTTGGGGAGTGAACCAGTAGATGGAAGATCTCTCTCTCTCTCTCTAAAATAAAATGGAAACAAATATATTTTAAAATTTATTTCTTCTGTTAGAATTAAGTAGCTACTGTGAACCAGATTCAGCAGACTTGGTCAAAGAATTTGAAGAGGAATTGTACATGTTTCTCCCAGTCGACCACTGCCCTGAGAAACCTCTCCCTTGCTCGCTCTCTCTCTCTCTCTCCTCTCTCTCTCCTCTCTCCTCTCACTTCTCTCCTCTCTCCTTTCTCCGTCTCTCCTCTCTTGGTCTCCTACTCACTCAGAGCAGAATCTACTGCAGGAGCAGAGTTAAAAACAATTATACACTGTGCTTCCTAAATGCTTTAATAGAAACACACGGTTCATGTGCTTACAGAGGAGGAACATGTTACGTTGCTCAGGGCAATTTGGAAGTTTTCCCTGGGAAGGTAATATCCAAGCTGCACAATGAGCGTGTCTGGTGTGAGTAGACAGAGCTCACCTCCAGGGGAATGAGGTGCAGTTGCAATGTAGGTTGCTATGCAAATACAGAAGCTCATGGGTGCCAAGGTTAGGAGTGTGGAGATTGTCCCTGAGTTTCAAGGACCATGAAGTTTTCTTGTTTTTGATGCAGATTTGTTCAAGTCTGACTTACACATGTCAGTTCACCCCCTGGGGGGCTGTACAGTGTGATGAGTTTGGGCAGATGCTTATGTAATCCTTTAAGTACCCCCACCATCAAGGTCTGGAACTCCTACCTCCATCACATCCTCCAGTGTCCCTTTGCAATCCGATCTTCTCCTTTGCCTCTGGCAGCCACGGGTCTGGTTTCTGTCCCAGCAGTTCCTTATTCAGATTATGTACCTGTTATGTCTGGCTTTGTCCACTTTCCATGTAATGGTTTTGAGACTCATCCATGTTGTTGCCATGTGCAGTAGACTGCTCATGGAAAGTTTACAGAATAAAAGAACGCCATGATCTTGTGGGAGTCTGCAGTAGATTAGAGGGGAGAGAGAGCCTCCCAGGGAGTGTTTCTGCGGGGTTCCAGGCAGAGGAGAGTCAGCCAGAGGTGGGGAGTGCAGGGGGCTCTGATGGAGGATAGGATAGGGAGGGTGCAGGCAGGGAGGGACTGAAAGTATGTTTGCTGTAGCTGAAGGGACAGGAGAGCTCAGGGACAGACGTAGACGTGGGCCTTGTTCCTGGAAGCTGCTGTTGTGCATCTTGTGCATCTCTGAGGGAGCTAGGGAAACCAATCGGATGAGGTTTCTGGAAAGTTTTTACTTTTTTGCTAAATTCCAAGCTTCAGTACGTGGATGATATCTGGAAAATTATCTTAATGATTTTAAAGTCTCTATAAGCATGTTGCAGATTTAATATAATATTTGAAAATGAATTATGGTAATATTTCATCCATGTGCAGTGTGTACTAGTATTATGGGTAAGATACACTGCATTTAAGTCAGGAAAGAATTCTTTGGCAGAAAATAACATTTTTTTTTCATGTCAGGTAAACTTTCACAGACTTCCTGATCTTATCTGTGGTATCTTAGTAAATGTTTCTTGCCCTTAGAAATCATTTACTTCTCGTAAAAAGAAATACTCATAAAGAAGTATGCTGAATTGTGGCTGTGGAATTTTTTAAAAACTCATAACTGAGGCACAAATTACCCACTAAAGGTTATGATATGCAGATGTGCATGCTCTGAGGTGAAGCGGTGAAATACATGTTTATTCTTGTTTTCTCTGCCAGCTACAGTGAAAATTGTGTTCTAAATGCTATAGAAAAATTGTGACCGGGGCAGGTATTGGCCTAGTGGTTAAAGTGTTACTTCCACATCCCGTATCTGAGTGTGTGGGTTCAAGTCCAGGCTCCACTTCCAGTTCTATCTTCTGGAAGGCAGCGAGTAATGGTTCAAATACCTGGGTGCCTGCCACCCACATGGGAGACCTGGATAAAGTTCCAGGCTCCTGCTTTTGGCCCTGTCTAGCTCTAGCCGTTCTGGCATTTCTGGAGTGAACTAGCGGATAGAAAACCTCTGTCTCACATAGATAAAATAAACAAAACAATTGTGACTGACACAAGAATCTGAAAGTCTGCTGCATTTGGTTTCTCTTTAGTCTTGCTGCTGGAGAAGATAGAGCATGATGACATCTGCAATAAAACGTTGAAGATCACAGATTTCGGGCTAGCAAGGGAGTGGCACAGGACCACCAAGATGAGTGCCGCAGGCACCTACGCCTGGATGGCCCCCGAGGTCATCAAGTCATCCTTGTTTTCCAAGGGAAGCGATGTCTGGAGGTGAGTGCGTGTTGCCTGGAGGTGAGTGCGTGTTGGCTTCAGGAGGTGTCAACAGAGACTGGTTGCTAAGCCCCATTTCAGTGAGTCCCAAAATATTCAGTAATTCTGAGCATCCCTAGCAAAGGCTTTTTTGAAGACAGTGTTATGCTTTTGATCAAGATAATCATAGTGTCAATGGAACGGGTAACAAGTTTTGTTTTTTTTTTTTGTCATGATCTATTTGATAAGAGAACATTTTTGTTAAATCTGAAGTTTTATTAAAGACTGGTTATAATTTAACACTAATGCTAAGATTTCGTAAGGCCTAAATAAAATTTAATTTTCACTTTAACACACTTGTGATTCCTTGTGGATCACAAATAGTATTAGCATGGAAGGAGTTTGAGAACAAACTTTGGACTGATCCCTTCATTTTGTAGATTGCATCATGGGAAAAATAAAGCCTCCTGTTTGAAGATGGAAAGCTGCACCCCAGGGCAGCACCATGTTATCTTGATTTCTTATTCATTATGGAGATGAAGATGCTAGCAGCAGAACAACAGAGGCGTCATAAATAAATTTTTCATTAGAATAATATGCATAAAGACTATAACCATTTTGAGTGCTCTTGTTATAAACTGTAGTTACAAGGTATACAAATGCTGTACAATCAGTCATGCTCTATAGCGGTCTTGTGAATTATAAACATACAGAAGAACCAGGAAGCAGGGAGAAAAGGCTTCTGAATGCAATCAGAATATGAATTTTTTTATTAAAAATTATTTTTATTTCTTTGAAAGACAGTTACAGAGAGAGGTAGAGCCAGGGAGAGAGGTCTTCCATTCCACTGGTTCACTCCCCAAATGACCACAACGACCAGAGCAAGCTGATCCAAAGCCAGGAGCCAGGAGCCAGGAGCCAGGAGCTTCTTCCAGGTCTCCCATGTGGGTGGAGGGGCCCAAGGACTTGAGCCATCTTCTACTGCTTTCCCAGGCCACAGCAGAGAACTGGATTGGAAAAGGAGCAGCCGGGACTTGAACTGGCTTTAACCCACTGCGCCACAGCGCTGGCCCCTGAATATGAATTTTTTTTTAAAGATTTATTTATTTATTTGAGATTACAGAGAGAGAGAAGGAGAGACAGAGAGAAAGGTCTTCCATTCACTGTTTCACTACCCAAATGACCGCAATGGCTGTAGCTGGCCCTGTCCAAAGCCAGGAGCCAGAAGTTTGAGGTCTCCCATGCGGGTGCAGGAGCCCAAGCACTTGGTCCATCTTCTGCTGCTTTCCTAGGCCATAGCAGATCAGAAGAGGAGCGTCCAGGACACGAACTGATGCCTATATGGGATGCCAGCACCCCAGGTGGAGGCTTAGCTCACTATGCGACAGCACTAGCCCCAGAATATGACTTAAGTCCATACATTCATTAGAGAAGTCTGCCTCCCCAAATCTGTTCAGTTGTAATTTATCCTCAGTTTTACAGAGGGTGATAATCTTATTTTTTTAAGCAATTATTTAGAGAGGGGAGAGGGATGCCAGTGTGGTAATAGTAGAAACTGGTAGCTGAAAGCAAAGAGTGTGAGAGGAAGAAAAAAGCATGACTTAATATGAGTCAGACTGAGAAACTCCATGCACTGACAGCCACACGTCTCCAGCATGCAGCAGTATGGGCAGGCACATCGTAGAAGGTCAGGGTGAGTGAGGGCAGGGAAGGGCATCACTCTGAATTATACATCTGTGGCTCTAGAACCCTGCTGCATCATGTTCTCATATAAATAGTCTCATTGTGCTGGGGACCGGGGACTGTGGATTTCCCGACTGTCTTCTTCTATTCCCCTCCCTTCTTCCTTAGCAGTTATTATACTGCCTGGGAACTGTCCTATGTGTTGAAACAGATGCTATCAGCTACTTTTTACAGTAGCTCTTCCGATGACTGCGGTTTTACAGATTAGATAGCAAAGGCACAGAGATGTACAGAACCTGGCTCTGGGTGATAAAGCTAGTAAGAAGCAGACTCCAGTGCCAGGCTGTGATCCAGGACCACTAGCATCGCAGCCCTGATCTCAGGAAAGGTTGGATTATACTATCTCCTACCTAGGAAGAGATCAGAAAAGTACATATTACATTTTAGAAAAAGTTCTATCAAATTAGGTGTATTTTTCTCATTTTTTACCATGATATAAATCCTCTTCTCTCAGAAAAATGGCCTATCATGGATTATTCATTCTCTGATACTTCCAAGAAGCCAAATTATTTGGTTTTTGTTTATTTTATTTTGTTATTTGCCAGTAACTGTTTTTTTATTTAGACACATTTTAGTTATTCTCTCTAAGAATGTTTTAGGCCTCTCCTCTGAGGTAATTTTTCTTAATTTGTGAGTTCAATGTGCTTATTCTTGAAATTATTAAGGCCTCTACTAATGAACTCTAATACAGATAATTGTTAAGACACTAACCAGATAATTTGAAACATATTTCTTTCTTTTTTTTTTTTTAAAGATGTATTTCTTTGAAAGGCAGAGTGACAGAGACACAGAGAGAAAGATTTTCCACCTACTGCTTTACTTCCCAAATGGCTATAATAGGCAGGTCTGATCCAGGCTGAAGTCAGGAGCCAGGAACTCCACTTAGGTCTCCCACATGGGTACAGGGGCCCAGTTACTAGGGCCATCTTCCGCTGCTTTCCCAGGCAGATTAGCAGGAAGCTGAGACCCAAACCCACGCTTCCATGTGGGATGCTGCTATCCATTGTAAGCTATGGCCTAACCTCCTGCACCACAGTGTGGGCCCTATTTTCTTTTTAAATTTTTCTTTTAAACAAAATAGTGCTTTGAGGTGATAGAGCAGATTTCACTGCTATTTTATAGTTGAGTTAGTTGAAGATCAGCTTTAAGGGCCTAGTGAGTGGAGCTGTACCTTGTGAATCCAAATTCAAGTTTCTGCCTCCACATCCTGGTGCAGTTACTGCTCCCACTGAGCCCCCAAGGCTTGGCTGCAGGGCCTCAGGGATCACGTACCTCTGCCTAGGACCAGTAGGACATAGCTGGAGCATTCCCAGGGCCCTTTGATTGGCACATCCTGTTGTTTTCTGCATTCTCTCTCTGAATCTATCTGAATTAATCCAGAGTCCAGTAGGCACTAGTGGACAAGTCTTTAAATTAATGAACCTAGAGCCGGGAGAGTTCCCAGCCCTTTGTAGGTTAGGTCTTCTGAGTGGGCTTTTTCTGTTGTACCCATGATATTGTGAATCTCCATCTCTCTCTCTCTGTGTCTCTGTGTCTCTCTTTTTAATGATTTGTTTATTCATCTGAAAGGCAGAGTTACAGAGAGAGAGAGACAGAGAGAGAGAGAGAGAGAGAGAGAGATCTTTCATCCACTGGTTCTCTCCCCAGATGGCTGCAACCTCTAGAGCTGGGCCAGGGCGAAGGCAGGAGCCAAGAGTTTCATCTGAGGCTCCCATGTGAGTGGCAGGAGCCCAGGTACTTGAGCCATCATCCTCTGCTTTTCCCATGTGCATTGGCATGGAGCTGGATTGCAGCTGGGACACGACCTGGCACTGATATGGGCTGCCAGCATCACAGGTGACAGCTTTGCCAGCTACACTACAATGCTGGCCACTCTATCTCTCTTAAGACCAGGAAGTAATCATATGAGTTCTGTAACCAAATTTATGTAATCACTGGGGTCTTTGTCTTTCCTCTGATCATCTTTTACCACCTTCTGTCTGCTGTGTTGAAAAACCATGCTTAAATGAAGCAACACATGATGTGATGATTAAGTTGCCTTTAAACTTCCAACTTTTTTTTTTTTAACTTAAAGCTAATAGGATTTTGAAAGGTCAGGATAGTAAATTGGGCTCACTGGTTATGTTAAATATGACAATGTTTCTTATATGCTCATGGATTTGACCTTAAAGCCAAGTGGATCACCTGGAGTAACTTCTTTTTTTAATTAACAGAAGATAATAGAGTGTACTTTGTTTTGAAGAATAATTAAAGAAAATAAAATACTGACAAGTACAGTAGAACAGAATAAATATGTATAAGGTGCAGGGCTCATTCCTATGTCACTTTGTGCAAAGTTGAATTTTGGGGTATCTTTGCGTCTGCGAGATGGACAAACAGTGAAATGTTACTCTTCAGCTTCTTTTAAAGCGTTTATTTAGAAATTCTCCTGTGTCTTTTCCCATTCCTCTTTGTGACTCCTTTTGTCTTTGAGGAACTGAAGTAGCAGGAGCAGGGATTGGGGGTCCCAGGTGTGAATGCTTTGTTGTTGTTCCTTGCTTTTTACTCCCGTTTCACCTCACCTTCCTGCTTTACAAGAAGAAATGTCCTGTCCTTGCTAGGAGGCACAAGAGGCCCACACTGATTTCTTTCGTCCATTAATGTGAAGCAAGCCAGTGGAAATGTTAATATATAAAATATCAAGGGAGAGGCAGAACAATAAACAGTTTCAAAAAAAAACCAGTTTAAAAACAATTAATCAGCATGATTGCAGCTCAGTCTTGTGTTGAGCAACTTGAGATTTCTCTGGGACTGGGCTAATCAAGTATCCTAACAGTCCTTTAGAGGTTTGATTGAAGTGGGGTGAACATGAGGTAGAGAGAGAAACATCAGAACAACCACATTTCTCTGAGAGTCTGGCAAGCACTGGACTCTGTTGAAACCCGTCGGGTACACTCTAAGCTTTCATATTCATTAGGCCGTTTTAACTTCTAGAATGAATGCCTATGTGATTTCTAGGAAGGCATGTATTTGCATGGGTTTGAGTTGTTAGGTGGAAGAGCTTATCTCCTACCTTGGTACAATACAGCACAGGGCTGTGCTGGGAGAGAGGTTCCTCTTAGGAGCTGGAGGAAGGTACCGTTGTGTTTATCCCACCAACTGTGTCAGAAGGGAAGCTTCATCATGACAACTTTGCTTTCCAGCTATGGAGTGCTGCTGTGGGAACTGCTCACGGGAGAAGTCCCCTACCGTGGCATTGATGGTCTCGCCGTGGCTTATGGGGTAGCAGTCAATAAGCTCACTTTGCCCATTCCATCCACCTGCCCCGAGCCGTTTGCCAAGCTCATGAAAGGTATTTGTGCAGCCTTTGTTTTGTGTGTGGGGTCAAGGAGAATTGCTCATTAGAAAAGACACAACCAAGAAGTAATTTCTGTGATGCCAATTTTCAAAAGCTTTTAAGAGATTCTGCCATTTCAAGAATTAGAAAGCTTGTCTTTGATCTGAAGTGTTAAGTAAAGTTTTGATGAACTAAGTAACTTAAAAACGATCCAGTTTTATCAGTGACTCATTTATATACAAAACCCAACTGAATGGTAATAAAATTTTCACCGAGTACACTGGTAGTTCAAACACGATATTGATTTGGCTCCACATCTGCTCTTTTAAATTTAACCTAATGATCAAAAATGTTTTACAACCTTAACTGGTGTGGTTTTGCCATGACCTTGTCTATTTGATCCTTATCTTTTAAAAATTAACTCACTCAAGTTACCTTACTTGGTTATTAGACTATTTCTTAGAACTTCTCTTGTGATTATAACATTTTAGAGAGGCTTTCTTGAGCTGGCTTATGTATATAACTCTGTATCAGATACTTATCAGGCACAGCAGCTTTGGGCTGGAAACACAAAGTTCATGACAAGGTGTGGAAAGCACATGTGCACCTGTTACGTGTGGTATAATGTAGACAAGGCTAGCTGTGTTTAATAGTACTGTGCATGCCTCTGATGTGCGCACTGTCTAAAAGAGAGCATTTTGGTTTTTCAGATCATACAATCAAATCTTCAAGAAAGGTGGTGCCATAGACATTGGCTTCTGTTAGAAGGACAGGCATAAAATTGCATTTCTGTTTCAGTGCAGAACATTGTCTGGAGGCTCTGGTGGCTTGGAGATAACCTGCACTGTGCAGAGAGATGGAATTACTGTGATTCTTGTTTATTTTAGAATGCTGGGAACAAGACCCTCATATTCGCCCATCATTTGCCTTAATTCTTGAACAGCTGACTGCTATTGAAGGGGCAGTGATGACTGAAATGCCACAGGAATCTTTTCATTCCATGCAAGATGACTGGAAACTGGAAATTCAACAAATGTTTGATGAGTTAAGAACAAAGGAAAAGGTGAGAGAGCTTTTTTTTTTTTTAATATTTGTAGGTTAAGATTTTCTTATTCTATGTATTACTTTAAAGATTTATTTATTTTATTTGAAAGTCAGAGTCAGAGAGGTAGAGAGAGACCAAGCTCAGCCAGAACTGAGCCGATCTGAAGCCAGGAATCAGGAGCTTCTCTCGGGTCTCCGTATGTGTGCAGGGGCCCAAGCACTTGGTCATCTTCTGCTGCTTTCTCAGGAGCATTACCAGGGGGCTGGACTAGAAATGGAGCAACTGGGACACAAACCAGCACTTTATGGGATGCAGCGATGCAGATGATGACTTCACCTGCTATACCACAGCCCCAGCCCCAAGAGAGAGATGTCTAATTGCATAATATACTCACAGTTATGAGCATCCTGGAAACTATGACCCAAGAGCCACTGTTAGCGTTATTCTAAAATATTTTCAGATATCAGTGTTTGTTGATTCTTCCTTCAGGTTAAAAATAAAAACAATCAGAAGTGTACTCAAAATGAATAATTGGGAGAAAAAAGCTTTTTTATTTGTGGAACTTTCCAATGTTTAAAAAAGGAGAGACAATAGCGTAATAAACCTTTTGTATGCATTAACCAGATTCAATCATTGTCATTATCATTTTAGCATTTTATTCATTTTCTCTTCCCTGTTATCATGGTTTTAAAGTATGTACTTATTTATGTGAGAGAGGAGCTGGTTCACTCTCAAAAGATGCAACAGCTGGACATGGGCCAGGCTCAAGCTAGGAGCCAGGGACTCAATCCAGGTCTCTCATGTAGGTGGAAAGAATCCAATTACTTGAGCCCCAATTACCTTCTGCCTCCCAGGGTCTGCATTAGTAGGAAGCTACAGTTGGGAGCGGAGCTGAGACTCTTAACACAGGGATGTGATGTCTAAACTGCCAGGCCAAACACCTACCCGCCGTTACCATGTTTTAAACAGGAGAATTTGAAATCATATCCTAGATTCATGTCATTTTACCTGTAAGTGCTTCAATGTGCATTTCTAATTGGTTAGAATATTTTAGAATAACTTTCTTTCCATTGTTAAATTAAGTAACACTAATATCTTACACGGTCCATCTTGAAATGTTACAAAGATCCTTTTTTTTTTTTAATATTTATTTATTAGAAAGAGTTACACAGAGAAGGAGAAGTAGAGAGAGAGAGAGAGGTCTTCCATCCACTGGTTCAATCCCCAGTTGGCCACATGGCCGGAGCTGCACCAATCTGAAGCCAGGAGCTTCTTCCAGGTCTCCCACGCAGGTGCAGGGGCCCAAGGACTTGGGTTATTTTCCACTGCTTTCCCAGGCCACAGGAGAGAGCTGGATCAGAAGTGGAGCAGCTGGGTCTTGAACTGGCACTCATATGGGATGTCTGCACTGCAGGCGGCAGCTTCACCTGCTAAGCCACAGCACCAGCCCCCACAAAGATCTTTTATAGTTGATTTTATAATTGATTTGGGTAGAATTTGTGTTGTTTTTCATTACATGTTATAAAGTTCCTTAAAGTTCTCTCCTATTTGCCTCTTCTTATTTCCAAGATTCTTGCTTTATTGGAGAAACCAGGAGAATGTGTACATTTAGAACTCTTTAACAGAATGATTTGTGTTTGGTTCATACATTCTGAGGGGAAAAAATAAGCTTGTATGTTAAACATAGAGATACCACAGTGCACTTGCAAAGAGAACTATGGGAAATAAAAACATGCCTAATGAGAAAGCAGATAAGTTCAGCAGTGAGTTGAGTTGGCATGGTCTGTTTAGAATGGTGACAATTACTTTTTTTTTTTTTTTAAGATTATTTTTTTGAAAGGCAGAGTTACAGAGAAGCAGAGGCAGAGAGAGAGAGAGAGGTCTTCCATCCACTGGTTCACTTCCAAATGACCACAATGGCTGGAGCTGAGCTGATCCAAAGCCAGGAGTATGGAGCTTTTTCCAGATCTCCCATGTGGGTGCAAGGGCCCAAGGACTTAGGCCATTTTCCACTACTTTCTCAGGCACATTAGCAGGGAACTGGATTGTGTGTTTTTTTTTTTTTTTTTTTTTAAGATTTATTTATTTATTGGAAAGTCAGAGTTACACAGAGAGAAGAGAGGCAGAGAGAGAGAGGTCTTCCATCTGATGGTTCACTCCCCGTACGGCTGGAGCTGCGCTGATCCAAAGCCAGGAGCAGGAGCTTCTTCCAGGTTTACCACAGGAATGCAGGGACCCAAGGACTTGGGCCATCTTCTACTGCTTTCCCAGGCCATAGCAGAGAGCTGGATTGGAAGAGGAACAGCCAGGACTCGAACTGGTGCCCATATGGGATGCTGGCGCTTCAGGCCAGGACATTAACCCACTGTGCTACAGCGCCGCCCCAGGGAGCTGGATTGGAAGTGGAGCAGCTGGGACTCACTCAAACTGGTGGTACCCATATGAGGTGCCGACACTGCAGGCAGCAGCTTTACCCACTACACCACAGTGCTGACTCCAAATAATGACAATTACTATTAAAGGGCACTGAAGACCTTTTCATTCAATTCATAGCATGTACTGTTTTCACAATATTTGTAATATTTTTGTTTGGTTGAAAAACAAAGTTACTCAGAGACAGAGATCAATGCGCTAGTTCACCCCCTAAATGACCTCAATGACTAGGGCTGGGCCAGCCTGAAGCTAGGAACCAGAAGCTTCATCTGGGTCTCCCTCATGGGTACAGGGACCCAAGCACTTGGGCCATCTTTTACTACTTTCCCTGGGCCATTAGCAATGAGCTGGATTGGAAGTGGCTCAGCTGGGACATGAAACGGTGCCCACATGGAATGCCTGCATCACAGGCAGTGACTTAACCTGCTATGCCACAGTGCACGTTCCTTCATAGCATCTATTAAATTAAAGACATTTTTGTGGTACATGGGCACTTTGATAAATCTCATCTGAAGTGTATAATAGTTCAATAGTTTCAATTCTTCTGTTGTACATACAGTGTTTCCACTATATAGTCATAACATGTTGAAGTACAATGTTTTAAATTATTGATTACCTTATATCAACTCACATAATCTTCTGGAAAGGAATTTTTTTGTACCATGCACTTGTGTTGCTAAGCTAATAGAATTCTTTTTAGGCAGGGGATTTTACTTTGTTTCAATAAAGTGTTCATTTGTTTATTTGTTAATATAGAATGTTGGCATGTTCTACTCATAGAATCATAGCTAAGATTGAACTTCCCATGTTAAAGTTATGAAGTATGGCTTTGCATTGATTTCATTAGACATTCACAATGACGGTAACACTGAAGGCTCATAGCCAACCTGGTAGTTACAGTGCATAAAGTTTAACATCATGCTCCAGTATAGATAAATCTAATACTGGGTAGATTCAAGTGAGTTGCAGAAGAATAGTTACATTATATAACAGTTACGTAAATACAAAACAGAACTATTCCAATGTACAAAAAAAGGGATGGAAGTATAGGCAGGGGTAGGAACACACCAATTTAGTGAGCAGCAGATCTGAGGAAGCAGGGGATAGGATCAGAGTGTGGTACACAAGGGCCTTGAGCAGCTCTGAGACACATGTAAAAATTCAGCATCTATTAAATGTTCGTGACATAGGCACAGGTGTTTTGAATTTTAAAATGATTAAGAAATACTGATTAGACAGAAGAATGGCTGCTCAAGTCATTCTTCAAGAAATCAACGTGAAGGTAATTTCACTCTCTTGCTTTGACTTTTCAGGGTTTTCTAAGTTTAAAATTATGACCCAGCTAAGTACAACCCAAGACCGTGGCACCACTAATACATACATAGAATTCGTCAGTAAGAAAAACTAACCCGGTTTGCCCTGGTCAGAACACGCCCACGGCATTCTGAGTGACCGTGGGCACCTCCCAAGGACAGAGGCCCAGAAGGCAGGGAGCCTGGAAATCTGAGCACTTGGAGAACAGTAGTAACCCAGCCCGGGGCCAGGAAGGTCCGGCTAATGCTGCTCTCCAGTGCTGGGAGGCCTTCCAAGTAGACGAGGGAGGAAAGAAGTTGTACATTGTCTCTGGGTTTGGAGGTAACGACCTCAAGGTGAATGCCTTAGAAAATGTGAGTGGACTTAGGCTGAGGCTGAGGCCCAGTCCCAGGGAGTTCCAGGAACCTTGCTCGGAATGCTGGGAAGCCGCCCGCTGGGTGATGCTTTAACTCCTGCAGTTCTTTCAAGGATTGCAGTCAGTGATACCACTGAAACTTGAACACATGTTACTTAAAATGACAAGGAAAAGACTTTTTTTTTTTTTTAAGAAAACATTTCTCCAAATTACTTTCAGGAATTCTAAAAGTAAGTGTTTAATCACAAACAAATACATTTGGGGGACTGGAAAGTCCTTTGAGGAAAAACAAAGCTATAAATCAGAATTTTAAATTTGTAATGGATGTGATGTGTATTTGTTTTTAATTATTTGTGAAGCTGTAAGATATAGCCAGACCAGTGAATTCATTCTTTTTTTAAATTTTATTTATTTATTTGAAAGGTAGAGTTACAGACAGGGAGAGGGAGAGATAGAGAGAAAGGTCTTCCGTCCATTGGTTCACTCTGCAATGGCTGCAATGTCCAGAGTTGTGCTGATCTGAAGCCAGGAGCCAGGTGCTTCTTCCCGATCTCCCATGCGGGTGCAGGGACCCAAGGGCTTGAGCCGTCTTCTACTGCTTTCCCAGGCCACAGCAGAGAGCTGGATTGGACGAGGAGCAACCAGGACTAGAACTGGCACCCATATGGGATGCTGGCGCCACAGGCAGAGGATTAACCTGTTGTGCCATAGCGCTGGCCCCCAGTGAAGTCATTCTTAGCTGCATGTGGCCTAAAAAGAAAAGCAGGCTTCAAGAACGTGTGTCAGCTCTCTCCATTTTGTGGTGTGTGTTACACTTAAAAAAAAAAAAATTATGTTTTTAAAAGATTTTATTTATTTATTTGAGAGGTAGAGTTACAGACAGTGAGAGGGAGACAGAGTTCTGAACCCTTGGTTCACACCCCATTTTGGCCACAACAGCTGGAGCTGTACTGATCTGAAGCCAGGAGCCAGGCTTTTCTTCCCAGTCTCCTATATGGGTACAGGGACCCAAGGACTTGGGCCATCTTGTACTGCTTTCTCAGGCCATAGCAGAGAGCTGGATGGGAAGTGGAGCAGCTGGGACTCGAACTGGTGCCCATGTGGAATGCTGGTGCCTCAGGCAGAGAATTAACCTACTGCACCATGGTGTCAGCTCTGTGTGTTATGTTTTTGATTTTTGAGCTATCCTTTAATGGTGTCTTTTTTTCTTTTTATTTGATTTTTATGCAGTGCTCCTTGAAGAGTGTTTTGAGTATCTTGTGAACCTTTTAATTTCCAATTGAAGAATATATAATACTTTTTTTTTTTTACATAAAGGTTTCTTTGTTTTTTCTTAAACATGTATTTATTTATTAGAAAGGCAGAGTTACAGAGAGGCAGACACAGAAGTGCAGGGAGATCTTGCATCTGCTGGTTTACTCCCCAGATGGCTGCAACAGTTGGATTTAGGCCGATCCAAAGCCAGGAACCAGCAGCTTCTTTGTGGTCTCCCATGTGGGTGCAGGGGCCCAAGCACTTGGGCCATCTTCTACTGCTTTCCTAGGCCATAGAAGAGCTGGATCAGAAGTGGAGCAGCCAGGTCATGAACCGGCGCCCATATGGGATGTTGGCGCTGCAGGTGGTGGCTTTGCCAGCTATGCCATAGCACCAGACCCATTTTTTTTTTTCTAAGATTTATTTGCATAAAGCTTTCTAACTGCATCTTTTTGAAGGAATAGAAAGTACAGTGTATGTGCCCTATCTCCCTTTCTTGTTCACTGATTACTTAAAGTAGGAGGCGTTAGACTTGGAATTAATGGTCAGTAACTTGGCTGTGGTCTGTGTTATTCAGTAAACTGCAACCTCCATAGATACCAGGTCCTCCCTAAATTCCTAGCTTCTTATCTCAGAGTGTCTGTCTGTGTGCGTTCTGTGCCTGCACCTGTCTTTGACCCACTATGTGAAGGCATGCCATTGTTAATGATTAACAGCCCCTGTCAGGGAGCCGGATTGGCTATTACTAGAGTGGCCTGTGCCAGGCAGTTCAGTATCATTGCTAGTAATCTCATCAACCAGAAGCATTGTTTTGTGTGCTTCATAGTCTCTAAGTATTCTAAGATTTTAATGCTGTAGACTCTGCCTCCCCATTTTTTTACTTTTGACTATTTAAAAATTTATTTTGAAGAAAGATTATTTTGTTGCTTTCTCTTCTATCTTATTTTTTCTGAACTCTTAGGAAAGTCCTTTTTTTTAAATTCATGAAGTTGTTGCAAGGGGAATCATTTTATGTTGGAATCTGGCATTAAAGATGGTTTCTTCCTCAGTTACCATGGTTACCTACTAAAAAGCCCAGTTGAATTTCCTGCCCTTATCTCATTCTTAGGCCATTTCATTTAACAATAACTGATTGGATTAATGTCAGCACCACTGAAAAGTAGTATCTTAACAAAAAAGTGGATAATAATGAGTTACAAATTGGAAGTTTACTGGAAATCATCCATGTCCCCAGATACACTACATTAAAATCTCCTGTTTGTCCAGACCAGTTGGAGAAATGCAGCAGTTAAGAAACAGATTACAAAATTATTCTTAGTATATAACATTTTCCTTCCTTTTCAAGAAATAAATTCTCAATTATGTCTGGCATAAAGAAAAAAATAGCAGTCTGTTCTAGAAATTAGTTTTTGCTGGTTCATATTATCAGAAGCAGAGTGGCTTGAACATCAATTGGTGTAAAGTAATTCTCCTGAAGTTTTGTTTGTATGAAAAAAGTTAATTCAAAGAATATTTCAAAACTGAATATTTCAAATCTAGTAGAATTACTAGAAATTCAGAAGTAGACTTGAACAAACAATTTCTGTGTTGTTAGCACTTCCAATTTCTTCGTGAGATTTATTTGTGGGAGAATGGTCTTCCATGTGTATTTTGTTTTACATGACAGGTGGACTCAGAATACTCTTTGGGTCCATCCACAGAAGTCCAAGGCATGAGTAGGCTTAAATTGACCTTTTAGTCACATGATTTGACTAGTTTCTTCCATAAACCTCCATCCTGCCATCTGTTTTTCCTTTTATTTTCTCACTTTTTTTTTTTTTAAGATTTATTTATTCGAAAGTCACAGCTACACAGAGAGAAGGAGAGGCAGAGAGAGGTCTTCCATCTGATGGTTCACTCCCCAATTGGCCACAACGGCTGGAGCTGCGCCAATCCGAAACCAAGAGCCAGGAGCTTTTTCCAGGTCTCCTATGCGGGTTCAGGGGCCCAAGGACTTGGGCCATCTTCTTCTGCTTTCCCAGGCCATAGCAGAGAGCTAGATCAGAAGAGGAGCAATCGGGACTTGAACCAGCACCCATATGGGATGCCAGCATTGCAGGCGGCGGCTTAACCTGATACACCACAGTGCCAGCCCCTTTTCTCACTTTTTTTTTTAATAATTAAAAATATATTTATTTATTTGAAAGGCAGAGTTGAGAGAGAGAGAGAGAGAGAGATTGAGAGAGATTCCATTTACTGGTTTACTCCCTGACTGGCTACAATGGCCAGCTCTGGACCAGGGCAAAGCCAGGAGTTTGGAACTCCATCTGGGTCTCCCACATGTGTGGCAAGGACCCAAGCACTCAGACCATCTTAGACTGCTTTCCCGGGTGCATTAGCAGGGAGCTGGGTTGGAAGTACAGCAACCAGGACAGTTACTGGCAGTCTTATGAGATGCTGGCGTCATAGGCAGTGGCTTAACCTGCTGTGCCACCATGCTGGCCCTCCTTGCAGTGTTTCCCTATGGATTGGTATGGTGAGGTGGGCCTACTGAGAGCATTGGCTGGTTATATAAAGTAGGATATATTAGTACCACACTCATAGTGCTAGGTACTCACAGACCAAATCTCCACCTGAGAAGGGATCTACAACATCGAACAAAGATTGTGGTGTTAGGGATCTTTATGATTAAATTTTCCTGGAGGAGTGTTGATAAAAATCTGCAGATGCCTTGATCTCTGTGGAAGAGCTTTCTGTTCTGTGAAGAACAGAAAGTAGTTTGGCTAACAGGAACATTCACATCTCTAGTAAAGCAGAGCATACTTTACAGAAATGAAATAAGAATGGTCATGTACGGGCCAGGGGTTGTGGCACAGCAGGTGAAGTCACCACTCGGTTTGCCCACATCCCCTGTTGGAGTGGCTGAGTTCGAGTTCCACCTCTGTTTTCCATACAGCTTCCTGCCAGTGTGCACCCCCAGAGACAGCAGATGATGGTGTAAGTACTTGGATCCCTGACATCTACATGGGAGACCTGGAGGCTCCTGGCTTCAGCCTGACCCGTCCTGGCGGTTGTGGGCATTTAAGAAGTGAACCAGTAGATGGAAGATTCTCTCTCTCTTGCTCTATCCCTTTCAAATAAAAACCAATTAACTTAACAAATGGGCCTATATGTGGTTTTAAATCTCTTTATAGTTCTCAATTTTACATCTAGATAGCTTTTTTCTAATAGGAATAAAAGTACTTTTTAATGATAGATTTTCTATGTCTCAGAAGTTCATTAATTCTAAAGTTTTGCTTTAATCAGTAAGTGGAGGAACTTCCATTAGTTCTTTCATGAGATCTCTTGTAAAGTGATAACTTTCCTTATGTCCCACTTTTTAATGGAATCCTGAAAAATTCTTTGTTATTGAATTTATTTTCTTTTGGCTCATGATTTCAGAGGTGTTGCATTTTAATTTCTGACAGGCTTTTAGGTGACACCTGTTACCTTAGCTTTGTTTATGCCCTCAGTGTCTTCACCAAGACGTTTTATTCCCTAAGCAAACGCTTAACATGCTCTGAAGGAAGTCCCCAAGTAAAGAATTACAGTCTTCTGTAACTAGAATAATCATATTTTAATTAGTTGAGCTCTAACTTTTAGCTTTATTTTAAAATATGTCATTCACGTGTGTACTTTGATACTGTGTTATGTACATATTATTTTTTTAATTTTAATTTTTTATTTATATGAAAGAGTAGCGGCACTGTAGCATAGCAGGTAGAGCTGCCGCCTGCAGTGCTGGCATCCCATATGGGCGCCAGTTCTAGTCCCGGCTGCTCCACTTCCTATCTAGCTCTCTGCTGTGGCCTGGGAAAGTAGTGGAAGATGGCCCAAGTCCTTGGGCCCCTGCACCCGCATGGGAGACTGGAAAGAAGCGCCTGACTGCTGGCTTCAGATCAGTACAGCTCCAGCCGCTGCAGCCAATTGGGGAGTGAACCATCGGATGGAAGACCTCTCTCTCTCTCTGCCTCTCCTCTCTCTGTGTAACTCTGACTTTCAAATAAATAAATAAATCTTTAAAAAAAAAAAAAGAAAAGAAAGAGAGACAGAGACAGAGATGGACAGACAGAGATCTTCCATCTGCTGGCTCACTTCCCAAATGCCAGCAATAGCTGGGGCTGGGCCAGCCTGCAGTCAGGAACCTGGAACTCCATCTAGTCACCCACATGGGTAGCAAGGACCCAAGTTCTTGGGTCATCACCTGCTGCCTCCCAAGGCACGCATTAATAGGAAGCTGGAATCAGATGCCCAGCTGGGACTCGAACTCGGACACGCCAGTATTTTCGTATGCACACCCCTAAAGTACATTTGCTGTGTCAGGAGATTGTGAAGGCCAGAGACGAAGAGAGAGAAATGTTAAAATCAGGTGCAGATAGTTTGAGATGCCTCCTTTAGGCTCAGAGTTAGAATGGAGCCTGTGTGAGGGCTTTGGTTTTCATCTTAGCTAACGCAGCGCTAGACAGGTCCTTAGCTCCTGATTGCCGTTTCCCATGTGGGCCGGGGTGACCAGGGGTGGAGCAGCGTCCGTCTGTGTGCGGGAACCCGGCGGCCCGACTTCGCCGCGGCGCCTGACGCCTGTGCGGTGCGTCTCTGCGCAGGAGCTGCGGTCCCGCGAGGAGGAGCTGACACGCGCCGCGCTGCAGCAGAAGTCGCAGGAGGAGCTGCTGAGGCGGCGGGAGCAGCAGCTCGCCGAGCGCGAGATCCACGTGCTGGAGCGGGAGCTCAACATCATGCTCTTCCAGCTGAGCCAGGACAAGCCCAACGTGAAGAAGAGGAAGGGCAAGTTTAAGAGAAGTCGGTTAAAGCTCAAAGACGGACATCGGATCAGTCTGCCTTCAGGTATGATTCGATTTGATGTTTCCAAAAGATGTTTGTGCCTCATCCTTTTGTGTCTCAGCCGCTTCTGGGCTTCATTCTAACGGGAAACGCTGGGGAAGTGACCTGAGTCCCCACCAGTGAGGCAGCGTCGGGAATGCATGGCAGTTGATTGCACAGGAGTGTTTCCCCGTGCTTTCATGCTAATGGGTGGATGATTGATTTATTCCTTTTGAAATCAAAGCCCTGAACAGCGTTGTGAAAGTCCAGGACACCTGCGCTGTTGCTATTTCGTCATTAACTTTATTACTTCCACAAGGATCTCTGACGTCTGAGCTCCTCTGGGACACTGATACTGTTGTTTATCACCTTCAACAAAATATCTCAAGTCCTTCCCTTACTGTCCTGCTTTCATCCAAGGATTCAAAACCCTCGAGTTACAACAATCAATCAATTTTAGGGAAGCTACTAAAACCATGTGTCAAACATTACTGCCTCCATTTGGTAAGATGATTGGGAGAAACTAAACCAAACACAAAACAGCAAACATGCATTCATTCATTAAACTAAGTTCTTTAGTATTATGTATGGTACCAGATCTCAGGAAAACCTAAATACCCCTACGATGTTTTGTGATTATCTAATACAGGAAGTGTGTTCACAGAACAGGAGCAACTGACACTTTGACAGCATGTCTATTGAATGTCTCTGTGTCTCTGTGTAGATGGGTATTATATGTGTGAGAGTGCTCTTTGTGGATTCAAGTGTTTTCCTGTGACGTTTGTTAATGGCATGGAGATTGGATTTAAATTATAATGATGACAGCTTTGTTTTATACAGCATATGTATAAATTGTTTTGTAAAGTACTTAACTACAGAATGCTGGAGGCCTTGCCGCACGCTGTGACTTGTTAGGTCATTGTAGATGCCCTCAACTGGTTAGAAAGTTGCTGGGATGTGATAGTTCTAAGTACTCAGTGTACATTTTTGATCATTTGGTTTGATGAGCTGAGGAGAGGCCATGGGTCCTTTATACATTTTATCACTTTTACACATTTTCCACCCCTCTGGAAAGAGAGAGGGTAGTTTTCCAGGTTCTCTTCTGATGTTTGCATATGATGCCAGCTGTCAGTTGCTAATGAAAACTTTTTTATTTATGATGAGTTCTGCTTTTAAGCCTGGATGACAGAGAATTTTTTTGTTTAAGATCTGAATGGTTTATTTATAAGGCTAAGAGAGAGAGAGAGACAGATAGAATGATAGATATCTTCCATCTGCTGGTACACTTCCCAAATGATTACAATGGCCAGGACTGGGCCAGGAGCCTGGAACTCTGTCTGGGTCACCCACATGGTGGCCCAAGCGCTTGAGCCATCTTCTGCTGCTTTCCCAGGCACATTAGAAGGGAGCAGCTGGGACTCCAGCCAGCACTCATATGGGATGCCATATTGAAGGCAGAGGTTTAACCTGCTGTGCCACAACTCTGGCCCCAACACACTTTTGAGAGCTGTGTGAATTTTCTTTTCCAGTTGTCAGCCCTGTCAGCTTTTTTCTCTCTGTATTGGGACTGTGTTATAATAATTATATATAGGGTTTCCTTGGATACTTGGGACAGAAGAATAATATGAATCTTAATGGAAAGGGAAATAAACATGGAGAAAAATAAGTAAATAATTCTAATGGTTCTTTCTCTTTGACATAGTGATTAAATATCTTGGTATACCTAAAGCCAAACTTTGCCTCTTGCTTTTCTTCTCAAATGTTCCTTGGCTAAGCAGACTAGAAATATTTGACTATTTTTGCCAGATTTTAAAAAATTATTGTTTTATACTATTTGGGTTTTCTTTTTGTGAAAATAGATGGGAAATTTTTAGGTAATAAATATTTATTTATTTTCATTTACTTAAAAGGCAGAGAGAAGATGAGAAAGAGTCAGAGAACAATCTATCTGCTGGTTCACTCACTGTCCAAGTGCCTGCAACAGCTGAGGCTAGGCCAGTCCAAAGCCCAGAGCTGGAAACTCATTCATGGTCTCCCACATGAGTGGCAGGGACCCAAGTACTTGATCCATCACCTGCTGCCTCCCAGGGTGTGCATTATGAAGCTGGAATGGGGACAGTGCAGGGACTCAAAACCAGACATTCTGATATGGAATGTGGGTGACCCAAGCAGCGAATTAACTGACGTGCCAAGTGCTCTCCTAGATGGGGCATGTTTGTTGTGCATTTATTTACTTTGTGATGCTTAATAAAAGTTCCCAACTAAAGCATAACCACAAAATCTTTTTTTTTTATCATTTTATTATTCTTTTTTATAGAAAGCTTTTGTTTTATAAATATAAGTTCAACTTTTGGATTAAAGTGATTCTTCTCCCCCTACCAGCCCTCCCATCCCCAATCCATCTCATCTTCTATTCCCTATCCTATCCCATTCTTCCTTAAGAGTCATTTTTAATTATCTTTATATAGAGAAGATCAACTCTATACTAAGTAACAATTTCAACAGTTTGCACCCAGACACATAAAGTATAAATACTCTTTGAAGACTAGTTTTACCTTTAATTCTCGTAGTACAACATGTTAAGGACAGAGATCCTACATGGGGAGTAAGTGCACAGTGACTCCTGTTGTTGATTTAACAATTGACACTCTTATTTATGATGTCAGTGATCACCCGAGGCTCTTGTCATGAGCTGCCAAGGCTATGGAAGCCTCTTGAGTCCACAAACTCTGACCTTATTTAGACACGGCCATAATCAAAGTGGAAGTTCTCTCCTCCCTTCAGAGAACGGTACCTCCTTCTTTGATCGCCCCTTCTCACAAAATCTACTTTAACATTATTATTCATCATGAAGGAATGAAACTCAGCTTCTGGAATTAAGCCTAAGAGTTACCTCTTCTTCCCACAAGAGGGCACTGCATTATTGTAATACTGATAGCCAATGTTGAAACATGTTTTCTCGTTAGAATCCTCCAACTCCACCCCCCACACACACACCCTCCTAGAAAGGGGAATGAGAACTATGAAAATAGTTTGTTGCATCCAATATTATCATCTGCTGGGAAATTCTTTGGGTTATCAAATTCTAGTTCTGTTGAATATTGCAGTACTTTGAAAGCAGACATTTGGTGAAGTGGTTATAATGTCACTTGGGATACCTGCATCCCATAGTGGAGTATCTGAGTTCAGGTTTCAGCTCTGCTTCTGGTTCCAGCTTCTTGCTGCCGCACACTGAGAGGCAGCAGGTGCTGACTCAGGTATTGGGGCTCTGCCACTCACATGCAAAACTAGAATTGAGTTCTGGGCTCCTGTGGCATTTGAGGAGTGAACTAGTGGATGGGAGAGCTTTCTCCTGTCTGTCTCTGCCTTTCAAGAAAATAAGCCTATATTTAAAAATAAATTTTGGGGCCAGCGCTGTGACGCAGTAGGTTAATCCTCCACTTGTACCGCTAGCATCCCATATAGAAGCCGGTTCTAGTCCTGGCTGCTCCACTCCCGATCCAGCTCTCTGCTATGGCCTGGGAAAACAGTAGAAGATGGCCCAAGTCCTTGGACCCCTGCACCCATATAGGAGACTCCGAGGAGGCTCCTGGCTCCTGGCTTCAGATCGGCTCAGCTTCAGCTGTTGCAGCCATTTGGGGAGTGAACCAGTGGATGGAAGACCTTTCTCTCTGTCTCTCCCTCTCACTATCTGTAACTTTCTCAAATAAATAAAGTCTTTTAAAATAAATAAACAAATTTTAAAATAAGTCTGGTACTCAGAAATAAACATCTGAGTAATGAAGATTGAATGGTGATACTTTCCCATTAGGGAGTTGCCCTACTGAACTTCTTGGACTCCTTTTGTAGGATTTGGCCTGGTATGTAAGTAGCTTAGAGAATGGCTGTAAAACTCTCACAGACTGTTCCTTTGTGTTTGCACGTGTAGGTCTCTCAAAAATATACTAAATGGAATAATTAGTTCATTTATAATTTTGTCCTTAAGAATTTTATGAGTATGTATAACTATGATGGCTTGTTGCTGGAAAACTCATATATAGTCTTACTCCTGTTGGAATGCCTTCTTAACTGGTCACCAAATAAGGAACATTAATGCCCAGTATAATCTAGGAACTACATTTTAATACTATACCTTTGTAATTACTCAATTTCTAAGAATTTATAAAAAGAAAAAGTATGATCACAGTTGCTATTATTATTTTTTGGCCACTTTAAATTACTCTCTCTGTATTTCGTTTGTTTTGAACCAAAGGTGTCAGTTTAGGGCATCTAAAAACAAAGCAAAGAGGTTTTTAAAGATTCCAGAAGTCAGCATTTGTGTCAAGCAGTGGCATTCTAACTTCAAGAACCTGCAAAGGCCACCTGCCTTGGTGTGAGAGTGAGTATGAGAGTGAGAGCGAGTGTGCTCAGAGGGGCAGAGCAGGTGTCTCACCGGGTGCTGTGGAGGAAGGCCCGCTTGCCTGGCACCTTGATCTTCCCACGCAGGCTCTCTCAGCGTTGTTAATGAAGTGTCTGTATTTCCACAAAACCTGTGATCATGAGCAGGGCAGTTGCCATTAACAGATAATCTTTTTTTTTTTTTCCAATTTATTTATTTGAAAGGCAGAATTTTACAGAGAGAAATCTTCTAACTGCTGGTTCAGTCCCCACATGGCCAGGGCTGGACAAGGCCAAAGCCAGGAGCCTGGAACTCCATCCTGGTTTCCCATGTGGTCGCTGGCACCCAGGCACTTGGGCCATCCTTTGTTGCTTGCTCAGGAACATTAGCAGAAAGCTGGATCAGAAGCGGAGCAGTGGGGACTAAATATGGGATGCCAGTGTCACACGTGGCCACTTCACCTGTTGTGCCACAGTGCCACCTCTTGATTCAAGTAATTTGTCATCGAGATGCTGTGGCCTGGTGCCTTCTGCGGCAGGCTGGAGGGCCTCTCCTGCTGTGAAAGTTCACTGAGAATTGCTTCTACATGCAGCGGCAGTCCCATGGCTGGGTGAGCCTTTGTACGTCCCTGCCATCTAAAACAGCGCTATTTCTTTCTTGTACTGCCTGTTCTGCCACACCAGCTGCCCCAGATCCAGTCCTCATGTCCTCCTGATCTGCTTTCACGGTCTGCTCTTTTCCTCCTTTCACTGCTCTGCCCTGACTGAATTTTCCACGCTTTCTTCTTTGGTGGATGGAAGAAATCTCCCAACTGGTACCTCCCTTGCAGGTCACGTCCACCCTGCTCTGTATTTCTCAGCAGTTAACTTTAAGCACCGGTTGGATCCTGTAGATAAACCTTGGCACAACTTTCTCATTGAACAAATACTTGAGGCTCTACAGTGTACCAAGCACTAGGGGTTATGATTCCATAGATATGCCATCTGTACTCAGGTGACTTAGAATTTTAACAAAGAAAATATTATTTCAGCAATGTTTCTTAAGTTCCCTTTATGTGTAAGGTGCTGTCCAGTTTGGAGCAGGACTTGATGTGACAGAGGCTGGACTGCTTGCTGCTCCTACAGGGTTGACATTATATTGGGAGGGGCAGACCTTAGGCTGATAATTAAACCAGTGCTCCTTTACTTGCTGTAATTATTAACTCTGGGGAGGGAAAAGTCATATGACAGTGATTAGCATGGGGGTGTACAGAGTAACAGTTCAGTTGAGACTTTACCTAGGAAGTTTCCAGATACAGAGGGGCAAGGAGGTGAACTGAGTTAGACAAGCACATGCAAAGAAAGCTCAGTTCCTGCCAGGAATTGAAGAAGACTAGTGTAGGTGTGACCAGGTGTGACCCGGGCCCAGTCTTGCTCTGTTTTGTACAACTGGTGAACTACAAATGTTTTTCACACCTGTCGAGACTTGAAGAAATCAAAAGAAGAGTAATAATATTTTGTGATTCCTGACATTACATGAAATTCAAAATCCAATATCCATAAATAAAGTTTTACTGAAACCCATTTGATTTCATGTGGTTCAGGGGCTCCTTCTTACTACATCAGCAGAGGTGGGTAGCTGCAACAGAGACGGCAAGGCCCACAAATGCCTAAAATATGTCACTTTAGAATGTGGCACTTTGCAGAAGAATGCTGAGCCCTAGCCTAGATCCCAGAGAGTGGGGAGAAAATGGGGCAAGATGGGGCTGGAACAGCAGGGGGAACCCTGACTCAGATTTGCAGGGCTTACAGAGGCTATTACAGTCATAATCGGAAGTTTAGGAAGAATGAGAAGCCATTGAAGGATTTTAAGCAGGGAGTGAGTGACATGGTCAGCCATACATTTTTTAATGCTTTTATTTTAATTTTTAATTAATGTTTAACAGATTCAGTGTGATTTGTAGATACAATTTTAAGAACATAATATTTCCTTCCTCCCTCCCCTCTGTGCCACCCACCCTCTTTCTCTCTCTCTTCTTTTATTGTTTAAGATAGCATATTTTAAAATTACACTACAGTAAAAGTCTTAATACTTCACAAAATAAAAAGTTTAACAAGTAAAAAGAAAAAAGACCCTAGTTTAGTGAGAATATAGACAATGGCTGCAAACAATTGAATGGAAAAGTGACCATTTCATCCATATACAGTAAATTTTAATGTAATCACAATCATTAAAACTATAGTAATATAACGTTTTTAACCACTGATTTGACAAAGTTATAAAACAAATTATATAGAACTATATTTGCAGTAATACTGATATACACAGACATTTCTTTTTTTATTCTCTCTTTTTTGTTTTTTAAATTTTAGCTTCCACATGTAAGGGAGAACATATGGTATTTGTCTTTCTGGGACTGGCTTGTTTCACTCAACATTTTGCTGCAAATGATCGAATTTCATTCTTTTTTATAGCTGAATAATTCCATTGTGTATATATACACCACATTTTCTTTATCCATTCATCTGATGATGGACACTTTGGTGGTTGATTCCAGATTTTGGCTATTGTGACCATGCTGCTGTAAATATTGTGGTGCAGGTATCTGTTTGACATTGTGTTCAAGTCTTTTGGGTTTATCCCCAGTAGTGGGATTGCTGGATCAAATGGCAAATCTATTTCTAGTTTTTTAAGTAAACTCCACACTTTTCCACAGTGGCTGTACTAATTGACATTCCCACCAACAGCGTATCAGCGTTCCCCTTTGTCCACATACTTGCCAGCATTTGTTATTCTCTGTGTTTTGTATTTTAGCCATCCTGACATGGATGAGGTGATACCTCATTGTGATTTTGATTTTGATTTCCCTAATGGCTAGTGGTATTGAACATTTTTTCACATATTTGTTGGCTATTTGTATTTCTTCTTTTCAGAACTGTCTGTTGAAATCCTTTACTCATTTCTTAGCTGGATTGATTGTTTTTTTTGTTGTTGTTGAGTTTTCTAAGTTGCTGATATATTAAGGATATTAATCTTTTGTCAGGTGGTCTACAAATATTTTTTCCCATTCTGTTGAATGTCTCTTCACTCTCTTCACTTGTTTCCTTTGCTGTGCAAAAGCTTCTGAGTTTGATATAGCCCCAGTTGTTTGGTTTTGCTTTTGTTGCCTGTGTTTCGGGGGTCTTGTCCAAGAAGTTGTCTCTTATACCAATGTCTTGGAGTGTTTCCCCTACATTTTCTTCTAGCAACTTCATAGACTCAGGTCTTAAATTTAAGTCTTTGATCCATCTTGAGTTGATTTTTGCATTTGGTGAGAGGTATAGATCTAATTTCATTCTTCTCCCTATATACATCCAGTTTTGCCAGCACCATTTATAGAAGAGATTATTCTTACTCCACTGAGCATTTTTGTCAATAATCAGTTGGCTGTATATATGAGGATTAATTTCTGGGCTCTATTCTGTTCCATTGATTTATGTTTCGGTTTTTATGCCAGTACCAAGCTGCTTTAATTACTGTAGCTTTGAGTATGCTTTGAAATCAGGTATTGTGATGTCTCCAGCTTAGTTTTCCTTGCTCAGGATTGCTTTGGCTCTTCTAGGTCTTTTGTCATTCCATGTGAATTTTAAGATTGTTTTTTGTAACTCTGTGAAGAATGTCATTGGTATTGTGATAGGGATTGCATTGAGGCTGTAAATTGCTTTAGGTAATGTAGACATTTTGATAATATTGATTCTTCCATTCCATGAACAAGGATTATCTTTTCTTTTTTTTCTTTTGCCCTTGATTTCTTTTATCAATGTTTGATAATATTTATTGCAGAGATCCTTCACTTCTTTGGTTAAATTTATTCCTAAACATTTTATTTTTTGTGGCTATTGTAAATAGGATTTCTTTCATGATTTCTCTTTCAACTGAGTTCATCATTAGCATACAAAAAAGCTACTTTTTGTATGTTTATTTTGTAACCTGTAACTTTACTCAATTGGTTTATCAATTTAATGGCTTTTTAGTGGAGTGTTTAAGTTCTTCCATGTACAACATCATGTCATCTGCACACATGGATAATTTTACTTCTTCTTTGTCAATTTTGATGCCCTTTATTTCTTTTTCCTCCCTAATTGCTCTGGCTAAAACTTTCAGTACTATATTGAATAAGAGTGGAGAAAGTGGACATCCTTGTCTTGTTCCAGATCTCAGGGAAAATGCTTTCAGTTTTCCCCCATCAGTATGATGTTGGCTATTGTTTTGTTTTGAGGAATGTTTCTTCTATACCTAATTTTTGGAGGGTTTTTATCGTGAAGGGTGTTGAATCTTATCAAGTATTTTTTTCTGCATCCATTGAGATGACCACATGGTTTTCTGTTCTTCAGTGTATTGATGTTATATATAATGTTTATTGATTTGCAAATGTTGAACCACCCTTGCATTTCTGGGATAAATCCTACTTGATTGTGATGTATGATCTTTCTGATGTGGTTTTGAATTCTATTTGCTAGTATTTTGTATATTTGCATCTATGTTCATTAAGGATGTATAGGTCTGTAGTTTTCACATCCTGGCTTTTTTTGATTTTCGTATCACAGTAATGCTGGCTTCATAAAAAGAGTTTGGCAGGATTCCTGCTGTTCAGTATTTTAGAATAGTTTGAAGACTATCGTAGTTACTTTCTCTTTGAATGTTTTGTAGAATTCAGTAGTAAAGCCATCAAGTCCTGGCCTTTCCTTGCTGGAAGGCTTTTGATTATTGCTTCAATCTCATTGCTTGTGATGGGTCTATTTAGATTATCTGTATCTTCTTGATTTAATTGTGGTAGGTTATATTAATCCAGGAATTTATCCATTTCTTAGAGGTTTTACATTTATTAGCAAATAGGTCTTTGTAGTATTTTCTTATGATCCTTAGTATTTCAGTGGTGTCAATTGAAATGTCTCCTTTTTCATCTCTAATTTTATTTATTTGAGTGTTTCTTTTTTTCTTTGTCAGTCTGGCTAGAGTTTTATCTATTTTATTTATCTTCTCAAAAAAAAAAAAAACAAACCAACTGTTTGTTTTGTTTATCTTTGGCATTATTTTGTTCAATTTTATTTATATCTGGCCTGATCCTTATTATTTCTCACCTCCTGCTGATTTGAGGTTTGATTTGTTCTTGTTTTTCTAAGTCTTCAAGATGCACATTAGATCTTTAATTTGAGACATTTCTCTTTTTTGAATGGAAGCATTTAATGCTATGAGCTTCTCTCTTATTACTGCTTTTGCTGTGTCCCACAAGATTTGATGTTGTATTTTCATTTCCATTTATTTCAAGAAAGTTTTTGATTTCTTTTTTCATTTCTTCTATGACCCATTGATCATTCAGTAGCAAGTTATTTAATTTCTAAGTATTTATGAGCATTCTGTTGTTCTTCTTATTGTTGATTTCTAGTTTTATTCCTTTATGGTCTGAGAAGATACATGGTATGATTTCAGTCTTTTTAAATTTGCTGAGACTTGTCCTACTGGGAAGCCTGTAAGTGTACTGAGACTTTAAAGAAGTTATTTTCACAGAGTTTACATGGATGGTTAGTGGTAGTGATGTGAGCATAGTGTGTATTAATTTCTACTCCAGGCTGCTGCCTTGTACCTGGATGAACATTCTAAGTGCAGACACATATAAGGTACACAAAGTGATAAAAATTTATTCTAAAGGTGAAAAAGTGAGTACATGCACACACACAAGCATGGCTTTCTCCACACAGAGAAATTCTTGTCATGAGTAGGCAGTGGGCCAGAAGATTACCTGGAAGAGAAGAGATGGATGTGGGAGAGAGAAGGGGCATCTGCACGGCACCTCCAGCCTTGGTCTGTGATGGAAGAGAGAGAGAGAGAGAGAGCTCCTCCAAGCTGTTTACCTCATTTATGAGGGAGGGGGTAGTATCTCTACAGGTGTGAAGCCACCTGGGAACTATATGGCTCTTCCACAATTCCACATGAAGTTCAATACCACATTTCCATGATGTTTCCCTCCACCCCACTTAGGTCCTGGATGAAGCAGATGTGTGCTGGAATAGGGATCAGTTTGATTGACAAGTAGGAGGATAGAATTACGTATGGGGGCTTGTGGTGACTAACACCTCAGCAGACCTGCCTGTCCCACACCAGTATCACTGAGATTCAAATCCAAGATTGTTAACTCTGGAACCTGAAATACAAACATCTCTTGTGTAACTGTAAGAAGAATATATAACACAGATTTATGAGATATTTTGTGCTTGATGAGTACTTAGGGACAGGGAGAAGACAGATTTTCTGACGTCTAGCATGAATAATTAGATAGATGATTTTGCCTCCCAAATTCCCACTCTTGTTCATCTCAAGTACCAGGTGGGTCATTTAAGTTCTTTAAAGTATAATTTCCAAAGAGGTAAATGATAGCTCTCTTACAAATGTGAAATGCATATGTGTCAAAGATTTTATTCAACTCATTCATTAGTGAGAGACCAGATAAAACTGGTTGAAATGAAAATTTGAGGTGTTAGGTATTTATGGGCAATTGAGTGAAGAAGTGTCAGGATGAGACTGCTGGGTGAAATACAGACCTGGTTACTGCTCAGTATGGCAATCGCCCATAACCTTTGGGATCGTGTTTTTTCATCAGACAGAAATGATTTGCATCATCACCAGGCAAAAATCTAGAAGTTAACCTCTGTCCCTGATGAGTTGTAAAAATAGACCAGTCGATAGAAAATCAAAGGTTAGGCTCTCACCCAGCACTGGAAAGACAACCAATAATTTCTTTGGCCTACATCCAAGTTTTGAATAATTTTCCTAACAGTTTACAAAGTTTTCCCAGGCACTCTAATCCTCCCTCTAGTGATATATTACTGTTTATTCCGTGTATTCCCATATTACAGTTACATAATAGTAGCTGTCATTTGTAGAGTGCTTTGTCCACAAAAGGCTTTTACTCTACATTTTCTGTTTTTATTTATTTATTTGTTTGAGAGGGAGAAAATCAAGCTCATATTCTCTGGTTCACTTCCCCAAATACCTACCACAGCCAGCGCTGGCCCAAGGCCAGAGTCAGAGAGGGGAACATAATCTGAGTCTCCGTCATGGGTGCCGAGGACTCAGTCACTTTAGCCATCACTGTTGCCTCTCAGGCTTCTGCCATGGCAGGAAGCTGAAGTCAGGAGCTGGAGACAGGTATCAAACACAAGCTTTTCAATGTGGAATGCAGGGATCTTATCACTAGGCTAAACACTTTCTCCTCATTTTCTGTTTTAATCACTACAACAACCTTATGAAATATTGTTTGCATTTAACAAGTCTGGAGACAGGCTCGGAGCAGTTCCTTGTTGGTTTGAGATCCATGGTCTATAACCAGGATTTATTTTCATTTTCTTAAAATCTATGACAAACTGACTGCAGGTCCCTCTTTCTTCCTAGAAGATTGTGAAGCTCCACAAGGACCTAGTAACATTTCATTTTTCTGTGTATGTATAACTACGATATAAACCCTAAATTGTTTATTGACTTGAACCCTGAATTAAAGATAAGAAACAGATTCTGAAATACATGTCATAGTTGCTATCTGGCCATTTTTGTTTTTATTGCTCTAAGTAAAGAACATGGAGGGCTGGTGCTGCGGCTCACTAGGCTAATCCTCTGCCTGCGGCACCCCGGGTTCTAGTCCCGGTCGGGGCGCCGGATTCTGTCCCGGTTGTTCCTCTTCCAGTCCAGCTCTCTGCTATGGCACGGGAGTGCAGTGGAGGATGGCCCAGGTACTTGGGCCCTGCACCCGCATGGGAGACCAGGATAAGCACCTGGCTCCTGCCTTCGGATCAGCGCAGCGCGTCGGCGGCAACACGCCAGCCGTAGCGGCCACTTGGGGGGTGAACCAAAGGAAAAAGGAAGACCTTTCTCTCTGACTCTCTCTCTCTCTCTCACTGTCTAATTCTGCCTGTCAAAAAAAAAGAACATGGAATAACTTAAGACAATGGAATATCAATTCTTACCTTTTTTCATATCCAACAGATTTCCAACATAAGATAACAGTGCAGGCCTCTCCCAACCTGGACAAACGGAGGAGTTTGAACAGCAGCGGTTCCAGTCCACCCAGCAGCCCCACGATGCTGCCCCGGCTCCGGGCTATCCAGTGTAAGCTGTCCCCTCCACCACAGAGGGTTTTGGGGTTCACTTCAGTTTCTTGCCTTGGTTTCCAATTAAGCAAATGTGTTTTTGTATCAGGTTGTAAGTAAACATGTAACATTTACTAGGTGCTATCAACAAACTTTGCTGTTATCTCCCTTTTGTCCCCTTTTCTTACACTCAGAACAGCTCAGATTTTTCAGATCCTGCACAGTTGGTGATATGACAGGATACCTCGATTGAAGAGTAATTTGCCACAGCTTAAGACATTTTTTTAAACACTTGCATAACCACTTGCATAACCACTTCTGCTAACCATAGCAGAAGTTGCATATTTACAGATATTTTGAAAAATGGACTTGGGTATTTAGGAATACTTCCATGTCTTTTCTTGTTTTGTGAGGACAAACATATTTAGTTCTTAGAGGTGTAAACTTTAACCTGCTTTAGGTTTGACCAATGTAATACTTCAAAATGCTGTGCAGCATTTTGGGTGTAGAAAGAATGTACAGTCCAGAGGAAACAAGGCATACCACTAAATTTCCTGGCAGCAATCATTTAGACACTGAATTAGGGTTTAGTGTGAGATGAAATAAACGTAGTGATTTTTTCAAAGGTGAGTCCAACTAAACCCCACAATAGAGCAGAAAGAGACAGTGATGAATTCCTGTGTAGGTCTGTAAGCCATGTAGTGATGAGCCCTCATTATGTTCATCATTCTTTAAGAGCCTGGCCTTCCTCCACCAAACTTAATTTTCTGCTCTTTGTCATCCTTATTTGGAGAAAAAAAATTCCTAAAGAATATTTCCTCTAAAGGGGCTCACACTGAATTTCATTTATTTTCTCTTTTGGAGATGAAAACCTTGGCACCAGATGAGAGATTTCTCTTTTACTTTTTGGCAAGCTCCTGACAGCAGTCTCCTCATAGTGACAGAAAACTGGGATCTAAAGAGGGTGTAGTCTTAGAACTCACAGTACCATCATGCCGTTACAACTGATTTGTCACCCTGAGAGTGCATTTTTCATAAGCCATGCATTGTACCTTGCCTTTGCCCAGGCAGGGTTAGTTAAAGGAGCGAGCGAGGGTGTTGCAGCTGGTCCTCCAGCTCTGGCAGAGCAGGAGTGAATGGTTCGCCCTTGCCCAACAGTTTCTCTGCCCTCATTCCCTCTTCCCTGTGTCTTCAGGAGCTGTCCTTGGGAATCCCACTTTATGGAAATGGGGAGTGGCATTGGGCAGGCCAAGATTTGCTTGTGGGATATCAAGTAAATCCCAACGCTGTAGCATGGAAGTGAGCCAGGTTAGTGAGGAACATCTTCTGTGGCCATTCTCCGAAATAATAGACTGTCCACACAGGACCAGCTTCCTGTGCAGGAACACTGGATTCACATTCTCTAGTCCCCATCGTGGTCATCTTCATTGTGGTCCCGGGTTCTGCCAAACCGACTGCTGCTCATGCCTGTGTGCTCCTGGCCACTGGGTGTGCAGGTTCAGGACAGCCTGACGGTTGACCGTGAATGCTAGAGCTACTCTTGGATTGAGTCCTAATCTGGTCCCACCCCTGTGACCTGGGACAAGTTCCTTAACCTCATCACGTCTCAGACTGTTTCTGTGAACCGGGGAGGATAGTGGTGTTGCCAAGGCTCCATGTTCGAATCAAGCACTGACAGCACCTGGCACTCAGAGCCTCTCTGGGAGCTGAACCACTGTTATCATTTTTACTGCAGTGGTTCTGAAGTCCTTGTGGCCTTATGGTCTGTCACCATGGCCTGCCCGCTATAGTGTGAGCATATATTCATTGTGAAAACGTGGCCTCTTTTAGGTGCTTCAGTGTGCATTTATGTGCACATCCAGCTGGGGCGGATGGGCTTCCTTTCTGATGGAGAGTTGTAGATATCATCTGGCACACTGACCCACAGGAATAACCTGGAGTAAGAATAATTGATTGTGGGGGCCGGTGCCATGGCTCACTTGGTTAATCCTCTACCTGCGGTGCTGGCATCCCATATGGGCACCGGGTTCTAGTCCCGGTTGCTCCTCTTCCATTCCAGCTCTCTGCTGTAGCCCGGGGAGGGCAGTGGAGGATGGCTCAAGTGTTTGGGCTCCTACACCCAAATGGGAGACCAGGAAGAAGCACCTGGCTTTGGATTGGTGCAGCACTGGCCATAGCAGCCATTTGGGGAGTGAACCAATGGAAGGAAGACCTTTTTCTCTCTCTCTCTCTCTTTCTGTCTATAACTTTACTTGTCAAAAAAAAAAAAAAAAAGAGTAATTGATTGTGAAAGCATCAGAAGAAGCAAAAGTCCCTCTGAAACTGGAGGGCAGTTTTATGTATTGAGAGAGATAAAACCATTTCAGTAAAATTGAACAAAAGAGAGAGATTACCCCAAAATTTGTTAAAAAAAAAAAAAAAAAAACAAAGAAATGGGCCATACAATGTAAGCAAGACTTGGCTTAAAAAGGGAGTATCTCCATGCGAAAAGGATCATCATGTGCTAAAGAGAACACCGTCTGATACTCACACAGAATACCTGTTTTCCCACTATTTTTTCTTCCTATAGTTACCTCTAGTTGACCCTAATGACTGATGTTGTCATGTGATATATATAGGGCACACTTCCCTTTGAGTGTAGGAGTTGGTGGAATTCACTGATCCCCTGAGAATTGCCACTTTTTAGGGCATTGTCTCATCGTGGCTGAAGTTCTTAAGAGCAAAAGCACATTTTTCCCTGTTATTGGATGAATTCAAATGTCGGGAAGGTCAGTCACATAGCCTCCTGCTGTTTCACCATCCTGCTGCCATTGTACATTATGATATGTTTCCCAATAACAGAATATCGTGGTAAATGGTTAAACCTAGAGCATGATTTTTCTAAAAAGGTGGTACAAGGTACTTCAGTAACCTGTCCCTCCCCTACCCCATTCTACTTCTCAGGCTACACAACTGACACACACCGAGACAACTGTGCTATCAGGAGTTGATGATGACAAGTCCATGATAGGGTGGGAGAGGTGGGAACAGTAAACCAAGAGCTCTATAAAGTCAAATTTGACCTCGTGTCCGCCTTGGCACCTGGCACAGTTGTAGTAACAGTTAACATCCCACAGCACCTGCTGTGCTGTGGGCTCTCTTCTGAACTGATTCCACCTGCAAATCCGTTTGATTCTCAAGACAGCTCATCCGCTAGACACTCTTGTGCTCTCCAAGTGAGACACGGAGGTATACTCAGTTGGCAGCTGTGAAGCTGGATTCTGATGTAGCCTCTAAACTGTGCACCCTTCACCATACCTCTTCCAGCTTCTTAGGACAGTAGACACTCAATAAATATTGAGACAAAGAGAAAACAGAAGAGCAAATCTAGAGGAGGGGGAGGAGTGGGAAGGGAGGAGGAAGATGCGGAAACTAAAGGCGAGAGGTTGTTGCTGGCTCAGGTAAGCTGTGTAACTGAGGTAACTCAGGTCTGAGAATCCCTCTTCCTAAACCTTTCCTGCTCTGTTCTCCCCTGTGTGTCTCATTTGAATGAAATGAGACGTTTCTCTAATTCTACATAAGACTCTATTAATAAAGACTGAACAACTGACTCAAAATTGGCACACTGATACACATGCATCTACATATGTCTCTCCTCTTTCTTTCTGTATATATACACACACACATACACATTCTTACATCTATATACACATTAAAATTTGGAAAATATAGAGACAGAAGAAATAAGACATTTCTCTTGATGACTCCAATAATTTTTTTAATTTATTTATTTGAAAGGTAGGTAGACAAAGACAGAGACAGATTTTCCATCTGCTAATTTATTTCTCAAATATCTACAACAGCCAGAGCTGGACCAAACCAAAGCCAGTAGCCAAGAATTCAGTTTGGGTCTTCTACATTGGTAGCAGGGACCCAAATATTGAGCCAATCATCTGCTACCTCCCAGAGTTCTCATTAGCTAGAAGCTGGAATTAGAGAAGTGGCAAGCTCAGGCATTCTGAGATGGGATGCAAAGCACCCCCAAGTGGCATCTAACTGCTATACCCAATACCTTCCCTGATGCCACAATTAAAAAAAAAATACCATGAAAATAAATTTCCCTCTTTACATAAAGAATCATGTCCCTGAAAGGTAAATACTTCAATGAAAATTTGATGTGTGTAATAACTTCTCTCTTGTGTTTATATACACTCATGTCTAAGACAAGAAAATGTGTTATATGTAATATACATAATGTGCACATTGTCATTTTATCTATCAGTCATTTTTCATGATCACAGAATATTCCCCTGTGTATACATAAAATATCTTCAAACTATTTTAGACCATCTAGTATGTTCAGAATTATTTTCCTAAGTTTATAGTAATGGCAATTTTTTCTAGAGATTTCCAAGTCAATTGTAAGAGCACTTGAAGCATGTAAGTGTGTCAGTGAAATATGGATATTTTATATTTATTTAAAACTCTCTGTGAAGTGGTGAAAAAAGGCAAGACTCAGGAAACTATTCAATATTTTCAAACCTTTTTTTGAGAGAGAGATGGAGAGAGATCTCCCATCTCTTGGTTCATTCTCCATATTCCTACATCAAGTAGGGCTGGGCCAGGCTGAAGCCAGGAGCTAGGAACCCAGTGTGAGTCTCCACATAGATGGCAGGGCCCCAACCACCTGAGTTGGGTCACCTGCAGCCCTCACAGTGTGCGTTAGCAGGAAGCTGGAATCAGCTGATTGTTTTTTCAGCCCAAACTGATCTCAGGCCCTCCGATATGGGATGAGGGTATCCCAAGTGGCATCTTAAGCACTGTGCCAAACACCTGTCTCTGTTTTCAAATTACAGAAGGCAGCTGTAGCCAGTCTGTGGGGATAAGTAAGCAAACTGGTGATGACTAACAAAAATTGGCATAAATTATAATCTTAAAATACCCATGTCATCAGCACTTCGATTTGGTTTAAAAAGTAGGGTACTAAATTCATTTTAAGTTAAATGTTTATTTTTTCCAAGTAAAATGAAATCTTAACCGTCTGAGAATATTATTAGCTAAGTCGTCCATTCTCTGCTGCCAGTTTACCTCAAATTTGTATCTTTTCTGTTAATTTATTCCGCTGCTTTTGCTATTTTTATGATTAGAGAAAGAAATTTGTAATAGGGTAAACAAAAGAATGCATCTTCATTGTTTTCATGTTTTGGGCCAAGTAGTTTCACAGCTGATTTGATTCATTTAACATTTTTAACAAAGCTGCTAATGGCTACTGATGCTGCTCTGTTTAGTGACTTCAGATGAAAGCAATAAGACTTGGGGGAGGAACACAGGCTTCCGACAAGAAGAATTTGAGGATGTAAAAAGGAATTTCAAGAAGAAAGGTTGTACATGGGGACCAAATTCTATTCAGATGAAAGAAAGAACTGATTGCAAAGAAAGGTACGTGTGGGGTGCTGGTAGCATCCTTTGTGTGCCAGATTCAGAGCTGTGCTTGCGTTACATCACACTGGGCTGATTTAACTTTCAAAAGCCACTATATTAATACAGATACATGAATATTAATTCTCAAGGATGAGTTTATTGTACTAGATCATTATTTAGATAAGGGGTTAAATATTTGCTTTGATTTTTTTTTTCTGTCTCATTGTGAGGTCTTATTTGTATTTTGTTGGTTCTTCAAAACTCACAGTACAACTGTGTTCTGTTTATTGTCTTGCAAGTCGAGTTGACATGCATCTACTGAGGCCTCATTTGTGTATCCTTTGGTTCTATTTGATGAAGTTAAACATCTCTCTCTTATAGGATAAGACCTCTCTCAGATGGTCACAGTCCTTGGTCAACTATCTTAATAAAAAATCAGAACACCATGCCCTTGGATTCGTTGTTTGTGGACCAACCAGGTAAATGTGCTTCAGGAAGCAGACTGTGTTTGACTTGGACTTAGCAGCTGAGTGCTCTGAGGCTTGGCTTTGATAATCTCATGTGGTCACTGCAGTAGCAGAGGGTTAGTGAGTGATAGCATTCCCTACAGCTTTACATAAGCTCAGAAGTTATTTTCCATCAAGTCTTTTTGAGAGAAAGTCATTAGGTGCCACGTGTTTGGGGGGAATTTATAATTTTCTTCTTTACCAGAAAAAATTAGTATCATATAGAATGAGACGAATTTGGAATAGAAGATAGTAAATATGAACACGTAGAGCCCCCGAAAGTTCTACTGAGGTTAGGAGTGTGGCTTCTGGTTACATAGTTACCTGTTGTCATGCGGAAATCCTGGAAAACAGGGTAACCATGGAAAACTACCAACTGCAGAGTTTTACATTGGAATTTCTATTTAATTTAAATGACTCATATTAACTTATTTTTAGCATTCAGTGTTCATTTCATATTCTAGTATTAAAAGGTTCAAGATTAGAAATTATTGAAAAACTTCAAGGATGGCTATTAACAAAGAAACTTGGTCTTTACCCTTCACAATTTAAGGTGGCCCTTGGATACCATGATCAAAGTAGAGATGTTCTAGCAGAACATGGAGTAAGTTTCTTGAGGTTATTGTCAGTGCTGTGCTCAGTTGTTTTGTTTTTTTTTTTTTGACAGGCAGAGTGGATAGTGAGAGAGAGAGAGACAGGTCTTCCTTTTTGCTGTTGGTTCACCCTCCAATGGCCACTGCGGCTGGCGCATCGCACTGATCCGAAGCCAGGAGCCTAGGTGCTTCTCCTGGTCTCCCGTGCGGGTGCAGGGCCCAAGGACTTGGGCCATCCTCCACTGCCTTCCCGGGCCATAGCAGAGAACTGGCCTGGAAGAGGGGCAACTGGGATAGAATCCGGCGCCCCAACCGGGACTAGAACCCCGGTGTGCTGGCGCCGCAAGGCATAGGATTAGCCTGTTAAGCCTCGGCGCCGGCCAGTGCTGTGCTCAGTTTTACAAGCAGTTACCAGTCACCACTCAGGTTTCTCCCCTCTGAAGGAGAAGAGAGCTCAAGGGTGAGCATCATTGGAGATCACAAGGGCTTTGAGTGCAGGAAAAGAGCCTCCTGTGCAAAAGGCAACCAAGGCGTGAGCCAGCCTTGTTTGCAGACACACTGGCCCCCCAGAGCGCATTTTAGGTGTAGTGACATGTGACGGTGGAAAAACCGGAGGGTCTCTCTACTGGGGACTTTCTTCCTTTGGATTGGGGACTTTATTGTCTGACCCATTCATTGCTAAGCACAAAAGTGATGGAATCAGTTTAGTTTTTAGCTATAATTTGTGCCTGTAGGATTCCGGAACCTCTTTGGAAATATTCATCCATTGTAGTGGCCCCCAGACTTCAGTAAAGGCCTGTACAACACAGACCGCTGAACTCTTCCCCTGAAATTTCTGATTCCTCAGACTGGAGTAAGCTAAAAATGTGCTTTTCTCCAAGTCCCCAGGCACTGCTCTAGGCCACACGCTGCAGAGCAGTTCTTTTCCTCAAGGCAAGCTACAGATAATGGAGCCTGACACACTGATTGAGGAGAAATGAGAAGAAGGCACATTTTGTAGGATGTTGGTAGCACCCATATGTCTCAGTGGCTTGGTTTTCATGATTGTTTCTAGAGGTAGGGTCCTGGAATCTTGTTCCTTGAAGTCCTCCTGACAAACCTTGGCTGAATTGAAAAAGACTCCCTGTGTTTGATTTACTTGGTTTTAGCTGTGTTTCACAGGCTAGTGTAAATGATCTTTACCACAAACTGGTACTACAGTGTGTGTGCTTATACTTTATTTAGGTGCTTGTGAAGAGACAAAACTTCCCCCTGATGGATTAGAACACAGAAAACCAAAGCAAATGAAATCACCCAGTCCAGCCTGTGTAGATCTACCTCTTTGGAAAGATGGTCAGAGAGAGAATCCCGTAGAAGCTGAAAGCTGGGAGGAGGGCACCTCTGCAAGCTCTCCCACGGGTTCTCCTCAAGTGACTCCTACAAACAGCCTAGGAAGATCCATCCAGAGGAAGAAGACAGAGTCAGCTTTGTATGGGTGCACGGCGCTGCTGGCATCCGTGGCTCTGGGACTAGACATTAGAGAGCTTAGTAAAGCACCAGCTGCTGATGATCTCTTGCCCAAAGAAGAGAAGAAGAAACGAGAAGGACTCTTCCAGCGGGCGTCCAAGTCTCGCAGAAGCGCCAGCCCTCCCCCAAGGCTGCCCAGCAGTGCACCCTCTCTCCCACCCGCAGCTGCTACCAGCCTTTTCTCTGTGTCTTCTCTCTCCACCAAGTGCTTGCTGCAGCCTGATGCAGAAGAGCTGTTCGTGGACAGATCCCCAAGGTGTGACTCCAAGATACACACTCCAGGTTTTTGTCCTGCTGTTTCTGAAAGTAGCCGTGAGCCAACTCCCACGCCAACCCTCGAGACTGATCGGAGTGTGTTGAAAACCCTGCCTCCTCCTGTTTTGGAGCAGACGCGTGGGAATGTGCCTTATTTTGCTTCTTCAAAAGACAGAGCCTCGTGTCACAGGAGGACTAGGTCTGAGGGGAACCCGCTGCACACCCCGAGTAAGTTGTATTAATCAGGTAAAAGCATCAAGCATCATTGTAGAGCCCAGGATGTGAAATAGTATGGATGTGGTTTATTTTTTCCGAGTGGTTGCATTTAATCATTTGTTTTTACTGTTCACATTGGATTTGAATTTTACCTTCCTCTTCTCTTTTCACGTAAATACAGTTTGGACTCTGGGAAAAGTATATTTGAATTTCTGTAACTTCAGTATTGCATGGCAAGGTAGAAAGTGCAGGTGGAGAATAACTGACCCCTTTCCCCACTTCTGTTTTAGAAAGGACAAGTCGTTTAGTTGGAACTGCAACGGACCTTCTGGCCTCCCGTGGGACACCATGTCTCCTGTACCCCATGACTTCATTGCAGGGTTTATGTTAGGATTGAGTTCAGCAGGTGTATGTGTTTGCTAGGGCCGCCACAACAAAGTGCCACAGGCCGAGGGTTCATGCACTGTCTCACAGTTCTGGAGGCTGGAGGCCCATGGCAAGGTGTCAGAAGGGTGTGTTCTTCCTGAAGCCCCTCTTCGTGGTGGCTTACACACAGCAGCCCTCTCCCCGGGTCTTCACATGGTATCTCTTCTGTGTGTACCTCTGTCCCAATAGAAGGACACCAGTCAGATTTGATGAAGGGCCACCCTAATGACCTCATTTTTCCTTAGTCACCTTCGTAAAGAACCTGTCTCTAAATATAGTTGCATTCTGCAGTGCCGCAGGTCAGGGCTTCAACATACGGATTTTATGAAGACATGGTTCAGCCCGTGACAGCAGGAGATACCTTGTTGGTAGGGAATGCTGAGGACAGTTCCATCAGTTGTGTATCCAGATGTGAAGCTCCAAAGGAAAAATCTTACTTCCTAGTAGATTTTTCTACTCCATTAAACAAGAGGGGCTCGGCAACCTCTGGTGTTTCCATAGCACTTCATAGACAATAAAGCACTTTGACAGAAATCGTTCCTCTTACTGTTAAGGCAACTGTATTCCACCCCAATTCAGCAGCAATGAAATTAAAGTTCATGGAAAATTAGACTTATCCAAGATCACACAATTCAAAATTAGGATTTATACTTAGGATCTATACTTAGGATACTATATCATGGTTCCTTTCTCATGGTCCCTTTCTCTTCTTTAGAGCTGTGTTCTCTCCATTCCTAAATTTGATAAATATTTTTTATTTCATTATATTGTGATGTGCTGTAGTGTTACTTACCTTTGAGATTTCTGGGGCTGATTGGCACTTTCATACTGACCTTTGAGGAGGCTCTGTGCCTACTTGGGAAGAATATGTGATTTGGAGTCATTAGATTAAGGTTCAGGCTCTAAATGTACCACTTAATTAAGTTTGTGGTCCTGGGAAATTTATGTGACATGCTTCCTTGTTTGAATACCTTTATTAAAGGACGTCACAGTATCATGGTTTGTAGTATAGAAACTATCTGGATTCAGATTTTCTGTGGCCCATTTATCCCTAGTATGCAGATCAATAAATGTGATATAACACTTTGACAAACTGAAGAGTAAAAACTATATGAGTAAAAACCAATAGATTCAGGGAAAGCATTTGATAAAATACAACATCCTTTCATGTAAAAACCTTAAGCAAATTGGATATAGAAGGAACACACCTCAACACAATCAAGGCACGATAACAAACCCAGAGACAACATCATATTAAAAAGGGAAAAGCTGGAGGCATTTCCTCTAAGATCCGGAACCAGACAAGGATGCCCACACTCACCATTCCTATTCAACATAGTTCTGGAAGTTTTTTAACCAGAGCCATTAGACAAGAAAAAGAAGTCAAAGGAATACAAATGAGAAAGTAGGAAAATCAGATTATCCCTTTTTGCAGATATGATCCTGTTCATAGGGGAACCAAAACACTCAACTAAGAAATTATTGGAATTCATAAGAGAGTTTGGTAAGGTGACAGGATATAAAATTCACACACAAAAATCAGTAGTATTTGTATATACAAACAATGCCATGGCTGAGAAAGAACTTGTAAGATTAGTACAATTCACAATAGCTACAAAAACAACTTAAATACCTTGGGCTAAATTTAACCAAGGATGTAAAAGACCTCTACAATGAAAATTACAAAACATTAAGGAAAGAAATAGAATGAGACACACAAAAATTGGAGAAATTTTCATGTTCATAGATTAGAAGAATTAATATCAAAATATCCATACTCCCAAAATAATTTACAGATTCAATGTGATCCCAATCAAAATACCGAAAAATGGTCTTCTCAGATCTGGAAAAAATGATCCTAAAATTCATATGGAATCACAAGAGGTCCTGAATAGCTAAAGTAGTTATAAACAATAAAAATAAAGCTAGAGGCATCATAAAACCTGATTTCATAACATATTACAGGGCAGTTATAATCAGACAGCCTGATACTGGAACAAGAATAGACACATCAACCAATGAAGCAGACTAGAGACCCCAGTAATTAATCCACACAGCCACAACCAACTAATCTTTGACAAACAAGCTAATCACATAGCATATGTGCCTAGTGTCTTCATCTACAAAATGGGAATGATAATAATATACTTATTTAATCTTTATTGCTCTTAGAATGTGGTAAAATCAAATGGCACAGTAAGTGCTGTGTAGGGGTTGACTATTATTTCTCTTGTATGTGAAAATCATTACCATGGCCTCGTATATCTGTTATGAAAATTAAATGAGGTGAAGCATATAAAAAATGCTTTGTGAATTGTAAAATGCCTTTCTAGGGTTGATTATAAAACTGTGTTAAAACTGAAACTGCCTTCAGTCTCTTCATCTTTCCTGCTAACTCTTTAAATATTGTATTTGGACGTGCTATTTTTCAGGTGACTGTTCATTGTCTTTAGGTAAGTTTTATAATTTACTTAAGTTGACTTTCAAAAAGAATTTGTTTTCCTCTCCTAAGCCAACAGCAATTTGCTGAAATGATAACAGGTCAGTTCTTCAGTACAGACAAGAGAAAAGAGGTAGCATGTAAAAACCTAACTGCTTTTGTATTTTCATCAATTTTTTTCAAATTATAATCTAAAGTGGACTATAATCATGCTAACCATCATTTCTAAAGACTTAAATTTGTGCCAGGCCAACTGATTTTTTTTTAACTTTTATTTAATAAATATAAATATTGAAAGTACAACTTTTGGATTTTAGCAGCCTTTCCCCCCATAACCTCCCTCCCACCCGCAACCATCCCATCTCCCACTCCCTCTCCCATCCCGTTCTTCATCAAGATTCATTTTCAATTATCTTTATATGCAGAAGATCAACTTAGTATATACTAAGTAAAGATTTCAACAGTTTGCACCCACACAGATAAACAAGTATAAAGTACTGTTTGAGTACTAGTTTTACCCTTAATTCGCATAGTACAACACATTAAGGACAGAGATCCTACATGGGGAGCAAGTGCACAGTGACTCTGTTGTTGATTTAATAATTGACACTCTTATTTATGATGTCAGTAATCACCTGAAGCTCTTGTCATAAGCCGCCAAGGCTATGGAAGCCTCTTGAGTTCACCAACTCCGATCTTATTTAGACAAGGCCATAATCAAAGTGGAAGTTCTCTCCTCCCTTCAGAGAAAGGTACCTCCTTCTTTGATCCAGGCCAACTGACTTTAAAATAGTAAAGTATATCCTCTTTATAAAACACTGACAATGATTATTTAGCTCTGTTTACAGATATAATTTCCATGAATACCTTATAGTATGTTTAATATATATATATGTATGTATGTATATGTGTGTGTATGTGTGTGTGTGTGTGTCCTGACAATTGTAAACGGTTTGTGGTCTTTTTAAAATTTTTGGATTTATTAGCATTATATTTGAGAGAGACAGAGACAGAGTCCCATTATCTGCCAGATCTCTCCCCAAGCCTCCATCATCCCCTGTGGTCTTGTTTTTTGGTCGATGTTCACTGAAGTGGTCATGTTGGTCATCTCGCAGAATTTTCATCACAATTATTTTTCTTAAGTTCATTGTCTCTAATTGCACGCTGCCTTTTCTTTCTCATCCAGCCAATGCTGTGATTATCTCAGCCCCCAGAGCCTCTGAACTGCCAGTGCACTCCTCACCCAGCCCTCATGGTGACCCTCCAAGCGAAGTCTCACCTGAGAGACATGGAGCAGCTGCTGTGCTGCCTCGGCCTCGCCCTGCCTCCCTGAGAAGCTGCTCAGATGGGCCACAGGCGCCCCCACAGAGGACCGCGTTTCAGCCTGCACAGGACCCTCCAGAACTGGGCCCTGCCTGTTTTCTTGGTGCCAAGGAGAGAACTAAATTCCATGTGCCTTGTTACATGCCTTCCTTACTGGACGCCGACGTGGAAGGCCAGAGCAGGGACTGCACTGTGCCTCTGTGCAGAATGAAGAGCAAACCTTACCGACCATCCATCTATGAACTGGAGAAAGAATTTCTATCTTAAGTGAAGTGCCTTATGTTGTTCAAGCATTTCTTCTTTTAAGGTGAACAAATGAAAACAGTGTATCTACCTTTAAATTGTCTCATGCTGCTGTATTTTCAAAAGCTGTGGCCATGTTACTAAATTAGTAATGGAAGTCCAACTTCTCAAACAATGTCCTGGATGGCTTCTAGCCATCTATGTTGTTCTTCCACTGGATTCTTACCTAGTAACTTGAAACACAGAAAAGTATAAAACAAGAAGCGTGCATCCAGGTAACACTGTGCTGTGTGGGGTTACTTTAAGCACGATAGTATAGCTCTGCTCTCATTTGTGTTCTCCTCTGTTTGCAATAGAATAGTCACGAGGCTCACCATGTCTGTCTCCTTCCTTCCATCTTTCCATCTCTTTTTAAAAATGTCCTTTCCTTTCCCTTGTCTTCTTTTCTGTTACTGGTGCAACAGAACACCAAGAAATCACTATGGATTTTTTGACAAATAAGATATTAGTAAATAAAAGTGTCAACTTGAAAAATCTAATGACTGGAATAGATACACATCCTACGTAAAACCCTAAATTCAGACATAGGCATAAATGCATAAAAATTTGTCCCATTCCCACTTACATTATGCAATAACATTTCCCTGTTTGAGGAAATTTTACTGAATGTAACTTATACAATTTTTACTGAATGTAACTTATATGTATTTTATGCATTAGAACTCCAAAATAGATGTTAAAAGATCAGTGGTTAACATTTGGTTATGACCATATCGTATGCCTGTGAACACAGCCAATCCAAAGGTTTTTATTGTAGAAAGCAGTTTTCCTCTATCAGAAGCCATTATTTGGTATCCAGAAGTACAAAACGTTTCCATCCTCTAGTAGAATTTTTTTCTCTACTTGAATGCATAGCTAATCTGATAACCCCAAATATGCTTAAGTACTGCCAACTCAAGAAACAGCAGAACTGTTAGAATTTAAGTGTTTTGTTGTTATTTCACATTTAATTTAATTATGGATAATTGTCTGACAACTGGTAAGATAAGCTGAAATGGTAGAAATGAAATATAGATTTTCAGAAATGAATTTATAAAATGGATCTTTGAATAGCACCTCAAGATTTTAAATGATTTAAGAATTATTTATGAATCGCTTTTGTAATCATACTTATGTGATACAAACAGACTACTAGGGTATTGCTTGGGTTTTCTTTGTTAGATCTGTTGTGCTTCTCTTCTGTCACTAGAATATGGTTATTCAAAAGACAGGCAGATATTTAAATTTTTCTATAAGATGAAACACTGACTGCATTTCAAACATTGTTTGATATATCATTCAAAGTTGTACCTTAGTTAAGTTTTATTGAGTAACTGCAGTGTCAGCAATCTTAAAATAAATCAGATATGATGAACTATCTCACTTATAATAACAAAAAAAGGGGAAATCATATTATTTGGCCATTTTGAAACATCTTAATCCCCTAGCAGGATTGCCCCAGCCAATGATGGACAGGCCATCAAAGACTCCCATTAACATTGTGTACTGTGCTCTTAAGAAAAAGAAAATCCTGTATTTTGGATTCCTGCAGCAAAACCTCAGGTACTTAATACATTTTGCTGTATTATCCTCTGATTCGGTTTCATGTTTGAGTAGTTACTGAATTAAGATAGTGGAGATTTGATTTCCTCAAAACTTTACTGTATTTGAAAGCATAGTTGACTGCCTCATGGTTAGTCATTTGGAGGCAGGTAACTTCCAACTAAAAGTAAAAGAAATGTGCGTATAATCAATACGTGAAAGAAAACACAGGGACTATGTCCTCAGTATTGCTTCTACCCAAACATCTCTTGTGTGTGGTGCTTGTTCACGTTTGTGTGTGTGTGTGGGGGGGGTGAGGTGGTGGTAATCTGTCTTGTCTCTCTCTGTTCTGTTCTTGCTCCCCTTCGGGTGATTTTAGTGAACTCTACATTTTGATGAATTTAGAATTGAATCTGTGTGAAAAAGATAATTGCAATATGAGGAATCAGCCTCACATGTTACTGCAGATAGTCATTTTTTATTGCAATCTGTTGTACTTTTGTGATTTTCTCTGTGTGCTGGTATGCTGAGCAGGATCTGGTTATTTATTTTCGTAGAGATGTTTTAGCTCACAGAAAGATCAATTAAGCTGATTGCTGTTAGTCTACAATGGAGGTGCTCCCGCTGCAGAGATGTAAGGCATGGGCCTGATGTGCTGTACTATGAAGCCTTGTGACTGAAAAAAATATGTTTACATATGTTGTCTATTTTTTTAATAAACTTTTTTTATAGCTGATCTGTTCGCTCAGTGGCTTTGATCTGCTCCTGATGATTGTGACTCTAGTTTGTAATGGTTTATTTTGTTATTCAGTAAGGTAAAGTACGTTAATAAAGATTATCAATGTTTACTAAGCCAGATACTGCTCTGCTACGTTCATTAAAATGAAGATCGTGAAATGATTCTTGGGGTTGAACACATTTCACAAATCATATAAAGAAATACTTTATTTATTTAAAATGTTGTTTGATTTACACATGCCTTAGAAAGTTAATGGTAGTTAAGATAGTGGAGATTTGATTTCCTCAAAATTTTATTGTATACAAAATTGTATTGTATATTTTGCAGCTCAACTTTTCAGAAGGCACAATTTTGTAGAATGTAATTGTGCCACTGCCATCTACGTGTTCATTCTATTGTAATTATAATCATAGTATAGAAAATTAAGGTATCTTACATGTGAGCTTTGTAGCTGGTGTGTAAAGCTAAGAAGATATCTTTCACTTATCAGAAACTTCAGAAGGCTAGAAATGTATGAAGGCAGTGTATGGGCAGTGTTGGGCTTAGTGGTTAAGACACCACTTGGAATGCTTGCAGAGTTCCTGGGTTTGAATCCAGATTCTGCTTCCAATTGCAGTTTCCTATGGATGCACACCCTGGGAGGCAGCAGGTGATGGCTCAAGTACTTGGGTCCCTGACCCCCAAGTATGAGACCTGGAATAAATTTCTGGCTCCTGGCTTCTGCTTGACCCAGCTCTGAGTGTTGCCAGCATTTGGGGAGTAAACCAGCAGATGGAAGATTCTCTCTCTCTCTCTCTCTCTCTCTCTCCCTGCTGAATGAACAAGTAAAAAACTTTAAGAACATTAAAGTACCATATTAACTAGCAGTGGTTCATACAGTGAGATGATCTTCTATGTAAGTGTAAAATGAAATAGAAAGTGATAAAACATGCATATGCAAAATAAAGTATTTACTGTAGTCTGAATGTGTTCTCCAAAATTCATGTGTTGAAACCCTAACCCCAAAAGTGATAAGAGGAAGGGGGTGATCAGGTCAGAAAGGCCTAATCCGTTTTCCCCTCCACCATGTGAGGACGCAGTGAGAGAGCACCGAGTCTGAACCAGGAAGAAGGCCCTCACCAGGCACTGAATCTGCAGCCCCTTTAATGTTAGAGTCTCCAGCCTCCAGAACTGTGAGTGCACAGTGCAGGTTATGTGCTGCTGATCTGGGGGAGGAGAGGGGGAGGGAAGTGAGCAGGTTGTAGCTCAAATGCTGCACCTTCTGTGTTCTCACCAAGATTTAGTAGTTTTTAAAACCTTTTCTGTATGCCCTTAAATGACAATTTCTAGAGGCCTTCAATGCTTTTTTCAAATGGTTTTTATCATCATGCTTGTTTCCCAAGAGAGTAAGTCTTTGGAGCTCCTCATACTGCCATCCCGTAAGGGAATAATATTTCAGAGCTCATCTCTCATGCCTTTGTGAAGCTTTTCCTTCTGCTGGTTCGTGTGAGATCACATATCTAAGGTCATAGCTTTTTATTCCATGACTTTAAATCCATTTCTCTCTCAATAGTTTTTCTTTTTGTAAATATTTATTTATTTATTTGAAAGACAGAGTTGCAGACAGAGGAGAGGCAGAGAGAGAGGTCTTCCATCCGCTGGTTCATTCGCCAATTGGCCGCAACGACCAGAGCTGAGCTGATCTGAGGCTAGGAGCCAGGAGCTTCTTCTAGGACTCCCACGCAGGTGCAGGGGCCCAAGGACTTGAGCCATCTTCCACTGCTTTCCCAGACCATAGCAGAGAACTGGATTGGAAGTAAAGCAGCCGGGACTAGGATCGGCGCCCATATAGGATGGCAGCACTACAGTTGGCAGCTTTACCCACTATGCCACAGTGCCGGCCCCCAAACATGTACTTTTTTATAAAAACGATTCTGCTATAAGAATAAAAACAGTTTTTACTTAGGTTTGATCAGTGAACTACAGTGACCCTTGGTTATGTGAAAGCACTAATTAAAAACTAGAAAAATCTCTTGTTGCTGAATAGCTATTGAATTATTCAATAAACCATATAATTGCCTGGGAAATAGGTAGCTATTTATATAGGTGCAAACATGATGAAAATCCACAGATTTGTTAACAGTCGTTCCTCTTTGTCTCACCCAAAAGCTGAAGCCTCCCGGTTGTTTGGATGGGGTTTTCTCCTTTCTGCGCACTAGGTGGTGCTGTTTATATATTATTTCACAGACAAAGAAGCCCACACAGCTTGATTATTTGAAGAATCATAGCCAAATTAAATCCTCCCAAGAAAAAGACAAAATAATGGATATGACTTGTGAAGGTGTTGGAAAGATGAGAGGAGCAAAGGAAAGTGATTTCTCAGTAGTGGATACACAAGAAATAGAGAACTCTATAAGCGGATCTTTTCTATCTGTCTATTCCAAATAGGAGTTGAATAGCTATAAAATAGGCCAGGTCAAATCTCCAAATGTCTATGTCCAAACTAGGCAGAATTGAACCAGAACATCTCAAGTAGTAAGAGTCCTACCATCCTTACACACTGGCTGAAAGCAAACTTCCCCTCTGCCTCCAACAACCAACTAAAAATATCTGCTCAAGAAATTCTTTAATAATCACTTACCAAACATAAATTGATCTCATATTGCGTCCCATACTGGACACTGAAAGCACACCAAAACCACACAGCACACTTCACACTTAAATGCACAACACACATATATGACACATGAACTCACACATAATGCCTACACACTTAACACCTACAGCACACACTCAAACATATACATGTAACACATACATACAACACACACTTGGAACACACAAAACATAAACGCTGATACATATGCATTCCCACACACACTCATACACCCAACAGGCAGAACGATTCAATCTTGATGGAGGGAAGCATCTAGAATGAAGAAAAGGCAGAGAGGACTCTAGACACAACCTGACCAGGCCTCTGTATACAGGATACAGCAAGAGCAATGGGAAGGTTCTTTAGGGACAGACTTAGCATAGCAGTTAAGATGCCACATTGGAAAACCTGGATTCAGTTCTCTACTCCGGCTTCTGATTCCAGATTTATGCTAATGCAGAATTTGGGAGCCAGCAGTGATGGCTCAAGTCATGGCACCCATGTTGGAGAGGAGGATTGTGTTTCTGGTTCCTGGCTCCTGCTCTGGGCCAGGCCCGCTGCTGAAAGCATTTGGGGAATGAATTAGCAAATAGGGGTGTACTCTCTCTCCTCTCAAATAATCAGTTAAAAATTTTAAACAGTGTTAAATTTCAAGATTTTCTTCATTAACAGAAGAATAGCAAAATTAAAGAATGCAATAGTACTTTACATAATGACTTCAATCACTTGTATATCATGAAAATATGTGGGAGACAACACTAGAAATCTCTGAATTTGCTTTTGTCTCATCACTGTATTTACAGTTCTCTTTGGGGCATTTAATTGATATCAATCACCTGGAATGTTCTGGGTAAGTATAGTTCCGTTCTCTCTAGAGGTCAGTCTTCTTCTTTTTTTTTTTTGACAGGCAGAGTGGACAGTGAGAGAGAGAGAGACAGAGAGAAAGGTCTTCCTTTGCCATTGGTTCACCCCTCAATGGCCGCCGCAGCCGGCGCACCGCGCTGATCCAAAGGCAGGAGCCAGGTACTTACCCTGGTCTCCCATGGGGTGCAGGGCCCAAGCACTTGGGCCATCCTCCACTGCACTCCTGGGCCACAGCAGAGAGCTGGCCTGGAAGAGAGGCAACCGGGACAGAATCCAGCGCCCCGACCAGGACTAGAACCTGATGTGCCAGCGCTGCAGGTGGAGGATTAGCCTGTTGAGCCACCACACCGGCCTCTTTTTAAAGTGTCTAATGTCATAACGATGTCTGTTAAATGTAGTGTCAAAAATGTTTGAATTGGTAGCATCACAGTTTTTCACTCCAGTGTCCCATGGTTTTTTGTTGTTGTTATCTGGCTCTGACAATGTAGCAGCTCCTTTGATTCCATTATGTGTCATGCAGGATTTCACAATTATTAAAGCAATACCCTTATATCAGGATAAAGAAAGGTATTAGGCTGGCGCCGTGGCTCAATAGGCTAATCCTCCGCCTTGTATTCCGCAGTGGGCCGGTCGCAGAGGCCATTGAGGGGTGAACCAACGGAAAAGGAAAACCTGCCTCTCTGTCTCTCTCTCTCACTGTCCCCTCTGCCTGTTTAGCATTTATGGAAGGTTTTCTATGTGCCAGAAACTGTGCCAGGCATTTGCGTTCCTTTCCAATCTTCACTTTATAAGATGGGCACTATTATCATTGTAGTATTTTACAGATTAGGAAAATCAGGCTTTTTGGAGTCTGTAATGCTCGCCCAAGGACATCCACTTAGGAAGCACATAGGATTGTGAAAATTTGCACCCAAGCAATCTGATGTCGACCTGGACTCTTAAAAAATTACAAGAAGCTAAAACAGAATGGTTGTCAGACAGTTTTATATAATGCTGATAAATGCTGATTTATGATACAACCATAAGGTATATACTACACAGTCAGGAAAACTCATGTCATATGAAAATGCTGATAGTGGAAATGTTCTGGATAAAAGGTTGCATGGAGGGCTTAGCGTTGCAGCACCCCTTGCATTAAGCCCCCCTTGCATTATGGCCACCCCACTCTGGAGTGCTAGTTCGAGTCCCAGTTGCTCCACTTCCAATCCAGCTCCCTGCTAATGTGCCTGCAAAAGCAGTAAAAGATGGCCCACCTACTTGAGTACCTGCATCCTTATGGGAGACCTGAATGGAGTTCTGGGCTCCTGGCTTTGGTCTGGACCAACCCCAGCTATCGAGGCCATTTGGGGAGGGAATCAATGGATGGAAGATCCCTCTCTGTCTCCCTGCCTTTTTTATTTATTTATTATTATTTTTTATTTGACAGAGTTATAGACAATGAGAGAGAGAGACAGAGAGAAAGGTCTTCCTTCCATTGGCTCACCCCTTAAATGGCCGTTCTAGCAGGAACTGCTCCGATCCGAAGTCAGGAGCCAGGTGCCTCCTCCCAGTCTCCCACGAGGGTGCAGGGGCCCAAGTACTTGGGCCATCCTCCACTGTCCTCCCGGGCCACAGCAGAGAGCTGGACTGGAAGAGGAGCAGCTGGGACCAGAACCGGTGCCCATATGGGATGCCAGCGCCGCAGGCAGAGGATTAACCAAGTGAGCCACGGCGCCAGCCCCTCCCTGCCTTTTAAATAAATAAATCTTTTATTTTTAAGGCTGCATGGAGAAGAAAGTACAATAGGTTTTATTTTCAAACATCTGTTCTTCCATCTGTCTGTATAGTTATCTATCTGGAAAAAAAACAATATTGACTAAAACATTAACAGTGGTTATCTCTGGATGATATGCCTGTGCAGTATATTATTTCTGTAATTTCAATGTTTTCTCAGTTCAGATGTATTTCTTCTGTAATTATCATATGGGCCACACCAACAGTATTGTTTCACTCAGGAATGCAAATGCCTGGCACAGTTTCTGGCACATAGAAAACCTTCCATAAATGCTAAACAGGCAGAGTGGACAGTGAGAGAGAGAGACAGAGAGAAAGGTCTTCCTTTTCCATTGGTTCACCCCTCAATGGCCTCTGCAACCGGCCCGCTGCGGCCAGTACACCACGCTGATCCAAAGCCAGGAGTCAGGCGCTTCCTCCTGGTCTCCCATGCGGGTGCAGGGCCCAAGCACTTGGGCCATCCTCCACTGTCTTCCCGGGCCATAGCAGAGAGCTGTACTGGAAGAGGAGCAACCGGAACAGAATCCGGCACCCCGACCAGACTAGAACCCGGGGTGCTGGCGCCGCAGGCGGAGGATTAGCCTATTAAGCCGCGGCGCTGGCCCTCAGAACACATTTTAATAAGTGACCCAGGAGCATGAACAAGGAACAAAAATTATTTTCCTTTAAAATTGGTTTACTAATAATATTTAATTTGTGCACATTTTCACATCATAAATGTAAAAGTTAGCAAAAGCCTCCAAAATAAGTGCTGACGTTGTTATACATTGTATTTTCTCAACCTGACTTGTTAAATTTTTGCTGTCATGAGAGCATAAAGCTGCTTGAATATTTGCCTTTCTCAGGCAATTATTATGCTTAAAGCATGTGTGCTGTAGTAATAGCTTGCAAATGCAACTTTATGTGAGAAGGTAGGCAAAAACAATTTTATAAACACAAAGTATTGGATTATATTCTCAAATTCTTTAGCAATTACAAAAAATTCAAGTAAGATGTACAGACGATAGAAATTTACTCCCCAGCACAAAGCAAACTAACTTATAGGTGGTCTCCAAACTCTTCTTGAGTTTGGTTAAATATTAACTTCTACAGTCATGGAATAAGCTCCATGAAGTCAGACAAAAATCCACTTTTTAATCTGAAAGTTGCACCTATGAAATTTATTAAATAATAGCTTTCTATGAAAAAAATCCACTTTCAGTGAGAGAGCAATTGCTGGGGGTCAGGAAGCCTGGAGCACACCCAGGGTTGTCAGTTACTTGCATTCCCACAGCTACAGAGACCTTGTTGAAAATGAGAGAAACTTACAGAAACTTCAGAGACCATCGATCCTCCATTTTTTAAGAAAGAAGCTCGGGGCCAGTGCTGTGGCACCGTAGGCTAGGTCTCCACCTGTGGTGCCAGAATCCTATATGGGCATTGGTTTTAGTCCCGGCTGCTCCTCTTCCAGTCCAGCTCTCTGCTTGTGGCCTGGGAAAGCAGTAGAAGATGGCCCAAGTTCTTGGGTTCCTGCACCCACGTAGGAGACTGGGAAGAAGCACCTGGCTCCTCGCTTTGAATTGGCCCAGCTCCAGATATTTGGGGAGTGAACTAGTGGATGGAAGACCTTTCTCTCTGAAGACCTCTCTCTCTTACTCTACTTAAATATTTTTTTTAAAAAAGAAGAAAGAAGCTAAATTATGTCTAGTGTAAAGAACACTTGAGGTCTATCATGGGAAAATATATAAATACAAGTTTCTGAAGGGTCAAACTACCTGCAAATAACATGTGTTCTGCCAGGACAAAGACCAATACACTTTAAAGAAACACAACAAAATTTAGTACTCAAAGATGTAAAATTCACAATGTCCGGCACCTATAACAACTAGTAGTAGATATGCTAAGAAACAGAAAAATGATGATACAACAATCTAAATGTACTTAATGCCACTGAACTTTACATTTAAAAATTATTAAGAGGCCGGCGCTGTGGCACAGTGGGTTGAGGCCCTGGCCTGAGGCGCCGGCATCCCATGTGGGTGCCGGTTCTAGTCCCAGCTGCTCCTCTTCCGATCCAGCTCTCTGCTGTGGCCTGAGAGAGCAGTAGAGGATGGCCCAAGTCCTTGGGCCCCTGAACCCACGTGGGAGGCCTGGAGGAGGCTCCTGGCTCCTGGCTTCAGATTGGCGTGGCTCCAGCTGTTGTGGCCATCTGGGGAGTGAACCAGCAGATGGAGGACCTCTCTCTCCATCTCTATCTCTTTCTGTCACTCTGTCTTTCAAATAAATAAAGTGAATCTTTAAAAAAAATTATTAAAAAGGGCCGGCACCGCGGCTCACTAGGCTAATCTGGGTACTAGTCCAGGTTGGGGCATCGGATTCTGTCCCGGTTGCTCCTCTTCCAGTCCAGCTCTCTGCTGTGGCCCAGGAAGGCAGTGGAAGATGGCCCAAGTGCTTGGGCCCTGCACCCGCATGGGAGACCAAGAGAAGCACCTGGCTCCTGGCTTCAGATCAGCGCAGCCAATCTAATTCTACCATTTGGATCAAGTCCAATTGAGCATGTCCCAAATTGTACATTTGCTCCCTCTCTTATTCCCACTCTTACATTTAACAGGGATCACTTTTCAGTTAAATTTCAACACTTAAGAATAATTATGTATTAATTATAGAGTTCAATCAATAGTATTAAGTAGAACAAAAAAAATACTAGGGATAAAGTATTAAGTTGTTCATCAACAGTCGGGACAAGGTCTGATCAAGTCACTGTTTCTCAAAGTGTCCATTTCACTTCAACTGGTTTCCTTTTTGATGCTCGGTTAGTTGTCACTGATCAGGGAGAACATATGATATTTGTCCCTTTGGGACTGGCTTATTTCACTCAGCATGATGTTTTCCAGATTCCTCCTTTTTGTTGTGAATGACTGGATTTCATTGTTTTTTACTGCTGTATAGTATTCTATAGAGTACATGTCCCATAATTTCTTTATCCAGTCTACTGTTGATGGGCATTTAGGTTGATTCCAGGTCTTAGCTATTGTGAATTGAGCTGCAATAAACATTAAGGTGCAGACCACTTTTTTGTTTAAAATATATTTTAAAAAAGAAAATGGAGTTGTTATGAGTTGGTGTTGATGAGACTATCAAAACGTCTACAAGTTTTGTGTGTGCAGCTGAAACCAAGATGGCACCAAACTTGATCTTGACTTCTGATCAAATAAATGAGCCTGCTCTTGTGTACATTTGAGCCAGCAGTGCAGTCCAGTATAACAGCTGAGCGATGGGAGAGTACAGGATGTCACTTTCTGCTATGTTGAAATCAATAAACTCAGAGCAGGAGCCTCATGCTTCCCCAGCAACCCCTCAGGTCAAATCGTCTGGGAGTCAATGGTCTAAGAAATGAGGAAGGGAGCTCAGGGATTAATTGCTCAGTCCTTCATTAATCCAAGATAATCTGATTAATGTGACTAGGTATAACATTTGGTTGTAGGTAGTTAAAGATGCATACAGTAAGCCCTATAGGTAGTATTAAATATGTAAAACAGAGATGTAGATTTTGGTCTTTTGAAATTCCAGTACATTTAGTTATGAATACTTTTATTTTGGTTAATTGCAAATTCTCATTCTTTAGATGAAATATTTGAATCCTGCCTGCTGTTGTCCATGGGATGGAATTGTCCCACTTGCTCTCTGAGAAAATCATGATCTTGAACATTTTCTTCTCTTGGTAGTTGGAAGTATGATTCAGAGGTTTCCTGCTGCTCCAAAAAGAAAGTTCAAAAGCTTGCATCAATTACTATCTCAATCCTAATATGGAAAATTTCAGTAGGAGGTCTAATTTGCAGATTCAGAATATTTAGCAAATAAAATGTGAATATTATTTTTTAAAGTATTCCCCCCCTTTTTTTGACAGGCAGAGTTAGACAGTGAGAGAGAGAGACAGAGAAAGGTCTTCCTTTTCCGTTGGTTCACCGTTTTTTGACAGCAAAATATTAATTTATTTGGAGGCCAAATTTAATGATATATAATGTGGTACAAAATCTAAGCTCGGTATATGAGTTATTTTCAATATATCCTGCATTTTTGGATGACTTCTAGAACTTTTGTTGAATTGCCCTATTCCTAGCATGTTCACCACTTGAAGTACGAATGAAGATTCTTCTCATTTATTAGTAACCAGTTTACTGGAGAATCTGGACTTTGTAGAATACAAACAGAAAGGAAATTTATCCTTCCTTGCAGCTCATCATATCAGCCTGTTCATTTTTTCCTGGCCCTGAGTTAAATCTCAGGCAGAACCTTATCTGCAGTTACTTTCAGGGATTGTTCAATCTAGCCATCTGACACTTCCCATCATTCTATCCATCTCCTGTCCAAGTCAGTGCTACCTCAGCAGGTCCGTCTCCCCTGCTGGCCCTGTCTCCCATAGGAACTGGGGGACATTGAGGTAGGCAAGGGGAAGAGAGTTTTCTCTGCCAGTATGTTTGCAATTAGTGTTGGCTGGCTGCTTGGCATAGCAAATGTTCAGAGCTGACCCCCCCAAAGTAAGAGGTTGTCATGCTTTCCTCTGAGATGGTCCTGCTGGGGACTTCTGAGGGCAGTTTTCAGGTCCCAGGGCAGTCTCCTCTCACTGTCACAGCTAGCCCCTGGCTTCCAGCAATCAAGCTCCCACATCTCCGGAGTCCAGCTGGACAGGTCCATTTCAGGATGGCCCCCAAGGGCTCCATTTGTGAGTTTCAAGTTTGGTTCCTGGGACGCATGAGCTTTTCCCCTTTGTATATTTTCTCGTGGTTTCATGACCTCACTTCTGAGGAGTGAAACAGTGAGTGGAAGATGTGTCTCTCCCTCTCAAATAAATAAAAAAATAGAGAAACAAAAAGTTGAAATACTCACAAATATTTTAACAAAATTACAGTCCAATGGAGCCAGAGCTGTGACATAGCAGGTAAAGCCCCCTCCTTTAGTGCTGGCATCCCATATGGGTACTGGTTCGAGTCCCAGCTGCTCCAGATCCGATCCAGCTCTCTTCTATGGCCTGGGAAAGCAGTGGAAGATGTCCCAAGTCTTTGGAGCCCCTGTGCCCAAGTGGGAGACCTGGAGGAAGCTCCTGGCTCCTGGGTTTGGATCAGTGCAGCTCTGGCCATTGCAGCCAATTGGGGAGTAAACCAGCAGATGGAAGACCTCTCTCTCTGTCTGTCTCTCCTTCTCTCTCTGTGTAACTCTGACTTTCAAACAAAATAAATAAATCTTTAAAAAAAATAACATGGTGAGAGTCACTAGAAGGCCAGGTTTCTGTCTTTTGAATACAATGTTGTTAATCCTATTTTTAAATTTAGTTTCCTAGAAAAGCATTAACCAAAGTCCTAAGGGTTGAATAAAATATTCTCAGCCATTTTCCCAATTAGCATAATGCAAAAAGATGGAGTTTTCTTTATTGTTTTGTGGGTTGTGTTCATCATAGAAGGGGAAAATAGGAGATTGGACAGTCATTCTTCATTTGCTTCCCCAAAGTAATTTATGCAAACATTTTTTACATTTGCCCAACAGAGAGTGGAACAGAGTTTCTTGCAGTCCAAAAATCATTTACTATATGGTGTGCACCAGTAATCTTTTGCTCATATGTGGGAACCATGCTCTGTATTCCCTGGTCACTAACAACCAAAGACAGGCATGTCGGGACATTAATAACTTTTGAATGCCCACCTCGAGCAAGGCTTTCTCTGTGTTACACATCTTAATGGTCCTTTGCAGAACGAAGGGTATCTAGCATTATTCAGGCTGAATTATTTTTGAAAGCCTATTTAGATATGAAGATTCAGAAAAATTATATTCAGACTTACAGACTTTTAGATTTTATGCTTTTTGAATCAGGAAGTTGTAAAAACTTGTGAGCTTATGCATTTCAGAAAATAACTCGCGTTTATACTGTCACTTTAACTGGATACATTTTTAGGAAAAGGACAAATGTGTCTGGATGAGTTCAGTGCAGTGAGGCCCTGAGAGCTGCGTCTCCAGGGGGGCACTGAACTGCATTCCTCTCCTGAGCAGGCTTTCATAACGATTACTGAAATTATGAGCATGGTGTCTAGAGCAAGGTTACTTCAGTTCAGCATACATAAGAATAAGTTAGTATTCTGTACCAAAAATGACAAGTTCTGAGGCTAATTTTGTAGAGCTGTAACGAGGTTGAGGAATCAGCACTTAAACCACACACGTCTCCAGGTAATTCCAATGAGAACATTTCTACAGACCCCTCACAGACATTTTGGCCTGGTGAGAACGAACCTGACTTCAGGGGGCAGGCTTTGCAGTTTCAACACTAGTCTGCTGGCAGTAAATGCTTCATATACAAATATACCCACACAAACACAGGCAAACACACACATACACACACACACAAATACACTCCTCCTTACACATGCACTCAGTCACACAGCATACATTTAATGTGGTTCCTGTAGATATGGATTCAATTATTATTTTCATAAATTAGACAAGATTCTCATTTATCATTGTAGCTGCTTTTCTGAAAGTAGATGCTTAAGCTTAGGTCTTACTCTTTCTTCTGGGAAACTCATTTATGTAGAGGTGTTTCTTTCAATCTTAGAGTTGTCCTTAATCCTTCGGTATCACTATACACTGTGTTCATGACCATGAGTACCCTTAATAAATTTGATAACCCAAAACTGATAATCCATGATTGGGGAAAAAAAAGAATAAAACAGTTTGGCTGCAGGAATGCTTACCCCACACTAAATTCCTACTCCCCCTTTACTTTTCAAAATCTGACACATTCTCAAGTTAGTTTCAAGGGCTATAAGAATTTACAAGAATCTTCTAAAAATAATTAATTTTAAATACATTAATTATTGTCAATTATACATTAATTATAGTCAAACTAATCCACTCCTGAAAATTTTAGAATTTCCAGAATAGTTGAAAATCTCTCCTGATTAACTTAAAATACTCAAATCCTTCAGATATTTTAACTTAGCAAATAGACCTCATTTTATCTCATTCTTAGTGTGGTTTACATGGCACTGTTCGATAGGGCAGAAAAGTGGAATCAGGATGATTGCTCTGTGATAGGCTTTCAGCCAAGAATAACAGTTATACTAATAACTAAATTGCAAGGATCAGTAAGATTTTTAGTTGGAATTTTCTAAAATACCTCAGATTTATTCTGGTTGGTGAGGAGAAAGGGATTTAACCTAAATAGATAGTTATTTTCCCCTGATTATGTGCTCAAAACTGGAGAAGGCTTTGGTTGAAGAAGAAAAGGATGATCATCTCCAGGAAATGAGCAGGAGAAATTCTGTACGTATAATGAGTACAACAGAAGATCAGAATAAAAGAAGAGAGGTTATGCCTGTGTGTTATTTGTGAAATGTAATGAAACAGGGTCCCTGAATTGAATCAGGAGAGTGGCAGTGAGAGGAAAAGGGAAGAAGCTTATAGTAAATTTCTCATTGAAGATTTGGTGAGAATTAGCCATAACCCATCATCCTGCACAAATCAAATTGTTTTAACAATAAAAAAACATTTCTCAACTCCCACTATGCAAGGATAACAAGGCTTTGGGGAAATGAAACTATGAGTTAGCTCCAGTGAACTCCTCCAACCTCAACTGGGTGGTTTCACAGATAAAGTAGGTATCATAAAGTAGATATCTGTAACTATCTTTTTTTTTTTTTTTTTGACAGGCAGAGTGGACAGTGAGAGAGACAGAGAGAAAGGTCTTCCTTTTCCGTTGGTTCATCCCCCGTAATGGCTGCTGCAGCCAGCGCGCTGCTGCAGGCATACCGCGCTGATCTGAAGCCAGGAGCCAGGTGCTTCTCCTGGTCTGCCATGTGGGTGCAAGGCCCAAGGACTTGGGCCATCCTCCACTGCACTCCCGGGCCACAGCAGAGAGCTGGACTGGAAGAGGAGCAACCGGGACAGAATCTGGCGCCCTGACCGGGACTAGAACCCGGGGTGCTGGCGCCGCAGGTGGAGGATTTGCCTATTGAGCTGTGGTGCCAACCACTATCTTTTCTAATAATTTATTTGAGAGAGAGGGAGAAAGAGAAAGAGAGAGAGAGAGAGAGAATTTTCCATCCACTGGCTCACTTCACAAATGCCCCTAACAGTCAAGGCTGCAGTCTGGAACGCAATCCAGGTCTCCTATATAGGTGTCAGGAACCCAACTACTTAAGCCATCATCTGCTGGCTCCCAGAAACGTATTAAAAGGACTTGGACCCAGAGGCACTCCAATGTGAGATACAGCTTCCCAGTTGGCATCTTAACTGCTGTACCAAATTTCCATCCCAATCTGTTGCTTTTATTTCCTGTCTTTCATTTACCTACTTTGTGTAACTGTACCCTTTCCTGTACTTCTCCCTATATGATTCTATCCAGGCTGATGTCATCATGTTCTGTTACCATGTTAGTTTTGGGGATGGCCATGTGACCTAATTTGGGGCTCAATGGACAGACACTTCTTTTTACCCTGTTTGACTTGAAATTTAACTTGGTATAAGGATTAGAACAACTGTCATCTGCTACTATTATGTAAGAATTCAGGTGGAAGCCAAACATGGAAGCCAGAGCAAAGGTATGGACATAACAGAGTCCCAGTTGCATTATTTGAGCTTTAAATCCAGCCACGCCCATAGTTAGTTATATCCCAATATTTCTCAGCTTTTGAAATTCAGTAAATTCATTTTCACATTTGCCAGCTTGGATGTTTTATTTTGAAAGATGAGTATGTGTGCCTTAACACCTTCACAAGCCATTCTCATTGCTTCTAATGATGGTGTGCCCAATCGATCTGTGATCAAATCCAACAGCTGAATGGGACTCTGTGCCTGAAACAATATTCTTCGTCCTAGTAGTTCTGCAAAGATACATCCGACAGACCAGATGTCAATATCATTGCCATAATGATGGCTGCCCATCAGGATTTCTGGAGCCCAATAATACTGAGTAACAACTTCCAGAGTCATATGATGGGATTCATTTAATTCTTCAACTCTGGCCAATCCAAAATCACAATTTTTTGAATACAGTTGCTATTCACAAGCAGGTTCTCTGGCTTAATATCTCGACGCAAAATGCCAGCTGAATGGAGATATTTCAAACCTCACAAAATCTGATAAAGAAAAACCTTGACATGATCTGAGCTGAGTTGTTGAGGAGACACAATAATTTTGTGTAGGTCACTCTGCATCAATTCTGTGACAATGTATATTTCTTCAAAATAGTCAATGTGTGGAGGTTGGAGTATGTCAAGGGCAGAAAGCACATTATCATCTTTAAAAAAACACAACATAGGGGCCGGCGCTGTGGCGCAGTAGGTTAATCCTCCACCTGCGGCGCCAGCATCCCATATGGATGCCGGTTCCAGTCCTGGCTGCTCTTCTTCTGATCCAACTCTCTGCTATGGCCTGGGAAAGCAGTAGAAGACGGTCCAAGTGCTTGGGCCCTTGCACCCATGTGGGAGACCCAGAAGAAGCTCCTTGCTCCTGGCTTCGGATCGGTGCAGTCCATCTAGCCGTTGTGGCCATTTGGTGAGTGAACCAACGGACAGAAGACCTTTCTCTCGGTCTCTCTCCCTCTCACTGTCTGTAACTACCTCTCAAATAAATTAATAAAATCTTTAAAAACACACACAACATCTTCAATTCTCGGAAGACTCTTTTGCAAGAGACCAGATTATGGAAGACGTTGGGCATCTTTTTGAATGCTACTCTCTCTCCATCTCTTGGATCTGTTACTGACCAGACAACGCCAAAGGCTCCATATCCAGTCGGTCTATCCGGCTCAATGTCCAGCTGCTGTTGTGGGTGATGCGAGTGCTGATGATGGTGCGCCTTCACAGTGGCAGGCTGCAGCCTGTACCTGAGCTGGGGCTGCTGCGGCTGGTCCAGGAGCCTGTCCTGGTGCCGGTGATGGGAAATACGGCTGTTGTTGCCCAGGGTTTAACATGGCTTTAGCTGTGGCCTCTGCTGCCGTGCAGGGTGGACAGCAGCAGCCGACCCCGGATGAAGGTGGTGTTGAGGGTGGTGGTGGTGGTGAAGGTGTGGAAGGTGGTGGTGGTGGTGGTGGTGGTGACCTGCTGCTGCAGATGTACCACCATTGTAAGCCACCATCATTTTTTCATTGGCTCTTGTGCCACAAAGAGACATTTAAAAAAAATGCCCTTTGATTGGAAAGCAAACTGGGTCAAGCTGTCATTTGGTCATTGAAAAATGAAGAAAAACCACCCACTTCACCTCAGAAAACATAGAGCGAAACTGGCTTTATGTCTTCATCAGTCAATCCAAACAAGTTAGAAGATCTTGGTGTTTCGCTTTTGGGGTGAGTGTGAGTGAAAGGGTGTGGGTTGCTCCCCAATAAAAGCTAAACAAAGGAAAGAAAAAGGGGAAAAGCACCCCTTCCCCCCAGAATTCCTGCCACAAGTGGGTACTAAAACTCCATTCTTAAATTGGGGGAGTTTCCAACTTTGAACGTGGGAATAAAGGCCAAGCCTCCCAACCTCCAGAACTCCAAACACGAAAAGGATCAGGTAACAGAGCATCCTTGGATCTCCTAAGAAGGTTGGCTCATCTACCCCTTCCATTCCCACATCCTTTTCCAAATACCTACCACCTCCTCAAAAACACAACTGGTAAAAATTCCAACCACCCTAAATGAGACAGATGGAGGTAAATACTTAGGGAAGGCAGCTTCCCCCCACCTCGAACTCCGCAACTGTACATCTACCCCTACTCCCGGCTGGCTGGCCCCAGTGGGGGCGGGGGTAGAGAAGTTTGCTCGGCAGAAAAAGCCAAGGGAGGAGGCTGCAGGGGCCGAGTGAGGCGAGGAGACAGGCAGGACGGAGAGGAGAGAGAGAACAGGGTAAAAGGGAAGGTAAGGCGGTGCAGGGCGGGATGAAGGAGTAGTGGGCAGCACGGACGCCTCGACAGAGGGAACCGCCCGGGAGGAGGTGAGGGTCCCGGGGCCAGAGAACAGGAGTCCCGGGAGGCGGGCGGGGGACGGACGGTATCGAGCTGACTCCTGCCTCCGCCGTCCGTTGGAGGAGGGTTGGGGGGGAGAGCGGGTGGGTCCCCCCGGTGACGGCCACCCCAGGGCTCAAGGCTGCTCCGTCTCTGCCCCTCTCCCCGACCGGGCTTCCAACCCTGCGGCCGCTTTCTCTGCCGCTGGTGCGGCCGCGGCTTCACCTCCCCTAGCGAAGCCGGATAGACGGAGCCAGTGGCGGATACGCGCAACCAGCCGCCTGCCGAGGCCCCTGTTTATTTTTCTTTAAGATTTTCCGATACCAGATAAAATTTAGAAATTTGACAGTTAATTTCTGATTTTGGTAGCTAATTACAAATGAGTGGTCAAAAATGCATTTCTTTTTCACTTAAAAGAATTGAGTTGAATGGGTTTCCATTTCTAAAAATACTAACATTTCTTATTTTGAAATGTGAAAACATCTTTATTTTTCTTGAGTGTGCAATAGCTTCTTCCCTCTGTGCCATGCATATCTCTCTGAGTGACTCTCCTTTTTTATAAACACAAACCCTACAGTTCTTACTCTTGTGATTTTTTTCTTTCTCCAGGATTTGATGCTATCAATGAGATTTTTCTTATAGTATTCAGTTTCTTTATCAGGTCTGTGATAACTAATTTTGTTATCAACATGGCTGTGCCAAGGGGTGCCCTGATATTGGACTGAACATTCTTTTGCATATGTCTGTGAAGGGCTTCTGGGTGATATTAGCACTGCAATCAGTAGACTTAGCAAAGCAGGTGGCCCTCCCTAATGCCGAGGATGGGAACAGAACAAAAATGCTAAGAAAGAGGGAACTCTTCTTGCCTGGTGGGCTTCAAGCTGGGTGACTGTTTTGTTCCTTACCTTCCTTCGACACAGACTGAAACCACACCTCCACCTGGGATTCATGCCAGGAGGTCTCCAGACTGGAGCTACACCATCAGTTCTGCCAGCTCACCCTATAGATCCTGAGACTTGACAGCCTCCATTGTCTCATGAGCCAAGTCCTTGTAATAAATTTCATTTGGTAGTTGCGTACAAGCTTATTCAGTCGTCTCCTCTTATCCGTGGTTTCATTTTCCTCAGTGTCAGTTACCCAGAGTAGACAATGGCCCACAAATATTAAATGGGAAATTCCAGGTAAATTCACCTGTACGCAAGTCCGTGCTTTCTGAGTAGCATGATGGAATCTCATGCTGTTCTGCTCTTGTCCACCTGGAATGTGAAGCTTCTGTTTGTTTGCCATCACCATTCTGTAGACACTACAACCACACTAGTCACTTAGTAGCTGTCTCAGTTACCAGACTGAAATCATATTGCAGTACTTGTCATCAAGCCACCCTTGTTTTACTTAATGGCCCCAAAGTGTGACAGGAGTGATGCTAGAAATTCAGACATGCCAAGGAGAATCTATAAAGGGCTTCTTTTAAGTGAAAACGTGAAAGCTAATAAGAAAAAAAAAATCACGCGTATCAGTGTTCTGCAGCCACAGCCCCACTTAATTGCTGGCTTTTGGATCCCTTACAAATCTGGCCTCTCCTAGTGCCAAAGAAACTGTAGCCCAGGGGAATCAATGGCTCTTGATTGCAAAGCTTTGTGCCCCTTTTTAGTCCTCCTTTGGGGCCTTTCATGCTGAAACTGCTAATAAAATGTCCTTTTAAAAATTACAAAAGTTTCATTGTATGAAAGTTGAAAAGTTCAGGAAAATGCAGCAAAGACACCTGTATTCACAATGCTCAAATTTACTGTTAGCAGTTTGATTCATACTCCCTTGACTTTTTTAAACATTGTGTATATTTATTTAATCCTAAATTCGAGATCATGTGACATATTCTTTGATCATTCTTTTATTTTTTAGAAAGATTTATTTATTTAAAAATAGAGTACAGAGGCAGAGGTGGAAAGAAAGGTCTTTTTTTTTTTAAAAAAAAGATTTATTATTTATTTGAAAGTCAGAGTTACTCAGAGAGAGAAGGAGAAGCAGAGAGAGAGAGTCTTCCATCCATTGGTTCACTCCCCAATCAGCTGCAATGGCTGGAGCTGTGCCAATATGAAGCCAAAAGCTATGAGCTTTTTCCAGGTCTCCCACTTGGGTGCAGGGTCCCAAGGACTTGGGCCATTTGTACTGCTTTCCCAGGCCATAGCAGAGAGCTGGATTGGAAGTGAAGCAGCTGGGACTTGAACCAGTGCCCATATGGGATACCGGCACTGCAGGTGGCAGTTTTACCCACTATGCCACAGTGCCAGCTCTGAAAGAAAGGTCTTTTATCTGCTGGTTCACTCCCCAAATGGCCGCAATGGCTGGAGGAGAGCCGATCCAGTCCGAAGCCAGGAGCCAGGAGCCTCCTCCGGGTCTCCCCTGCAGGTACAGGGGCCCAAGTGCTTGGGACAACTACTGCTTTCCCAGGCCATAGCAAAGAGCTGGATAAGAAGTGGAGCAGCCAGAACTTGAACTGGCACCCATATGGGATACAGGCACTGCATTCGAAGGCTTTACCCACTAAGCCACAGCATCGGCCCCCAGTTTTATTTTTAACATTTGATGGGTGGGTATTTTTCCATGCCAGTAAATATTATTTTGCAACAACTTTTTTCATGTCAGCAAGTCTTTTCCATCATACTAATGTAATAAAATCTGTTTTTATATCATTACCATTGTTAGGTATTTAGGTTGTCTGCATTTTTACGAATATGGTATCAACGTGGCTGAAACTCTGCAGGAGTACTGTCAACCAGTGGATTCTTGAAGATTCATTTGGAGGAAGACCCAGCAAAGTCTGACTTGGGCATGTAAAGCCTTGGTAGCTAGCTGACATTCTGTCTTTCAGTCCTGAGATGACAGCTGCAAATATCCCAAGAGTATGGAAATCCTCCCTCCCAAAGCTGCGTCAACCCAGAGGTAAGATGTATTAGGAGGCTAAATGATGTTGGGAAGAGTGGGCTTGGTGTTGGGAAGAGTGGGCTTGGTGTTGGGAAAAACAACTCTTTCAGTCTTTGGTTAAGTCTTCTATTCAGGAACATTCTATTTTTGGAATAAGGTGAGAGCTTTTACAAGTCCTGTGAATGTTATCATATATAATTTTAGCAACCTGGAAACAGTTCTCAAAGAGTCAATTTGCCACCCTGAGGTTCAATTTTCTCACATCCAATATAAGTATGTGCCTTAAGACATATGCTAAGATTCTTTTCAATTCTGAAATCCTGCAACCCTGTGCATAGAAATAAACAAAGAAGTTCTCCTAGCTCTTCTGTGTGGACTACTCAGACAGCTGCCATATCTAGCTAGCATGTTCCAAAGAAACACAGATGTATGGAGCCATGACACACATCCTAAGAGGAAAGTCTAATCCTAGGCAGCAGAACTTTCTGGGAACTAGAATCAAAATGGGGAAGACTGAGTAATGTGGGCTGATAAAGTGAAGATCAGTAAAGAGCCCGTGATTAGAACCAACAAGCATTTAATTCATTTGTTTAAATAAATTCTTTGCTGGAGTGGATGTGGGGAGGAGAGCCTCTGATGGGCAAACAGGAAAGGATTCTACCTCTCTTCTGATTCCTAAGTCTTGTGTGAGTCTGTCTCGTTGGCAACACCATATTCCTATCTTCACTGTTCCAGAAGTCTGTGGAATGCAGTTCCCAGGCATCCAGCTTCTGCTGAGCAGAGGGGAGCAGAGAAGACTGGGAAGAGAACGGTTTGCCAACAGGCAGGATCTGACTTAGCCTTCTCTCTCGAGTTTTATTTTCTCAGATTGCACAAATAGTATTTTTTCTTATCTTTCCTGTCCCTTACTTCTGAGCCAAAAAATTGCCCAACTTTCTATCAATTCTCTATGTTGTTCAAGTATATGAACTCAAGTAGTTCAAACCAATTGCCTGGATAAAAGAATAATAATAGAAAAGTTCTCTAATGATGGTTAATAATGCACAAATGAAGTTAGATTCCTTTCTAAGTGAAAGGCTTTTTGAAATTGTCTTAATCATGTAGGTGAAGGTCATAGACAAAAGGGATTATTTTTCTTTAAATTTAAAAATCTAATCAGCTGAAAATTACCATGACCTTTGTTCTGACATATGAAAGCCTTCTTTTGATTTTCTTTGTGCTAGTAAGTTAATGTAGGAGGTAGTTTCTGAGCATTTCCTAAAAACATCACCACCAAAAATCTCTTGCCAGAGCCTCATTAGCTGCTGTCATTTATGGAAGAACAAGCTCCGGGCTTTTATCAGACTAATACCCATAATGTTAGTGCATCCTGTTGTGTCTTTGTTGTGTCTTTGAAGAAACTGTGTGGTGCTGGGAAAAATAATTGTATGCACCCATAAGAGAGTGCACCCAAAGAAATGGCCAAGTTTGGGTTTGTCATACTGTATGGATTTTCCATTTAGCTCAAATGAAGGGATAATATTCACAAAATATTTTCAGAACCAAGGCTTATTCCAGTCAAAACACTCTGAGAGAGGGAGAAGGAAAAACGGGGCATATTTTTAAAACTTATTTATTTGAAAGACAGAGTAACAGAAATTTGATTTTTATCACTGTGATAGTAAAGGTACTACCTCTGTCAACCTAGGAGTTGAATACAAAGAGCCAATAGAGTACTGGCCTCGAAATGCCTTCTTTTGGGGAATGTTTCTCAAAAATATTTGTCAAAATAAAATATTAGAAAGCTTGTCTTGCTCTTAATTTTCATTTTAAAAAGCCAAAGTGTTCTTTAAGGAGAAACTTTGAATTGCATAAGATCCACAATACTGCAGTCATAAAATGATGTGCCTGTAATAGAAGATGAAAAAGAAAGGAAAAGACAGAGCCAAGTGAAGAGGTCTCCCCTCAGAGGAAATTGCAAAGGTAGTGCCATTGACCAAGAGGGTGCTGAGGAAGGGAAAGACCAAGGGAGAGTTGGTGCTGTTGTTAGTTTACTGGTAAACATTGCAGATCTTCAGTGTGTGCCTTGTCCATACAGAATTTCATTGTCTAGTAATATTTTGAGGTAGGGATTTTCTCACATTCAATATTGTACCAAAACCTACCTTTTTGCTGAAAATTAAGGTATGATCATATTTCAGTGTTTCAAGTCCCAGTATTTGCTTTCTTTAGTTGTCTAATTGTAGGATGCTTCTTTCACCATAAGCAAAGGACTGTCGGAGTCTAAGGGATACCAGTCTGTTGTCTGATGATCTGTGCTCACTCAACAAGCACATTTTATCTTCTGGGCCTGTGCTGGCTGTTTGAGGAATGAGAATGGCCCTGATTCACCAGCACCAAGAATAAATCTCTCTAGAGGATCTGTGAAACCTTTCATTCAATAGCTTAAAATCTGTCATTGTCTTTTCCTCTGATAGGTGAGGCATTGATTAGTTGCCAAGATCTACTTATTTGGAAAACACTAAGCAAATGTAGTCATTGGACATGGCCTAGCCTATGTTTTAATATCTGGGTACTAAATCTAAGGATAAAATGAAACAATTTCTCTTGCCAGTCTGGAATAATAGTTCCATCTGCAAAGAGTTCTTCAGGCTCAAGTTATACACTTAAAGAATTGACTCTGCTTTCCAGAACCATATGACACAATCAAATCTGATAGGTGGTTTAGGGTAGAGTCCCTCATTATTAAATGTATAATCACCTTTGAATCCAGAAGGCATGCCTTCACAGTTTTTTAATTCACACCAGAAATCACAATTCATAAATAGAAAAAAATCGAGTGGCCTTACAAACACAATAAGCCTCAGAGTTATTTTGAATAGTGATATTCACTTTTTTGTCTTGCATTAGCTTAAAGACATTAACCACTAGACTGGAAAGCACAAGCCATTGCAACTTACAGGTGGTGATTGTTTTGCGAACATTGAACCATCCCTGCATACCAGGGATAAATCCCACTTGGTCTGGGTGGATGATCTTTCTGATCTGTTGTTGAATTCTATTGGCCAGAATTTTATCGAGTATTTTTGCATCTATGTTCATCAGGGATATTGGTCTGTAATTCTCTTTCAATGCTGCATCTTTTTCTGGCTTAGGAATTAAGGTGTTGCTGGCTTCATATAAAGAATTTGGGAGGATTCCCTCTTTTTCGATTGTTCTGAATAGTTTGAGAAGAATTGGAGTTAGTTCTTCTTTAAATGTCTGGTAGAATTCAGCAGTGAATCCATCTGGTCCTGGGCTTTTCTTTGTTGGGAGGGCCTTTATTACTCTTTCAATTTCTGTCTCAGTTATGGGTCTGTTTAGATTTTCTATGTCTTCCTGGTTCAATTTAGGTAGGTTGTATGTGTCCAGGAATCTATCCATTTCTGATAGATTTCCCTGTTTGCTGGCATACAAGTCCTTGTAGTAATTTCTGATGATTCTTTTTATTTCTGTGGTGTCTGTTGTTATGTTTCCTTTTTCATCTCTGATTTTATTGATTTGGGTCTTTTCTCTTCTTTTTTTAGTTAGTTGGGCCAATGGGGTGTCAATTTTGTTTATTTTTTCAAAAAAACCAGCTCCTCGTTTGGCTGATTTTTTGTAATGTTTTTTTTTTTTTTTTTTTTGGATTCAATCCTGTTGATTTCTTCTCTGATTTTAATTATTTCTCTTCTCCTACTAGATTTGGGTCTGGTTTGCTGCAGATTTTCTAGATCCTTGAGATGAATTGAAAGCTCATTTATTTGGTGCCTTTCCAATTTCTTGATGTAGGCACCTATTGATATAAACTTTCCTCTTAACACTGCTTTTGCTGTATCCCATAAGTTTTGGTATGTTGTGCTGTTATCCTCATTTACTTCCAGAAAGTTTTTGATTTCTCTTTTAATTTCTTCTATGACCCATTGTTCATTCAGGAGCATGTTGTTCAATATCCATGTGTTTGCATATGCTCTAGGGATTCCTGACTTGCTAATTTCCAATTTCATTCCTTTATGGTCTGAGAAGCTGCGTGGTATGTTTCTAATTCTTTTGAATTTGCTGACACTTGCTTTATGGCCTAGTATGTGGTCAATCCTAGAGAAGGTTCCATGTACTGCTGAGAAGAATGTAAAGTCTTTCTGTGTAGGATGAAAAGTTCTGTAGATATCTGTTAGATCCATTTGGGCTATAGTATCATTCAAATCTACTGTCTCCTTGTTGATCTTCTGTCCTGTTGATCTGTCTATTTCTGAGAGTGGAGTATTGAAGTCCCCCAGTACTATTGTATTGGAGTCTAAGTCTCCCTTTAAGTCCCTTAACAAATCTTTTAAATAAACCGGTGCCCTGTAATTAGGTGCATATACATTGATAATTGTTATATCTTCCTGTTGAATTGATCCCTTAATCATTATATAGTGCCCCTCTTTGTCTCTCTTAGCAGTTTTTGTGTTAAAGTTTATGTTGTCCAATACTAAGATAGCTACGCCCACTCTTTTTTCATTTCTGTTGGCATGGTATATCTTTTTCCAGCCTTCACTTTCAGTCTGTATGCATCTTTGTTGGAAAGATGTGTTTCTTGTAAGCAGCAAATAGATGGGTTTTGTTCCTTAGCCCAATCAGCCAATCTGTGTCTTTTAACTGGACATTTCAGGCCATTAACGTTCAATGTGACTATTGATAAGTAATAACTTTGCCCTGCCATTTGCCAAAGATATTTTCTAATATATGCTTTGAGCTCCCTGTGATCTTTTGCTGTGAGGTTTCCTTCCTTTACCTTCTTTCATACTGATGACAGTGTTTCTGTGTTTCTGTGTGCAACACATCTTTAAGCATCTTTTGCAGGGCTGGACGAGTGGCAATAAATTCTTTCAATTTCTGTTTGCTATGAAAGGTCTTTATTTCACCTTCATTCACAAATGAGAGCTTTGCAGGATAATATATTCTGGGCTGGCAGTTTTTCTCTCTTAGTACCTGGGCTATGTCTTGCCATTCCATTCTAGCTTGTAGGGTTTCTGATGAGAAGTCAGCTGTGAGTCTAATTAGAGATCCTCTGAGAGTAATCTGACGTTTCTCTCTTGCACATTTTAGAATCTTTTCTTTCTGTTTCACTGTGGTGAGTCTGATTACAACATGTCGTGGTGAGGATCTCTTTTGGTCATGTTTACTAGGGGATCTATGAGCTTCCTATACTAGGATGTCTCTGTCCTTCTCCAAACCCAGGAAGTTCTCTGCAAGTATCTCACTAAAAAGGCCTTCCAATCCTTTCTCTCTCTCCATGCCTTCAGGAACTCCTAGAACCCGAATGCTGGTTTTTTTTAATAGTATCCTGTAGATTCCCGACAATATTTTTTAGATTTCTAATTTCCTCTTCTTTTCTTTGGTTTGCCTGTATACTTTCCTGTGCTCTGTCTTCTAAGTCCAATATTCTCTCTTCTGTTTCACTGACTCTGTTTTTAAGGCTCTCTAATGTGTTTGTCATTTGATCTATTGAGTTCTTCATTTCATTGTGGTTTTTTGTTACTATCACAGTTTCATTTTCTACTAGTTGTTTCATTTCATTTTGATTCCTCCTTAATATTTCATTTTCATGAGAGAGATTTTCTATCTTGTCCATTAAAGATTTCTGTAGTTCAAGTATTTTTCCCCACGGAGTTTCAAGCCTCATCCCCTCTAGTCTCCTCTTTCCGCTTGCCTGCCAGTGTCTCGAGCTATTGAGTTTCGGTTCACCTCGCGTTCCAACGCTGGTGTGTTGATTCTGCCACTGGTGTCCCAAATTGTGGGCTCCCACGCTCTCCACACAGGTCCACTGTGAATCACTAGTTCTGGAAGAGTTTCATCTGCTGTTTCTTCCCCTACTCTTCCTTGAACCTGCAGTATCTCCACTTTTATTAAACTGTCTCTTCCCGGACTATCAGTGTGCTCCCTTCCTATTCCACCTTCTTGCTGCTCTCTCTAGTTATTTTTATTTATTTGAAAGGTAGAGAGAGAGAGAAGAGGGAGAGAGAAATCTTCAATCTGCTGGTTCACTCCCCCAAATATCTGCAACAGTTAAACTGAGCCAGGCCAAAATCAAGAGTCCAGATCTCAATTTGAGTCTCATATGTGAGTGGCAGAGACCCAAGTACTTGGACCATCACCTGTTTCTTCCCAGTGTGTACATTATTAGCAGGAAATCAGAATTGGAAGTGGAACTGGCACTCAAACCCAGGCAGTCCAACATGGGATGAAAGTATCCCAAGTGAAATCTTAACCACTTCACCAAATGCTTCACCTCTAAGCTTATCTTTCATTGCATCTTTTCACATGAACTTTTTGAGGTACCTTCATATATAATGATGAAATGGTAATAACAATGTTACTGGTAATACAATGAACCTACCTAAAATGTGATTTGACCTTGTATCACTTTGATTTAAAATTCATCAGTGGCTCCCATCAGTTAGTTTGAAAAACATTCCCTTAGCCTGTGTGGGGCTCCTCTGTTACTAGTGGCTGGTATTTTGAGCTGTCATTTCCCCTGCTTTCCAATCCTTTATACTCTGATTTATGGCTCAGTTGATCTGTGTGTTAGCTTTTCATCACTGTAACAAAAAACTGAGAGGAAATAGAGGAATAAGAATTGCTTTGGCTTGTACTTTTGGAGGTTCTCAGTCCAAGATCAAGTAGCTCCAGGTCTTCCATCCAAAGAGGGTGGTGGATGGTAGAATGCATGCATAGGAGGGAGCACATGGTAAACTAGGAAAAAGAGAGACAGGGACATGCTCCTCATCCCTGTCCATGTCATCTTTCCTGAGAAATCCGTCATGATTCAGCCATGGGAACTCTGCTCTAGCAGTCTAATCCAACCCAAACCTTCACATACCATAATTGGATCAAGTCTATGCCATTGTCAGTTTATCAATTTATGACTTTGGGGATTAAATCTCTGCATGAGCTGGGGAGTCGAACTTGATCAGGTCATACTGACCACAATGTGATGTTGTGGCTCGGATTGTGCAGGCTCTCATTGCCACCTGGACTTCCTATCCTACTTTCCTCCACCCTATCTCCATTTCCTTCCTCATCCATTATCAATGTATATCTTGTTCTCCTGGCAAACTCCTACACATCCCTCAAGTTTCAGCTTAACGGTTCACTTTTCTGAAATGCCTTTACTCTGTTCTCAGATTGCATCAGTCATTATAGCTAGGGCCTGATGACCTGTTTCTTAGTGGAGACTTACTAAATATTTGCTCAGTGAATGTAAAACAGCACACAACCTCAACTAACTGGATGATTGAACAAACTCTTGTCCTCCTAAATGCAAAATTCTCATAATTAGGCATTTTAATATGAATTAAAATTTATAATTTTTCATCAAAACTAATAAAATAAATGTAATTTGTGCTATATTTTTGGAATCTATTTGAATCTACACCAAACCTTTTTGAATGTTTTCACTTGCAAATTAAAGAATTTTGGATACTGAGACTGTTATTACTTTCCAAAATGCTCTAATACTAAATCTCAAAACTGAATGAGACATTATTTTTTTGTTATTAATTGCTTAAATCTAAACCAAAGAAAGCTTGGAAAGCTTCCAGGCATATCCACCATCTGGCTTTACTGTGTATGGTTCCAGAATCTTGTAAGGATGTAAGACAATGTAAAGGGGTCACTTTACAACAGGTTTAAATTGAACTGAATCAAGACAGATGATGCTGTCTTCTTGACCTCACTGCCTGTGAGTAACTCATAAGATGCTGTGTTAGTGACAACCCAAGGCTGTTTTGGAATCCCATATCTCAAAGAATGGGGTTTGAACAATTGAGTTTACCAATGTTCTCTCACAAAGAGTGATGAATAGTATTGACGACAACAACAAAAGAATATTTGTGTTAGAAGATGAAACAACATGAAGATATATAGGTGGAGTTGCTATAGATATGACCTACCTAAATTTGTGTTGATAGTAGTCAGGTCCATGATAGAAGTCTAGTACGTGAGTAAATAAGCAAAGAGATTACTTAAAATTTGTAACATTCACGAACCAGCTTAATTAATTCACGCCTTGACTAGAGAAGGTGAAGCTATGTTTCCCTCTGCTATACATCCCTTTGGTACTTCCAGAGCACTTTTATATCGTAAATGTTGTTCATTCATTGTTTTAGTCTACGAAGCTATAGACTCAATGGGTCAGAGATTTATTCACTCTGGTACCTCTAACAACTATTATGATGCTTTGCATGTGGTAGGCACTCTAATTGCAGAATAAATTGGTTCTTACAGGATATCATAACTTTGTCTCTCACTTACTGTTGTGAATCTAGCCCATAAAATAATACCAATATGTTGGTGTATGTCAGAAGACCCCAGGAAATATTTCTTAAGTAAATGAATATTAGAGGCAATCATTTCTACTTTTCACCTTTGAGATGAAGATACATCTGATATGTGCCTAACACAATGTCTAGAACACATTAGCTTCTCACTACGCTTTTCTTTTGTCAGCTTTGAAATGCAAAATGAAGTGTCCAAGTAGTAGAAAAAAAACCCAATAATTAAAAATAAAACTTCCTTAAACATATAGCACTCTTGGAGGGACTGTTGCTATAATCAAGCAAATAAAAAATTATCTCCTAATACAAGGGCATATGCTCATCAGTCCTTTAAAATGCTTGTGGATATTTAATATTTGAGATAATGAAATGGTAGAGTTGAGAAGACTCTGAAAGATCACCAAATCCTTCCTCAATCTGAATGGGAGGATAAGTGGTATAGCGGTTAAGGTGCCACTTGGAATGCCTGCATCCCATACTGGAGTACCTGAGTTCAGATTCTGGCACTGCATCCAATTCTGGCTTCTTTCTAATGTGCATTCTGGGAGGCAATGGATGACAGCCCCAATACCTGAGTTCCTGCCACCTCTGTGAGAGAGGCTGAAGACTGAATTCCTAGATCCTGGCTTCAGGCTGACCCAGCCTCAGAGGTGGTGAGCATTTTGGGGAGTGAACCGACAGGTGGAGGATCTTTCTCTGGTTGTTTCTCTCTCTCTCTCTCTTTCTCTCTCTCTTATCAAAATAATAAATAAATAAAACTTTTCAAAGAAAGAAAGAAAAGGGATTTTCATGAGCATTAAGCAGCTGGCCATGTGTTCAAATGTATTTGGTTGCCAAACAAGAACAAACTTCAGGTCTCTTGTCCCTAACTTGGAGCTCTTTGCATTATATACTAGGTGGCTCTCATAATAATTTATGTCAAGTAGAAGAAAAATATTAAGCCTTTCACTTATCTATATAGATGATGATTCTTAGATTTTTCTAAAAACTAAAAGAAAAGCTATTAATTCTACATTTTAAAAATGTTTTTGGGGAGGAGGTAGGAGAAGAATATAGCTCTGTGATCAACATTTGATTTGTGATCAAACTTCATGAATTCCTCACACTTTTAAGATATTTACATGAACTCAAAGCCAGTGTTTAACAACAAGAGATGCTTAAGCCCCATGCCCAGGAGATACTGGCTATCCATGGGACCCCAGAACCTGTACTTAACACAGGAGACAGGTGTAAAAAGTGTTTAAGAGCCAAAAATCTCATTTAGGAGCAAGTGGGGAAATGATGCTCCCATGCTTAGAACTCACAGCCCTGGAGAGTTAACTCCAAAGGCAGAGAACACATTTCTGAAATTAGCCTGTTGGACTCAGAGCAAAGTAATTCAATAATGTGGCTTATGGAGTGATAAAGGCTGGAGTCCAGGGGCTGCTGTTTGGTTCAGCATATTAAGCTGCTACCTGTGGTGCCAGAATCCAATATGTGCACTGGTTTGAGTATTAGCTGCTTCACTTTTTTTTTTTTTGACAGGTAGAGTTATAGACAGTGAAAGAGAAAGACAGAGAGAAAGGTCTTCCTTCCGTTGGTTTACTCCCCAAATGGCCGCTATGGCCAGCGTTGTGCCGATCCGAAGCTAGGAGCCAGGTGCTTCTTCCTGGTCTCCCGTGCGGGTTCAGGGGCCCAAGCACTTGGGCCATCCTCCACTGCCTTCCCTGGGACACAGCAGAGAGCTGGACTGGAAGAGGAGCAGCTGGGACTAGAACCCAGTGCCCATATGGGATGCTGGCACCACAGGCAGAGGATTAACCAAGTGAGCCACGGCACTGGCCCCGCTCCACTTCTGATCCAGCTCCCTGCTAATGTGCTGGGGAAAGCAGCAGATGGCCCAAGTACTTGGGCCCCTTGCTACCCACATGGGAGACCTGGGTAGAGTGCCAGGCTCCTGGCTTTGGCCCATCCCAATTCCAGCCATTTGTAGCCTTTTGGGAAGTGAACCAATAGATGGAAGATCTTCCCTCCTCCCCCTTTCTCTATAGCTGTCTTTTAAACACATAAATCTTTTAAAAATATCTTTTAAAAAATTTAGACTGGAATCTAAATTCCAGTTGTATTACTTCCTAGTTTATCTTGGGCAACCTTTAAATTTTTCAAAGATTCGGTTTTCTAATTTGTAAAATAGGTATGTTAATGATAATCGTGGGGGTTTGCACTGTGGCATAGTGGGAAAAGCCAGTGCCTACAGTGCCCGCATTCTATATGGGCACTGGTTGGAGTCCCAGCTGCTCCACTTCTGATCCAGCTCTCTGCTATAGCCTGGGAAAGCAGTAGAGGATGGCCCAACTTCTTGGGCCCCTGTGCCCGCATGGGAGACCAGGGAGAAGCTCCTGTCTCCTGACTTCAGATCAGTACAGCTTTGGCTGTTTGGCCATCTGGGTAGTGAACCAACGTATGGAAGACTTCTCTTTCTCTCTGCCTCTGCCTCTCTGTAGCTCTGCCTTTCAAATAAATAAATAAATCTTTTAAAATAATAATCATAATAATAATCTTGTACGTGAATGAGGCATTCAGCACAGTGTTTGGCATTTACTGAGGATAAATTATTGAAAACTTAGTTCCAAAATATTCCATGGGCATAGAAATTTCTAGGAACAGGTCTTCTCAGCAAAGCCAGGTTCCATTCAGCAGGAACTAATTTGTTTGTGATTTCCTGGCAAGCAAGGGGGTTTAGAAACTGGCTTCCCCTGGAAACTCAGCCTGGCATTGAACCCACAGCAGGTGGTTCAAGGACACTTGCACTTTCCTCTTATCTTCTCTCCACAAACTCTCCCATTTATCTCTCTTACTGACAGGATGAAGCACAACCTTCGTAGTTTGACGTTCTATCCTGTCCTCTACTGACGTTACTCGTGTTCTAATTCTCTCCGAGAGCTCAGTGTGTGACATCTGGTTATCCAGGAGTACTTCTTCCTGTAAGGGGTGAGAAGGTGCCATTACCTTGTGGAATTCCACACTTGCCCCATGCGTCCCCCAAGGTGGGAAGCAGGGCTGCATTTTAAGGGCAGACCATTTCACTACAGTCAACACTTCTTTAAACGTCTGTATTCTATCATGTGCCAAGCCTACGTAGGAACTACCCAATCCGGGAGGCAGACAGTTGCCAAGACAGCAGCTCAGAGGCCCCAAGAACCTCACAAAGCCCTGCTGCACTTGCCTTCTGAGTAGGTGTCCAGAGAAGGGAGAAGGAAAAAATGGAAGTGATGTGGTATCCTCTCTCTCTCTTTATTTTATTTTAAGATTTATTTATTTATTTGAAAGTCATAGTTACACACAGAGAGAAGGAGAGACAGAGAGAGGTCTTTCGTCCAGTGGTTCACTCCTCAATTGGCTGCAATGGCCGGAGCTACGCCAGTCCAAAGCCAGGATCCAGGAGCTTCTTCCAGGTCTCCCATGCGGGTTTAGGGGCCCAAGGAATTGGACCATCTTCTACTGCTTTCCCAGGCCACAGCAGAGAGCTGGATAGGAAGTGGAGCAGTCAGAAATTGAACTGGTGGCCATATGGGATGCTGGCACTGCGGGCAGTGGCTTTACCCGCTATACCACAGCACTGGCCCCTGGTGTCCTATTTCTTAGAATTTTGGACCCGAGAAAGGTTTCCTGGGAAGCCCACTTAATGCTGAGTATCTTGGAAAAGGGCTCCCTGAGCTATAATTCCCAGGTTGTTCCATGAATCCCACAAATGTGCAGGTTGTTCCCAGGGCAGAAGGAAACAGTGTTTCTCAGGAGTGTGACCCAAGGAGAAATCCTAAGGTTGGCTGTGGGGACCAGGTGGAGTCTGTGAAGTTTTTGCTCTTGTGCTTTTACTTTCTAACTTTCTGTCTTGGTCTCAGTGAGCCTGTGAACTCTTGTGGGCCCAATCTCTCTGTTCTCAGCAGAAAACAGCTAATAAATTCATTGAACTTAGTTGTTTGGTGATTTAAAGCTTAATCAAACTTAGCTTAACCTTTTTCCAGGGGTGTTTGGATTTTAAAGGATAATTATCAGACAGACTGTGTTTAACTGGAAAAAAAAAAAAAGATTCGTCAAGGTGGCGTTTCCAGCAACAGAGAAGGAGGTGTGTGGCCGTCCCCACAAGGATTCCCCACTACTCTTCCATTCACTCAGGAGTTACTTGATGTCTGATCACAGGTGAGAACTGTGGACAAAGGCAACTCTACCCACTTCTAAGGATCTAAGGTCTTCTCTCTCTGCTCTTTGCAAAGTAGCTATACCTTGCCTACCAATGTGATCATGCAGCACACAGCCCATCGGAATGGAATTTTTTCCCTTTATATTTTATTTATTTGACCGCCAGAGAGACTTAGAGATCTCACCTGCTTGTTCATTCCCCTTAATTGCCCTCAACAACTAGGACTGGCTTAGTCTAGAGCAGGGAGCAAGAAATGGAATCCTGGTCTTCCACATGAAGATAGCCTGAGCCATCACCATTGCCTCCCTAGGTCTAAGTTAGCAGGAAGCTGGAACCAGGAATCAAACCCAGGCACTCCTAGGTGAGATGTTGGCATCTGAGCCAGCCGGCTAAACACACATCCAGGACCTGTTTTTCAAACCAAAACCTGTAGATGTCACTGTTGGACCCATCTTAGCTTGTTTCTCTCCTTAAATTCAAGGTTTCCTGTGTTTCTTTTAAACAGATGTGTAGATAAAATGGGCCTTTTGGTCTCAGAGGCTAAAGAAAAAAAAAAAAACTTCCTTTTTCTCAGACTTCCATTGCCTGCTTTGTGGGGAGCGGATGTTGGCTGGTATAAGCTGGGGATGGAGGCAGGATTGGATTTTTTCTACAGTCGCTTTCCCAACTTAAAATAGGCTTCTCCCCTGCTGAACTCCCTAGCAGCTTCCCCTCTGGGTTCTACTGAACTACGGAGCAGCCCTTCTAAGGTGGAGGTACTCTCTTGCCTCTCAGTCGTTCCCTAATAACTCTTTGTAGTCCTTTATAAAGTAGAGGGCTCAAAGTATGGTCCACAGACAAGTTTCCAGGGGACCATTTCTCCCTGGTTTATGACAAGATGAGGCACAGTGTCAGAACAGAAGTTTAACAAGCACACCATGGAATTCAGTTTATTGTTTTCCTTACCATGACTCCCTGGATGAAGAAGCAATGTGTTCTGATGCAAGCTCCTTGTCTTGTCACAGATGGGCGTTTTGAGTAGGTCTGTTTTAGTACAGGAGCAAGACGCCTTCCTCCGGGAAATCTCTCATCGTTCCCCACACCCACCTCCTCTCTCCCTTGATGATCAACAGCACCATATTTGTATCTTTGTCAAAGCACCTGACAGACCACATCGTAACCATCTGCCTTTTCTGAGTGCTTTTTAAGCATCTCTCTATAAAGGGCAAAAAAATCCAGTGAAAGGGTCAATGAATGCATTTTTAATTCTGGTAATTTCTTTTGTATGTTAATAGCAGGTTAAGAATTTTTTAACATTTTGTACAGTTTTGGATATTGTGGCGCCATCCTAGTGGTTGAAGTCTCCACTAAGATTTCAGAGCTGGAATAGATGTAGTCTTTAAGATCAGTTACCCTTTTACCCTTCTCAGTGGCATCATGCGGAACCTGGGAAGTTAATCCACATCCACGTGAATAAGAGGTTCCTGTTTATTGCCGTCATCTTCAACTGTAAACACGGTGGAGGGTGATGTCTGAGATGGTTAGCCCTCACATCTAAGTTCGGAGATACTGGCTCTTTGCCTATCTCCCCTCTGGAATCTCGGGGTCTTGGATGTGTTCAGGGCTGTGAGAGAAGGTCAGGTGGAACAGAGGTTTTATAGTCTCCTGATGTTCCCAGGACACCCCCTTGTTTCTTACTAAAGCCCAGATTTTCTTCAAGGAGTACCTAGAGCTTTCAGGGGTCATGCGATGCAGAAACCTAGCTGTGATTTTTCAGAAGACGCAGTTTCAAGAGTGTGTTTGCTTTTCCCTGTGCTTTGCTCCCGTGGCTCGTAATAAGCCTTCTCTTTGTCAGACAATAGATCACCCTCAGCTCCAGATTTGAGAATGGTAAAACTGTAACCAACCCACAATCCATTCAGCCAAAACAATGTCTTCCTACCAAGAAATCAAATGGGCAAGGGGAAGATAAAACTCCCCAGGAGAAAAAACTAAATAGGTGTAAAGCAGAGCTGGTTCATCAAATTCCTGAGCCTCTGCCTCCTGACATGAGAGTCCTTTCTTCCTCCATGCCACGCGTGGTTGTCCAGTACTCTGTGAATGAATACTTTAAATAAATTTTCCAAATGCAGCTACACAAACATTTTTAGTGTTAACGCTCCTTACTCTAACTCTGATTGACATTACTAAGCTATTTTAGGGCTAAAATAGCCAGAAGAGATGAGTGTGATTGGTGCTGCCTGGGTGGTGGTAGACTTTGCATTACGTGACTAATTCAGCTAACTTAATTTTCTGTTCTCAGTAAAATTGGCCTTCCAAGCCAGGAAGATCTTGGATTAAAGGCAAAAATTAAAGGTAGCCTGTGAATTGTTGCCAAAGGAGATTTCATTAGCAATGATTATACAAGTCTGACATTTATAAGATGACTTGAAATTGTCTAATTGCGTTTCTGTTACCTCACTTGATCCTTTAAAACAACATTTACTTTTGTCATTTTAAGAATGAAGAATTTGAGACTCAGAATTTCAGGTGTTTTCCCTGAAACTTCACAGACAGTAAGTGGCCAGTCAGGACCCAATGTCATACATTCTGGCCCCAGGTCTGGCGTCTTCCATGCCTTTGGCTTTGGCAAGGCCGTGAGAGGTATCCACTAGAGAGTTCTGTGAGCTAAGAAAGAGCAAATACTAAATCTGTGAGAGATTATCAAAATCACTTTTCTTAGATAGGTGTTTGGTGCATATGGTTAAGATGTTGCTTAGGCTGCCTGCATCCCATATTTTGGAGTCCCTGGTTCAAGTCCCTGCTCCATTTTTGATCCCAGCTTTCTACTAATGTGGATCCTGAGAGGCAGCAGGTCAATGGCTCAAGTACTTGGGTCCTTGCTACCTACATGGGAGACCAAAATTGAGTTTTGGGCTTCTGAATTAGGCCTAGCTAAGTCCTAGCTACTGTGGGCATTTGTGGAATGAACCAACAGATGGAAGATCTCTATCTATTTGTCTTTCTGCCTTTCAAATAAATTTTTAAAATTGAATAAAGAAATAAAATGTTGCTGATTTAAATATTTATTTATTTGAAAGGCAGAGTTACATAGATTGGGGGGGAGATCAATCTTTTATCCATTGGTTCACTCCCCAAGTGGCTATAATAGTCAGGGCTGGGGGCCAGGCAGAATCTAGGAGCCAGGAGCTTCATCATCCAGGTTTCCTATGTGAGTGGTAGAGGCCCAAGTACTTGGGCCATCTTTTGCTGCTTTCCCATGCATTAGCAGGCAACTGGATTGGAAACAGACTTGAATTAGCACTCATAGGTATGCCAGAGCCACAGGTGGCAGCTTAACTGGCTGTGTCATGACATTGGCCCCAAGAAATAAAAATTTAAAACTAGGAAGCAAACTGTTCTTTCATCCTGCTATCAGCCAGGAAGGACTGAAAGAAGGTGGCCACCTCCAGTCTGTAAGGCAGAGTCTGTTAAATCAGAGTCTGGTGGTGTCTGAGATACACCTGTTTCTCCTCGGCCCTAATCAGGCCTTCACAGATAGGTCAGTATCTGTTATGGCCCTAATCAGGCCTTCACAGATAGGTCAGTATCTGTTATGGCCAACTCCAGAGCAGCAGTCTCTAGAACCTTTCTTTTCTTTCAACATCAAGGATAACAACATGCAACATATAGTTTCTTTGAACATCATTTGTCTCTCAAGTACAAGATGAGTTTAATGATTTGGAGATGGGGGTAGGGGCAGAGTAGACTTAATCATGCTAAAAAATAGTCTGTATTTTAATTTACAAACCATATCCTTTTTATCATAATTTCCTTCCATCCTCAGTATTAGCAGCTGAAATCTTAGAATTAAATGAACAGCTCCCAAGGTGTCCATTAACCTTGCCAGTTGGAGGTAATTATTTCACTAGAGCTGTAACCCAAGCTGAAAATATTACATGTTTCAGCATAAAGTAGCTAGAAAAGTCTGCTGAACATTTCATCTGATCTCTTCCAATTTGCTTGTGAGGATTGCAATGAAAAGGAAATGTAAGTCACATCCAAAAATTGCTCATCTTTGTTAAGCTATGCCAGTTTGAAGGTCTGAAAGAAGGATATTAATAATGTGTTTATTGAAGACAGGTCAAAATAAAATCTTTTGTCTGCCTTTGTGTTTTGATCACTCAGACATCAGCTGTAGGAATATTTCAAAATTAGTAATAACAGAGGCTGGATTAGCCTCTCTCCACCAGAAAGGCAACAGAGGCCGGAACAAAACCCTCCACAGTTGGCCCATGGTCCTCAGAACTCAAGTAAGGACTGACAAAGCCTGCTGGCAACAATGCCAAAATAGAAAATAAAACCCAAATCATGTGGAAATGGAAGAAAGAAAAATGAGAAGATAAGAGGGAAAATAAAGGGGTGAGTGTTACAGGACAGCAGTTTTCAGGTGCTGCTTGGGACACCTGTCTCCCTTATCAGAGTGCCTGGGTTTGAGTCCTGTTCCACTTCACAGTCCAGCTTCCTGCTAATGCGTATCCTGGGAGGTGGCAGGTGATAGCTTAAGTGGTTGAGTCCCTGCCACCCACATGAGAACCCAGATGGAGTTTCTGATTCCTAGCTTGGGACTGGCCTGGTCCAGGCCTGGTCCAGGCTGTTATGGGCATTTGGGGTGTGAACTAGTGGATAGAAGATTTCATTCGCTCTCTCTCTCTCTTTGCATGTCTCTGACTTTGAAAAATAATAATAAATAAATATGAAAAAGAAGAAGAAGAAGGGCCCCAAACTGTAAGCCTGTCAGTCACTGAGTGTGGAGGTTGCCTGCCTCAGCTGGAAAGGCCTGTACAGATGCGAGTCTATACTCCTTGTCATGCCGCCACGTGAAGTAGCCACTATAGTGCACACCAGATGACCAAGATGCACCACACAGGCTGCTGAAAAGTCGGGGCTATTGCTGCCAGGGCCACACTTGGCCATAACCTTGAGCCAAAGCCCAGAAACCTGTCCATGTGTGTGGGTCTCTAACTATGTCAGATCCCTACATGGGGACAGCATGGTAAGCGTTAAAGGAAAGGCAAGCAGAACTGCTGGACAGGAGTTACTATTGTGTTTTGCAATGAAGGATCACCCCCCACAACACACACAAAAACACACACACACACAATGGAATACCATGCAACTGAAAAACACAATGACATCTCTACCTCCTGACACAAAAAACTGACTGTTGAGAGCATCAACCATGTCTGAAATAGCCCTATTATTTAATTTGTTGTCAATAATATGAGCTATTTAACTCTTTTTTTTTTTTTGCCAGGCAGAGTTACACAGTGAATGAGAGAGAGAGAGAATTATAGACAGTGAGAGAAAGACAGAAAGGTCTTCCTTCCATTGGTTCACTCCCCTAATGGCCACTACGGCCAGCGCTGAATCGATCTGAAGCCAGGAGCTGGGTACTTCCTCCCGGTCTCCCATGCGGGTGTAGGGACCCAAGCACTTGGGCCATCCTCTGCTATCTTCCAGGGCCACAGCAGAGAGCTGGACTGGGAGAGGAGCAACCGGGACAGAATCTGGCGCCCCAACCGAGACTAGAACCTGGGGTGCCTGCACCGCAGGTGGAGGATTAGCCAAATGAGCCGCAGCACTGGCCGAGCTATTTAACTCTTTAGACTGCAAATATACATATAATTTTCTCCAAACTCAGAGAAAAAGAAAATAAAGTGTGAGGTCTTTCTTCAGGTGTTACCCTCTCCTGTGTGATAACTATGCCTGAATTCTATGGAACTGTGCAGTGTGCACTGCCGTATAAGCTCAACCCCCACAAATCAGCTGATCATCAATATCCTACTCCTTCACCTTTTCATTTTCTGCCAGTTTACAGAGCCCAACCTTGCTCCATACACACCAGCAATGCTCCATCAGTGCTGGTCAGTTCAGTAACACACAGCTCCTGTTTGTTCTTAACTGTATTTGCTAGGCCATGGGAACATTTTATTTCTTGAGTTAAGACAACTAGAAAGACAAAATATGGTCTCGATGAGAAGTAATGGCCCATCAGTGAGAAGTTAAACCCATTTTGCATTCAGCATTATGTGATTTACAAGCTCTCTAGGGAATAATTGCCGCCTTTGGGGAATCTGCAGTGTGGATGGGAAAGCATGCAAGGGTAAACAGGGATCATAGCAAGCAGAAAAATGTAAACAACCCCCAGGCATCTGTCCTTGCTGAGGCATTGTCACCAGAGGAGAGATTGCCTGGTGTTTCCCAGAGACCCCACACGGTGGCCCTCCACACCTTGGCAACTTCGGTGAGTCCCACAGACTTGGAAATTTAATTTTCCCACTTGTCTCTTAAAGGCAGACTCACATCCACTAAGCTCAAAGACTGACACTGAAAGGCTGAACACCAATGTATTAATTCATTTGAGAAATTATTGTTAGGGAACCAGAAGACTCCCACTGGCCAGTAGGTTTTCTGCCTGCTGAAAGACTTGTACAGCAAGCTCATCCAGGGGGAGAAGGCTGAGGAGGCAAGTGAGGCTGGAGCAATGGGAACTGACCATAGTGCCCAGCTGGTACCCAGCCACTGGGGCTGTCCAAGGCCTCACCCCATGGGGCTAGACTGCTCACTGAGTAGTGGGATTCATGCTGAAATGAACTAGTGAAGTAGGCCCTGTTCATTACAGGATCCAAAAGGAGTAAACAACCAGGGTGCTGGTCTCAAGGGGATATAGCCGTTGGTAGAAAAAATGGACATTGTTGATGCTAGATTTGTTTTGGTATTAGCTATGTTTTAAAAATTGAAATGCTCCTTAACTGATAAATGTTGTGTATAGCATGTTGTTTTAAAATATGGACACATTGGAGAGTGGCAAAATTGAGCTAATTAGCATGTATTAACCTCACATACTTGTTACTTAAAATCAGAAGCACTTAAAATCTAGTCTCTTGGTGATTTTCCAGAATATAGCAAACTGTTATGTTGATGAGTATGGTCATCATGTTATACAGTAAGGCTCTTGAACTTATTCTTTCTGTCTAAATGGAATCTTGTATCCTTTACTAACACCCGAGAAATCATTTGTATAGCCTTCTTTTACAAAAGCTCTTTCAAATATTGGATGGAAACTAAACCCGATTTTGGCCAACTAGTATGAGAGTACCTCAAGAAGTTTGGAAAATGGGATTAAAAGATGGGTTTATTTTGTTGTAAAAAAAAATTTGAAACCCATACTCATAGAGAGTTTCAAAAAGTTCATGAGAAATGTGTATTATGAGAAATCTATCCAGAGATTTAAAAAAAATATTTTGCACCAAAATTTTATTCCATTTTCCATGAACTTTTTGAAGCACTCTCATGCTGCATCAGTGGTAAACACCCTCACATGCTGATACCGCACTCTCTCCACTTCTGATATTCCTGCACTGCTTGGAAAGGACTAGCTTATACTTTGAAAAAATAAGTTTATTGTTTTAAACTTTTCGCTTAAAAATTTCACAATTTTAAAAATTTTGACACTTCTGGTCTAGACATTATATATGCACACATATGCTATTTTTTTCTCAAAAACAGACATTAATATCACAAAGTGAGAGATTCATGATAATGATTATGTGGGGAAAGAAGGGTATATTTTTATGTACAGTATGACTCATGGAAGCAATATTTATAACTGTATACCACATGGTAGGATGTCCACACAATTTTTATACTCTTATATTAACTTCCACAAATAAGAGGAAACATGATATTTCTCTTTTTGAGTCTGCCTTATTTCACTTAGCATAATGATCTCCTATTCCATCCATTTTGTTGCCAATGTCAGAATTTCATTCTTTGTTTTGGCTGAGTAATATTCCATTGTGTAGACAATATTTCCTTTATCTGAAAGCTTATACTTGTAATTGACCTTAATCTCCAAGAAAGGTCAGAGGAGCTCCAAGTATAGCAATGCTGAGGATTCATCTTCGTGAAAACTTTTTTGACACCCAGAAAAAAAAGTGAAATAAGTAAATAAAGGGATGTGGTAGGAGAGACATCTGAGTGATAAAGAAGTAAAAAGGGAAGCAGCTTTGTGCAGAAGAAGTCAAGAGTATGGAGTGATCTCATCATTACCCACTCTTATGATAACTAATGGGAGTCCCAGGAGAACTGCATTAATTCCTTCTCAGGGCTTGCCCCTAATCACCTTCCCAAAGGCCCCTCCTCCTCAAGGCACCACCACCTCTTGCAATACCAAAGCAAGAAGCAAGCTTCCATGGGTGACAAGTCATATTCAAACGGCAGCACCTTTGGATACCAAAATCCAAGGTGCTCAATTCTCTTGCATAAAATGTTCTAATATTTGCATACAACCTATGTATTTTTCCCCATTTTCTTTAAATCATCTCTATATTTCTTATAATATCTAATTCAATGTGAATGCTGTGTAAGTAGTTCCTATACTTTGTTGTTCACAGAATAAAGACAAGGAAAGGCAGTCTGCACATGTTCAGCACAAATGCACGCATCATAGGCCTAACTACGTAGTACCGGATCTGTGGTTGGCTGAGTTTGTAGATGGAGACGGTGTGGGTATAATTGTACAGCGATGCTGTGTGAGTCCTGAGCTCAGGGCTTTGCAGCTTCCGTCTCCCCCTTTCTCCATGCTGTTGTCATCCTTGAAGAAAAGAAACCATGTGCAGGGAAGCTGATCTCAGCTGAGGACCCAGATTTACAAACGAGCCCAACTGAAATCAGGAGCAAATCAGTGACTGTGTTTTTAAGCTGCTGAATTCTGGGGTGGTTGGATATAGCTCTGGGGGTGTTTGTAACAGATTTCTCATCCCCTACATGTCTGAAACAGGCTTTGTGAGTAATGGCCTGGGTGCTGCCACAAGCTGTGCTCCTCTCCCTCCTCACTGTGTTTTCAATGTCTTCTAAGGGCCACTGCTATGGAGGGGGACCCTCATGGTCTCCCACTTGCATCCCTGCAACAGCCTTGCAAGCTGACTCAGCCCCTTCTCTCCAACATCTCTCCTCTGAGAGGCCTCTCTTCACCTGGTGAGGGGCAGAGCCATTCACTGCCCAGATTCCCTTCCCAGCTGACCTTGTTCCCACGCATGTGGCTCTAGCTGCTTTCCCTTGAACTACGCACATTCTGATTTAAAGAGATATGGTCCTTACTGCACAGTAAGTGCCCAACACACATTTGTTGGGTAAGCGAATGATGCCAAAGGCCCCCATCCACTACTCAGCTTCCCACTAAGCATCTTCCCTCTCTAATCACTGCCACACCCTAAACATGGTGGCCAAATAACAATAATGTTATGAAGGTGATGCTGAATTTTGCTAGTTAATTGCTTAAGTACATATGGTTTATTAGAAGGAAATCTACCCCTCCTCTCTTAGCATTCTCTCCATGGGAGGTTTGATCCAAACAGGGTTGTGCCTGTGATATTCCAAGTAGGATGATGTCTGTGAGAGCATTGGCCATGACAGTGGCCTTTCACTACCAGCAGGACAAAAATGAGTATTGTTCCTGAGTCACAGTCTCACATGTGTCTTCTGTGAGCATGGCTCTGTTGGCCCAAGTTCTTGAGAGAGCAATGGAGAACACCAGAGGACACTGAGTCAGTCTTGGGTAGTTCACGTGCACACGTGTGGTTGTTGTTCTTTGAAACAGAACTGCTGAGCCCAGGGCAGAGTACAGTGACATCTACCACCTCCTGGGTGCTAGCACGCTGTACACACACCAATCCTGTCAATGGCCACGAGACCCTTGTCTTAAGCCAGGCCCATCATCCTGTTCTAAAATATATGGCACTGGGGCAGGTCTTTGGTCTAACAATTTAAGACACTTGTTATGATGTCACGTGTCAGCTCAGAGAACTGGGTTAGAGCAATTCCAACTTCTTACTGATGTGCATCCTGGAGGCAACAGGTGATAGCTCAAGTAGCTAGGTCCCTGCTATCCACGTGGGAGACCTCATTGCATTCCTAGCTCTTAGCTTCAGCATCAGTTCAGTCATGGTCTTCATGCTATGCTTTTTCCTTCACATTCACATCTATGGTAAAGTTTAACTTATAAATTAAGGAAAGTAATTAATAACAATAATAATAAAATGGAATAATTAAAAGAGTATGCTATAGTAAAACATTTAAAATTCATGAATTGATTATTTCTGGAGTTTTCCATTTACTATTTTTTTTAAAAGATTTATTTTATTTATATGAAAGACAGAATTACAGAGAGAGAGAGAGAGAGAGAGGGGGGTGTCTTCCATCCGCTGGTTCACTCCCTAACTGGCTGCAACGGCTGGAGCTGTGCCGATCCAAAGCCAGGAGCCAGGAGCTTCTTCCAGGTCTCCCACGCAGGTGCAGGGGCCCAAGACCTTGGGCCATCTTGTACTGCTTTCCCAGGCCATAGCAGACAGCTGGACTGGAAGAGGAGCAGCCGGGACTAGAACTGGCACCCATATGGGATGCTGGCACTTCAGGCCAGGGCTTTAACCCGCAGCACCATAGTGCCGGCACCTTTTCCATTTACTATTTTGGGAACATGGTTGACCCTAGGTAACTAAAATGGTACAAAGCCAAACAGTGAATACATACTCTTCATACAGGAGTAGCCAAAGTAATTGTGAAGAACAAAACCAAATCAAAAGTGTATATTGTAGCAGTTGGGGTGGTGGAAAGAGCAGCAGCAGCCGGGCAGCCCAGCTTCACCAAGGCTTTCGCTGCACCATAACCCGCTGGCACCCAGCACATTCCTTCCCCGCCACCAAGATGCCCTCTAGAGGAAGGGTTGCTGTGCAGAAGGGGAGATGAAGGAGGAGTCTAAGAGGAGGTCTTTGAAGCTGGCTCTTGCAAAAGTGGAAGCGAAGCCCAAGAAGGCCGACGGGAAGAGTTAAGTCATCAGACAAAAAACTGCAAGCAAAGAGGAAAAGGGAAGCAAAGGGGAAAGCAGGCCAAGGTGGCTAAAGAAGAACCTAAAGATTTGCCGGCAAAAATGGAGAAACTAAAAATGAGAGAGAGAAAGAGAGAGAGAGAGAGAATCTTCCATCTGCTGGTTCACACTCCAAATGGCCACAGCAGCCGGAGCTTGGCTGGGCTGAAGCCAGGAGCTTCTTCCGCGTCTCCCACATGGGTGTAGGGACCCCGTACTTGAATCATCTTCTGATGCTTTCCCAGGCATGTTGGCAGGGAGCTGGGTCAGAAGTAGAGCAGCCAGTTCTCAAATCCATGTCCATGTGGGATGTCAGAATTGCAGGCAGAGGCTTAATCTGCTATGCCACAATGCCAGCCCCTGTGATCATAATTTATCTGAACTTTGCAACATTTTCCTTCTTAGTTCTAACCACATCAAATACATGATGCTAAGATCACATTACAAATGCAGTTCTAATTACAAAAGAATTTGACCTAGTACATGCTATCAAATTGTTGATTCTCCATATTCTCAATAGTGTTTATGGTAAGACTGCTATAAATACCTAACAACTGCACCTTCAAGGTGTACAAGATTAGGTTCATGTCAGCCTCTGATCCCATTCTCATCAGCTAACCAGTATGTAGCTTTTGTTGTGTGTTTCTGTTTATAGACATGTTACTTAGTGTTGTTGACTCATTAATGTTATGACTCATTAATGTTATACTCATGATGAACAGCACATCCTGAACATATGTGCCCAGCACATGTATTTTCTCCATAAGGCCCTTTGCAGCAATAGACGTCATTGGGACATGATGCCTAGAGGCCGAAAGTAAAATCACTGACAAGAACCGAAAGAGGACAGAATGACCTCGGCTGGGAATATATGTGTGGAGCAGCTCACATTTGTCACTGCTGGGTGTCCATGCATGAATATGGAAAGTGCCACAAGTATTGATTTAGAAGTTTTGAAAAATTTTGGCAATAGGCAAATCCATCAACATAGGATCTAGAAATAATGAGGATTGTATTTTTAAGATGTGGTATTTGGATACAAGTAAAATCTACATTGTGTTTTAAATGCTTAAGATTTTAAAGATCATAGCAATGACAAAAATCAAGCTTTTGCTCACTATTTTCCCCTTGATCTACCATGCCCAGCCTCTAATGAAGCAGAAGAGTAAGAAGCCACATCTGATTAATATCATATACTATGTCTTATCAGTGGTCCCTGTCTTCCTTCTTGTACAACCCAGAGGAATATTTTTATCAACTATTTTGTAAATGCAAGTTTAGTAGCTCTAGAAACATTTTTAAGATGGAGAGAAGCCCACCTCATCTCATTTTTTAAGTGTAAATGATTTTTTAAGAGGTGAAAGCATTTGCTGGTTGTTATTTTTTGGTACAACTAGAAAATAGCGGCATATTGAATTATGGGAGGCTTTGACTCTCTTTGGTGTCAGTTTAACATTCCATAGATTAGGAGAGGTTGTATCTTACAGTACAAGGCATACTAAATGGCAATTTGGAGTCTCAATTGTTCATTTAATCTGTTTTGAGGGGCTGGCACTGTGGTACAGCAGGTTAACACCCTGGTCTAACACGCTGGCATCCCATATGGGCATCCGTTTGAGACCCAGCTGCTCCACTTCCGATCCAGCTCTCTGCTGTGGGAAAGCAAGTCCTTGGGTCCCTGCATCTGTGCGAGAGACCCGGAAGAAGCTCTTGGCTCCTGGCTTTGGATCAGCCCAGCTTCAGCTGTTGTGGACAATTGGGGAGTGAACCAGTGGATGAAGACCTCTCTCTCTGCCTCTCCTCTCTCTGTGTAACTCTGATTTTCAAATAAATTAATAAATAAATAAATATATTTTTAAAAAAATCTGCTTTGAAAGTTTTGAATTACTTCTCCCATGTTGTTTAGTAGAATTGTTTCCTACAGAAACCGGTGCCCATATGGGATGCCGGTGCTTCAGGCCAGGGCATTAACCCACTGTGCCACAGCGCCAGCTAGCCCTACAATACTCTACATTTGGTAATGAGTAAGGAAGGACAGAAAGAAAAAGAAATTCTAGTTGCCCTATCTTTCCCATTCCTGCTAGGTCATTTTCAGTATAAGTGATTGGCCAACTTACGAAGTTATTACATAAGTAAGGAAGACTATGAGAGAATCTCTTAGTCATTCATGTTTTCTAGAATGCCATTGCCCTCTTCATGATTTCAACAATAGTCATGGCCTCCCATGGTTATCAGAACCCTAGCTTAGGCATAAACACAGCATGCTTGCCTTGTACTGTTTTGAGTCTCCCAAACATCCAGGGTCTATCAGAATTCTGTGCCTGTAGATGCAGAAATGCTACATATGAATGGGGTGGCAAGGAGTGGAAGTGGCCATGTACTCATACACATGTTCTGTTATCCCATCAACTTCACTTGCAAGTATCAGTTGAAAGACAAATTGATTAAGAATATTTGCATGGTGGCTGACAGCAGAGCATTAAACAAAGCACAGGGATCTTCTGAACACAGGCCTAGGGCAACAGCACAGTTTGCACACCCATGAAACCACCCCTGGTATCAAGGCATAGATGCTCTCATCAGGTCATGTTTGTGCTCTGGATCAGAAGCACTTTGACTGTGAAGCATCTAAATATTGAGCCCTCAGAGACTCTCACCTGCCCAGGAGCTCACCTATTGGAAGAGGGTGGAGGCCATAGAATCTTCTAGATGGGAAAGAAAGTAAGATTGCAATAGGAAGTATCTCTCGATAAATTACTGAGAAATATTCTAAAGAGATCTCAGAAGAAAACAGACCTGAATTTTCTACGCTCCAGTAATTTGTTTTGAATTCGTTGTACATTCTAAAACAATTACTTTCATATTTAATTCTGTAATTGTTTTTTGGAAGAGATGTTCCAAATGATATTAGCTTCAGGCTCCAGAATATCATGGCTGTGCTGAATTCAGGAGGGAAAATAGAACTGCTAATATGGTTGTTCTCATCATACTAATCAAAGAACCCAAACCACAGGAGTCTGTGCTTCGTTAACTTTACACCTGTCACATTTGCCTTCCAAACACAAGACAACATCTGAATCCCATTCCAAGGAATCCCTATTTTTCTTCACCATCATGCCAGTGTTCCATTCCCTTCAAGGTCCACATGCTACATCACAGTTTATCTGAATAACATACATTACCTTTGTAAGATTATTCTTGAATGCTGTAGGGAATTATTTTTCAGGGCGAAGGGCCTTCAAATTGCTTATCTTTAGAATAAACAAAATTTTTGCTAGAACAACCTAAGAAATTCAATAAATTTGGGGCCAATGTTGTGCCATAGTGAGTTAAGCTGCCACCTGGAGTGCCAGTATCTCATATTAGATCACTGGTTTGAATCCTGGCTACTCTGCTTTTGATCCAGTTCCTTGCTAATGCACCTGGGGAAGCAGCAGAATATGGCACATGTACTTGGGCCTCTGCCAGCCATGTGGGAGACTTGGATAGAGTTCCTGGCTCCTGGCCAAACCCTGACTGTCACAGCCATTTAGGGAGTGAACCAGTTAATGGAAGATAATATCTCTCCTTCTCTCTGCTCTCTTTCTCTGTCATTCTGCATTTCAAATAAATAAAAGAAATTCAATAAATCCTTGAAAACTGACATGAGATATTGAAAGCAAAAAACAAGAACTTCATTAGGTAAATAATGACTTTCATTGAGCAATGAATCAGTGGACTCATTTTGGACCTACTGAACTTAACAAGACCTATGTGAGGCTGTTAATGAGAAATGGTCAGGAATGGAGGGTTGACTACCTAGAGGACAGGGGTAGGGTAAATGTGCTGAATGTCAAGAGCAACTCAGAAATCTTTTGTGTCAAATATCAAAAACACAGGTAGATGCCAGTTTTGGCAAAAGTTCCAGGCAACAGGCTTGGCCTTCAGGGCCCAGGCAAGCTAGGCAGTGTTCTGACCCAGCCAGGGAATAAAGCCATGCCTAGAAGGGCACCAGCATGGAAGCAAGCAGAGCATGAGCAGGTGAGGAATCCTCCAGTCTGGGTGAATTTTGGCAAACAGAGAAGGAGAGGAAGACACAGCTGTGACTAAGGGCAAGGAGACTGCCCAAAATCAATCCCTGGGGAGGTAGGCTGGAGTGTGGTGGTGGGGCTTGTCCTCAGAAATGCTGCAGATTTAATGAACCCACTGTGCTCCCAGTCTGCTTTATACAAGTTCCAATGGTTGGGGCAGGGATGACTCAAAAACTAGAATGATTGGGACTCTAAGGGAGGCACCTGTGGCTCCATTGGAGAACATGTGGAGCATGGTGGCTGGAGAGTGAATGTGAATGTTGACAGAACCACATGGAAATCATCAATAGAGTAATGTTTCTATAGGCAGAAACCCTACAGACTGAGAAGTATGCTCACTGTCAAGAAGGAAAGTTAACTAATGCCCTCTTCCAATGTGGTCAGAGTATGTGATGGAGATGGACAACTTTTTAGAGGATGGAGACAGGGCCATGGAAAACAAGGTAATGAAGAACCACTCTAGAGAACAGAACCTGGCCCAATCGAGGAGCACCCCTTACCCAGTGTGGAGGGACTGGCATTGTTAAAGTAGGCAGATATCAAGTTTCCTGTGGATTGATGACTGCTCAGTTTTCCTCATTCTTCCCTTTTTCAAATGGAGGTGTTTATTGTAGTCACCTTCTTTGCTCCATCATGTTGTATTTGGTATGTGAAAGTAAGATTGTATCTCTATAAATCTATATTGGCATCTATGCTATGTCAATATATCTGTATCTGTATTATCTATATCTATATCTATCCATCTATCTATGTGGACTTGTGAGAAGCTAACTTGGTGTCAGATGTTGTAACTTTGCAAGACTTTGGTAGTGAGTGAAATTTGGTAGTATATGTGAATAATTGGGACCAATAGGGCAGACTGTGTACATCAAATTATTGGTCCCAATTCCTCACTCTCTGGTAGCAGCCTTACATATCCTCATGCTAGCCGTTTACTCCGGCCTCTGAGTGAAAGGTCCACTCCCCTGGACCTTGACTTTGGATTTTGCCATGTTGTTTACTTTGGCCATTGAGATGTTAGTTGAAAAAAATGTAAGCAGAAATTTGAAACATGCCTGTATGGTTGGACTTCGACTCTTGTGCTTGAGTGACTAGCACTCCCAAAGCAGGTTCTAAGGCTGAACCTTTAGGCTGGGCCCAAGAATGAAACACAAGGAGAGCTCATAAGCCCCAGGTATCTGCTGATGTAAGGGTATGAAACATAATGGAGCAGATCTGAAACCACTAGAGCTTGGAGTTCAAAACCAGGAGTGCTGAGCTGCTAGCTCACCCTAAACAGATCCATTGACCTTTGACTTAGGGAATAAATAAGAGTTGTTTCAAGCCTCTAAGTTTGGGCTTAAAACTTAGAGAAAATTGTTATGAGAAGAGATGAATTATGCAGGAGATTGTATCAAAATTGAGATTTTTTTTTAAAAATAAAAGACTAATGTCTTTGATTTTAGCTTGAGTTAATACAAAGCTATAACACCTTCAAACTATGGGCCGGAGGCTGTTACAAGAATCTGAAATTTCCATGTTTTGCAATTACTCAGCAAAAGAAGATGTGCAGCAGTCTTACTACAACCTGTTTCAGATCTGTTTTACCTCAGATAAGCAGCTCCTTGCGTGTTCTCCTGGCCCCCCAGAGGCATCTCTTCCTAGCACAACAGCCAGATGGTACTGGTACAGAGACCAGGAACAGCAACCTAGAAAGTTACTGAGAACAAAACATGTGAAACATCCGACACTTGAAATATGGGGGCCACCAGCTCTGGGGCCTGAGAAGAACTCTGGCAGCCATACTGACCTTTCTGTATAGCCACACATTTCATTTCCACGGGCTTCTCTTCTTTGTCTCTCTAGTTGCTCCTTTTTCTGAGCAACCTGTTTATATTTTATGGGTGGAATATCTCTTCTCTCTCTCTCGGTATTTACTATGGTTTGTTTTGTGGTTTTCATTTTCGTCTTTTGCCAGTGCTGTCTCTGATTTTTCTCCAAGTTACTTTTCTTATGCTGCTGTTTTGTTTTTTCTTATTTTCATTTAAGACTTTTTTCAAATGCTTCCCTATCCCTGTCCACTCCTATGTAAGAGGGCCTAGATGTTTGGTGGAGGTTCTTTCTTGGATGGCTTTCTTCCCAAGGATCAACTGGGAAGATACGGCAGTGAACGGAACTTTTTGTTGGGGAGCCATTAAATGACTGGGGAAGGCAGTGGAGGATGGCCCAAGCCCTTGGGCCCTGCACCCACATGGGAGACCAGGAGGAAGCACCTGGCTCCTGGCTTCAGATCGGCGCAGCGCGCCAGGCATAGCAGCCATTTGGGAGGTGAAGCAACAGAAGGAAGACCTTTCTCTCTGTCTCTCTCTCTCACTGTCTAACTCTGCCTGTAAAAAAAAAAAAAAAAAAAAAAAAAAAAAAAAAAAAAGACTGGGTTGAGGCTTTTTCTCAACAAGGGGCCATTCTGTTTCTCCACAAAAGAACCATTGGCATCTTTCCTGGGAGGGCATATATTGGCCCACGAGTCATCAGGAAATGGGATAAGAAGAAATAAGTTGAAATTCTCTTGGTTCATTATGGAGATACTCTCTGTTCCTGGAGTTCCATACCACTCTTCCATCCAGTGTCATAGAGTTCAGTATGTCTATAATTTTTCCAGAAAATAAATCTCCAATCCCTTTCAGGGGAATAGACGGATAGCTCCTTATAATGAGGTTTGGGGAAGACCAACAGCTTCCAAATACAAAGTCCCCTGTTTCTAGTTTACGTTGCTGTCCATGATACCTCCTTCTGATGCACCTGCAGGTATCCAGTGAGTCCACTTCCATCATACTTCCTTCTGAAAGGACTGCCATGTAACTTATTCCATCTAAGCATCCATTCTTCTTCCAAGTCCAAGCATAAGTTCAACTCTTTCATTTGCTCTCTTCACCACTCCTTTTTTTTACTCCTCCCAGAATAAAAACTTCGAATTTTTTGTTTTATTTAATTTTATCAGGGTTTGGTAGAGAAAGGAGATAAACAACTGTGGCCCATTTGCTAAACTGAACCAAAAGTCAACTTCCAACTTTTCATTTAGTCTCTGAAATTGCTAGTACAGTGATGTACATAGAATAGCCACTCACTAAGAATGCACTTGCCAGCGAATGCAGTCATGAAAACATGAATATGTTTGTGTGCTGTGAACACATGTATGAATGTGCATCTCCAAAATACTGTCTGCCTTATCAGGTGACATTCATTTATGGGAAATATCATAACTACAACCTTTCACCTGTTCATTAACTCAAGATTATTTTCACAGGGAATTCCAGTTAACTCTTGATAGGTTTCAGAATTCAGTGTGATATGTCTCTGGAAACTAGTTGGTCTCCTGAGGCCATTACAAGGCATGCAAGGTATTCCTCCTCTCTGTCTGTTGCTGTTGAACACACTTGATGGTCTCTCACCACAGCCCCTCTGCATGTTCCAATCAAGAAGAGCCAAGAAAATGATTTAATGATGCTGCCAAATGTCCTGCCCTCCGAATGCCAGATTTTCTTCAGAATTCTATGAGAGAAATGCCCTCCAACCATCTCCATGCCATATTGTATGTTATCTGGGTCCCAACGTATCACTGCATATGACTGGAGCCTCAGATAATATCCACGTCAGTCTCATCTCCAGTCCAGAACTTCTGCTGTGAAAACAGACTGTTTACCTCTAAGGCTCATCCCTGCTTGTTATTATAATTGCTGAAATTTAGTTCAAAGGAAAAGAACAGATGCCCTGAGTCTCATCTCCTATGTTGTCCTCATTCCTCTTCTCCCCCTCAGATTTACCCTTGACTAAACCCTTCCTTCTCCCCCAAGGTTGCAAGCAGAACCCCTTGCATGTGAATAGAGGCCATGGAGACTAGTAGTGAGAGAGGGGCAAGATATTTATTCTAGGAGAGCTAGCATCTAATTAGCCAACCGTAATACCCTGAAGCATGTGGGTGGTCTGTGTGAGTGTATATGCATGTGTGCTTCTTTCCAAGCTGCCGTGAACTTGGGAATGGGGGGTTAAAAGATAGACTTTCCTTTGTTCTTACTTTTTATCAATTCCCTTACAATGTTGCATAATGTGGTAGATTTCTTAGGTAACCCTCTCATCACTTAATTAAAACTCTCCCATCAGGGTAAAGAAGATCATACTGGACCTAAGCAAGTGTATGCTGCACTAGCAGAGACTAAGGATTCACATGCCTTTGAGTTGTCTCAAGATGTCATTGTTGAGCTGTGGGCACATGGCTCAGTTTTCTCTGTAGTGATGACTTGGTAGGAACTGCAAGAAAACTAGCTATTGGTGTTCTTATACAAGTTAGCTCGAATTGAAGGAGAAATAAGAAAACCAGAAGCTAAATGGGTATAATTTTCAGTGGAATGAAAGATTCTTGCAGGCAAATATTGATTCCACTGCCTGAAATGGGGGTATCGATCCTGCCCTCTTCATTGAAAGTACCAAGTTTCATTTTCTACTCAATTGAAGACTATAATTTAGAAGTAGGCAGTCTGATTAAGTGAGCCTGTAGGAGTCTAATGACTTACTTGGAAGGTCTCATGGAGTGTCCTGACTTTTGAAAAAGTCTCAATATTCTTCAGGCTCAGAAGGAAAAGGAAACTTCATTGATTCTTTCAACAGTGGTATATTAAAACATTACCAGCAGTCAAATCGAACTTCGTTACAGGAAAATTTAAATGATGGCAGCATTGGGAGGCATTTTCTATTCAAAATTGCTTAGCTCCTCTCTCTTGCTTCCTGCAGCCATGACTGATATTCCATAGAGAAAAATGAGAAGTTACTCAAACCATCTCTGGTTGGCCTTTCACAATATATTGTGTCAGTCATGGGGATAAAGAGTCATTGGAAACAACTATTTAGCAGTCTGCTGGGCAGACAGTAAAAATTTCAATATTCACAGGGAGAAGCACTTGGGAGATTAAGGAGCAATTGTTTGTATATCTTTTATTCTTTCTCAAGGTCACAAAAGCATCCTTTGCAGTTAATTGATGTTTATCAATTCTGAATTACTATTCAGAAATCAGGGTCATGCATGAACTGCAGTCTCATTTGACAGTGAAAAGTGTCACTGCAGAGAGAATAAAATGATTGGGCCTAGAATGCAAGTCGAAGTCCAGATTTCTCCCATTCTAATGAGGATTCCCCATGGCAGTTACACAGGTTCCTTCTGTGAATTCTGTCCTTCTTTTTTAAGATTTATTTTATTTACTTTAAAGGCAGAATGAGAGAGAGAGAGAGAGAGGAGAAAGACACACAGAGAAAGAAAATTTTCCACCCACTGGTTCACCCTCCAAATCACCACAATGCTGGACTAAGCCGAAGCTAGGAGCCAGGGGCCTCATTCAGGACTCCCGCATGTCTGCAGGGGCCCAAATACTTGGGCCATCTTTCACTGTTTTCCTAGGCACATTAGCAGAGAGCTGGGTTGGAAGTGGAGCAGCTGGGACTAGAACAGGTGCCATATGAGATTAACCCACTGTGCCACAACACCAGCCTCTGAATGTGTTTCAGAGCTTCTGAACTCTGAAAGCATAGGAACAGATACAGAGGAGACTCAGGGAAAGGATCACTTTTTAAACAATGGGCAGTGAGTCTGGTAGTCCTAGCCCTGAGCTGCCTTTGGGAAGACACGGCTTGTATTTGTATTCACATGCGGTGATGGTAATGAGTGGGATTCTCCTCACACAGGATGCTGGCTATGGACTCACAGGCATTTGTTGTAGGAGCAGAAGATAATGCATTCTCCCTCCTTCTTCCTCTTTTCTGCACCTCTGGAGCTCTCAGGGTGTGCTTAGCATGGAAGCTGCAGTTGGGGGAGGCCAGACAGTGAGGGCGTGGGTCTGCCCCCATGGAGACAAGGCTAATCCTGCACAGACGGGGCAGACTTCTCGGGGCCACTGCACTGTGCCAGGATCCCAGTCCCCGAGTGTGATGGTGTACTCCCCCTTCCTGGGAGCAGATGAACAGCAGATGGCTGTGTACTTCTCAAGGACAGAGCCTGCGGCTTTTCCCAGCCAGATACAAAAAAATGAATCTGAATGAATAAGAGGTTTTAGGATAAAGCGGAAAAAATTATGCTCTCTGTACCCAGGCAGCATAGCATGCCTTCCTGGATAGAGAGGGAAGTAGTGAGCTGAATGTGAACGTGATGGGCATGCTAGGAAAACCAACGCTGCTTCTCACGGGGCCTCTTTATGTCCTGAAGTACCCAGAAGTAAGGAAACAAAAAATGAGAGGTTGATTTTCCTAGACACAAGTTTCTGCTTCTTTACCCTCACAAGAAAGCCATAAGCCTGTTAAATGGAGTACCTCTTTCAGCCTTTAAACTATAATTCTCATCAAGATATAATGTTTTAAATAGATTGTTAAGCATAAAAGTAGTGACACTGGATGACAAATGCTCTTTGTGGAGAGAATAATAAGTGCTCAAAGGTGGGAAGAGATTGTGTGTCTAGAACTCAGTACAGTTTCATATACCAACAGGTTATATCATTGCCCACATCAGTTATAGTGAGCAAAGTTTTTTTTTTAAAGGAGCCCTTTCTGGGAGCAAGCATTTAGCTTAGAGGTTAAAATGTCATGTGTCACATCAGAGCACCTTGGTTTGATACCTGGCTCTGCTCTCAGTCCAGCTTCCTGCTAATACAGACCCTGAGAGGCAACGGTGATGACTCAGTTAGTTGGGTGCCTGCCACCCAGGTGGGAGACCCAGACTGAGTTCCTAGTTCTTAGTTATGGCTCAAGCCTACCTCCAGTTGTTGTGGGTATTTGGAGAGAACAAGTAGATGGGATCTCTCTCTCTCTCTCTCTCCTCAAATCAATAGTGAAATATTTTATTTTATTTTATTTTATTTTATTTTATTTTATTTTTTACATATCAAGAGCCCTTGCAAGTGATAGAGGTATTGATAAAGTCCTTTGTGGTTAGAGTATGTTGAATTTGATAATCATTACATAAGAAACACAGTTGCGTTTAGAGTAAAGTATTATACACTGTCCTTAACTATTAGACCATAAATTCCTTGGGCCACCAGCAACTTGCACAGAACATAGCACAAGTACACACCTGTTGACCATTTGTTTTTTGTTTGGTTTCGTTTCTTAATATTTATTTATTTTGAGAGGTAGAAATAGAGATTTTTCTATCCACTGATTCACTCCTCCAAATGCCCACAACAACCAGGGCTGGACCAGGACAAGGCCAGGAGCCCAGAACTCCATCCACATCACCCATAGTGGGTGGCAAGGACCCAAGTACTTGATCTATCATCTGCTGCTTCCCAGGAAGAAAAGGAATGAGGACTCCAACCAGGTACTCTTCATATGGGATGGAGGTGTCCCAAGTAGCACTGTAACTGATGTGCCTAATACGTCCATGCGGTAACCATTTGTTGAATGTTGGCCTGGCTAAAGATCATCTGTTCTCTCTTCTTGGAATCCCTTCAGTCTTAGAATTCTTTTGTGGGCTACAGGTAGGGCTGTAGAGAACAACAGATTGATTTAGTTATATTGAACACTTTTAGTAGGAGATCCCAATATTGAAAGGGATTCATAGGTCAAATGTCAGCCCAGCTTCCTACTGGACACAGCAATCCCCTCTCCAGCCCCCTATTCCCCGCCCTACCATTTTAGTCAGCATCTTCACTCAACTCCAGTTGTTAGGAGATTCTCCAGCATGTTGAAACAAAATCTCACTGTTAGTTTTCTAAAGCAACTGCATGGAGCAAGTCGCTTCCTCTTCTACTCTACCACCCTCCAAGCAGTTGAGAGCAATGATGCTCTCTGCCTTTAGTTTTCTCTTACTGAGGCTAAGCATGATACCTCCACAGCCTTGGGTGCTCCTCATGTGATAAGGTTCCCAAGTCTTTGACTTCCAAATTACATCTTCTCTGAGAATATTATAGGCAGTGAATGTTTCTCTTAAACTAGAGAGATTACAATGGAAAAGATAACATGACAGGGAAGATGGACACAGAACTCTGGTCTATAACTGCCTGTCCCTTGGACATAGAACATGATAATCTTGGAAAATTTTTAGAGGATGGGGATTACCTGCTTTGTACAATTGACTCATTTAAAAATTTTGGTCTACAAAAGTGTCAAATTTTTTTAAGATGCAAAGTCAGATCTTCTTCTTTTACATTTGTGTTCTTGAATTATTCATTAAATGCAAGACTATAACTTTATTTTTATTGAAAGTTGTTTTATTGGCTTCAGTCTCCTTGTATGATAATATTGACTTTAGCAATATTTGAATTTAGCACTCACAATAGGAGACATCCATTTAAACACTCAGGCATAGGAAAATTTATTGATGTTGCTTTGTCCTCAATCAAAAATTTAAAAATGACAAAAGGCCAGAATCAGGGAGTGAGTCTAGGAAAAACTTCCTAGCATAATCTTGCAGATTGAGAGGGAGCTGTTAAACAAAATATCTGCTGGCAGTTTTCTTTCTTTTTTTTTTTTTTAAGATTTATTTTATTTATTTGAAAGAATTACAGAGAGAGGTAGAGACAGAGAAAGAGAGAGGTCTTCTATCTGCTGATTTACTCTCCAAATGGTTGCAATGGCTGGAGCTGAGCTGATCTGAAGTCAGAAGCCAGGAGCTTCTTCTGGGTCTCCCATGTGGGTGCAGGAGCCTAAGGACGTGGGCCATATTCCGCTGCTTTCTGGGGCACATTAGCAGGGAGCTGGATTGCAAATGGAGCAGCCAAGACTCGAACTGGCAGCCATATGGGATGCCAGGCTACAGGCCAGGGCTTTAACCTGCTGCGCCACAGCGTCAGGCCCTGGCAGGTTTTTTTTAAACTCATAGTGCATAGTGGAGGGTTAAGCTTATGATTATAAAGTAATTTGAAAGTATATCATTATAAAAATTAAAATAAAAATAACAGGGCTTGTGCTGTGGCATAGCAGGTAAAGCCGCTGCCTGTGGCATCAGCATCCCATATGGGCACTGGTTCGAGTCCCAGCTGCTCCACTTCCTATCCAGCTCTCTGCTTTGGCCTGGAAAGCAGTAGAAGATGGCCCAAGTGTTTGGGCCCCTGCTCCTGCATGGGAGACCCGGGAGAAGCTCCTGGCTCTTGGCTTCAGATCAGTGCAGTTCTGGCCATTGTGGAACTGGGGAGTAAACCAGAGGATGGAAGACTCTCTCTCTCTCTGCCTCTCCTTCTCTCTGTCTGTAACTTTTACTTTCAAATAAATAAATAAATCTTTTTAGAAAATAAGAAAAGAAGGAGGATAAATGGTGGAATAGAAGGAGGGAAGGTATGCTGCAAAGTATCATTATACTGTTAAAACTGTATGTATGTGCAGGGGATTCCAACACAATTCCATCAAGATGGCATGTACCAATGCCATCGCACTAGTCCAAGTGATCAATTTCAGCTCACAATTGATAGCTCTGATAAGTCTAAGAGTCAAAGAGATCACACAAACAAGACAAGTATCTGCTAATACTAACTGATAGAATCAAAAAGGGAGAGAAAGATCCAACATGGGAAGTGGGATACACAGCAGACTCATAGGATGGCAGATGTCCTAGACAGCACTCCGGCCTCAGAATCAGCCCTCAAGGCATTCAGATCTGGCTGAAGAGCCCATGAGAGTATAGCAGGCATGGAAAGCCAAGATATCATGGGAAAAAAAAAAAAGACCTAAATGAATGATCTCTGTGAGTGAGATCCCAGTGGAAAGAACGGGGCCATCAAAGAAGGAGGTACCCTTCTCCGAAGGGAGGAGAGAACCTCCACTTTGACTATGACCCTATCGGAATAAGATCAAAGTCAGCGAACTCTAAAGGCTTCCATAGCCCTGGCAACTCATGACTAGAGCCCAGGGAGATTACTGACGCCATGAACAGGAGTGTCAAATTGTTAAGTCAGCAACAGGAGTCACTGTGTACTTACACCCCATGCGGGATCTGTCCCTAATGTGTCGTCTAAAGCCAAGTGATGCTATGACTGGTACTGAAACAGTATTTTTATACTTTGCGTTTCTGTGTGGGCGCAGACTGATGAGGTCTTTGCTAATTATATACTGAAGTGATCTTCTGTATATAAAGAGAATAGGAAATGAAAAAAAGAAAAAAAAAAAAACAACCTGGTGTTAAAATGGAAATGGCATAGAAAATTTATTTTGAAAAAAAAAAATTATGTAGGATCTCTGTCTTTAATGTGCTGTACATTGCTATTTAATGCTATAATTAGTAATCCAATGGTAGTTTTTTCACTTGATGTTGCTATATGGGCAAAATGTTGAAATCTTTACCTAGTATATACTAAACTGATCTTCTGTATACAAAGAGAATTGAAAATGAATCTTTACATGAATGGAAGGGGAGAGGGAGCGGGAGGGGGGAGGGTTGCGGGTGGGAGGGAAGTTATGGGAGGGGGGAAGCCATTGTAACCCATAAGCTATACTTTGGAAATTTATATTCATTAAATAAAAGTTTAATAAAAAAATAAAATAAATAAAAACAAAAACAAACAAACAAAAAAACTGTATGTATGAGGCCTGCGCCACAGTTCAATAGGCTAATCCTCCACCTTTCGGCGCCGGCACACCGGGTTCTAGTCCCGGTCGGGGCACCGGATTCTGTCCCGAATGCCCCTCTTCCAGTCCAGCTCTCTGCTGTGGCCTGGGAGTGTAGTGGAGGATGGCCCAAGTGCTTGGGCCCTGCACCCCATGGGAGACCAGGAGAAACACCTGGCTCCTGACTTCGGATCAGTGAGATGCGCCGGCTGCAGCGGCCATTGTGAGGTGAACCAACGGCAAAAGGAAGACCTTTCTCTCTGTCTCTCTTTCTCACTGTCCACTCTGCCTGTCAAAAAAAATAAAAAAATAAAAAAACTGTATATATGAAATACATGAAAATTATTCCCTTTAAATAAAAAAGTAAAAAAAAGTTTAAAAAGGGAAGCTTATTGCCTGTGTCTGCCAGTGTTTCTGACTTTCTCCCATGTTTCTCTTTCCTCTGTTTGTATTATTTTCATCTTCATTCTGTCCCTGGTTACCTTATATGTGATTTGCCTCATACGGTTTATGTAAACAAAAAATCATGCATTTTGCTTTGAATTAAGTATGTTAGAAAATATTTTATTTAATCCTTTAATTTTGATAAAGGGAAACATCTATCAAGCTGCTTCATTGAATTTTAAAAATCACATTGGGGCCGGCGCCTGTGGCTCAACAGGCTAATCCTCCACCTTGCAGCGCCGGCACACCGGGTTCTAGTCCCGGTCGGGGCGCCGGATTCTGTCCTGGTTGCCCCTCTTCCAGGCCAGCTCTCTGCTGTGGCCCGGGAGTGCAGTGGAGGATGGCCCAATTGCTTGGGCCCTGCACCCCATGGGAGACCAGGAGAAGCACCTGGCTCCTGGCTTCGGATCAGCGTGGTGCGCTGGCTGCAGGGTGCCAGCCGCAGCGGCCATTGGAGGGTGAACCAATGGTAAAGGAAGACCTTCCTCTCTGTCTCTCTCTCTCTCTCTCACTGTCCACTCTGCCTGTCAAAAAAAAAAAATACATTTACTTAAATATCAGTTACATTGGAAATAATTGATGGTAAGAATAACCATTATCTTCTGCCCTTATTATATTACTTTTCACAATTATCTAAGAATTTTTGTATTTTGGATGAATAACAGAACAAGTTGACAGTATCAGTAATCTGATTTTTTTTTTTTTTTGCATTAAATGCAAGAAAACACAATGCCGGAAATTCACCTTTTTTGATTAAACAGAGTCACATTTTAGCTTTATTGGAAATTTCTTTCAATCCAATTATTAAGAAACTCTGTTTTTTGTTTAGTTTCCTGGGTGGTAAATAAGTGTTATCCTTGGTTTCTCTTCTAGGGAAGAGAAAGTAATTTGCAACATGGAACCCAAAAGAGAAAGTGATTTACAACGTGGGGTCAAAAAACAAATGCAGTTTTCAGTACAAGAGATCTGCTCCACTACCTTTCTTCCACTGGAGCTTATTTCCTGAGGAGCATTAATGATTTCATTCCCCACACCCCTCTTTTTAAAGAGAATACTCAGGGAGTTAAGCTTCTACAGCATCCATCCATACTTCTCTTGTTGCCCAAAACCTTAAGTATTATCTTTATCATATCACTCCTCACACAAAAAAATACTTACATTGGTTTTCTATTTCTTATTTTATCCTTTACTTCTTAGAATGCAAAAATAACATGTAACAAACTCAGAAAGAAATGGACTTTATTCATTCATTATTCTCAAAGGTGAACTCTTGATTGATGTCTAGTTTTGCTCATTTTCAACATCATAATATTGCCCATAAACAAGGCACATAATTTAGTACCCATGTATAAGAATCTGTTGTGAGTGAACCCACACTCTGTAATGAAAGTGATCAGTACCATGCTAAAAATAACAGGATCCATATTGATGGGTACATGTCAAAGAGACACCAGAGTGAATTGAAAAAGCTCTCAGATGCCCAAAGCTGGAAAAATTGGAACAGTAAAAATAAACAAAGTCTTCCTATACCAATGAATCCTATGAATCCATACTAATACAAATAAGTGGCTGAATAAATTAATGGGGAATGGGGAAGAATGGGCAATTCTCCTTTGCAGAAGAATCTCAAGCAATTTATGCAGAAGCTCCACCCTTACGGAGGTAGAGCATATTCTCTACCACTCAATATTCCTTCTGAGAACATAGGGTTGGGGGAGGGGCAAGAGGGTAACTTTCCATGGCAGAAACGTGACAAACATCTCAGCCTCCAGGTGATCGGGGTGACATCACTGAGATCAGTTATGTTACAGAAGTCACACTGGATAGGGTGTAGTGAAAATGGCACTTTGCATCTCTGGCCCTCCTTTAAAACCTGGATATCCAATTTAATTATGACCAAAACATCAGATAAATTCTAACAAAGGCATTCTACAGGTTACCTGACCAATCCTCCTTGAAATTGTCAGTGTCACCAAAAACAACAAAAACCTGAGATACTGGCACAGCCATGGGACCCTAAGGCAACATGAGGACTAAATATAACCTGGTATCCTGCGTGAGACCCCGGAACAACAATGCATCTAGCAAAAGAGATTGCATTTTCTATCTTCTTTTATGACTTGGGTGGCCGGGGGCCCCAGGAGTGACCACTGAGATGTTAATATCAATTTTTTTTTTTGACAGAGTGGACAGTGAGAGAGAGAGAGACAGAGAGAAAGGTCTTCCTTTACCGTTGGTTCACCCTCCAATGGCCACTGCGGCCGGTGCACTGCGCTGATCCGAAGCCAGGAGCCAGGTGCTTCTCCTGGTCTCCCATGCAGGTGCAGGGCCCAGGGACCTGGGCCATCCTCCACTGCACTCCTGGACCACAGCAGAGAGCTGGCCTGGAAGAGGGGCAACCGGGACAGAATCCAGCGCCCTGACCGGGACTAGAACCCTGTGTGCCGGTGCTGCAGGCAGAGGATTAGCCTATTGAGCCGCGGCGCCCGCCAGTATCAATTGTTGGTTGGAGGTGTGGGCATGGGATTTTGTGGTTAGGAAGTCTGTGCCCTACACTGGAGTGGCTGGGTTCAGTTCCTGTTTATCCATGGCTCCTGCTTCCTTTTGATGCAGATCCTGGTTGTCAGGAACCGTGGCTCAGGGGAATGGATTCCTGCCACCCACACTGGAGACTTGGATTGTGATCCTAGCTCCTGGCTTCATGGTGCCTCCCCTTCCCTCTGCCCCACAGGCCCTGGCAAGCACTTAGGGAGTGGGACAACTGATGGAAGCTTGCTCTCTTTTCCCTATTTCTCTCTCAGTCTCTGTCTATTCCTGCTTCTCAAATAATTTTCTGAAATAACTTAAGGGAAATGATTGGATAAAGCTTTTTTGAACTGAAAGCTCTTTTCAAGAATGATAGACAGTTGGGTCCTATTTTTTGTGCTTCCTCACATTGCCTTACTTCCTATACCAAAACTGACGTGGCTGCTGCAACTCCAGCACCCTCTTGAGTTGAGGGTCGCTGAGGGTGGAAGATGAGCTAAGAAAAGAGAAAGAAAACAGAAGAAACAGGATTAGAGTCCCTCTGTTCTCTCTGTAGGTATGACCTCCTGGATTCTGTTATAAGGAAGGAATTTTAGCTATCTTGGATCATCCACCTTGTGCTTGCTGTCTATCACAACAGGTGAGATAAGTTTTTAAAAAGATTTACTCACTTTTTTTTTCTTTTTTTGATTTATTTATTTTTTTGAAAGGCAGAGTTATAGAGAGGCAGAGAGAGAGAGGTCTCCCATCCACTGGTTCACTACCCAAATGGCCGCAACAGACGGAGCCAAGGTGATCCAATCCGAAGTCAGAAGCCAGGTTCTTCTTCCCGGTCGCCCATGCAGCTGCAGGGGCCCAAGGACTTGGGCCATCTTCCGCTGCTTTCTCAGGCCACAGCAGAGAGCTGGATTGAAAGTGGAACAGCTGGGACTTGAACAGGAGCCCAAATGGGATGCCGGCACTGCAGACCAGGCTTTAACCTGCTACGCAACAGCGCCGGTCCCTGCTCACTTTCTTTCCTTAAAGGTATCAACACTCTCCAAACCCTGCATATTACTGTAATTGTAATGAGAAAATTCAAGTTGATAAAGGAAATAGCTTGCCAATAATTCCTGAACTCTATAAAAATATAAAGCAGCCCATTTCTAAAAGCCCACATGCTGTCTGGGTTTCCTTTGGAGATGAAACTGTTCTCCAAGATACGTCACTTTGGGGTTGCAGTTCTCTCTTCTAAATCAGGTCTGCTTTATAGTATAAGGAGAATGCATTCTGGTTGTATTCTGTTTAACTGAGTGTTATCATTTGTTTGGTTCTTTAATTATCAATTTTTTTTTTTTTGACAGGCAAAGTGGATAGTGAGAGAGAGAGAGACAGAGAGAAAGGTCTTCCTTTGCTGTTGGTTCACCCTCCAATGGCCGCCGCAGCTGGCGCACCACGCTGATCCGAAGCCAGGAGCCAGGTGCTTCTCCTGGTCTCCCATGCGGGTGCAGGGCCCAAGCACTTGGGCCATCCTCTACTGCACTCCTGGGCCACAGCAGAGAGCTGGGCTGGAAGTGGAGCAACCGGGACAGAATCTGGCGCCCCGACCTGGACTAGAACCCGGTGTGCCGGCACCACAAGGCGGAGGATTAGCCTATTGAGCCGCGGCACTGGCTATTTTCATTCTGTTCTTAATGGCCTCCAAATTGCAAGAGAAGTGCTCTGTGCACTTCTGAGCATCATGTTCAAATTCCAGGTAAAAGGAATCATGAAAATTAAAATCTAATGTTCTTTCTCCAAATCAGACATTATTCAGGAAAGAAAGTTCTCTTCAGGTAAATATCCCATGACTTATGGACCCAAACTGTGCTACATGGTAACACCCTTGGCTGGAAAGTGATTTGGGAAAATATTGATATCCAAACTCAAACTGGATTCTATTTCCTCTTAGAAAATAAGAAATGGTGAGGAAATTGGGTAGCCAACCAGATGATCTGCTGCATAGGACAATGCTATTCTCTTTGTCTGAAGAGTCTCAGTTGAAGATGAAGGGAAAGTAGAATGTAAAGAGAAGTACAACAAAACATCTTCTTGCCAAAGAAAATTCCTGTAGACTAAGCTATTTTGACAACTGTAAACTGCATTCTTCCTTTTCTACTTGTCCTTTTTCTGTGACATCATTGATTTGAATTACAAGAGACACTACCCATGAGAGTCACAGCAACCCTAAGCAAAGCAATAATGAGGCCACTAGCCATTGGTCCTGCTCAGTGCTAAGAAAAGTTTGAGAAGTCAAGGTCATCTCACTTGTAATGAACCACCTTAATGAAGGATAAGGTTTTTGGGATTTTCTCTATAGGTCATTGCATAAAAGAGATGATTAAGCCTATGGCTGAAGGACTTTTATGGAAGATTCTTACCTGAAACAAATTTGTCATTTTCTCTAGGCTTTGAAAGGTGAAGACTACTACACATTCTTAAGAGATTTAGTCAGCTCATAGGAAGTGAATTTTCTGAAGAGTAATTAGAAACAACTGCTCTGTAGGCATCTGTTAAGCATAAGCTTAGCAAACACTAAGAGATGACCCCTCAGACAGAATTTTTCAGAATTCCAACCACAATGCTTAATTGAGTGGATCTTTATAGGCAAAGAAAACAATATCAGTTCATTGCGTAATTCAGACTCAACCCAAGTTTCTACCTGGTCAATGTAATAATAGTGCTTCATACCAAATTGTCAAAATGTGGTCTGCAAGCAAGTACAAATGGCTATAGCGTGTGAACAGTCTGTGCAAACAGTGTACAAATAACACATGGTATCTCTTTTTCTCTTTTTAAAATTGAAGTATATTTTTAAATGTCAGCACTTGCAATTTCTTCTTTTGTAAAAAAATTTATTTGAAAGGCAGAGGTGGGGGTGGCAAGGGAGACACAGACAGGGAGATCTTCCAGCTTCTGGTTCAATACCCAGATGACCTCAGCCAGGAGCCAGAAACTCAATTTGGATCTTCTTGGTAGGTGGCAGGGTACCAAGTACCTCAGGGTATGCTGTCTCTCAGAATGTGCTTTAGCAGACAGTTGGATCAGGAGCAGAGGTCAAGCAACGGCCGTAGCTGCACCGATCCGAAGCCAGGAGCCAGGAGTCAGGAGCTTCTTCCAGGTCTCCCACACAGGTGCAGGGGCCCAAGAACTTGGGCCATACTCTATTGCTTTCTCAGGCCATAGCAGAGAGCTGGATGGGAGCAGATGGGACTAGAACCGGCGCCCACATGGGATGCCAGCACTGCAGGCGGCGGCTTTACCCACTATACCACAGTGCCGGCCCCAGAGGTGGGACTAGAACACAGAGGCATTCCATTACAGAATATGGATTTATCAAGTGCTGACTTAACTCACTGTGCCACAACACCCATAGTAAGTTTTGAATTGAAGAAATTACAAGGATGGCACTGTGGCACAATAGGTTAATCCTCCACCTGAGGTGCTGGCATCCCATATGGGAGCCGATTGTAGTCCTGCCTGCTCCACTTTCAATCTGGCTCTCCAGCATGGCCTGGGAAAGCAGTGGAAGATGGCCCAAGTCCTTGCACCCCTGCACCCAGAAGAAGCTCCTGGCTCCTGGCTTCAGACTGGCCCAGCTCCGGCCGCTGTGACCATTTGGGGAATGAACCAGCGGATGAAGACCTCTGTCTCTCTCTCTCCCTCTTGCTGTCTGTAACTTCACCTCTCAAATAAATACATAAGATCTTTTTAAAAAAGTCCTCTGACTTTGACTTTTATCAATAATTTTTTTGACAACTTGGGGCCACTTCTGTTTGAATTTATGCCTTTAAGCCTGTATTGAAGGCAGTTTTTTGAAAAGTTTTGTCTAGAAACTGCAATATCAGAACTTCCTTAGGGATAATTTCTGCCCATGCATTTTGTTCCTTTTTAAAAGGGTCTTTACTTCCATGCTTCTTCATGTGCCTTATTATATATATTTTGCTGAAAATTGCACTTTTGAATATTATAATGCATTAACTCTGGAACAGATTATCCTGTTTACCAGGGTTTCTTCCTCCTCCCCCTTATCATCATTGTTGGTCATTATGATAATAGTCCTCTTATTTAGTGACTTTATTAGATTACTTTTGCAAAGATCTATTCCTTGTCATGTGCTGTCATAGAAATGTCTATTCTTTAGCTTATGTTCAGTTTGTATTTTGACAAAGATATCCTTGAATATCAGAAAGAAGAAACAAACAAACAAACAAACACACTTCTCTCAGTTTTTGTGGATTGGCTCTTCCTTCAGTACCTGGCCAGGCTTGCACTTAGGCTAGATATCATCCCAAAGTGAAAGCTTGGGATCTTCTCACAGATATCTTCTTAGCGTGGGTCTTGCTGTTGGCATGCATGTAGCTTTCTAAATTCTTCCATGGTGGCTTTTGAATGTCCTCATTTCTAGAGAAACTTTGCCCAGATTTTGCTCCCAGGTCTTAAGAAGTCTACTTTTTATTTCAACTATAGTCCTTTGCTCAAGAGTAGTTGGTTCAGTTTGCAGTGTTTTTAAATATGTGTCCGTGGAGTTTCTGGCTTGAGTTCTGAGTTGGGGGAAACAAAGATAGTTTCCCTCAGTCCTTCAGGTAGTCCCCAGACAAGTCATAATAGAGGTACAGAAAAAGTTTGTGAATAAGGCCTGCCTCAGTTCCTCCACAACCAGGTGCCAAGGTCCCACACTCCCACACTGGCAATGCAGTTCCTCCACAACCAGGTGCAAGGTCCCACACTGCTATTGCTTCAGGGAGTAGGAGATGGGATGGTTGCTGGTAGGAAGGATGTTATGGGGGAAAAAACCGCTATAATCCAAAAGTTGTACTTTTGAAATTTATATTTATTAAATAAAAGGTTTCTAAAAAAAAAAAAAAAAAACCAGACCAAGAGCAAGATCTACCATGATAGTGGGGCAAACACAAGTAAATATACCACAGTACTTCTTCTTTTTTTTTTTTTTTAACAGTCAGAGTGGACAGTGTGAGAGAGAGAGACAGAGAGAAAGGTCTTCCTTTGCCGTTGGTTCACCCTCAAATGGCCGCTGTGGCCAGCGTGCTGCGGCCGGTGGCGCACCGCGCTGATCCGAAGGCAGGAGCCAGGTGCTTCTCCTAGTTTCCCATGGGGTGCAGAGCCCAAGCACTTGGGCCATCCTCCACTGCACTCCTGGGCCACAGCAGAGAGCTGGACTGGAAGAGGAGCAACTGGGACAGAATCTGGCGCCCCGACCGGGACTAGAACCCGGTGTGCCGGCGCCACAAGGCGGAGGATTAGCCTATTGAGCTGTGGCGCCGGCCCACCACAGTACTTCTTACTATTTTGCTTTTGCTCTCTTCTTGATTTAGTGTTCACTTTGTTGCCATTGACTATTTTTCAGTTTTCTAACAACTTCTAATAGTTTTAAATATTTCTGTGGAGATATGATTTTAGAGTTGTCTATAATTTTATTGAAGTGACTCCTGAATTAATTTTTGAAACTGGAATGAAAAAAGGATCAAGACTCATTATTTTACACACAGATATTCAGATGTTCAGCTCCATTTGTTGAAAAGACTTCCCTTTTCCCTTTGAATTTTAAGTGCTGAAAATTTTTAGCTGTCTTAGATAATTTAGCTCCATCACGTACAAAACTTGAGGATAAATCAGATAATTTCTTCAACATAGCTTCTCTTTTCCAGAATTGAATTACATTGGTTGATTTTTCAAATGTGAAATAAGTCTTATATTCCTGGGATAAGTCCCACTGGATGATAGGATAGGATCTTGAAAAAAGTGAGATTGTGCATTCATGTGTATAGCATCTCCATTTGTAATGCCCAAGAATTATAAACAACCTAAATGTCAGTGAACAGATTGTGCTGCATATTCCCAAGACCACTGACACACTCAATGGTTCCCAAGAAGGGCTCATAAGCCCTAGAAGTCAATATATTCATAGGAACAGTTTATTACAGTGAAAAGGTACAGATAAGAATCATCAAAGGGAGAGGCACATGAAAAGACTGGTGGAAAACAGGTGCAAACTTTTAGTTCCTTCTTAAGGAAGTTTCATGGGATGTGCTTAATTTTCCAAGCAATAATGAGTGACGGCACATAAAATATGTGGTCCTTAAAGGCACTTAAGTGCCTAACCTAAGTGTGTAGGGTTTTTACTGGAGTCAGTCATGTACACATATAGCATCTGTGTGATTAGCCTCAGCTGCTCAAGCTTGACTCCCAGGGGGAAAGCAGGTGTTCACCATAAACCACACTGTTCACGTTTGGGTAAGCTGGTACAGTATGGTCAAAGTCCTCAGGCATGCAAAAACGCTCTTATCAGATAAAAGAGCTGAGAACTCAGTTTCAAGGAGATGGCCAAGGGCCAGTCCTGGAAACTGGCCTTTCCTGAGAACATGCAGAGTTTGAGCAACTTGGATGTATTGGTTAATTTTGTGTGAAATGGACTAGGCAGTGGAGCCAGTTGTTTGGTCAAACACCAGTTCAGACGTTACTGTGAAGATATCTTTCTAGATGTGGGCAATACCTAAATCAGTAGACCTTGATTAAACAAGATTACCTTTCACAATGTGAACGGGCTTCACTCAGTCACTGAAACACCTTAAGAACAAGATATCAGTGAGTATATAAGAGAGAAAGTTGTTTTTTTTTTTTTAGTGGGAGGTAAAATAGCAAGGTTTATTAAGTAGGAACATCTGTAAGGACGGATGGGCACCTCTCCAGACAGGGCCTGAGAGAGAGTGCCCAGTCCCTCAGACTGGGGGAGAGGGGGGGCTGCATGGGTGAGTGGAGAGTACACCCGGCCAGGCCAGGCGGGCGGCTCAGCAAAGATGCAGAGAGCTGAGCGCGCAGTCCAGTTGAGGCTGGGGGTTTTTAAGGAGATGGGTCTTGCTTCCCCACATCTGCTCCTCTTGGAACAAAGGGCTTTTTGGATGTAAATAGAAAAACTTCTCTTGAAGGTCTGAAACAAAGGACTTTATGGATGCAAATGTTATCAGATCTGAGGAAGGGAGCAGGGTGTTTGAGATGCAGATACTGGGCTGCACCTGGGAGATTGTGGAAGATTTATCAGGCAGGAAGCAGGAGGGGTGAGGGCCTCCACCTGGCAGGTTATCAGGTAGAAGGGGGCAGGGCAGGCAGGATGCGAAATCTGGGCTTCCCCTGAAACATTGTTAGGATGACAAAGTTTTTGTCATCACATGTAGGGGTGTATGGAAGTTCACACAGGCTCAATTCCAAAGCATCCTCATAGATTGCTGTTATGGTAATAAGGATTAAGCTCTTCCTGAAGCAAAGATCTTAATATTAAACTGCAACAATGGGTGAGCTTTGGATACTTTTGGTTCCATCTGTGCAGACATTGCCCTTGCAGTGGGATCTGGACCAGTTCAAGGTGGCTGGTGATTGTAGCTTTGGCTGAAAATCTGAAGGACACTACTGGAGAACATCAGATGCTTTTAGGGTCTTGAAATCAATATGAATCACAATAAAGACTTTTGAGTTGCTTGGGCTTTCTCCATTGATAAGCATATACTCTCTCTCTCTCTCTCTCTCTCTCTCCTTTTTTTTTTTTGCAAGGTTGCATGCATGGATAGTCCCACCATGTTCTTCAAAGCTGTTTGTGCAGCGGTATTAGTTTTAGAGTAGATAGAGGCACTGATGGAGGAATTAGGGGATGTCGGTCAGACTGCAGTGAATGCGTGTGTGAAAGAGATAGAGGATGAGAGAGCACATTAGTTGCTCATTCACATTTCAGAAGAGCAAGGGTTCAGAGGAAAAATAATGACTGGTGGTTGTTAAAAGAGTCAGTGCCACAACTGACTGGCTGTTTGACCAGGACAACATGAGAGCACTTGCTCTTACTACCAGGATCTATTCTGTGGTGTTGAACATGGTGGTAGCTGTGAACAGAAACATGTTTCACAGTTCTGCTCTAATTAGAAGCATCATAAAATGCCATCGAATTCCCCAATCCAAAATATTTGGCTCATTAAGAGTTTTCTCACATCACTTAAGGATTTAATTAGCTAAACTCTTTAAATTAAATCCTTAATCAGCATTGTAAATTGGCAGAGATACAAAATTCTCTTCCTTACATCTCTTGAAAGTTCATACAGTAACATGAGGGAAGCAGTTTTCTATATATGTTAAACAATACATTTCTAAGGTAATCTTGACGTCCGCTTAGAAGGACGGCTGAGAAAGAAGACATTGCTCAATGTGAATGTCTTTTCATGTTCTCCGGTCAACTGACTAAATGCCTGTCAACAATGAATAACAGTAAAACAGCACCAGTTAGAAAATTTCTCTTTACAGTCCCATTATTTATTCAATTAACTTGCTCTCTTTGGGTTGTTCTGGTATGCATTGAGCATTAAGATACCCCTACACTATACAAAAATTTTCAGTGATGGTAGGGGGATATTGGAAGGAGCAGTGCATTTAATAATAGTTTATGTCATTTCCAAGTTAAAAACTATCTATATTTAATTATGTAAAAGTATAGATAAAACATTTAAAAACATGGAGAAATAGGAAAAGAATAGATTTTGAAATAACCATGCATATATTGAGAAAAGAAATCACAATGCATACTGTCTTAGTTTATTTGGCCTTCTATAACAAAATGTGGATATAAACAACAAAAATTCAGGGCCAGCGCTGTGGCACAGTGGGTTAAAGCCCTGGTCTGCAGTGCCAGCATCCCATATGGGCAACAGTTCGAGTCCCAGCTGCTCTACTTCTGATCCACCTGCTATGGCCTGGGAAAGCAGTAGAAGATGGCCCAAGTTCTTGGGCCCCTGCACCCGCATGGGAAGACCCAGAGGAAGCTCCTGGCTCCTGGTTTTGGATTGGCCCAGCTCTGGCTGTTGCGGTCATTTGGGGAGTGAACCAGCAGATCAAAGACTCATTCTCTCTCTCTCTCTCTCTCTCTGCCTCTCTGTAGCTCTGCCTTTCAAATAAATAAATCTTTAAAAAAAAAAACAACAACAGTTGTTCATTGTTCCTAGTTCTAAAAACAGAAGTCCAGGATCAAGAGCCATGCAGATTTGGTGACTGGTGAGAGCCTGATGGCACCTTCTCAACATGTTCTCACATGGTAGAAGGAACTCCTTAGAGTTCTCTGGGATCTCTTTTATAAGAATAAGAACCCCAGTTTTAATCATGAAGGCTCTGCCCTCGTGACCTCATCACGTCCCCAAAGCCCCACTTCCTAATTTCATCACTTTGAGGGTTAGGATTTCAAAATATAAAATTTAGGGGAACACAAACATTCAGACAATATCATTGAAATGGAGATGACATTAAAAATATTTAATGTTGGGTACGCAAGGGGACTTTCAACCAGAATAGGCATTATTCAGGAACAGCTTCTCTTAGACCTGGACAGACCAGATGATACCAATGTTAGCCATGACACATGTGTGTACATGAGTGTGTGTGCATGCCCACTCTGAATTTTTGTGCTGTGCCAACTGCATATGTGTTAGCTGCTTAACGTGAGAAAGGAATGAAAGTACATAGACCAAGGAGACAGGGAAAGGAGATGGGAAAAGTCAGGGAGATGATGGTCATCTAAGACTGGAACTGTGTAGGCTACAGAGAGTGACTACACTTTGCTAATTATTATGACTTACATATTTATGATGTACTGACTTTTTCATCCTGTGTCATTTTGACCTCAAAGTCAAATCTGGCAAATTCTCTTGCTTTATAGCTTTAGGAGGGGACTAAAAGGATGAGATAAAAGAAGTTGTCTTCTGACTCTCAAGTCAGATCCTCTAAAAATGGCTTGGAACTGAACATGTTTCTCAGATTCTGGTTTCAGATGCTTTTGCCCTTACACCAGGTGAAATCAGTCTTCAAGGGAAGGAGTCCAAAGAGGCCCTGTTGGAATAGATTTGTGTGGACAAGTGGGTGCCTTGATTCTTCGGCCATCCTCTGTGAACTCTGTCCTGGGATCACCCCTCACAGTCTGATTGCCTGGTTCTACCCAGATGTTGTCTGTGTTACTGACCTTGGCCCCAGCTCAGTTTTTAATGATCCTTTGAAGAATACAATCTTCATCAGCACCTGTTTCTAGCTTTATCATTCCTGTGTCATTCCCAGTTGCTCAGTGAGTCTTGGTTCTTTATGTGACTAAAAAAGAGCACATTATTCTCAATTTTTGGCATGGATAGCATTTTTTTTCTTGCCAGTTGAGCAAATGAAGCTGTGTAGTTCACTTTCCCTAGATCTTTTCAGAGAGTGAAAATAGGGTTACCTTTATTATTATAACCACAATAAACATTGCCTATCTTTTAAAGAGCTTACCTATTCCCATTTATTTCTATGAGGCCTCATAGACTTTTCATTTGTGCTTCCAAATGGTGTCTGTTAATATTTCTTGTCTGTTTCTGAACCCTGCCCAGCCCTTTTTAGCAATATGTCTACAGCTGACTCTATAAATGTGTATGAACCCTGTGTAGATGTTTGGTCAACATCAAGGGTGCTGCCATACAGGACAAAGGCACTATACCCTCTCTCTTCTTCTAAAGCTACATTTGTGCTTTCTGTCCTAGAATGTTCAGCTTACTATAACAAAAAACAGATAGAATAATTTTTAAACAAAAAAATTACTTACTCATGGTTCTAAAGGCTGGGAAGTCCAAGATCCAGGCACCAGCAAATCTGCATTGGTAAGGGCTGTCTGCTTCATGGATGGCACCTTTCATTCCATCCTCACATAGTAAAAAGGCAAATAGGCTCCCAGTGGCCTCTTTTCTAAGGGCACTCAGATGTTCGGGAGGGCTCTGCCCTCATGACTTAATCACCTTCCAGTAGCTCCATCTCTTAATATTATTGCATTGAGTTTTGACATAGAAGGGGGTCTTTGGCCAGCGCCACTGCTCACTTGGCTAATCCTCCACCTGTGGTACCGGCACCCCAGGTTCTAGTCCCATTTGGGGTGCCAGATTCTGTCCCGGTTGCTCCTCTTCCAGTCCATCTCTCTTCTGTGGCCTGGGAAGGCAGTGAAGGATGACCCAAGTACTTGGGCCCTGCACCTGCATGGGAGATCACGAGGAAGCACCAATCCGAAGTGGCCATTTGGAGGGTGAACCAATGGAAAAGGAAGACCTTTCTCTCTGTCTCTCTCTCTCACTAACTCTGCCTGTCAAAAATAAATAAAATAAAAAAATAGAAAAGAAGGGGGTCTTCAAAACAAAAAATGAGAATGTGAGACAACTACACATGAATTTCAATTTTTTGCACCAAAATGAACATATCTTTTAATTCTATCTTTCCATGAGCTTTTTGAAGAAACCTTGTGTGAATTTTAGGGGAACACAAACATTCAGTCCATAGCACTTTCTAACTGCTTCTGTTATGTCTTTTTTTTTTTTTTTTAAGATTTTATTTGTTTACTTGAAAGTCAGAGTTACAGAGAGAGAGAAGGAGAGGCAGAGAAAGTGAGATCCTCCATCTGCTGGTTCACTCCCCAGATGGTCTCAATGTCTGGAGCTGTGCCAATCTGGAACTGTGCCAATCTGAAGCTAGGAGCCAGGAGATTCTTCTGGGTCTCTCACACTGGTGCAGGGGCCCAAGGATTTGGGCCATCTTCTACTGCTTTCCTAGGCCATAGTAGAGAGCTGGTTTGGAAGTGGAGCAGCCGGGACTTGAACCAGCACCCATATGGGCTGCTGGCACTGCAGGTGACAGCTTTACCCGCTATGCCTGCCCCTTCTGTTATGTCTAGCTGTTGCTAAAGATTCTACAGGCACTGGTCTCTGACACCAGAGTGCTTCTGGCTGTGTTCCCCTAAGGATGTTGTTTGTGTGTGTGCCAAGACACTCAAGGCTCTATTGGCGGCCATATTCTATAGAGATTCCATGGGGCCAATATTTCCTGGCATAAAAGGAAAAATGTCTTTCCTTCACATTTATGTTAATTTCTGTTCAACAACTCCCTAGACTCTAGAAAATGAGAATGCATTGGATCATATGTAGCTGTATGATTTTAGAATCTTCAAATGCTCACCAATTTTAGAATAAGTCTCTCCTCATTCTCTCCCCTTTTCTCTCTGCTCTCCTAAGTTGATATTCATCTCTGCCCATTTCAAAGCTCTGCATTTTGCTCTCTTTTGGCCTCTTTCCCACTTACTATGGACAGAGCGTCTTGGGCATTGTGATGAGTGTGACAAGAAATGACCTGCAACTGACCTAGGCTTGTGTCATGCTCACTTAACAACTTCAGAGAAGAGATACTACTTCTCTTTGAGTAATCAAATAAAAAAAAGAAAAAGAAAACCATCACACAGATGATTTGAACTAATTTGGGTCAAGTATTTTCCCTTGGGCAAATCACTCCAGGGAATAAGATGTTGGGATTGAGTGTCTCAAAATATAAAGCAGGGACAATTCAACAAAAGAGAGAACACACTGCTATCAGAAGAAGAGAGGAAAAGGATGCTTGACAGTAGGAAAAACTGCTTGGTTGAAAAATAGATGTCTTAAAGAACTTTTGATGGGAAAATGTAAGTTTTTATTGCCACCTGTCTCTCTATAAGTCAGAGGACAGCACACAGAGGGGAGGCAAAGTCACAGTTTAGTGGTCAGCTGAACTTGGAACCTCTTCTTCCCAAGGCTGCAATTCTGGCCATAGCTGGGTACAAACTCTTTTTCTGAATGAGCTCCTTCTTGGGGGACTCTACTTTTTTATGCAATAAACTCATGGTTGGCCATCTCAACACTAGCCCCATAAACAAAATTTTTATTTATTTTTTTTGAAAGGGAGAGAAAGGCAGAGACAGACAGTGACCTTCCAAATGCTGTTTCACTCTCCAAATGCCCATAAGACCCGAGTCTAGGCTAGGCCAAAGATGGGAGCCAGGAGCAGTCTAGGTCTCCCACTTGGGTGGCAGGGACTTAAGTACTTGAACCATTATAGTTGCCACCTAAGAGTGTGCATTAGCAGAAAGCAGGAACTGCTGGGCACTCTGACTTGAGGTGTAGTATCTCAGGCAGCATCCTAACAGTGCTCTGCTGATCACAGAAATGGAACACAAATAGGTGAATAGTGTAATGAGAAGAGGTATTATTGAGCAGATAGAGTGGGAAGCCTTTGATTGTGAACCTTATTAGACCTTACATAGGAGCAAATCAATGTTCCTCATTAAGCAATTGACCTTGACATCAATCTAGTACTTGTATAGGTAAAATAAGATTGGAAATTGGCGGACAGTAAAATCCCCTGGCACTGAGAGAAATTTTGATGAATGTACTAATTAACTCTGCCATGTTTTTATCTAGTATGCAAGTAGGTAACGTGGTGAGGTCATATATATATATATATATATATATATATATAGATGTGGATCTCATATTTGAGGTAGAACTTTCCTTTAAAGTGTGAAGAGGTACATTTTCCTAATTCTTCATAGGTGAAGAATTTTGATTTATATCCTGAACATTATAAATGCTATATTGTGGAGGCCCTATAGTGTGTGTGTGTATGTGTTAAATTTATTTACTTATTTAAAATGTAAATTTACAAAGACACACACACACACAGAGAAAAATCTCCCACATGGCGGTTCACTCCCCAAACAGTCTTAATGGCCAGAGCTGGGCCAGGCCGAAGTCAGGAGCCCGGAACTCCATCTGGGTCTCCCACATGGATGGTAGGGGTCTAAGCACTCGGAATACCTTCCATTGCTTTCCCAGGTCCAGCAGCAGGCAGCTGGATTAAAAGTGGAGCAGCTGCCTGGCTTCGAATCAGCGCAGCGCGTGGGCCGTGGAGGCCATTTAGGGGGTGAACCAACGGAAGGAAGACCTTTCTCTCTGTCTCTTTCTCACTGTCTAACTCTGCCTGTCAAAAAAAAAAAAAAAAAAAAAAAGTGGAGCAGCTGGGACTCCAAAGGGTGATGGCTTAACTCACTGTGTCACTGTACTGGCCCACTCTGTATTCTACTGTATTCCCCTCAAAGAGTGTTTTGTTGTTATTTTCATAGGCAATTAACTTGGTTGGATTCAAGTTACAAATGAGGTGCAGCCCAACTCTTCCTTCAGTTCTTTTCTCTTTAGTTGAAGGAAGCCTGACTCCTACATGTGCATTCAAGGGCCAACAAGATTCTTAGATAAATTATATATATCGGTGCTTCTGTCTGAACTTTAGTTTCCAGAACTTTGTCCTCACTTGCCGGTAGATACGATTTTCCTGAACTCTGTTGCAGTGTTTTTCAAGTCAGAACAATGTGAGTTTATATCTGGCTTTTAACTATCCAGGGCATTGTAAACTGAAGGCTGCCATTAGGCTAAAAGCCATCACAAATGGGAACCTAATCCCCTGCAGGGTCCTTCCTCCAAATGCTGCTTCCCTCCAGACACTGCCTGCCTTGTCTAGTGTTCAGGCCGTTTTCTTTATGTTGCAGCCAGTGCTGAAAATTGTCATCTCTGGGAGGAGGAGGTGAGTTGTCCAGACCTTCAGTGAACTTGGCCTCTCTGGGGTTTTTTTGTTTTAAGATTTATTTTATTTACTTGAAAGGCAGTGTTCCAGAGAAAGGAGGGGGAGAGACATATCTTCCACCTGCTGATTCACTCCCAATGTCAGCAATGGCTGGGGCTGATCCAGGCCAAAGCCAGGAGCCTGGAACTCCATCAGTTCTCCCACAGAGGTGGCAGGGGCCTAATTGCCTGGGCCGTCTTCCTTTGCTTTCCCAGGTGGATTACCAAGGGTCTGGATCAAAAGTGAAGCAGTTGGGACTTGAACTGGCACTCCTATGGGATGCTGGTGTCGCAAGCAGCAGCTGAACCTGATGCCCTGCAATGCTGGCCTCAGCTGCTCTTGTTTTAATCCCACTTCGTCACTTGTTACTTGTGTGAACTTGGGCAATTTACTTAATTTATACAACAGTCCATTTCCTTGTCTTAAAATGAAGAAAATAATATTATTCATATGTAGGGTGGTGGAAATGATAATATGACATAGCACATCTAAAATTCTTAGGGAAATCATTATTATCATTGAATAACTGTGTAGAGGAAATAGGGCCACAACCAGAGACAAAGAAAGAGAAGCAGGGCCCTCCTCCCAACACAGACCTTGAAAAGTGTGTGCTCACAATTAACTAGTGAAGTAACTGCCCGCTGTTTTCCTGTCTACGGAGGGAAGAAGTCCCAAGTTCTGCTTCTGTAAACTCCAGCCATACATCTGTCCTAATAAATCTGCCCCTGGTATCTCTTCTACAAACATACCAGGCCCACCGACCATTGAAGTGTGGTCCTAAGTCAAGCAGGCTGCAATTTAAACCCACCAATGCTGTAACAGCTAAGGTGTGATGCTGATGAACCTATAAATATTGTAAGAAACTTGGGATTGTCGCTCAGTTCTAGGGACATGATTCCAGCTGAGCCTACTGGCGTAATAAACTACTTCAGTCCTCCACTGTCTCTGGTGCCTGTTTGAACAAAGGGAGTCTTCCACCTCGGATTTCTGTAACACCTGGAAGTGTCATTTTTGTCTCATTTTTTAAATCCTCCCATATCTGGCCATTTCCTCAGCTAATAATTATTATGATTCATTTCAAATTTTTAGGGAATTTATCATTTTGGAAAACATGAGATGAAAAATTCCCTGATAAATTTTCATAAATGCTTTAAGTCTCAAGTCATTATTTTCATTTCAGGTTATGTTTCCCTATTTGCTCAAATATGAAATTACATTGTATCTTATTTCCAATGTCCCAGTTATAATTTATAACTGATTCTTGAACTGTTAGAATTCAATGTATAGTTTTTCACACCATTCTCAAGGCTTTATTATAATTCCTTATTGTCAAGTAAAAAAATAAGATTGGAGTTGAGCTATTTACAGTCATTTGTTGGGGAAAATATTTACTGACTGCTCACTATTTAGAACAAAATTTACAGAGATGCAATGCCTACAAAAAGGTAGTGATATTGTTGTTGATGTTCAAAACATTTATTTTGTAAGTTTTCCTTATTTAGGGTTAGAAAAACTAATGCCTATTTTATATGCTAATATTTTAGCATGATTTTATAGCAGTCGATTAGAATCCCCTACAGCATTTAACAAAAATCTTTGAAGTTAGAAACATGAATCATATGGTCCCTAAGGCGCAAATAAGAGAAAAATCATCTTATTTCACTTAGAATTTAGAGCCAAGAATTTTTTAAAAATCCAACAAGGAGGGCTTGAACAAGGAGGGCTTATTTTTTCACATAACAAAAATTCAGATGTTGGCAGCCTAAGGCTGTTGCAGCTACCCTAGTTAGTTAGCAAAGATCTAGGCTTCTTGTGCCCCTTTCAAACACTTGGCTTTTGTTTCCCTGGTTAAGATATGGCTGCTTCAGTTCCTGAGGTTGTATTTGCATTTGAAGATAAAGCATGAAAGAATTAAAAAAAAAAAAAAAAAAAAAAAAAAAAAAAACTAGAGAGTGTACCTCTGATTTGGTCCCATTTTATCAGAGAAAAAGACAGCTCCTGGCCCCCAGAAACTCAATTTAGATTTATTTGGCAATAACCGGTCATAACTCAAGGCTGTTTGGCAAGGTGAATGTTTTCACTGTGCACAAAACCAGAATATTACCAAAGAAAAATTGGGATTAGTAATAGTAAAGAAAAGAAACAATGAAATCCAGTCATTTGCAACAAAATGGAGGAATCTGGAAAACATCTTGCTGAGTGAATTAAGCCAGTCCCAAAGGGACAAATACCATATGGTCTCCCTGATTGGTGACAACTAACCAACCACAAAAAAGGAAACCTGTTGAAGTGAAAGGACACTATGAGAAACAGTGACTTGATCAGCCCTTGTCCTGACTGTTGATGTACAATTTAATACTTTATCCCTTTCAGTATTTTTTTTTTGTTCTAGTTAATACTATTGGTTGAACTCTGTAATCAACACACATTTATTCTTAGGTGTTGAAATTTAACTGAAAAGTGATCCCTGTTAGATATAAGAGTGGGAATAAGAGAGGGAGGAGATGTACAATTTGGGACATGCTCAATTGGACTTGCCCCAAATGGTGGAGTTAGAAATGTGCCAGGGGATTCCAATACAATCCCATCAAGGTGGCATGTACCAATGCCATCTCACTAGTCCAAGTGATCAATTTCAGTTCACAATTGATGACTCTGATAGGTCTGAGAGTCAAAGAGATCACACAAACAAGACTAGTGCCTGTGAATACTAACTGATAGAATCAAAAAGGGAGAGAACGATCCAACATGGGAAGGGGGAGACACAGCAGACTCATAGAATGGCAGATGTCCTAAACAGCACTCTGGCCTCAGAATCAGCCCTTAAGGCATTCAGATCTGGCTGAAGAGCCCATGAGAGTATAGTAGGCATGGAAAGCCAAGACACCCTGGAAAAGAAAAAAAAAAAAAAAAAAAAGAAGACCTAAATGAAAGATCTCTGCGAGTGAGATCCCAGTGGAAAGAACGGGGCCATCAAAGAAGGAAGTACCTTTCTCTGAAGGGAGGAGAGAACTTCCACTTTGACTATGACCCTATTGGAATAAGATCGAAGTCAGCGAACCCTAAAGGCTTCCATAGCCTTGGCAACTCATGACTAGAGCCTAGGGAGATTACTGATGCCATAAACAAGAGTGTCAAATTGTTAAGTCAACAACAGGAGTCACTGTGTACTTATGTCTCATGTGGGATCTGTCCTTAATGTGTTGTCTAATGTGAAGTGATGCTATAACTAGTACTAAAACAGTATTTTTACACTTTGTGTTTCTGTGTGGGTGCAAACTGATGAAATCTTTACTTAGTATATACAGAATTGATCTTCTGTATATAAATAGAATTGGAAATGAAAAAAAAACAACCTGGTGTTAAAAAGGAAATGGCATAGAAAATTAATTAATTTTAAAAAATATCATGTAGGATCTCTGTCTTTAATGTGCTGTACACTGTTATTTAATGCTATAACTAGTACTCCAACAGTATTTTTTCACTTTGTGTTGCTATGTGGGGGCAAACTGTTGAAATCTTTACTCAATATATACTAAACTGATCTTCTGTATATAAAGAGAATTGAAAATGAATCTTGATGTGAATGGAAGGGGAGAGTGAGCGGGAAAGGGGAGGGTTGTGGGTGGGAGGGAAGTTATGGGGTGGGGGGAGCCATTGTAACCCATAAGCTGCACTTGGAAATTTATATTCATTAAATAAAAGTTAAAAAAAAAAGAAAAGAAGTAATATTGTTATTTTAAAAAAAACTCCTCCTAAACCCATCTTCTTATTTTTTTTTAAAGACTTATTTATTTACATGAAAGTCAGAGTTACACAGAGAGAAAAGGAGAGGCAGAGAGAGAGAGAGGGGACTTCCAACCACTGGTTCACTCTCCAGATGGCCACAACGGCTGAAGCTGTGCCAATCCGAAGCCAGGGACCAGGAGCCTCTTCCAGGTCTCCTACAGGGGGGCAGGGGCTCAAGGACTTGGGCGATCTTCCACTGCTTTCTCAGGCCATAGCAGAGAGCCAGATCGGAAGCAAAGGAGCTGGGACTCGAACCGGTGCCCATATATGATAAGAGCACTGAAGGCAGAGACCTTACCCGCTATGCCACAGAGCCGCCCCCCCCCATCTTCTCTTTTTTATTTTGTAATGTTTGTGTAGGTAACACGAAAAACAGGAATGAAGTTGATGGTGACCACTCTCTCACGTTAGGAAAGTATAACATTCATAAACAGATATTTGAACTACTACTACTAAAAAAAACCCTGCCCACCTAATTAAAAAGGAATTGAAAATAAAAATTCATGTTTTCCATTTTGTGATTGTCAAAATGTATATTGTAATTAAAGTATTTTGATTGCTATTGTACTAATACTTATGATTTGAACACAGAAGAAATTTTTGTCAGTTATTGTCTATGGACACCAATTTAGAAGCAATACATAAAAAATACACCTCCACATATTTATGTATGTTGGAAGGTATATGATTGCTCTGGTATTTAGAATTCATTGGATATATAATGCAAGTATTTATATTCTATTGGGTATAATTTTAAAAGTAAATTTAGCTTATTATTTTCTTTTTTCTTTTTCTTTTTTTTTTTTTTACAGGCAGAGTGGACAGTGAGAGAGAGAGACAAAGAGAAAGGTCTTCCTTTGCCATTGGTTCACCCTCCAATGACCACTGCGCCTATCTGAAGCCAGGAGCCATGTGCTTCTCCTGGTCTCCCATGGGGTGCAGGGCCAAAGCACTTGGGCCATCCTTCACTGCACTCCCTGGTCACAGCAGAGAGCTGGCCTGGAAGAGGGGCAACCGGGACAGAATCCAGTGTGCCGGCGCTGCAAGGCGGAGGATTAGCCTATTGAGCTGCGGCGCCGGCCTAGCTTATTATTTTTATTTAGTACTTTTGTATTGGGTTTAGATTCACACTATATAAGTATGATAATAAATTTACTTATACAAAATATTTTAAATATTAAAAATTTTAAACTATTTAAAATGCTAGACTAACAAAATTTTTGATTATATAAAATGAAATGAAAAATATAGATGTCAATATAAAAATACAGTTTTTCACAATCCTTGGGGAGTATGTGAGCAAAAATGCTTAGATTATAGATAAAGACAACTATCAGTGTAGTCTACACTTTCTCCCTCTCAGATTGGTTGTCATAAAGCTATCATTTTGTGACTAGGTCTCAAATATATCTCACAAATTCAGTTATGGAACCCTTAAAAAAAGCTCCTGAAATTTACAGCTGCTGCCACCAGAGGGAGTGACATGGATATCGACTGGAATCATTAAACAACAAATGCTCTTAAGCATCTATTATGCTGCTTATGGGTACCTTGTGGATCTTAAAATAAATAAGAGATGCTATCCGCCTTCACAGGTTCACAGCTAACCGTGTAAATAAGACGTTATCATTCCAGGCATTCGCTATTCTTACAGAAGTCTGAACAAAGAGTTCTGGAAACCGAGGGCATTGAGAGGAGTAGTCATCAGGGGGAACTCTACAGCAGAATGTTTAGGTACCTGTCCATCCCCACAGATATATAATCACACATGCTTTTCTCTTATTTTTACATAGAAAGGTAGGTATAGATACATTTATAGTAATAAACATTCTTCCTTTTTTAAAAGATTTATTTATTTGAAAGTCAGAGTTAAACAGAGAGAGAAGGAGAGACAGAGAGAGAGAGAGAGAGAGAGAGAGAGAGGTCTTCCATCCACTGGCTCACTTCCCAGTTGGCCGCAAAGGCTGGAGCTGCGCCAATCCGAAGCCAGGAGCCAGGAGCTTCTTCTGGGTCTCCCACATGGTGCAGGTGCCCGAGGACTTGGACCATCTTCTACTGCTTGCCCAGGCCATAGCAGAGAGCCGGATCGGAAGTGGAGGAGCTGGGACTCGAACCAGTGCCCATATGGGATGCTGGCACTGCAGGCGGTGGCTTTACCCGCTATGCCACAGCACTGGCCCCCTTCCTGTTCTTTAATAGAATTTACTTATAGTAGTTATATAATATCTATGTGTTGCAGGTAAGTAGAATTTTATGTTCTTTTATTTTGCCTTCTGAATATTATCATGCATATTTTCAGAAAGAGACAACATTATAACATTGAGAAGCACTTAAAGTAATCCAAGCCCAGGGTCTTATTAGGTGTGCTTATCCCTAGATACAATTCATACCATCCAGGGTTAAATATATACCTGTGATCAAAATATCCCTGTGGCTGGCGCTATGGCTCAATAGGCTAATGTTCTCCCTGCGGCGCCGGCACCCCGGGTTCTAGTCCTGGTTGGGGCACTGGATTCTGTTCCAGCTGCCCCTCTTCCAGTCCAGCTCTCTGCTGTGGCCCGGAAGTGCAGTGGAGGATGGCCCATGTGCTTGGGTGCCTGCACCCGCATGGGAGACCAGGGGAGGCACCTGGCTCCTGGCTTCGGATCAGCGCCAGCCGCAGCAGCCATTGGAGGGTGAACCAACAGTAAAGGAAGACCTTTCTCTCTGTCTCTCCCTCTCTCTCACTGTCCACTCTGCCTGTCAAAAAAAAAAATCCTGTAAGGAGTGGCATTGTGGCACAGTGGGTAAAGCTGCCGCCTGCTGTGCCAGCATCCCATATGGATGCACGAACCAGCAGATGGATGATGGCTGCCTCCCCTTTCAAAAAAAAAAAATTCAAAACCAATAAAAAATTTAAAATGTTCTTTTAGGGAGCTGGTGCTGTGGCTTAGTGTGTTAAGTCTCTGCCTGTGGCACCGGCATCCCATATGGGTGCCAGCTCTAGTCCCAGCTACTCCACTTCCGATCCAGTTCCAGCCGTTGTGGCCATTTGAGGAGTGAACCAGCAGATGGAAGATCTCTCTCTCTCTCTCTCTCTCTCTCTGCCTCTGCCTCTCTGAAACTCTGTCTTTCAAATAAAGAAATCTTTTTTTAAAAAATCCCAGTAAGACTTAACCTGAATCTTAAATTAAATTAGCTGAATGATGGGAGCCTCAGAAGAAGGAATCCTTGTAAAGACAGAGGAGTCACAGCCTTAGGGGAAGCTGACTACAGAGGTAATGCAGGCAGCACCTCCTGGTACCTTTATAAAGATGAAATGTGGGAGAATGAGAAGCCCCACCAGAGATTTCCAGATTGTTTTGAAATTCTGTGCTTTTTCAGATTTAAGCATATTGGTGTATTTGTTTCCCTGTTTTGTTCTATCTATTAGCTATGGGTAATTAGATGTCTACTACAGAGTAAATAATGTGGGAAATAGAGCAATAGGTAGAATTCTATCCCAGTCAATGCTTTTTCATTTTTGCCATGATGTGCAAAGATAAGATGTATCTAATAATCTTTATACAATTCCCACTTGGTGTGATTTGAGATAAAGGATCTTTCATAGAAATGATAATGGAAAAGGTAATGGTTTAATCATAGCCAAGAAAAACCATGGTACATCCTACAGGAGGGACAATAGTGTCTTTGTGAGCTACAAAGGAGGCCTAGCATAATTGATGACATAGGTGTTTCTCTATCTACCAGATACTCATCATACCTCTGGAGAAGCAAAGCATACACATCTCAAACTACATGAAAGATAGAACATCAGCTATATTGTGCCATGTTCTGTTCTAAAAACTTAAATTTCATAAAGAAACCGTTCTGATAGCTATAAGCTGGTAGCTGGCCTGGCCTCCACAGGAACATTATGATGCTCTTTTGCTAATCATAAACAATTACACAGGGCACTGACATCAGATGAAGTCACTCGGTGGCCATGATTCCATGAGATGAAACAAGACTCTTGTGTTATCATGCTTGAAGAAGGACAAAAACAAGAACACAACACAACCTACAAAAATGGCCAAATGTTCCTTTCTCCCAAGTCATAGGCATGACTACTGCTTTTTACAAATCAATTATAATTTGAGCCTTCTTTCCCCTAGTTTCTGTATTTTAAAAATTCAATTTATAAAATTTTCCCTGCTTTGTAAAAGCTGACTTCTAGACAATCGCCCATTTCCCTCAAAGCCTCCCCAACATCACCCAGCACAGCAAGCTCAAATATTTTAATAAGCCATTTCTCATACTCTTCTTTGTGTTTTTTAAAATTATCTATTTCTTTGAAAGGCAGAGTTACAGAGAAGCAGAAGCAGAGGCAGAGAGAGAGGAGCCCTCCATCCTCTGGTTCACTCCCCAGAGGGCTGCAACAGAGCTTCCTTCATGTCTCCCACACCGGTGCAGGGGCCCAAGGACTTGGGCCATCCTGCACTGCCCTCCCAGGCCATAGCTGAGAGCTAGACCAGAAGTGGAGCAGCCAGGTCTCAAACCGGCACCCACATGGGATGTCGGCACTGCAGGCAATGGCTTCATCCGCCACGCCACAGTGCCAGCCCCCTCATACTCCCTTACTGAGATGCCACAATTTTCCTTAGTTCCCCATGGTACGCATCTCCCTTGCTGCAGGGAATAATGAACCCAGTTCTGACATCTTCCTCCTAATCTTTGGCTGATGGGTATGTACAATGCATGAATTCATTTAAGCCTTGCGATGACCCCTTGAAAAAAATATCATTGTTAGCATCAATTTTACAGATGATAAACTGAGGCACACAGAGGTTGGGTAAACCAGCCAAACTTACACTGTTGGAATTTTTTCTTGTTTTTTGATGCCAACTCATCACTTCTGTTCAACATTGTACTACAAGTCATAGACAGTGAAATTATGCAAGAAAAAAAAATACAAACATATTGACTGAAAAGGGTGAATCTGCGGCTAGTACTGTGGCATAAGCGGGTGAAGCCACCATCTGCGGTGCCGGCCTGCCATGTGGATGCCGGTTCGAGTCCCGGCTGCTCGACTTCTGATCCAGCTCTCTACTGTAGTCTGGGAAAACAGTAGAAGATGGCCCAGGTCCTTGGGCCCCTGCTGCCATGTGGGAGACCCAGAGGACGCTCCTGGCTCCTGGCTTTGGATCGGCGAAGCTCTGGCCATTACAGCCATCTGGGGAGTGAGCCAGTGGATAGAATACCTCTCTCTCTCTCTCTCTCTCTCACTCTCTCTCTCTCACACACACACACTCTGTCTCTCTGCCTCTCCTTCTCTCTCAGTGTAACCCTGACTTTCAAATAAATAAATAAATCTTTTTTTAAAAAAGAGGTAAATCTGTCTCACACTATCTGGTTTCAAGATTTACCATAAAACTATAGTAATTGAGAAAGTATAGTTTTGTGTAGGCATAGACCAAATAGATGAATAGAAAATAATAGAGTCTAGAAATAAATGTGGAACTGTACTAATAATTGCTTTCTGTTTATTTCAAAAGGGAGGGTGTTTTTTAAACAGAAGTTATTGGAGTAACCAAATACACAGTTTTTTAAAAAATGGAACGTCATACCCTTTGTCACTCCATATATATCAAGTAATGGATCATAGACATAAAATATAAAAGCTTAAATTTAAAAAATCTTCTATAGGGAAACAGAGGAATATATGCAAAGAAAACAAGAAGCTCCAATCACAAAAGAAAAAAAAACACAAACTGGGTTATATGCTAACTAAATTTTTTTAAAAAGATTTTATTTATTTATTTGAGAGGTAGAATTACAGACAGTGAGAGAGAGAGAGAGAGAGAGAGAGAGAAAGGTCTTCCGTTTGCTGGTTCACTCCCCAAATGGCTGCAACTGCCTGAGCTGCGCTGATCCGAAGCCAGGAGCCAGGTGCTTCTTCTAGAGCTCTCACATGGGTGCAGGAGCCCAAGGACTTGGGCCATCTTCCACTGCTTCCCCAGGCCACAGCAGAGAGCTGGATTGGAAGAGGAGCAACTGGGACTAGAACCGGTGCCCATATGGGATGCAGTGCCGCAGGCAGAGGATTAACCTACTGTGCCATGGCGCCGGCCCAATTTTTTTTCTCTTAAGAAGTTATCAAGACAGTCAGAAGGCAAACGCTGCTCTGAAAACATTCACAATATATTTACCTAGTATACATGGTTTTAAGTTTCTCCAAATCAAGAGTTAAATGAACAAACAGCTCAATTAAAAAAAAAATCCCAAAGTGATCTTACACAAAGATGCTCTAATGGCCAGTAAGTACATCCAGAGATACACAAAATCATTCACTGCCAGGGAAATTCAAAGTAAGCACTAACAAAATACTATTTTGCCTACAGTGGAATAGCTAAAATATAAAAAGATATAAAGAGACTGATAATGCCAAATGTTGGCAAAGATGTGGAATAAGTGAACAGTTGTTGGGAGTGTAAAATAGTCCAATTACCTGACAGAACTATTATATATACAAAGTAAAACATACACCCGCCCTATGACCCATACATTCCAAATTTAATTATTTGCTTCCAATTATGAAAGCATATATTCAAAAAGCAATTTGAAAAAGAATATTAGCAACTTTATTCATAAGAGTCGATGGAAATAACTCAACAGGAAAATGGCAAAACATTATATTCCTATTCAGCAAATAAAAATCCACTAATATCATTGCATCATCCACATAAGAAACTGGATAATCAGTCTCAAAAACATTTTGGATAAAAGTAGATGCAGAGGGGTGGATGACATATAATGTATTGCATAACATCCAAGGCAGGAAAAATGCAATGTGTGCTAGATGACTCCAGAAATCTGCTACAGTTTGGGCATGAATGCCACTGCGGGGTGGGGAAACTTACTTGGAAAAGGGCGCAAGGAAATTTCAGGAGTGCTGGAAACATTATCATGTTTTATGCTGTGGTCATACAGGTCTTGATCATTATCAAAATTCATCAACTTGAACATGTGTGCATTTTATTTTATGTAAGATGTAGCACAATTCATAAAACAAAAACAATAAAAAATATATTTGCTGGGGCCGGCACTCTGGCATAGCAGGTAAAGCCACCGCCTGCAATGCCAGCATCCCATATGGGCACCAGTTCAAGTCCTGGCTGCTCCACTTTTGATCTAGCTCTCTGCTATGGCCTGGGCAAGCAGTAGAAGATGGCCTAAGTCCTTGGGCCCCTGCATCCACATTGGAGACCCAGAAGAAGCTCTTGGTTCCTGGCATCGGATCGGCCCAGCTTCAGCCATTGCGGCCATTTAGGGAATGAACCAGCGGATGGAAGACCTCTCTCTCTCTCTCTCTCTTTATCTCTCTCTGCCTCTGCCTCTCTGTAACTCTGCCTTTCAAATAAATAACTAAACCTTTTAAAATATATATATCTGCAGAGCAAAGGCCACACTAATAGTTAAGTCTTCTATTTATACAACAGGCCCAGTGTCAGTGATTTGAAAGGCAAAATTTCTCTCCTCATTGCAGTCGCACAATTTAAATATTATTACCAGTCTGCAAATGTAGAAACAGATTTATAAAGGTCAAGTGACTTTCTAAAGTCACAAAGCCAGTGGGGGGCAATTTCCCAATGTTCCCAGAGGGGATAAATAGGCAAATTAAGAGAGGAACTCCGGCTGCGAGACAAATCTGGCTGGCTGTATTCCTAAGTATTAATCCTGGAACTCCGAGATTCTAGTCATCAAGGATCTGAGCAGCTTTCTATTTTCTTGTGGCAGAGAAACAGAGATGAAAGCTTCACAATTTTTAAATACACTTGGCTTTAGGGAACAAATATGGAAAGAATAGGCCTCAACGAGGCCCATGGAGCTGCTATGGCTTGTTGCAATTGCTAAGCTTAGAAACTTTCTCCTCTCAGATCATCAACATAAAGTTGCAAGACTCAGGTGGGTGCTATCAGTACTGACTGCATTGCATGTTCTCAGGGTATAGTGAGGAATTATTTACATTTTTATAAACTTTTATCATACTTCCATTGCAGAGCAACAGCATGCTAGAACACCTGAAGATAAAACAAGGAGCCAGGTATTCCAAAAAATGCTTCTCTCACCTTAGTGATTCTTGAGTCTAGGTAACATGTGAACTTGATTTATTCCATAAATGCTGCCAGATAAGAGGAAACCAATAAAATGTGCAAGGTGGGCAATTCTGTCTTCCTCCAGATTGGCTTTTGCAAGCTAGTGATTGTGTTTGAGTCAATGCCACCCATTCTCATCCAGCTTGTTTTATGCTTTGAACTGCTGAATCTCCCATAAACAAAAAAGATTGATTTCAGCAGCTTTCCACATGGGATTATGTTATGGGTACAGTAGGATTTGTCTCTCCAAATTCATGCCAGGGCTGATAGATTAAGAGTAGAGACTTAATCTAATTATGGTGTCTGAGAGGTGGGTCTGGTAGGAGGTATTTGGGTCTCTTGGTGGGGGTGTGTGCCCTCAGTGAGGAGGGGATTCTTGGGACAGGGTTGATTATTATTATTTAAAGGATTTATTTATTTATTTGAAAGTCGGATTTACACAGAGAGAGCAGAAAAAGAGGTCTTCCATCCACTGGCTCACTACCCCAATTAACCGAAACAGCTGGAACTGCACCAGTCTGAAGCCAGGAGCTTCTTCCAGGTCTCCCACCTGGGTGCAGGGGCACAAGGACTTATGCCATCTTCTGCTGCTTTCCCAGGCCATAGCAGAGAGCTAGATAGGAAGTGGAGCAGCCAGGACTCGAACTGGCGCCCACATAGGATGCCGGCACTGTAGATGGTGGCCCTACCCACTCACCACAGCGCCGGCCCTGATTTTTATTTGAGTTTAAGTTCTGCCTATCTTTTTCTCTCTTCTTCCTGGATCATCATGTGAATGTGTGGTTGCTTATCCACACCCATCGTGACAGCCTCCACAGATGTTGAACTGTGGGGTATCTTGATCCTGAACTATAAGCTGAATTAAACCTTTTATTTCTCCAATTCTCAGTTAAAGAAATGAAAAGAGAACTAAAACCGACAATGTATGTCCAAACTGTTTTTTTGTTTGTTTGTTTGTTTGTTTTTTAAGAAGCCCTAAATTTGTGTGCAATTATTTTTTTTTTTTCTGTAATCAGTTACGGTACTTACACAATTAGCTTTTCCATTTTAGAGGATAGAATTATGTGACTCAAAACATAATTCTCAAATACATCCATGCTTGTACAAATAAGTGGTAAAGTTAGTATTTGAATTCAGAGATGTAGCTCTTTCTTTTCCATTTCCATGATAACCCCTTTAGCTAGGTCCAAATGTTAACACTTCAGTTTCCTCCAGCAGTAATTCTTTCTAAACTGTAAATACATACTTCTTCCAGCTTTCTAGTCACTCAGTGTTCCACGATATTTTACAAAACACATCATGAATTTTCAAGTTCTACTAACTTCCTGGGAACCTAATGATCAGTTCTCCTGGAAGCTGTGTTCTCAGCCTGAGTTGCAAGCAGCATGCCACACACTGGCTCTTCTGTAGGTGAATAGAGTGGATGCTGGAATCCACATCATTTAAAAACCAACAATATTGCTATTGCTTTATTGAGCTCTATGTGTTTTGTGTTTTAGTCTTGGAGAAAAATATAGGCTAGATGTTAAGCTTCTTGGAAGTTAAGGAAATGCTGCCTTCCTAAATATAAATATAAACCAAGGTGAGCACTGTATACAGGATCTCTGGATGAGAATGAGCAGCTGAACTCCAGCTGTCTCCCTCAGATTCAGTCTCTAAGTAACTATATGGCTGACACTTTCCATGCAGGCCCCAGGCAGTGACAGCACCTTTCGCACTGGCCCTGTCACTGCTTGAGACAGCAATGCTGCGAAGAACTTTTGTTCCTGCATAATTCCACTCCACTGATCTGAATGTCTGTTCTTGTTCCAGAACTACATGTCCTTATTAGTGCCACTTTCTAGCTCCTTCCTGTGTGATGGGAGAGCAGCTGACACTTGAGTGGATTATATTCTGCATGACAGCCTGATATGTTCTATCCATTGTTAATAGTAAACATGATACCTTCAATTCTTTAATTAATGTATTCCATTTGCATGTCACAAAATCAGCTTCCAGGAATTAATCAACAACCTGCTGTTTCCAAAAGCTTAGAGACACAAAAAAATTGAAAATACAGTTCAAAAAGATAGTCAGTTATTTTTCCATCACATAATGAGTGTCATCCAAGCAAAACCACACAGGTGAAGAGCACTGCATCAGGTACAAGAACTGAAGCACCTTCGTATCACTCAGTGCTAAGCATGAGGTTGGGAGAGGTGAAGAAATAAGTAGAAGTGTCACCCTTGTAAGGGGGCTCCTGTCCTGGTTCCCACACATTAGAATATCCCACTGTGGTTACTCCTTCTCATGGGGAGAAGATTTTTCAGGTCATGGTCCCCCTTTGAACTCATTACCCTACCATCTAGACCATATTTTGGATATACAGAAACCTACAACGCCTTCCCCATTTGTCCTCAGTCTGCTTTTTTAGCTTGAGTGGCCTCCATTCACCAAAGTCATGTCATTCCACTAACGTGTCCACATGGGCATGGCAGGTTGTCAAGGGGTGGCTGTTGGCAGAGGGTTTGGATAGAGTTCAGAGTTGAGGTTGACATGGTTCCTCATGGTATGAAACACAGCAAGGAAGAAGGGGGTTGCATGCAGGTCAGGGGCTTGGGTTTGACACCAGCTACCCCATACAGGTATGTTCTGTCATGGAACTCTGAGAGGCCTGAGAATTCTAAATTTGAATCTGGACTTCTAAAGAAGAAGAGTTCAATTTATTTTATTTCTCAGTTTGTTAAACTTGATTTATGACATCTTCTAAGTGGACTTTCATTTTCCTTCTTGACTCTTCTATTGTTTGACGTGAGCTTGCAGAGGATGGTTTTGTTGGGAGCATTGCCCCAACCTCTGGTCAGTGGACGTCTCTCAAGGCAGTTACCTGTAGGGAAGTGATTTAGGTAGAAAAAGAGCCTATTCTAAAGTTAAATCTTGGCAGTAAAAGGGCAAAGGCCGAAGCAGGAAAGCCAGTAAGGGAGATGTGGAAATAATTTAATGCAAAGATGAGGAAGACTTAAACTAAGATGATGACTTTGTGAACAGAGACACAAAGTCTGCAAGATTATTTCTGAATGATGAGAAAGAGCTTCCTCTATCCCATAGGTAGACACTGAACTTACAGGTGACAGTCATAGGCTGCTGGTGGAGTCCTTCATAGACCCTGGGCTTCAGACACAGTGGTTCCCAGGCAGAACCATTGGCTCCAAATTCCACCTGTATGTATTTGTTTCCAATGGTTGCTGTAACAAATGAACACAAAACTAGTGACTTAAAACAACACACCTTTGTCATCTTGCAATTCTGGAGATCAGAAATCTGAAACAGATTTTGCTGGGCTAATATTAAGGAGTTTGTGAAACTACGAAATTCCATTTTTTTTGCCTCTTTCAATTTCTAAAAACTTCCCACATTTCTTGACCCATAATTCTCCATCTCAAAGCCAGTAATGCCAAATTGAATCTCACATCACATTACTCCAACTCCCTCCAGTTCTAAGGATCCTGTGGTTACACTGGCCCCACCCAGATAATCTGGAATAAATCTCTTTGTTTTAAGGTCAGCCTATTAGCAACCTTAATCATATCTGCAATCTTAACTTCCCTTTGCCATGTAATGTAAAATCTTTTGAGATTATGGGGATTAAGCTCTGGACACCTTAGAGCTTGTTGCTTGCAGTTCTTGGCTACAACCTTGGAGGAGCACACTGTGAGTGAACTGGTGAAGCCAGATGGGCAAGATCTTTGACCATTTTATGGAACTGCTTTAATTATGTTTGGAGCTCGGTATGGTGTGTCACTAGGAACCTCATTTGCTGAAAGTAGTTTGATGATGTGTAGCCCCCAGGATATGCTGCCTGTTGAATTCATCCCCAGAGCATTTTCTATAGAGTGATTTGGAAGTAGCTTCTTTCTCTAAATCCTTGTTCCAAATCAACTGTGGGTTAGATTTCTGTCACCCCAAAGGAGTTAGCCTGTTATAATTCAGTCCTCTAAAACTGGTTACCAGATTACCCTGCATGCAGTTTGATGAACTCGGCCCTCGCTGACATTGTCTATAGGCCAAAGGAGGGAAGAGTGAAAGGAACATCTGGCCAGTGAGGTGGGCTGCTCTGAGTGCTGTGGTGGTGCAACTCTAGGGAGCAGAAGGCTGCTCAAGCACAGGAGTAGGGGACAACAGTGGGAAGCCCCAAAGGCAGAACTAGCTGAACTCACTCTTCCAGAACTGGCCTTACTGGTACCTAAAGTCTTTGATGCATCAGCTCATTCCCTGCTCTAGGCACTCCTAGGCAGAGGAGCCAGATGCATTGTTTGTACTGGTTTCTGCTTTCCCTGCTGAGAAATGGAAGTAAGGACTCAGAAATCGGTCCTGGGAAATCTGTTGGAATCCTGTGGAACTATGGTCTGCATCCTCCGGGGAAGCAACCAGAGACAAGGGAGCACCCAAAACAGAGCCAGCTTTCACTCTTTCCTTAGGCCCAGCCCCAACCGCACAGCAGAGCCCTGGGAGTAGTTCACAGCATCATATGTAACAGTTTCTGCAGAAGCTTTTTAGACAAAGCAGTACATGGGGTACAATGAAAGGAAACAGAGCCTTGGGCTTTTAGATTTTCAGAGATTGTTTTGGTTCTGTCCCTGTAAGTAGCAGGCTACAGAACAGTTCAAGATTTAATGCGGAGTTATCAGTCTTTCACACATAGCTTCTATTGATTATCTCCTCCACATTATTCTTCAAAACCCAAGAATACCATTTTTAAAAACTATTTAATGTATTAAGGGGGTTGCACATTTAAGCTCACAAGAAACACAGAATAGTAAAAAGAAATCTCTTATGGTTTTCTCTTATGGTAAAGATAAGTTAACCAGGTTGTACACATCTAAACTATAATGCTTAGATTAGTAGATGCACAATCAATTGCTATCTTAATGATAATTACACCAACAATAAAAGAAACCACTCTCACATTTTTACTAACTCTCCATTTGATATTTTGAAATGTCAAATGGAATAGTTGACCTTATTTAGCAAATAAACAACATGTTTATGTTGAGTTGCAATAATTTTGATAATTGTTCTTCTGTACAATAGCTAATTTGTTACACAGGTTATGATCCCCCCCACACAAAATAGAACTCACTGTCATTTATATGACATCACTTGATCATATAATATTCCCTGGTCTATATGATCTGATTGGAGATTGGGCTGTGAGAATAGTATTGCTATGGTAAATAGTGCTACAAAAATAAGAAACAAATGTGTAAAATAATTATAGAAAGTATAGAAAAGGGCCCAGCATATATTTTATATACTAACAAACTACAGATTGCATTTCTTGTTTGTTTCCATTTCGCTTTTTTTCATTGCCATTAAAATCATTCCATATTCTATTACAAGTATTTTTGAAATGTACTTTGCAAATGTTTTGGGACAGAATAGTAAAATTTTTCTTTTGTAAAAAAAAGAATAAAATGCATTCAGAAGTGAGCATCTTGTTTTAATTCCTTAAAGCCTAGATTTGTCAGTTTCAGCACTATTGACATATTGGGTCTAATAATTGTTGTAAGGTTCTATCCTATTTATTATAGGATGTTTGAAAATGTTTCAATTCATTTTCACTTTATTTGAAAGGCAGAGAAACACACACACACACACACACAATCTTCCATCAGCTGAGTCACTCCCCAAGTACCCACAACAGCTGCATCTGGACCAGGCCACAGCCAGTAGTTCAGAATTCAACCTTGCTCTCCAAGTGGGTAGCAGATACTTAAGTACTTGAGCGATCATTTCTTGCCTCCCATGGTATGCATTGGCTGGAAGCTAGATCAGAAGTAGAGCCATGACCCAAACCAGGCACTCGGATATGGGGTGGGAGCATTCCAAGTGGTGTCTTAACAACTGGGTCAAATACCCACTCCTATTGTAGGATGTTTTAGAAGCATCCCTGGTCCCTGGCCCCTAGATGCCTCCTCATAGAAACCTCCAGTTGTGACAATTACCAATGTCTCCAGACCAATGTCCCCTGAAGAATACAATTATTCCTAGTTTAGAACCACTTATTTAACTTTTTAAAATAATTAAAATGAGTGATATTATTGGATACAAATGGTAACAACCATTAAGAATAAAAGGAGAAGTGTGTGGACCAATACTTCATATATTTATCTCTTTCCCCACTTCACTTCTTGCCTAAGGGAAAATGTAGATAAGAAATGATTGCCAAATGAGAAATGAAATGCTTCTATATTTGTAACAATAAATTTATCAGTAGAATTTCTGATCACCTACCTGTAATTTCAAAACAGGGTTTCTCTAGTCAAACTAACCATTTTATGCCTAAGTGCCCTCTAAGCACTTCTTAGGGTTGTTTGGCATAAAGTACTCAATAAATTGATCCTCTTGAAAAAAACTATAGTTCCAGCTGAGGAAAACACTATTTGACGGAATTACTGGGACACAGCTTGCAGCGTTTTCCATGCTCCCACTTGCATCGTCCCAGTCCTTACTCCTTGATAGCTTTTGCTTCTCTGTATTTTTCCCTTTCTGTTTCTTATGGCTTTGAGCACCTCAATCTTTCAGCTCTTGGCATCACCTAGCAGTTCCTGATACCCTGTGACTCTGATTTGGACCACAGCTTTGGGCTTGGCTGCTGAGCCTTTATTTTCAGTGTTGACCTTGAGTGCCCTTAGGTGTTATTTCTGTTCTAGTCTACTCAGCAGGATGCTTGCCTCTTTGTTTCTAAGGCAGAGGTGCCAATGCCCGGCTTTCAGTGCGGACTCCTCTGCTGTGCTCCTGACCCATGTCTTCCGCTGTCCTTTGTAGCTAGGGTTTCTCTCACTGTGCTGCTGCTCCCAATCTTCAGGGCTTTCTCCTTTCTCTTTCTTTCTTTGGCCACTAAGTAAGATCAGTGTCTCCCACACATTAAAAAAATAATAATAACTGGGGTGGGGTGTGCATGTGGCCTAGTGATTGCGACTAGAGGACACGTTGGTGTTCCACATCGGAGTACCTGGGTTTGGTGCCTGGATCTTGGTTCTTGATTTCAGCTTTCTGTTAATGCAGATCTTGGGAAGCAGCAGTGGTGGTTCAAGTAACTGGGTCCCAGCTATCCACATTGAAAATTTAGATGGATTTCCCAGCTCCTGCCTTCGGCCTGGCCCAGTCCTGACCATTGCAGTCATTTGGCAAGTGAACCAGCAGATTGGGCCTCCATGTCTGTTTCTCAAATTCTCATTCTCTCTGTGATTCTCTCTCTCTCTCTCTCTCGCTCTCTCTCTCTCCTTCTCTAACATAAATAAATAATTGCTAAAATGTACCTCTTTCTGGCCCTTTCCTCACCACTCATGGACAATATTCTGAAAAGACTCATCTAAACAGATGTTCCTCTGATGGACTCCTCAGTTCATTTTAGCTTGACCACTTGTCCATCTCTACTTCCAGTTTTGCTAAAAAAAAATACTCAGTGTTACCTGGGCCAGGCCTTTGTCTCTGGTCATTAAACACTCTGTGAAATGAGGGTGGGGTGTGTTGGAGATTTGGATTAATAGCCTTGATTTCAAAGCCCTTTTTAGCTCTGTGTAAGACAGATGAATATGATAAAAGGTTATTATTGCTAATTTCATTGCTTCATTTATAATAATTTCCACTTATATGAAAAATTTTAAGTAAAGAATGATTCTGAAGAAAACTGTTAGTAAGAAAAGGGATAAATGGGACTGTTAATCATTTCTCTCTTTTTAAGATTTATTTTATTTACTTGAAAGGCAGAGAAGGGAGAGAGAGAGAGAGAGAGCGAGCTCTTCCACCTATTGGTTCACTACCCAATACTGGGACTTGACCAGGCTGAAGTCAGGAGCCAGGAGCTTCTTCCAGTTCTCACATACTGCTGCAGGGGCACAAGCACTTGGGCCATCTTCTGCTGCTTTCCCAGTCACATTAGCAGGGAACTGGATTGGAAGTGGAGCAGCCAGGACTTGAACAAGTACCCATTTGGGATGCCAGCCCCTGATCATTTTTTATAATGGGTCAGTAACATCATCACATCTGGCTCTGATATCTTTGAGGGCTTATGATATGTAGTGTATTCTTGTGCCTGGAAAGTTGAAATGCGTACTCAGAGATGTTAGCCAAACTAGAAAATAGCATTTATAAATTTATTGACCTGTTTGATCTGAATTTAAGTCAGTAAAAAAAAATGAAAATGGAATATATTGTCTATAGAGCAAATGAAAGAAGGATGGGCTGTCTTATTCTTACTTGAGTCTAAAATGATTGCATATAATTTTTCTAATCCCTTCTATGCATATAAATACTGCTGGCAGTGAATGACAGGCAAGTAGCCCATGGTGACAATAACCATCATATTTGGGTTTGAGAACTACACACTAGGAAAACACATATTTCCAATGTGGTGTAGAACAGTCAAGATTTTAGTTTTACAAGAAGAACAAGTCTGATAGCATTTCTTTCCTCTTCTTCCTCATTTCATGCCACTGACTCGCACCTTGTAGTACTGTCTTGTATCATGGCCTCAAGAATGTTCCTGGGGCAGAAGAGCCCTTTCCTTTGAGAACATCTCACTAACTCTTACATTTACTACCCTCATTTGTTAAAAAAGAGGAGGCACCCCGGTGACCTAAGACCTAGAGCAACCAATGCGGACACTTGCTATAGATAGTCTATTTCAGAGCCGGGCCTGTGCAGAAATATTTTTTATAAAAGACTTCAGGGTTAGCTCTATTGGAGAACAGAATAATGATAATGAACCTGTTTCAGATTTGCATAATGCCTTGTAATTGTACATATCAGGCTGGCTGCATTTTGTTGCTTTATACATAAGGGCAGTTATTCTCATTTGAAATTCTTATTTTGTTTTGTGGATGCTTGAAGTAATCTTTTGAAAAAATTAAAATTTAAATATGACATCAACTGAAGGGTAGTGGAATATGCCACCCCAAAATATACCCACTTTGGCACAAAGATTTTCTTAAGCTGAAGGCAGTAGAAAAAAGTAAATGAAGAACAGATCTGTTTGCTTCCTTTATTTGCCTCAAAGCAGGGTGTACATTTACAAAGGCTTCTCCACTCACCTCTCTACCAGGAAGGACAAAGGTTGATCACTGGAGATGATGTTAGGCTCTAATCAACCTGGAGACCGGATCAGAGGAATTTACACAATAAACTTTTACCAACCAATTTTTATCTACCAGATATTTCCCTTCCTGTATTTTGCAAAAGTCTTTTTTCTTCTTGCTTCTTCAAAATTGTGTTGTCCTTTGTGAAGACACAACATAAGCCAGAGTTCTATTCTGTGGATGTCTCCCATGTACATATAAACTCCTGTTTGGTTTTTTTCTTAGAAATCTGTCTCTTGTTACAAGGATCCCAGCTTAGAAGTAGTAGAGGAAAAATTATTGTTTTCTTTATTTAAGCGTCATAAAAATAGGTCAGGTAACTGAGGAGGAAACAGCAAACAGAAAGCTCTATGTGCATCTCATCTCATCAGACCCCATCCTTCTCCCTTTCTTTCATATTTGAAAACACAGCAAATGACTTCCATGCCCAGATCTTCCTCCAGCCTTGCCACTATGCAGGGGCATTTGGTAAAATAGACAGGTAGGCTATTGACAATGATTCATTATATAATGCAGTACCTTAAAATGTTTCCTCCATGAGCAATTTTTGCTTGGTTTTTGCTCAAGTTGTACCCTCAGTTTAGCACAACTCCTCTGTCTTATTTACCCGCTCTCCAAATTTTTATTCAAATATCGCTATCTTCGGGGCCAGTGCTGTGGCTCACCTGGTTAATCCTCCGCCCAAGGCACCAGCATCCCATATGGGCGCTGGTTCCAGTCCCGGTTGCTTCTCTTCCAGTCTAGCTCTTTGCTCTGGCCTGGGAGGGCAATAGAGGATGGCCCAAGTGCTTGGGCCCCTGCACCCGCATGGGAGACCAGGAGGAAGCACCTGGCTCCTAGCTTCGGGTTGGCGCAGAGCCGGCCATGGTGGCCATTTGGGGAGTGAACCAACGGAAGGAAGACCTTTCTCTCTGTCTCTCTCTCTCACTGTCTATAACTCTACCTGTCAAATTAATTTAAAAAAAAATCACTATCTTCAACAGCCTCTCCTGATAGTTCCTCCCCGCACCATTGTGAGGGGTCACATCTCCCCCTGGAAAGATGCTTGTGATTCCGGGAGACATGGACTGTGTCTGAGTCATCCCTGCATCTTCCATTATGACACAGTCTTTTGAACGTGGTATAAGCTCATCATTTTTTTTTGAACGGGATATATTTAAGATAGAAAGATTAACAACTTCTCCTGGCACAAGCTTCCAAGATGAAGGACCATTGCCAATGCAGCAATCAGCAAAGTATAAATTGCCTACAGGGGAAAAATGAGATATAAAGGTTATATTATGCAGAATTCATTGGGAAGCAAAACTCCAAGACAAAATACAATGTGTTGGAGAAAGAGCGTTGTGTCCTACTTAAAGTGCATAATGTTGGGTTATTCTAGAGACTTCATTTTCTATATCAGAGCCCACAAATTGTTCCCACTCCTCCATTCAGCTTGGCCCCTAAGGAGAAGGCAATGACAGAATCTTAATTTACAGCCTCCCCACTTTCTGTATCCACATGCAATCATACACAGTGTGAAATAATCACCTCCCACACTCACAGTCCTCTTTCTCATGAAACTGTGGAACTAGCAGAACAAGATTTTCTTTAAAGAAATCAGTGTGGTTGGTGACTGAAGTTGTATTACACTTTTCTTCCTCTGTCAACAATATTCAAATAGTTAACTAACTATTGATCCATCATAGTAGAACTTTTTTAATAGTTAATTTCCTAACAATTCTACATTGGAAACAAAGGAAAAGAACCTTTGCAAATTACCCTTATGAGTCCTTGTTCCAGCTTCTGTGGATAAAATAACTCTAACTCAGCTGCCTCCTCTCTTACCCCCACCATTTGTTCCTATTCTATCCATGAAAAAAACTAAGCTTTTTGCCCACCAAACCAAAAGGAGCACACCACTGTTGTCTTTCCATAGTTTAGCGAATGGTTTTATCAGTTTATCTGTTTCCTAGCAACCATGTGCCAAGTAGAGAGGCAGGAGCAAAGCCGACAGCCAACCAGGGAGCAAAGTCGACCAAGGGGCTGGCTGAGACATTCAGTGCAAATGATTGAGCAGATCATGGGATCTTAAGCCGACTCCTATGTTGGAGTTGTTAACCAATAAGAGAGTTATTGTCATTATTTTGCCTTTGTTATTAGCGTTCCTTACTTGCCTGCTAAGGAACCATGAATTCAGATTTGACATTTTTTGGTTATGCCATATCTGGCTGAATGTTTCAGTCAAAGTAATTCTGCACAGTGGGCGTTATTTATCCCCAGGAAAAGGGAAATAAAGTGACTACTTGAAGTCTATAAATGCAAGAAGGAGAATTCCAGACTAGATCTGTCAGACTTCAATGAAATAACGGTATTATCTTGAGTGCACATATTTAAAGTGGAGGAAGATGAGCACACATCTTTGCCACTCAGATTTTTAATGGCATCCCAGTGTGTCCCTTAATTATTTTTCACTTTTTCCTAATCCTGTTCTCTTCCCAATTCGCTGCATTTTATGCTGTGAGTATATCTCTTCAATTTAAATAAAAATATTTTATTTGTAAGACAGAGACAGATTGACAGTAAATGAATTGTTTCATTACCCAAATGCCCATTACAGCCAGGTTGAAACAAGGAGACCAGAATTCCATGTGGACCTCCCGCATGGCTGCCAGGGACTCAAGCACTTGGTCATCACCTGCTGCCTCAGGTGTGCTGTAGCAAGAAGCTGGAACCAGAAGCTGAGGCAAGACTCAGACCCAGGCACTCTTCAGATGGAATGTGAGCACCCTGGGCAGCAGCTTAACTTCTATACCAAGTGCCTGCCGAGATATCCCAAATTAGGAAGAAGGGTGGGTGGAAAAGGAAGAGATGAGGGAGAGAATCAGCATTTTCTCCAATGCGCTCCCTCTTATAAGTAGATTGAATGTACTGGGGATTGCATTTAGCCTTCCTAGAGCTTCCTCTCTTTCTATTCAAGCTCAGGACTAATTCTCCACACCAGCTTTTTAGTAATTCAGATGATCAGCCAAGGGACAGACAACAAAGTGCTGTAGAATTGATGGAGTTTTTGTTGAAGCAGATTACAATGGGCTATAGTCACAAGAAACTCTATTTTATTTACAGCTGCCTTTAGAAAAAAATAAATCAATAGAATTGTTAATCCATTCATCTTTGGTCTGGTGTTGGTAAATCAAATTCAAAAGTGGTCTGTCATCAAAATGAGAAAAATCAACCCAGTCATGTAAGTTTAACATTTAATCATGCTAAGAACTGGATACTTAGGGGCCAGCACTGTGGGGTAGTGGGTGAAGCTGCCGCCTGCAGTGCCAGCATCCCATATGGCTGCCAGTTCAAGCCCTGGCTGCTCCACTTCTGATCCAGCTTTCTGTTATGGCCTGGGAAGGCAGTGGAGGATGGTCCAAGCACTTGGGCTCCTGCACCCACATGGGGGACCCAGGGGAAACTCCTGGCTCCTGGCTTTGGATCAGCGCAGCTCCGGCTGTTATGGCTAAGTGGGGGAGTGAACCAGCAGATATAAGACGTCTCTCTCTCCTTCTGCTTCTCTGACTTTCAAATAAATAAATACTAAATAAATAAATAAACTGGATACCTAAAGGGTTTCCTGAAGATTTTAACCTATAATATTTCTAATTGCTTTCCAATTTTAAGTAGAACCTACATTTGAAATTTTAGTCTTGGTTAACAGAAGAACAAGGTGAGAGAAGAAATTTAATTTAAATAATTATTATTCTAGTTAGTGCCATTCCATCAAGTCAAAATGACACTTTTTAAAAACTGAATTGGGGGGCTGGTGTTGTGGCATATTGGGCTAAGCCGCTGCCTGCAATGCCAGCATCCCATATGGGTGCCAGTTGGAGTCCTGGCTGCTCCACTTCCAGTCCAGCTCCCTGCTAATGCTCCTGGGAAAGCAGCAGCAGACGATCAAGTCCTTGGGCCCCTGCACCCCTGTGGGAGACCTGGATAAGCTCTTGGTTCCTGGCTTCAGCCTGACCCAGCCCTGGCCATTGTCATTTGTGGAGTGAACCAGTGGATGGAAGATCTCTCTCTCTCTCTCTCTCTCTCTCTCTCTCTCCCCCCCCCCAACTCTGCCTTTCAAATACATTTTAAAAAACCCAAATCTTTTAAAAAATAAAAACTGAATTGAGTATATTTCTGACTGTCCTGCTCATAGATGCCTATTCCTTTTGGCATCAGGACCACCTGCTGTCAGCTGCTGCTCATGAAGTACCTGACATTGTTATGGTACACAGGCGGAGAGCTTTCCTGTGGACTCTGGGTTGCATATTGTTCCCTGCAAATTCATTTATTGAAGTCATAATCTCCAGGACCTCAGAATCTGATCTTCTTTAGAGATAGGGTCTCATCTTTCATATAGCTGAGCAGATACAATCCATCATATACGTGTTTTCAGGATTCATGCTAATTTGCCCTTATGTAGGGAGGCCTGACAACACCATTTGCTGAACAGTAACCTAGTAATTGTTGTGGTAGCTAATTGCCTTCATCTGAAAGAAGAGAAAAAGTTTTCTTACTGTATGACAAATAAGGTAGTTAGCGCTTAGGACAAGCTCCCCCAGTGGTAGAGTCCCTATCTTCCTTAATGTTTATATTACATAGAGATGGATCCCAGGCTTTAAAACTGAAACACTCCTGGATTGTAAGGCTGGAAAGAGACTTGCCTTTAAAAGGTTTACATGCATATTAAAGGAACAGAGGGAAGACTTATCAATACTAATATTTTTTTCAGGGACAATTCTAAGAAAAAAAAAACATGAGAGGGAGGAGTCTCTTTCCCTTTTGTCCAAAGGGAAGACTCATTTTTTTTGCCCTTGTACAAATAACATCCTTCATAAGGAGAGAATTCTCAATAAATCAACAAAATGTAATCACAATTGAAAAATAGATAATTGCTTTGAACAGATGATTTGCAAGAGCAGAGTTCATGTTTATTTGTTTATTTGAAAGAGAGAGAGATCTTCATTCCACTTGTTTACTCCACAAATGGCCACAACAGCTAGGGCTGGACCAGGCAGATGCCAGGAGCCTGGAACTCCATCCAGGTCTCTCACATGCGTGAGCCCAAACAATCAGGCCACCTTCTGCTGCCTTTCCAGATGCATTAGTAGGAAGCTGGACTGGAAGTGGAGTAGCTGGGACTCAGAGCACTGAAGTTTGTTCCTCTGTGCTGCAACGCTGGCCCCAGATATTTGGTATGTATGTATGTATGTATGTATGCATGTTTGTATGTATTTGAGAGGCAGACTGAGAGAAAGAGAGGGAAAGAGAGGGAGAAGAGAGAAAAGAGAGAGAGAGAGAATCCCTTTTTGTTGGTTTACTCCCTAAATGCCTGCAATGACTTCCAGCAGGGGCTAAAACCAGGAACTCAATCTCCTACATGGATGGAAAGGACCCAACTACTTGAACCATCACCTGCTGCCTCCCAGGGTGTGTGTTAGCACGAAGCTGGATTAGAAGCAGAGAAGACGTGCCTGAAACCAAGCATTCGATGTGGAATGTGGGCATCCAAATTGTGTCTTTCATATTTTCTTTCTTTTCTTTTTTTGACAGGCAGAGTGGACAGTGAGAGAGAGAGAGAGACAGAGAGAAAGGTCTTCCTTTTGCTGTTGGTTCACCCCCTCAATGGCCGCTGCGGCCGGCATGCTGTGGCCGGCGCACTGCGCTGATCCGATGGCAGGAGCCAGGTGCTTCTCCTGGTCTTCCATGCGGGTGCAGGGCCTAAGGACTTGGGCCATCCTCCACTGCACTCCCGGGCCACAGCAGTCCTGACTGGGACTAGAACTCAGTGTGCCGGCGCCGCAGGCAGAGGATTAGCCTATTGAGCTGCGGCACCGGCCCCAAATTGTGTCTTAACTGCTATCTCAAACACCCACCCCACATGCAAATTAAAATGCCTATTAAATATATGAAAATAAGCACATTTCAGTAATTATCAAGGAAATTAATTATTAAAATGAAATCACACACCAATTTGACAAAAGTTTGAGGAAAAAAGACAATACTCAATATTGACTTAGGTGTAAGGTCTCTATAGTTTCTTCTGGTAGGAGCATAAATTGATACGATTTTGCTGTGGAACAACTTAGCAAGGGTGTTAAAGCTTTTTATAAATGTTCATAATTCTGCTGTTGTGAGCTGAATATTTTTGTCCCCATCCTTTCATCCCCAGCTCAAAATTCACATATGGAATCCTGATCTCCAAGGTGGCAGTATTGACAGGTGGGCCATTCAGAAGGTGGTTAGGACATGAATGGGATTTGTAGCCTAATAAAAGAGGTCTAGAAGGCTCCCTTGCCCCTTTTACTACGTGAGGATGAAGGGAAGAAGGTGGCTTCTATGAACAAGGAGCAGGCCTCACCAGGCACCAAATCTCTGGGCACCTTGATCTCAGACTCTGGTTGTTTATAAGCCACATGACCTGTGGTATTCTGTGATACTGGACTGAATAGCCCAAGACATCCATTTTCAGTGGCTCATCCAAAGAAAGTATCATACCTGTACATGGAGATAGATATATAAGTGTATGCTGCAAGGCATTATTTAAAATATTAAAAATGAAGGAAACTTTTAAAACTGAAAATTCATTCAATTTTGGTATACTCATAAAATAGGGTATAGCTTTTTTTGAAATCTAATTTTTGAGGGCCAGTGCTGCAGCATAGTAGATTAAGCCTCCATCTGCAGTGCTGGCATTCCATATGGATACCAGTTGGAATCCTGGATGCTCCACTTCTAATCCAGCTCCCTACTACTGGCCTGGGAAAGCAGTGGACGATAACCCAAGTGGTTGGGCCTCTGTACCTATATGGGAGACCCAGATGAAGCTCCTGGCTCCTGGCTTTGGATCCACCCAGCTGCAGCCATTCCAGCCATTTGGGGAATGAACCAGCAGATGGAAGACCTCTCTCTGTCTCTTTCTCTCTCTGTCTGTAACTCTAGCTCAAATAAATAAATCTTTTTTAAAAATCTAATTTTTGTAACACACTTAATGGCAGAAAAAATGTCAGTGATCAATGTTGGTTGAAAATAGTCCCAAGGGGGGAGAAATTATTGAATTTATTAATGACCTCCATCTCTAGCTACAGTAGCAATTATGATTTTACTTTTCTCCTCTTATTTTTCTGCCTACTAAACATGTATTTAAAATTTAAAAGCCCCATGTCTTTAAAAGCGTTGTTTACTTGTGCAGAGACAAGCAAGCACACAAAAGGGTTGAACAAGCTGCCAGCCACAGAGCACTACATCTGAGCTTCTGTCAGACTGAGGACCAGCTAGAGGTCTTGGCTGTGCTCTCAGGCCAGTGACCCCTCCACAGTGCCTTCCTGGCAACCTCCCATGTATGGTGACCTCACTTTCTTTCATAGTCTTAGAATACTGCTGTGTGAACTACCCACTTTGCCCAATATGAGCTTGTGTTCAAATAAAAATTACAGCTGGAAAGAGCTTGGAAGGTCACCTGGCTCAACCCCAGAACGTTGCAGCTGAGGTGAATGAGTCCAAAGAGATCAATTAAATAAGCATTTATTTCTGTGTTCAGCTTTCTGTTCTTCACACAGGGGAAAGGTGAGGCACTGAGATTACCTCCAAGAGGGAGTCCAGGGTTCACATCAGGGAAGGGAACTGAGAAAGACGATGACTTCAGAGGGCTTCAGATATAGTTAGACCCTTTAGGAGGCAGTTTGGTGACCAGAAGTCTTTTCAGTCACAGAGTCCCTACCCTCTACCCTTACATTTTATCATTATAGAGACTCAGTCACTCTACTGACCTAACCACTATTCTCTGCTAGCTTTTTCCTTCTGTCTTGGTTTTTACTGAATCATAGTTTCCACTGCTTTCTGGCTTCTGTTTCTTTCAGCATCATACTGTAAAAACTATTAATGATTATGTTCTTTCTGTAAGTCAAATTCAAACTTTTCTTCCACCACACTAAAAATTTAGATCCTATTGTTACAGGAATTCAGTGCACTGCATGGATGCCTCTTCTTTGACTTTTTATTTTTGGACACACAGAGTGGACAGTGAGAGAGAGAGAGAGACAGAGAGAAAGGTCTTCCATTTCCATCGGTTCACCCCCCAATGGCCGCTGCGGCCGGCGCGCTGCAGCCGGTGCACCACGCTGATCTGAAGCCAGGAGCCAGGTGCTTCTCCTGGTCTCCCACACGGGTGTAGGGCCTAAGGACTTGGGCCATCCTCCACTGCACTCCTGGGCCACATCAGAGAGCTGGCCTGGAAGAGGGGCAATGGGGACAGAATCCGGCGCCCTGACCAGGACTAGAACCCGGGGTGCTGGCGGAGGATTAGCCTATTGAGCTGCGGTGCCGGCCTCTTCTTTGACTTTCAAAGGCTTTCAGCCCAGGCAAGGTCTAGTTGGTGCACAGATGTTGACCACTGCAAGGAAATTCCACAGGACGGGGCTAAGGCAAGCAGGTATCATAATACTAGGTCTGCTTTGCTCCAGTCTGCTTTGTTACTACTCCCACTCCCTTTGCATTTTTTCTTCCCATTCAATTGTGTAGGAAATTCAAAACTGATATGGATGCATAACTGTTAAACAAAATATTTGCGAATGCTGACCCTTCATCTATTGTTGGTAACAAATTACTTTTTGACCACAAGAATGAGAATCAATGAATGAATAAATTTTCTCAAAATCCTTTAGCTTGTTACTTGCAGGACCAGACCAGAACTCCTGAACCTCAGTTCAGAGTTCTCTTATGATGGAGTAATATTCCAATATATATGTGTAGACCTCATTTTGTTTACCCATCTATTTGTGGATGGATATTTGGATTGCTTCTACCTTTTAGCTATTATGAATAACACTGCTATGAACATGGATGTGCAAATCTCTCTCTGAGATCTTGTTTTCAATTCTTTTGGGTGTATAAACAGAGGTATAATTGCAGGATCATATGGTAATCCTATTTTTAATTTTTGAGTAACCACTAAATACTGTTTTCCATAGTGATTGTACCATTTTATATTTCCACCAACAGAGTGAAGATTTCAAATTTCTCCAATACTTTCCAACACTTTCTATTTATTTATTTTTTACAAAAGCCATCCTAATGTGTATAAGGTGTATCTCATTGTGGTTTTCAATTACATTTTCCTAATGATAAGTGATGTTGAGCATTTTTTCACATGCTTACTGGTAATTTATATGTCATCTTTGGAGAAATATCTGTTCAAGTCCTTTGCTTCCTGTTCCCTTCCCCGCACATGCCTTTTAAAATATTTGTTTATTTACTTGAAAGTTAGAGTGGGTGATAGAGGGAGAAAGAGACAGAAAGTTGAAATGGAGGATAGGGATGAGGTAGGATAGAGATCTTCTATCTTCCAGCCCCAAATGGCTGCAATGGCTAGGGCTGATCCAGGCTGAAACCCGGAGTCTGAGGTCCATCCAGGCTGCCTATGTGGGTGGCGGGGGCTAAACATTTGGGCCATCCCCCTCTGCCTTCCCAGGGGATCTGGACTGGAAGTGCAACTCTGATATGGGTTGCCAGCGTGGTAAGTGACGTCTTAGCTCACTACACCAAAACACTGGCACCAATTTGCCTTTTTAAAATGGGGTAATTTGGGGTTTGGGTTATTGTTAAGTTGTAGAAGTTCTTCATATATTCTGGATAGTAATTGCTTATCAGCTATGTGATTTGCGAATATTTTCTCACACTTCAATAATTACCTTTTCACTATTGATTGTATCCTTTCACACATAGAAGATGTCTCATATAAGCAAAGGTTTATTTTCTCAGGTTCTTTTTTAAAAAAAGATTTATTTTATTTATTTGAAAGGCAGAGTTACAGAGAGAGGTAGAGCCAGAGAGAGAGAGAGAGGTCTTCCATTCTGTTGGTTCACTCCTCAAATGACTGCAATGGCCAGAGCTGAGCTGATCCGAAGCCAGGAGCTAGGAGCTTCTTCAGGCTCTCTCATGTGGGTACAGGTGCCCAAGGACTTGGGCCATCTTCTACTGCTTTCCCAGGCCGTAGCAGGGAGCTGGATTGGAATAGGAGCAGCCAGGACTCAAACCGGTGCCCAAATGGGATGCCGGCACTGCAGGCGAGGGCTTTAACCCACTGTGCCACAGGGCCGCCCCCCTCAGTTTCTTAACCTGCTGAAAATTATATAACAAGATTCCTTAATGTTATGTACCAAATATATTTTTAATTTATTCAAATAAATTCAGTGGATGCCTTTTTCAGTTTCTTTTTAAAAAATCATACACAAATATAAAACAGACACCAAAGTGGATCAAACCATTTAAAAATTCATTTAGATAGAAATGTAATTCTCTTTAACCAGACTCAGAGAAAATCTGGATTTCCACAGATGGCAAACAAATACTGGTGATTTATTCTACTGAAAAATCATTTAAATTTCTTTTAAATATCAAAGGTATGGAAGTGAAAGAAAAATTACAGAGTTTATACTACGTTCCGGGTATTGTTATCTCCTTTAATCTTATTGCAACCCACTTGAGGTGTCAGTATGGTTTTTTCTTCCAACAGTGACTATATGAATTTGGCTGACATTTGTGCAGCTAGAAAGTCTATCTTTGGCAGGTGCTTGGCATAGCAGTTAAAATGCTTCTTGGGATGCCTGCATCCCCAGGTTCATTCCCAGCTCTCAATTCCAGCTCCTTGTGTACCTAGGGAGGCAGCAGTGATGGCTCAAATTGTCGAGTCCCTGCCACTCACTTGGAGACCTGGACTGAATTTGTGGCTCTTCACTTTGCCTGGCCTAGCCCTAGGTGTTGTGGGCATTTGGGGAGTGAACTAGTGAATGGGAAAGGCTCTCTTTGTCTGTCTGTCTCTATCTCTTTGCCTCTCAAATAGATAAGTATTTTTAAACATCTATGTTCTTGTAATTATCCGAACTGATATTGTTTGAATGGAAAGAAATGACATCTTTCCCATCTGACTCCAAATTACTATTAACTTCACATTGGTTAGGATTAGAATTGACCATGTGAAAAACTACAAAAACAAACAAAAAAACCCTGACTTACCCAGATAAAATTGACTCTTTTGTTACATAAGAGAAGTCCAGAAATAGATATTCCAAGAATGGAGTTCTGTCTTCACAGGACTGGGAGCCCAGGCTTCCTCTAACTTGCTGTTCACCAGCTGCTTTGCAGCACACAGAAAAGAAAGAGGACAAGCCCCTTTCCTGCAAACACCACTGCTACTTAGAACCCATTGGCAAGGATTTAGTCATGTGATTTTCTGTAATAAAACAGCAGCACACATCATTCGTTAGAAAACATTTCAACAAAGTGATGAACCCTTTCCTGCCTTACTCAACAAGCCCTGACCAGTGTGAATAAGTTACCATTGCCTCTTCCAAATATCCGTTTCACAGTCTGCTAACTCACAACTCTAACACCCACCTTTGAAACCTTCTATGATAAGAAGGAAGTTTTCTCCTCTGCCAGCTGTTGAATACAGGGAACTTCCTCCCCAGCTAAGCACAAGGCTTAGAATAGATCTCAAGTTAAACTTGTGTATCAAAGAAATCCTATAACTTTTATTTATTAATTGTCTAATAAATATCTTATTTTAAATTTGATTTTTATATTATTTGAATCACGACATCTAGACAGATGCATGCAGGAGTAGGATATATAGTTATTATTCCCTCTGTCCATAGAGTTCATTACTAAAGAAGAAAAAGAAGACAAAAAGTAAGGCATAACCAATAGTCTCTTTTATATCCTTCCGCAAAGCATCTGTCCTTGGTATAATTAAATAAAGACAACAAGAGTTTTAGCCAAAGTATTCTAGATCTGCCTTTCATTTCTCGATAGTTGAAATTGGTAGTGAGTTGATACTACCTAGTCCCAAGTTTCCTGGCTGTGCTAAAGAGAAGTATATTTACACTTTTTAAAGGAAGCAGCAGGAAAGGAAATGACCTTGTGAGGGTGAAAAATAAGAGATTTGACCAGCAGGATTCACATCTACCTTGCAGTATGTGATCTGATATCAATGTCCTCTGCATATATCCTCTCTTCCCTCAGAGTGAGCTTGTCTGGGAATCAGAACAACATGCAAAATGTGTTGAGAGGTGAAACTTATTTCTTGAAATCCTGAGTGTTAGCTCTGGGAACTAATATCAGTGCCAACTTGGTCAGCTTTTGCTAGGCCCCCACAGTTTGCCTCTGGCTCCTGGTGGAAGGTGCTTAGGCAGCTATGGGGATTTGCAGCTCTTACAAAGCTTTGCTCATTTTCTGGGACCTGCAATGTATGTGCAAAGAGATGAAACAAAACAAAAACCCACCTTTTACAACATTCACTAGCTAAGGACCAACCTAAGGTCTTGCATACTTCATTAACAGCATTCCATTAGATATGTGCTATAATGTGATGACTGGGTTGAAGGCAGCGTAGTACATTTTTAAACTTTAACATGATTTCTGTAGAGGCTTTGGAAGCAGAAAATCTTTTTATAGATCTGCCCACGTTCATGAACTTGGCAGTATTTGACCAAAGCAAATGATTAACATATTAATAAACTATCACAGGAGGACAGCTATGAGATTAGAGAGTTATAAATCTATTTGTTATGATTTCTATGATTTCCAGTCTTTAGTAACTGTTGCGAAAATGATATGTTACAGATAATGAATAATGATGATCACAGTCAGTAACAGATTCCAATATTTGGTAATAGATATTCTAACTTAGTATTAAAATTTACAACATAAAAAAGCCAAAGGAAAATTGGAATTGTGCATAATGTTGGCACAATGCCTGGGAATCAAGTTATTTACTCCAATATAGCCTTCGTTTTTTTTTTTTTTAATGTTTTCATTCTTTCAATATATGAGAGGACTTCAAACTTTTCATGGAAAAACATAATTAAAAGAAAAGTTTGTTTTGGAGCAAACATTTTTTGAAATTCATCATCAGAAGCATTTTCCCTGAGCTTTTGAAGACTACTTGTACATTTCTGGAACTTTTATCATATGTTAAGCCCAGTGTTTGGTATTGGAATTGTAAAGATAAATTTGATACTGTCTCTTCCCTTAAGGAAAATAGATTTGAGAACAATGAAAACAAGAATAGAAACAACCCAAATGCTTTAGGACGCAGTGATACAGAGTCGTGTACCATATTTTAATCTTCTATCAAATTGTTAAGAGTCCACAACTTTCTTCTTTTTGGTTAGTTCCTAGCATCGTTCTGGGCACTTAGAATGTAGTTAGGGTAATTAATTGAGAGGAAAGTCTGCCAAAATATAATAAATTTACCAATAATTGAACTGAATTTTTTCATTTTTGCTTCTAACTCTCTACCTCATTCAAAGTTTGACTACTCCAGAGAGCTCTCAAAAAAATAATGATGGAACGAATGAACTTCGGTTTTTCTGTAATTCTCCCTGGAGTTAGATTGCTAAACCCTGTCTTTATGCATACAGAATACTGTGATGGTACTACTAGAGTTTTCCAATTTGTGTTCTGCTGTGTTACCACGGTGTTTATAACTTATCACTGCCTCCAGTTACTTTTTTGTCTAGTGGTAATGTAGCTACTTCTGTGCAGTTTTCAATAATGGAACAAGAACTGGCAGTACAACAGCAGGTCACTATTCAAAGCCTAGTACTATTTAAAAACCAACCAATAACACTTTAGGTTGTGATATCATTTCCTTATAATGTCTTTTTCATCTTCAAAGCTGGTTTCCCTCTCTAATCTCAAGCACACAGAAATATACTGGAGTCTAGAAAATACAACAAATTATACTATCAACATAAGAAGAAAACTCTCATACTGCACCTTCAATCATTAGGATGCTTTTAAAATTCCAAAAAATAGAATGTGCGAAGAAGAATTTTTAATAAAAGAGAGCAGATAGAGTATGTGTTCTCTGATGGCAATCTGTAGGAAACTAAAATGGGATGACATGTTTTAATATAAGTGCCTTCAGATTTTCAATCTTCAGAAAGCAAAGCAATTTCCTCTGCAGGCAAACGTGGCTATGTTTAAAGTAAACCACTCATTTTTCTGCAGTTAAGAATAAGGAAAATAATTTCAAGAAAGAACAACAACTTCAAAGTTTAATTTCCTGGTTATAACAACATACTAACTAAACATGTTTTCAATATTGCGTTTTTAGCAATTCTTCATTTCCCAGCTTCAGCAGAGAAAATAATTTAGCACAGGTAAGAGATTATAATCGAGGAAATGCACAAGGAGGGGAAGAGGGCTATGGGTGAGAAGGCGTGGGGGAGAGAGAATAAAGGAACGAGGAATGGAGACATTTCTAGCTTATATCACACAGCTTACTGCCTTCCGCTGATGTGGGCCTGGATTAACATCTATTGCTGTGACTCCTCACCACAGGCAGGGATCAAGTTATATGCACAGATATATATGCAAATATGCAGTCTAATCTTCCCCAAGCCCCACTGCCCCAGAATCTTAATGCAGAGCTACATGAGAAATATTCCAAAGCTTTGGAGCAGAGGCTTTCAGATTATTCCCTTAGATGCTGCCATTCTCAGACATAGAAATGATAGGTAGCTTACATATAGGTAACTCTAACTGTGCACATGTCAGTTAAGACTTGAAGCAAGCCTGCCTGCTTCTCTCTTTATCTCTTTGTCTCTCTGTCTCTCTCTGACTCCCAAATAAATAAATGAAAGAAAAGAAGGAAGGTGAGGGGCAGAGATGACTTCCCAAAGGGCATTCCCCAGTACCGTGACAGTAGTCACTGAAAAGGTAGTGTTGGAAAACTTGAGGTCAAAGGTTAGTCGATAGAACAGTGGGAGTTTTGTTCTCTTGTCCTTACTCTGAACCACAACGTGACACCAACCCTCAAGAGGCATTGTCTGGGGCAGGCATTCCATTCAAGGTTTGGAACACCAGTTAGGAGGCCTGTATCCCACATAGAGGCGCCTGGATTCCAGTCCCAGCTCTGTTCCTACTTCAGATTCCTGCGAATGCACATCGTGGTTGGCAGCAGGTGATGGCTCAAGTAGTTGAGTCCTTGCCATCTACCTGAGGAGACTTCAATTGAGTTCCCTGCTCCTGCCTTTGTCCTGGCCCAGCCTGAGTCACTGTAAGCAATCAGGGAGATAATCAGCAGATGGAAACTCTTTACCTCTATCTTTCTCTGCCACTCAAATAAGTGAATTAATTTTTTTTTTTAGATTTTATTTAATGTACACAAATTTCGTGTATTTCATATATGCAGATTTAGGAACATACTGATAGTTCCCACTCTCCCTTCCCTCCTGCCCACTCTCCCACTCTTCCTCTCCTATTCCCATTCTTAATTTTTACAAAGATCTATATGTTTTTCCTGATCTGTGGTAACTAATAGATTACCTAAAATGTAAGGTATAGGAGTTAAATTGACATTTTAAGATTCGATGATTGTTTACAGCCCTGTCTCTACGGTTGAGGAGCAGTTTTTTCCCCTCCTATTTGTTGAACTATTTACTTAGTGTAGGATTAATCTTATGAGTATCAGGTAAACTGAAAATAGATCTTTATGAATGAAAATTTAAAAGAAGGAGGTTTATTCATGGGGCATCCCTCAAATTCAGACCCCAATATTCAGAATAGGATCCTAAAATACAAGTAAAATAAGGAAACACAAAGGTATTCAAAAAAGGTTTGCATAAAAAAATTTGATGACCAGAAATGTTATTGATATTCATTTCGGATGTTCTGTAATGGTTTGACTGTGTATGTGATGCTCTGACTGTAGTCTCTTCCTGCCCCCGAGGAAATGTGGGGGAATGATCATTATATAAACACTGGGGAGGAACGCTGTGGAGAGCATCCCGAGAGGACAGCCAAAGAGTGCTCTCCACAGGAAAGTCTACTTCTCCAGGGTCTCCAGAATCTACAAATCTCAAATATTGTAATATCAAAGCTCAGCTAAACATAATCTACAGTATTCACAGGGCATGCATCTTCAAATCAGAAGTACTGCTTTTAAATTTTTATTAATTTATTTGTTTTCTTTTTCTTTGAAAGGGGGAAAGAGAGGGAGAGATACCTTTCGTGAGCTGACTCACCACCCGAATGCTAACAACCAGGTGAGCCAGGCACCAGGAGCTTGGAACTCTCCTCAATTCTTATAAAACTATAGCCCTTGTGCTTCAAGTTTCAAAAGGTGTTGTTCAAATATTCATGCCAATAAAAAGTAAATAATAAATTTCAATTAACTTGATATTTTGTCTTCATTGATTAGATATCATGAAGGAAAACATTGTCTTCAACAATTTTTCTTAGCATCTCCTTTTTTGCTCTCATCTACTGCCATCCCACATTGTTTCAATTTCTGTATTCTTTAAAAAACATTAAACAAAAATCCTCACTTCTAGCTTTTGCATCTCTCAAATGACTCCTGCTTCCTTTTTATCTCATTTCTCCTGTATAAAATTGAGCTATCACCCACATATGATAAAATTCATTCTTTTAGAAAAGTAGGCACTTTGGTGGGTTTGAGTATGTTCACAAAATTGTGTAAGTGTTCCCTCTGATGCCAGAACAGTATTATCACCCTCCAAAGAAATTCTATGCCTTCTAGCAGTCAGTCTCCATTCCCCTCTCTAGTTCCTGGATAACACTAACCTACTTTCTTTCTCTATGGATTTGTTTATCCTGGATATTTCAGATAAAATGACATCATACAACATGTGGTTTGTGGTGTCTATTTCATTCAGCACAATGTATTCAAGGTTGATCTTTGTTGCTACATATATCACTATTTCATCCATTCTTGTGATTGAATAGAATTTCTCTGTATTATATACTACGTCTTTTACTCATTCATCAGTGGATGGATATTTGGATTTTACTTATATTAGTTTTAAATAAGATTATTAAATTTTAAAATTATTTGTCTTTTGCAACATACCAAGCTATCCTAAAATTTCTTGACTTAAAACAACAATTATTGGGGTCAGTGCTGTGGTGTAGCAGGTAAAGCCTCTGCCTACAGTGCTGGCATCCCATATAGGTTCTGGT